>NC_060275.1:86079458-86807191 GCF_021613505.1 Equus quagga
TGCAAACTTAAGCAACTACATCACCAGGCCAGCCCCTTGAAATTCTTTATGTCATTTATTTAATATCAAAGATGATACTTTTGACCTAATCACATATAAGGAGAAAAATTTATTCTGTTTTCTTGTGGTTTGGTAAATATTTGTTTTAGTGCCAAACTGCCTGAAGACAGACTCTTTCCCTAAGAAAGCAAAATTTTAAGAGAAGTTTACTTAGGATTGCTGATCTTTCCCCTTTTATTAAATGTCCCCATAGTTCCCAAGTTCAAGACTTGAAGTATTCTCTTTATTCAAGAAAGTCATTCATATTAAACTTCTACATCTACGTGGAGCCATTTTTAAGTCCAAAGGAGAACCTGAAAATGATCCGAATATTGAATCAAATAAAAGATTTATTTCCCTATCTCAGCAAATATCTTTCCCAATGAGTTTCAACAAAACTAACCTAGAATCAGCTCTTGGCATACCTCATGCTAATGGTAGATTTGCTTTCTGCTTTTGAAGGCGAATTGATATTCGCAAATCATATGTCACAAGCCACTAAAAGTGTCAGAATCCACAGCAGGCCCTTGGTGGCTTGTTAATCTCTCCTGTTTAAAGGAAACAGACTAATTCACTTAAATATAATGAAAGCCATGCCTGCTCCAGCCCAGTCCCTCAAGAAGTGTCAGCCCATGTAAGTCCTGCCTTCTTTCTTCACCTCCTTCTTTCCTGGCTCTGACAATTAAACATGAAACTAAGAGACAATGATTTCCTTAATGTTCCCATGTCTGAGTTATTTCAGATGTCACATATGTACAAAATATAGGACACATTTTTTTTTTTTTTTTGCATTGAAAATATATACCAGGAGGTATCCCTGCCCACTTTTCACCATTGTTCTCAACAAAGCATAAAAGATAAACCAGGGATGTTAAGTGGAGGATCAGATGTATATATAACCTTTTGCCCTCATTGTTCTAATTGGCTTTCATTAGTGGGAGGGAGGGAAAAATAAAATAGTACCAAATAGGAAATGATTGATACAGAGGTGTGAGAGTGAGCTTGTAGAGTGGGTTGGCTAAAATCTGGAAATACTACGATCAGAATGCTAAAGAGCAGTTTTCAAAAGGATCAAATCAAAGATGATTGGTATTATGTTAATAGGAAGGAGGGGAAGAATTTATCTTAATTCTATGCACCCAGAAATTGTCCAACCGTGGCCAACTGTGCCCAAGCTACATAATTTTTAACATTTCTCATGTTTACATTTATTTTTGTACTTTGAAGGAAGAGCCAAATGTTCTCTGACTCTTTTTGCCCAAATATACACAACCCCCACACTTTTGGCTAATTATGTTTGTAGTTAGTTTCCCCCCCTCTAACTCTGTGTATTTTTCCCTTTTAATAGCATTATCTGTTTGTGGTTCTTCATGCTGAAACTAGCGGCGACATGCAGTGAGTTTCGATCTCCCTGTTGAATACCTTAGTGACAAAGGAAGAAACGTGGGACTAGGGTGAAAACTTTCTAGGATGAAACAGATTTTTACTTTGAACATATGTCTTAATCAAGGGCTAGAGTCGTAAGAGTGAAAATCTGGAGTTAGGACATTTAGGGGGAAAATAATTTTCATTGCAAGCATACTGTACATGTTAGTCATGGCTCAGTGGAGTAGGAATTTTATGGAGCAAGAAGGGGGAGGTGCAAGAAGGTTTTGAGTTCCCTTCCAAATGTATTTTTAAAATAGCATTACAGAATCAGGATTCATGAAGAAAGGAAGGCAATGACAAAAAGAAAGCTTTTCCTTTTGCAAATTATTTGAGAACTGAATTGACCACCAGGAAAGGGGCATGAAGAGACCAAAGGAGACGATTGATTGAAGAGCTCCCAAATGTGGTAATATCTGGAATCCTACAAGACAACTTGCCAGAGCCTGTTGACAGCTAATCTTGGGGGATAAAGTCTGAGTGGAGGTTGAAGGTACGGAAGGAGCTTTTAGAGGTCATTTAGGTCACGTCCATTCTCTCTGCACAAACCATACTCTTCGTCATTTTAGATATCTCACACCCACACTGATATCTGACAAGATTCATAATAATTGGAGAATCTACAGCACTCATTATCAGCCAATTGTAGCGTTTAGATATAAAACCTGGATATATATTAAAATTTTTAACTTAAGCCTCTGGTTCTCTAATTTGAGCTCATTTTGTCTTGGTTTTCTCCTCATGAGAAGTAATTGAGTCTAAACAACCTACTTCAAATCTTTACATTTTCCATTTGTTTCTGTCTTCTTTAATTCTTTTGTTAATGCCTTATGGTTTTCAGAGCAGCGATCATTCACCTCCTTGGTTAAATTTATTGCTAAGTGTTCTGTTGGTTTTGATGCTATTGTTGAGGGGATTGTTTTCTTTATTTCTTTTTCAGATAGTTGGTTGTTAGTGTATAAAAACACAAATGATTTTTTATGTTGATTTTGTATCTTGCAACTTTACGTTTTCCTTGTAAAAACCATCCACGGAACTTATAATGCCATATTTCTACCTTGATTTCCTTGACTCGAAAGGATTCATGTTATGGTTGAATTCATTTGGATGGTTTACAGGATACCTTTACACATATGATCTTATTTGGTCTTCACAATAGCTCTTTCAGTGAGGCAGGGTAAGTGGTAATATCTTCATTACATATATGAAAAAATTAATCATATTGCACTTAAACTAGCATTCTCTTCCTCTGATTTCTAATTAATAATCTTTCCACTGCACTATTATATTTCTCTTGAATCAGGGTTTTCTTAGCCACAGCAGTATTGACATTCTGGTTCAGATAATTCTTTGATGCGGGAGGTTGCTCTGTGCATTCTGCGATGTGTAGCAGTGTCCCAGGTCTCTACCAACTAGAGGCTAGTAATACGCTTCTCCCAGTTGTGACAACAAAAAATTGTCATAGGCCGTAGGCTGAGAGGTTGAGAACTTGACCATATCTGGAGAACAACTGCATTCAATTACTGTTAGGTATCATGAAATTGCCTAAATGTGAGATGTGTATCTTTCTATTAACATACATAGGATTGTTGAGTTGTCACCTTTTTGATAACAAGGGTGCCTGTCTACTCATAGAGGATATAATCTAGTATCTTCCCTTAATACTTCTAAAGACTTTAGTTCCCATCATAATTTTCCATCTTTCCTTTAGAAAGAGGCACAGTAAGAAATGTTATTTATTTTCCTTTTTTCTTAAAAGTTTAAATTGCCAAAGGAGAAAATGTAACTTAAAAGAGTTTGGAAGTCTCTTAGCCACCTGATCCTTGGTCCATAGCCAAGGTCTGAGCCTGAAGTCTTCTTTCTGTTTTGTAGTATTCTCTGAAGCTATGCACTTCTAAAATATACAGTGTATTCTACAATGCAATGCAAATATAAGAAAGCTGTGTTTATTGCCGGTTGCTAATTTGTTGTCCCATTACCATGTGATCCAGGGCTATCTTACTTGTGTAGTTGGGAGTATAAGAAAGAGCTGGAGGGACAAATTATGAGGAAAAAATTTGTCTGGGGAAACCAGGAAAATAATTAACGAGAACAAAAAGAGTAATTAAGATTTCCCATAGACAAAAGTGTATGCAAAATTGTGAGTGATTTGAAATGGATATGGAGGCAGTGAGACTCTACCTTTGAGTTAATAATAAATTTCCTAATGATGTAGAATAAATACAAGATTGCCAAGAATTACTTTCTTCATATTTTAAAGAGGGCTTCATTAAACAATGAAGAAAGATATTGTCAATGACCTTATTGGAAAGTCACATTTAAAGTGGACAAATCCGTCATGATCTATTTTCACTTTTCAACAAACACATCTTTTTTGGTGCTTGTTGGGTGTATAACACAATTCATGTGAAACCTCAAACTCTTCAAAACTTGCATGGTCCAAATTCTCACAGAAAATTTACAGCAGTCAATCTTTATTTGAAATGTCTTTAAACCTTCTAATCTATATATTTTTTTAATTGCTATTGATTTCAAGAATATCTAATGCCTGAATCTTGCTGGTTCACTATAAGTACTGATTTTATTTCCTTATGAAATGTTAAATACACATTTGATTACTTTTATTTATTTAAGTTTCCTGGTGACATTCACAATTAGCTATTAAAAGAGAATTGTGTTTAATTTAGATTCACCAGTTATTTTAAGGCAAGTTTCCATTTGAAGAGCCATTATTTTTTGCGTCACAAGTTGAAAACTGTATTAATTGTACATTAAATGACAGACATTTAGAGATCTGAGGCAAGTGAAACAAAACTTTTTTATAATATGTGATTTTCAGGTAAATTATATTTATCTGTTGTTTCCCCCCAAAATGAACTCTAGGAAAATTGATATTGTCATAGAATATTGGAAGAGTTACAGAGCACATTTGCTCAGGAGTACATTCATTATTCAACAAATATTTATTGAGTACCTACACATTGTAGGCCCTGTGAAATATTTTGGGGACAACAAAATTAGTCATTGCTGTCCCCCACATGGAGCTCACAGTCTACAATCAGGGACAGACACATAAACACATGATTACATAGGATAGTAGGTGCAAAAGAACAGTGCGGCAGAGGCACAAAAAGAGGGAAGAGTTAACCCTGCCGCAGTCTGTGTTTTGGGTGGGAACATTCAGAGATGAGTGATGTCAATTCACATTTCTTCAGGGGGGAATCTCTTCAGCAGAGGAGAAAGTGTATAGAATATCTCCAAGAGATTCGGAACATCATGCATAGAAGGAGAGCGGCACACATAAGGGCAGACAGGATTGAAAGGATTTGTCATATTTAGGGAAGCAAAAGAGACTTTACTTAGTATTAACTCTCTAGCACACAATATCAATTGATGCTCTGTGATATCTCTACATAGAATAGAGAATATGACAAGATGCGTACAGGACCAGCTACTGTGAATACTGTTAGTGTCGTCAAATATGAGGAAAGATATGAACAGCTACTAGGATGTATGCTGCGTTATAGAAGCTCTACATATGTCTTGGTTAATTCTATTGAAAATAGTATGGAACAGGTGATATTTTTCAGAAGAATTAAGGGACAATTTGTCAAAGTTGGCAAGGACAGTGAGTAGCAGAGCCATGATGCCAAGCTAAGTCTGCTTGAATCCAATCGTTATGGAACATTGTCCCTCTTCATGTGTGTTAGTAAGATGTTTTAGGAAATATAGTCTCCTCGAGGGACCTTCAGGAATGGAAGCAGAAGGCATAAAGGCATGGTATTTGTTTGGACATAAATAACAGATCAACTTTCATAACATAATGTAAATACAGATCAACTTTCTGGTAAAGGGAACAATTGAGAGAGTGGTGGGAGGTGGCTTTGAGTGCATGTGTGTTTAAGAGAGACTTTTTGCAAATGCAGATGAAAGGAATTGAGAAATGGTATCTAGGTGCTTAGGAAATAGAGACTACAAAACTGCTGAGCAGACAAAATCAGTGAAAATTTCAAGCAAATGTACAGAAAATATCAAATGCAGATTTATTAAGTGCAACATAATAATGAGTTTGTAAGGCCCAAAGAATCTGTAGAAGCCCAACGTTTCTAAGTCTTGCCAGACTGTGCAAGACAGACTTCTCTTCCCTCCCTGGCTCAGCTCCTAAACAGAGCTATTATCTGGAGAGATAATTCCAGATGCTGTGACCCTTCCAAATACTTATTTGATAATCAGTCATCTGGAGTGGAACTCTTACTCTCCATTGGGTTTTCAGAGTGATGGCACCAAGTTTTGCTCTCCTAATTAACACCGTGGGTCATCTCCATGCACCCAGTAGTTCTTGGAGACTGTCAGAATTCTCGAATCTTATGACATTGCCCCTGGGGAGGAGAGGGATGGGTGGACTCCTTGAGTGGCCTTCAAATGCCTCAGCTTTAAAATAGAAATCTCTCATGAGTGTCTGAAAAATCTCAGCTGTTATTTCTCCAACTTAAAATTTTTTTGAACTCAGAAAGCAATAAACTACAAGCTAAGAAGGCCCAGAGAGCTTCTGTGGGACAGCAGAAGCCATTTTTAGCTGAACTAGCAAACTCTCTGATTGTCATCATTCCCGTCAAGATTTCAACACTGAAGAATAATCTTGACACAGTTGCCTCTGCAAGGCAACTCTTACCATTTAAAATTGTTATTGTTGCTTGTAAGCGCATGGAGTACTTTTTCATATAGGCATTTCAGGGCACTTTGTTTGTGTTCTATATTGGGTCAATGAGATAACTAGGACATTCATTCAGAGAAAGTTTAAGTTAATAAAGTTAGGAATTCACTCATGTTTTCATCAGTAGCAAGTCTCCTTAGAAAATCCAAATCTTGAAATTTCATTAAGACAGAATATTTTCTAGATAAAGCCATGCTCTTAATATTCTTTGACAATCAGTCAATTGGTGATGGGTTTGCTAGAGGTGTCATGCTACTTTTAGTGATAGTGATAACAATGATCATCATTATGTGCTGCAAACATTCATTAAGTACCTGCAGGCATGAAATAAAGAGGCATAAGATTCCAGCCTCCAGGGGCCGGCCTGGTGGTACAGCGGTTAAGTTTGCACGTTCCACTTCTTGGCGGCCCTGAGTTCACCGGTTTGGATCCAGGTGTGGACAAGGCACCGCTTGGCAAGCCATGCTGTGGTAGGCATCCCACATATAAAGTAGAGGAAGATGGGCACAGATGTTAGCTCACGGCCAGGCTTCCTCAGCAAAAAAGAGGAGGACTGGCAGTAGTTAGCTCAGGGCTAATCTTCCTCAAAAAAAAAAAAAAAGATAAAAAAAAGAAGATTCCAGCCTCCAGGCTTAAGAGTCTCGCAATCTAATTTAGGAGACAATACAAAGGCAGACATAAGGAAGCCATAGGGTTAAACGGCTGAAAGATGCCCTTTGAGGGAAGTATGCAATCTAGGGAAGTGGGGGAGAGGGCAAGGAATTCAGGGTGATGCCCATGACCTAACTAGAAATGTGACTAGTATGTTCAAGCATCTAGGACCAGATGCTTATGGCAGAATGAATGGTTGCCATAGGGAAGGATGTGCGGGCTATTGGCAGGAAAAGCTAAATGGACATATCAAAAGACATCAAAAAATCTCAAATGTCAGGCTACGCAGAAGAGTTCAGTTAACACATTAAATGGCCTACCCTTCAAAACTACTTATGTTGATGGAGTGCATTTTAAACAATTAAATGAAATTTGTTTTAATTAAAGGTGATTCTTATTTGACTATGATAATATCATTTTCTAGTGGAATAATTAATTATAACATTAGGACTTGAAAATTCTTCAAATGTGTCTTGGCAAACGTCATCCCATAAGTCATGATATGTCATTATGAGCCAAAGAACTGAATGAACACTGGTCCCTGCAAAGGCTTTTTGTGTTTTTTCAGGACTGTGAGGATTGGGATGATTTGAGGGGCAACTCTTAGGGTTTACAAAAGGGTACAGGTGTTCCAAGAGGGTTATTCAGTCTAGGAAGATGGCATTTTCCAAACAGTCACAGGGCTAAACATAAATCACATATCTTCAAGATGGAATTAGGTTTTCCAGTCCAGTCCAGTCAAATTAGATGACCATTACCCAGCCAGCACAAGCTACCTTGGGAACTAAGGGGCAAAATAACCAACCATTAAAGAGTATCTACCACATGCAAATGGTTTACATGTGCTGTTGTATACTGAAAAGTCCAATGAATAACACCCTCTCTCCAATTCAGTCTGCAGGATTGGCCCAAAAGAGGTTTATCTAAGCCAAACGTCCACTCTCCCCATAATGTGGAAGGTTTTGTGAGTTCCCTGGAAAGCTGCACATTGACAAATGCCAGGTAGAATAATTAAGGATTAATTTCCCTAGGAGACCCAGAATATTGTATGTCAGTGTCTTTGAATATGCATCTTATTTTTGCAATATTGTCTATTCAATGTACATCAATATAATTTTTCCTTAAAAAATCCTTTATGTAAAAATGTGCAAGTTCAGAGCACATCTAATAGCAGGAAGAAAACCCTCAAGACTTCACTAGCATATAAACTAAATATAAGCACTCTGCAAGGTACCATGGATGGTTGAAAAGAAGTACAAGATGGTATCCCACATTTCCAAGACCTCGAATCTTGTTGGGAGGCTCCCACTGGGGTATAAGACTGCACATAATCATCTCCTGAAAGCCTGGAACCTTTGGGCACACTGAGGATTGGAGGTTTGGGCCTGGCTGTGTTGCATCACACAGAAAACAAATCTACCACAAAACTAGAGCCTTTCTGAGAGAATGTCATTCTGAAGTTTTCTCTTTTGAGAGGCTAGTCCTATTAATTAGATGATTTCCATTTTTTTCTTGCCTTTACAAATAGATGCATCAATTTAAGATACAATGTACTAACTTTTCGTGTTGTCATGGGTAGAGCATGCACCATTTAAACTGATGTGTGGAGATAATACGCACCACATGGTTTGTTACTGTCTATATGTCTGGCTTTAATCACAGATTCTTCATGAAATGTTGCAATCCCGGGGTGAGCTAGCTGTGAGATTCTTCTGGGGTACAGGCTGGGCTATGGCTTATAGGTGAAACTGCATTACGAGGCTACTGAGGTTAATTATGTCTGAAAGTTTCCAGTACAATCCACATCAGTTGACACTCTGTGCACACTACATAAACAATCTGGAGGGAGTCCTTTATTAGCAGAGCAAGAAAGCAGCTAGCTGTCTGTGTCCTATAATGTCCTTTTGTTTTTGTTTGAGCTTCAAATAGGCCTTCTGTTTGCTTAATGTATGCTTAATCAAATGCATGCTTATTAAAGCCAAATAATTAAGAGCCAAGAGGATCAAAATCTTGAATATAAATTCTCTATATTAAGGAAAAGTTCTTACTTTAAGACTATGTGCCTCAGGACAGCAGTCCACTGCACCAAGGGGAAAGCATCCTAGTCTTCACCCAGATCTTGAAAGTACGTGGTACAGTGCTGGGAGCCTTTCTAACCTGCAGAAGTTTTATAAAGTTAGCCAACAGAGCATAGGTTAAAGATCTCCCTTGAGTGTGTTGTGCCTTATCTATTGGAACTTCTGCCATGTAGAAGCCTCCTCATTCTCAATGAGTCACAATCCTCTTATCTGTAACACTCTTTCAATTCTTAAACAAAGGAAGGGTAGAAAAACACTGGGGGCCCAATAGGCTAAGCTGACGAGGAAATGCCTTTGCAGTCCATCAAGCCTCCTGACTTTGAAGTCACTCAGCCTCTGAAGTACACCAGTTCCACTTTTCCTCCCATGGGCTCTGCTTCAACATCTTACTTTTTGGTGGGTATGGTAAGTTCTGGAGGAGTTAGAGGGAAACATTTAATTCTTATAGGTCTTCTTAAGTACCTCCGTGGCACAAAAGATTAGGAAGCTTTAGGGTCCTGATAACCTTATAAATAAAAAGACACTGTACTGAGCTCTAAAGAGAAACCTATAGTACCAAGATGTTGAGAAAGCAGGAGAATTTTGCCCCCGATTGGCATCTTTGTCATTAAACTACTTAAGCACCTGACAAAGAGAGGCAAAATAGAAGAATGGTTAAAAGCAAGGACACTGGATCCCATACCGAATTTGAATCCTGGCTTCGCCACTTAATAAGGTATGTGACCTCAGGCAAGTTACTGAACCTCAGGTGCTTGTTATCTCTCAGTAAAATGGGATAGTAATAGTATCTCACTCAGGACTGTTGGATGGTTAAATGACTTGAGATGTGTCACCTGGTAGGTGTTAAACAAAATTTCAACTGGATATTCTCAATTCCATCCATTTCTCTGATACCAAGTTCATGTTAGTCATTTACATATAGACCAATTTTTCTATCTGTAAACTAATGAGAAGAGAAACATGCACAAATTACAAGATATCTAAGTTTTTGCCCTATCCCAGTGCTGGCGAGCTGTGTGACTGTGCGATTGTTTGATGTTTCTGGGTTCAGGTTTCCTCAGCTGTAAAATGAGTAGGTTGAAGTGGATTACTTCTATGGCCCCTTTCAGGTCTAACCTCCAATTACTCCAACTCTAGAGTTTTGTTGTTGCCAAGCCAAAATAACTCATCATGTTCCCAAATTGCATTAGAATGTTTGTTTTTTCATAAAATCTTAGGAAATTACAGGTAGTGTTAGTGATCTAAATGGCATGCGTCACCTACACACACACGTATATATTTTCTTTGTAACAATCCTTTTTCTAAAACGTTTGGCAGTTGGAGCAGGAAGAAGTGAAACATTAGATTTTTGAAAGCAAAGTATATTGCGGGGAAAGGGTTATAAGGTCACCCGGTTAGTCTGAAGTGTGTAATTCTTTTCCCTCTCACCTCATTCTTGCTTCTTCAGAGTAGCAGTTGGGTAATATTGCATCAGTTTGATAAGGCTGTCTTGCCCTTCCTAACAACTAAAACTGTCCTAGACACCTTTTCATGGACACTCCCTCCATTAAAGCATCAGAGAACTTTAGAACTGCTTTTAAAAATAGCAGATAAATTAATGCTTTTGTTGAGAAATTCTTTTCCCTAGAAGAGTCTGACTGAGAAATAGTTGATAATGCCATATGAGATCCTTATACTAAATAAAGACAGAGCATTTCTGTCTCCAGAAACAGGCTCAGAAAATATCTCTGGGACATTGATATTAGAAAAGGAACAGACACAAACTCCACTGCATTTGGCTGCCAGTAAAGAGCTCGTTTTGTTTACATTATTACTCTCCCAAGAAGACAAGATGAGATTGTCATTATCCAAATGTTGTCCAGTGTTTTCCAACTCAGTTCCTGAGCTAAAGTAAAGGATTGCCAAAAATCGTGTTTACAACATTGAATGCATTGTGTAATAAAGTGTTAGGTAGATCAGTTAATAAAATTACTTATTTTAGACTGAAATCTAAGTTGAATTTGGGTCTAATTCTCTTCCCCAAAGAGGATGAAGAGAGTTGATTTTCCAGTAAACTGAAACGTGCCCAACTTTTTCTTGATAATAGAGAGTGAGATCCTTTGTCTAGATCTTGCCCATGGGAACCACTCCTTTTCAGTGGGAGAAGATGGCCAATCTCAACTAAATTGCTAATGGTCATCTATCTAATTGATTTGGATTCTCAAATTTGTTAAAACAAAGTTGGCGAAGAACATTCTTTATTGTCCTCATTGGCTGACCTATGGACTCTGAGCTGGAATGGAGTTGGTGGAAATTTAGGAATGGAACTGAAATCAAACCCTTAGATTCCCATCATTTATTTCCTAGGGGAGACTGTAACAACTTCACCTCCCACCCCTTCCTGACAGTGAGAGTTGTCTGATCAGCATTCCCTTGTTAAAGCCTTAGTGGATCAGGCCTCTTGGGAAAAGGAGTGATGTGCTTTGCATATTTGGCCCAAAGTACCACTTAGGATAATTTATCTCAATTTATTCTACTTATAAAATGCAGATTAGGAAAACTGAATCATGATGCTTTAAAAATAAACGCACCCTGTTTTCAAAATAGCCATGCAGAGTTATATATAGGAAGTCTTCTCTTCTACGCTAGATTGTACTTATTGTTATCATTTTAGTTTTGCTAAAGAATTGCAGGAAAATATGGGCCATTGAATTCTCTTTGTTTTTATGATACTTTTGCACACCAACACTTACTTATCCTTTGTGTTAAGCTCAGGAAACTGAGACGCTTGTTAGTTCTCTACTTTCTCAGTAAATGGTACCATTTTATTGTAGATTGTAAATATAGAGCAGGATATATTCACACTTTCAATCCCTCAACAAGCTTCCTGTTCTACCTGAGTCTATTCAAACAGATCCTTATAAGTTGTTTTCTCTTTCTGTTCATTCTTTTATCATGTCCACAACAAAGACATTATCCCATGTAGAAAGGAAATACACTTTAACTTTTCTCTAAATACTTCCTTTATAAGGTCATTTGTAATATTAGGTTGGGGCTGCACACATCAGAGTATTTTGCTAAGATGAGGTTTCACACGTGCTGAGAAGTCCAGGAGACAATGGTCCTGCTTCCTGAATTAATTATCTTTTTCCCTACCCTATTTTTCCAATTCTAAATACAAGTGAATTCAGTGTTCTTCTAAGTCCAATTTTCCTTTTCATGCCATTGTGACCATAGTTCTGCACTATATAGACACATAATTTAGAGCCTGGGTATATGCAAAGAGGTTGAAGTCACTGCTTTTTTAAGAGCCGAGTTTATATCAACACTGTCTCACCAGATAGAAAGTCTAATGAATGGAAAAGGGAACTGGTGTTACGACGACGGTAGTGAATCATGAAAGCTAATAAAACCAAGATCCGACCAAAGCCGCATCTGGGAGTGAGGTTTTAAGGAGCAGGCAGGAATGTGCACTAATTATCAGACTGTTAATAAGTTACATGTGTTTTCGAGAGGAGACAGTGTGACTCAGGGCAGGCAGTAGCTGAACCAGGAGCCCTGGGTTTTATCCATCACAGATTTGGTATTAAAACCCCAGCTGCATTATAGCTTTTCTAATGGAACAAATTCCCATACATGATCTGGTGCTCCAAGAGAACACACAACCGCTTTCAGAGATTTTAACCTTTATTTGAGGACCAGGTCTCTTTGGACACCTTCTGAACAGGGTAGAAATTGTCGATATATCCGTTAGGTCATGTTTACTGCTCTGCCGCGACAACGAGCAAAATTGAGGGGCTCTCAAGATCTTCAGATGCCATTACATTTAAGAATAACTTGATTATTTGACTTAAAAAAGCCAATGTAAATGCCCTTTAATATGGGGTAGTTGGAAAGTCAGGGAAGATATATTAAATATAGGACAGATTATATTATATCTATATTTAATAAGCACTTCTAAATAAAAATATACCTTCCTCTTAGCCAATCTGAGAAATGCCTTTAGTTACAATATTAAGGCAACATATATGCTAGACAAAAACATTTTAGTAAGAACTGAGAACATAGACATTTAACATGTTACCCACCCTAATTTCTAATTAAGAATTTTACTTGAAAAGGAGATTTAAATGTTACTAGAGGTGCAGCTAAAGAATCTTATATGTTCTTTGTTAAGCAATCTGTTTCCTTCTATTCTCCTAAGAAAAGGGACATTCTGGGGCTGGCCCAGTGGCATAGAGGTTAAGTTCATGCTCTCTGTTACAGTGGCCCGGGATTCCCAGGTTCAGATCCTGGGTGCGGACCTATGCACTGTTCATCAAACCACACTGTGGCAGTGTCACATACACAAAATAAAGGAAGACTGGCAAAGATGTTAGCTCAGTGACAATCTTCCTCAAGTAAAACAAGGAAGATTGGCAATAGATATTAGCTCAGGGCCAATCTTCCTCACCAAGAAAAAAAAGAAAGAAAGAAAAAGAAAGAAAAGAAAAGGGGATGTTCTAACATTCAAAAGATGATGTAGATCCAACATACTCTAATTGACTAAACTAAGAAAAGAATCCCAGAGTTATATCTTGTTATTCACCGTTTTACTCTATTCTTTGCTTTATTACTTAGCTGTATTACTGCCAGTATGAGAGACAAAAATAGAAGAAAAAAATCCTCAAATTATTTATGAAATAATTGCATTTATTTCAATTTCACTTTGTTTCAGAAATGGAAGCATATGACGTAGCTGGATAAATTAGAACTGCTTTTTCAAGCTTAGTTGCATTCTAGCAAGGACAATAAGAGTCTTTTTCTGCACGATAAATTACTGAATTTTCTCTACCCAATGATAACTTAGTGGACAGTTCACTTAATCATAAAGCTAATAGGAAGAGATTACAGAATCTTCACAAATTTTATTGCTTCTCAGCTTCTTTTGCTAAAGAAAAATTTTCCAGATCCATCCAATTTTACTAACAGAAGCTCTTGTTATCATATTTAGAAAGTACCCTCAGGATATCTTCTCTCTTTTTTTTTTTTTATTATTTCTACCTAATTATCAAAGGATTTGAGGCAATTTAAAATAAAATGCAAATACAAAACAAAATCACTAAAATAAGAAAATAAGAATAGTAATTATGTAATAAGGGTTTAGTTGCAACAGTTTTATTAGAAACTATGCTAGGGGTTGCTATTAAGCATAACATTAGCTCTAAGCTTCTTAAAATGTAAAGAAAAAAGAAAGCAGAACAAAGCCTATAGGTGTCAACAAAACACAAAGCAAAACAAACAAAACAAAAAACAACAACAGAGAGGTTACTCTCTGAATTCGAACTAAAACAGTTATTAATTGTTGGAAAATTCACACCTTAATGCAAAAAAAGAAAACAAAAAAAGATATAAAATCAGTACATATGTAAGTCCCGATTGTATATGTGTGAGTGTGTGTGTTTTAATTTGAGGAAAGGAATGCATGAATTGTGTGTCTTTTGCTACAAATTGTTAGGGTGAATCATGTGCTGTTGACTGTATTCCTCCAAATCTTATCTACAAAAACGGAAATTTACGTGCTCCTTCCAGTATCTCCAAATACCGCACTGTTAATAACGGCAACATAGCGATAGAAATGTTAGTATAGAAATTAGTCAATGGTAACCTGGAAGACTTCCTTTCTTCCCTGAGAAGATAAGGCTCCAGTGATGAGCTGGCCTGGAAAGCACGGACTTCTGGTTTTCAGAAGGGAAGCACACATTGTAGCATATTTCTCTGTTTAATTAAGCACACACAATATCTGTGATCACCTAACTCAAGTTTTTACTTATAGTTCTTAAATCTTCAGAGAGTTTTCTGTTTTTAAATATTTGGAAAACCACTTAACTTTACAAACAAATTAGATCACATCAACTGTGATGAATCAGAGAACATGACCTGTCTTTATCAAGCATAGCCTCAAAGTATCAAGAATATGAGAACACATCACGGACTCATTTTCTCTCATCTCTCTGTCTATCTATCTATCGTTGGATGATAAATTAAGCCACTCCTTTGTGTAGGAAAATGGATAAATACCGTCGTGTCTTTAAAACATGCCTTGTGCAGCAACTTAGTGTATCTTTAATAATATAAATAAGAAACTTATATCATGAATTATTATCTTCTCTCAAAAGAGAGAGAATAAGAGTATTTAAAATCCAAGAGAACTCAAATTTCAGCCCAGGCTAAACTAAATTAGCTTGTTTTTATTAATTTAACAATGCCAGAGTAGGCAATCTGACCTGAGAAGGTTAATTTCAACAAATAGATATTTACGTATTTTAAGTACTTCTTAAATTCTTAGACAGGTGTAATATAACACATATAACAGTTTTCATTGGGTATTATTTTCTAAACTGCCTAAAGATGCAAATATAAAGAAGTTTTCTCAACACAAAATCAACATTCTTCTAAAAAATTAACTTCACTGCCATCTAAAGCATGAATCAAAACCAGGAATGGCCATTGTGATTTCCTAAGTTCTTTGCTAAACCCAGATACTAATTTTTTTCAGGTAATGAACCACAGATAGAATAAAAATATCATTCTTTTATTTTCAAAATTCTTACTGATCAGTTTAAACTGAATATAAATTATATATAAGATATATATAATTTAAGAGCATGTGTATTATGCATACTCACGTGTTACGGGTGTATGTTATGCTTGTGTGTATATATATATATACACACACACATATATAATTTTCTTATTGCTAATAATATTGCATGTCCATTGTCAGAAATATGTAAGATAAAGAGGTTTTAAAATAATAATTACTCATACCATTACCCAGAGGTGACTGCGGTTCTATTTTGTTGAATTCTTTTCATTCCTTTCTCTGTATCTGTGATTATGTAATTCTACAGTATGCAGATACTCCTAGTGCATATCATACTGTGTGAAGTACGTTTTATCCTGGTTACAGTTAGGTTTTTCTCACAGGCACTTTTTCATATTGTTAAAATATTCATAATATTACTGTAAGACTCCTATAAGATTCTGATTTACAGCTGTATCATAGTTTCCTTAACCATTTACCTATAACATATATTTATTATATATATGTGTAAATCAGTAGTTCAAATATTCAAAATAATCCTGTTAATTTAATATTCTTGTTATCCCAATCTTTCAGATACACAAATGAGACTTAGATTTTCCATAGCTAGTAGATGGCAGAGATGGGATTTGAACCCGCATTTGTTCCAAACACTATGCTCTTAACCACTCAACTTCACTGTCTTCAAAGGATGTCCTAGGAGCCAACATTTTAGGCCAAAGAGTATTCAAATTTTTTAAGTTATTGACACATATTCCCAAATATGTTTTCAGTTTTTTTCTAAAGATATTTAACCAGACAAAAATTAGAATATCAAACTATTTTCAAAACCAAATATGAGTCAAACTGATACAACATATACACCTAGGCCAAGTCTAACTTAATTCCAAAATAAAGAGATTACATTCCAGTAAGGGAAATAAAATGAATTCACCAAAAATAATGAGATACATACATATATATATATATGTATTCTTAGGGAAGAATTGCCATTGTTAAAAACTCAAGGCCATGACGATATAATCTGCAAGGTGCGGTGAAAAAGATGAGAGAGCTAAATTCCTTTGCACTTGAACTTAGTAGAAATCTGGCTGCTGGGTAAGTAGCAAGACAGGAGAGAAGCTTGAAGAAATGAAAGAGGAGCTGAAACAAAAACGGAGGAGGCAAAAGACTATGGAAATAAACAAATAATGAGAAATTTGGCCATAGTGGAGAGTGGGAGGAGGCAGGGAATGCAGTCAGCGTTTTCTGGAAAATAAGCACATCTTTTACTTAATCTTAAACCATTTACACTGCAGTCACCTGGATCCCCTCCGCAGTTACAAGTGTTAAGTGAAGCCCGCTACCTACCTAAATGCCTTGAATGAGTTTCGGGGAGAAACATTACAGAAAAGAAGCCCTGTTTCACAATGCAACTAGTGTAGAACATAAAGAAGAGGAGATTCGTGGAAAGTGAGACTGAAATTTTAGTGGGCATGTAAGATTGAGGGTTTAGTGCAAGCAAGCATTCAGAGCCAGAGATGGTGAAAAGAAGCGGAAGTCCACTACTTCCCAGCATCCTCCCCAAGTAGGATTGCAAGATAAAACAGGAGTCCCAGTTAAATACGGATTTCAGATAAACAACAAATGATTTTGAGTATAAATGTGTCCAGAATATTGTATGGGATACACTAAAAAAAAAAAAAACTGTCATTCATTGTTTATCTGAAATTCAAATTTAATTGAACATCTGTATTTTTATTTGCCAAATCTGGCAACCTACTCTTAGGAACCTCCAGAGTTAATGGGAAAGATTTCAGATTCTACCTTATCTGGGATGGGAGTGATAGAAATTTGTGCTAAATTTCCTTTGCAACTCAGAGGATAGTGCAAACACAAATATGCATAGTTAGTGTCAGAGTGATTATAAAATCTGGATCCCATGTTAAGTGTCTGCTATGACCTGAATGTTTATGTCCCCTCAAAATTCATATGTTGAAAGCCCCAAAGGTGATGGTATTAGTGGGTGGCGCCTTTGGGAGGTGACTAGGTCAGCAGGGTGGAGCCCTCATGAATGGCATTAGTACTCTGACAAAAGAGATCCCAGAGAGCTCCCCAGCCCCTCCCATCATGTAGATATGAGATGTCTATGACCTGGAAGAGGGCCCTCCCCTGACCACACTAGCACCCTGATCTCAGACTTCTAACCTCTACAACTGTGAGCTACTCGTTTCTGCTGTTTATAAGGCACCAGTCTATGGTATGTGGATATAGGCCCGACCAGACCAAGATAGTGGCCTTCTTCTGTCCCACCTTCTGTTCCATTATGGCAGGACTATTCCATTAGTAAGTTTCATTAGTGTTAGCTCTGTTTAATACTTATAGAATATTTCATCCTACTATTGGTTTCATAAAAGAAAATTACATTTTTAATAACACACTGCTAGCCCACAATTGAACGCCCAACTCTTCAGAACAGTTAAGACATTTCCTTAAAGAAATGCTGCAAGTCTAGCAATGCTATGTTAAGCTCTTCATCCATGGTACAGCTAGAAGGCAGGGGAATCCTTGGGATCTTCTGGTAATCATTCTCTTATTTGTGAAATATTTTCACTCAGACAGGTTGTGTTTACATTTTATACAAAATTATATCAGTCTTAAGGAAAATAATACAATGTAAAATGGTTATGTGGAAGACTCCTATATTTGCCTTCTGAATTCAATAAAAATATAATATGACCCCAACATAAAAAAAAATCATATTACCTGGACACTAAAAATAATTGTTCTATAGATGAAAAATGGAAGAAAAGAAGTTTTCTTTAGAAACAATAATAGCCTTAAGCCAGACCCACTGGGTACCATCCATCAGTGCCGACCATCAAGACAAGTGAGATGCCTGCTATCAGGACAGGAACTGAGTTTAATTAACAGTTATTGATGGAGCACTTACTATGTGCTACAGTTAGACCATTTGTGCTGTGCTAGGGCTATAAAGTAAGTCACAGTCTCTGAAACCAAGTACAATATATTACATATAGCAAAGTATGGGTGAGCCATAAAAGGTGTAAAAAAAAAAGGAGTGATTCTCAGCAAGAGAAGGAAGACTTGCCGTGGGTGAAGCATCTTACTGAGCATTCCTTTGGGTTTTTGAAGGATCCACAAGGGTTTGCCAAACACCAAAGTAAGTATTGTTCACACCCGCCTAAGATGTGTGAAAACTGCCAGTACTTCAGCATTGCTTGAGTGTAAAATATGAGGTGGGAGAGCCATCTAGGCAGAAGTCACCATATCATTAAAGGATGCTCACACTTCCTCATGAAGGTGACAGAAACACTAAAGTGTTTTAAGCAGGAGCATGTGACTTGATCACATATGTAGCTCAGGATGATCACTTTGACAATGACAGGAAGGAGAGATTTGAGTGAGGTAGAAGTAGTCCGAGGGCGTCTAGGGAAGATGCTATCATTAATAGTCTGAAACGGAGATAATACAACGCAGGCTTAACCTCAGCCGGAATCAGAGGCATGGATTCATCCGTTCATTCATTTATCTATTTTTTCTGCAAATATTTATTAAGTACCTACTATGTGCTTGGCCCTCATCTAGGCACTGAGTATATAGAAACAGAAAAGAATGTCCCTGGTAGATGAAGTTTACACTGTAGAGGAGAGAAATAAATTTCAAAAGTAGATTAATAATTTTTTAATATGATTTTAAATTTTTGTTGTTAAAAAAATAGAATAAGATGCTGTGCTAGAACTGCACTGTTCAACATGGTTCCACTAGCCACATGTAGCTGTTTTAATTTAGACTAATTAATGAAAAGTAAATGAAATTATTCAATTTCTTAACATCACTAGCCACATTTTTAAGTGCTCAATAATTACATATTGGAAGGATAGATTATTGAACATTTCCGTTACTGCAGAAAGTCCAGGAGAGAGCTAATTCAAGACAGATTCTTTATATAATATTATTTACTTATGAGGAGATGACATTTGTACTGAGACCTGAATGATGGGATCGAGTCAGCCATGTCAAAATCAATAAATAATGCTCAAACAGAGGACATAAGTGCAAGAGTCCTGAAGAATGAAATCAATATCTTCAAGAAAGGGAAAGAAGGTAGGGTTGGAGAACGGGTCCTGAGTGAGAGAGTGGTGGGACAAGTTGAAAAATTAGCTTGTGGCTTTCTTTGCCATTCTAGGAGTATGACATTTATTCTAACTTAACAGGAAGGGATTAATTTAGATTAATGACATGATGTAACTTATATTTTTTAAAAAAATCACTTTGACTTTTCGGGGACAAGGGAATAGTAGGAGGGAAAAAGGAAAGCATTATGCAGGTGAAAAAACTGATAGCTTTGGATAAAGCTAACAACAGAGCTGTAGAGAAGTGGTGAAGTCAAGACACATTTTCGGGGTAGAACAAAGAAATCTTCATGTTTGACTGTAAAATGGGGGGGGGGGAGGTGAAGGAGAGAGTGAATTGTACTGTATTGTTCTGAGATGAAGAAACCTGTGGGGGTGAGGAATAGCTTTGGGAGGAAAAGTCAGTTGTTTAAATTTGGAGATACTGAGGTCCCTATTAAGATTTAAGGGCCCCTGGCAGGTCGTTAGAGATTTATGAGCTTAGGGAAGAAGTCGGGGCTGGAGATGTGGGTTTAGGCATCATCATTAGATGTATGCAATTTAAAGTCATGAAACTGAGAGAGCCCTGTGGAGACAGCATAGAACACCTGGGGCTGAGGCCAAAGTCTCCATATTGAGTAGAGCAAGGGGGCAAGATAGAAGAATGATTTAGAAAGAGTGCCAAAAGGATAGGGGAAAAATCCAGAGAGTGTGATATCTCAAAAGACACGTGAGGAAACTTGTAAAAATGTGGTGAAACAGTTATTTCAAATGCCACTGAGAGGAGGGGTAAGACGAAAAAAGATCATTGGTATTCAGCAACATGGGAATTGTTGGTGCCTGATGGAAGAGTGCCAAGTGCAAGCTCAATTTTACTGACCTGAGGAAGAGAATGAAAAGTGAGAAAATGGGGATATATAGACAGCTTATGTTTTGCTTAGAAGCGGAGGAAAAAAATGGAGAGAAATCTGGAGACACACTTGAGGTCAAAACAAGGTTATTTTTAAGAAGAGAGAGAAACACATCGCAGTTCTGTATTTGGGCAGAAATCGATGATGGTGATGATCGTTCACTTGAGCTAAGATGAACAGAAGTTCAATAATAATGGGAAATTTTGATGGATTAATATTCTTATAAACAGAAGAATAAAAAATCCGGTTTAAATCTGATGTTCTCAGGAAATACAGTCTTCATTCAGTTTCATTTTACTTATTTTTTACTCAATGTATCTTCGCTATTTCTCAATAAAACAAACAATGTATTGTCAGTGACTCCCAACCTTTTGGCCTTTGAAGACCATATTTAAGGTTAATATTTTGCAGACTCCCACATGGAATCATTATACTTACATGAGGATAAAAAGCTAGTATGGATGCTTTAAAAAAAGTTCATCATTTTATCACTAAGAAATAGCCACATGTATTTGAAAAATAGTGTGTTTATGTGAGATGTGATGCTTATTCAGGTTATAGACAATGCGTAATGTGACCATTGGTCACAGTAATGGAAATCCTTTAGGCATCCAAAGCCACAGATTGGAGGTCCAACTACAATATGAAAAGGAGGGAGCCACCAAATAATTGTACATACTCCTGCAGCTTGAATCGGGGAAGTTACTAGGAATATACAAGTGCTTTCATCCAAATTCAAAAAGTTATTTTTCAAACAAAATCCTTTGAAAGTCGAAAGACTTCCTTTCCTTTACTGACCCCTAGAAACCACTGACCCACCACATACCATAGAATGAGAACAATGCTGAATGTTACTGTTAGTCTTAGCAAATGTTTCAAAGAAAATCATGGTGAAGGAAAACTTGTATTGTCTCAATTCTAGGTATTAGAAATACAAAATATCCATCCCTACAAGCAGAAGTGGGTCAGGAAATCTATAAAAAATTAGGAACATCCTAATTTTGCTAAAAAGAAAAAAGCTTAACTTTTGCCCAAATTGTAACTCAGCTTAACTATGACATTTCTACTGTGTTTGTTTTAAATTTAGGAAACAAAAACATTCTTTTCATCTTTTTAAAATTTTCAAATGATATATCCTGTGGTTTTATAGCAACCTAGTAGAAGTACAATTGCTCCAAATGCTGTCTTCGTAACAGCTTGTTTTTAGCTGAACACAGTGTCATCGTCTGCCTGAACACAAGCAGGGATGAAGTTTGGTTAAACCTCAAACCTGGACTTTGACAATGGGATGCACTGAAGTTCTTGGGCTGGGAAAGCTCGCCTCTCCCTTGGAGCTGATGGCTTTTCTGTGTTGTCATGCCCACCTGTCTCATTGTTCTCTGTGGAGGTCCCTTTGCTTGCTCTCTGCCCAGATTTCTGACCGTCCAACTTGGCTTGTCCTCTTGGTCCCTGTTCCTGGATTCATCTCTGACCACCTCTCCAGTTCCTTAAGCATAGCCTTGACCTCATCTGTCTGCTTGCAGCAGGATTTTTTACTCTTACAGAGTAAAAAGTGACATCCTTCCATTTGCAGACATCACTGAACCACTCTAAGGAGAAACAGTCCCCAACCTAAATGACTCAAGTGTCTCAAAATGTGTAACTGATTGTTTTTAAACCTAGATGAACTTTAATGTGGGCAAGGTTATGAAGAATTTCATACTATTTTCGTTTCCTTTTCTCTAAGGGCCCTTGGCTCCCTCCTTCTGCCTGTGTTTTACTAGACAGCTTGACCTAGAGCTGGCAGTCAGTAAATACTTTGAATAATGGATTCTGTTTTTTCCATCAAACCTTCCATAACTTTCTTAATCCAAAATCTTTGTTCCTTTGAACTTCTAGTGAAGTTATTATTTATACTATTTATTTTGCAACATATATATTATATTTGGATTTGTGACAACTAAATCTAACATTTATTAACCTTTCACAAATTGTTTTGTCCTTGACAGGATGTGCCTAATACAGTGTTCACTGAATTTTAGTGGCTAAATTAAGAGTAAGGTGTAGATGCTAGAGTGTGATTTCCACTTCCTTGTATCATGAAGAAAATAATACATCTGTGGTAGTTGACAAGTGGTCATTGATTTGTCTGTGAGGCTTATGGAGATCAAATTTAAGACTAAAATACTATAATTTTATAGAGGAGAGAACTAATTAAGGAATAAATAGCAACGGGGGTATAGACTGAAAATATAAATTCACTAACTTGCAAATAGGATTAAATTCACAAATATTAAAGGTACAATGAGGTTATTAAGGGACCCATGCCTAATTTTTAAAGCTTAGGTTAGAGAAGACAGTGCTGCCTCCCAGCTCTGCCTCTGTCATCACCGAATGGTATTTCTGCAAAGCCTACTGGATTATTTAGAATACAGAAATAAGAACAGCCATTATTTGTTGAACACTTTCCATGCATTAAATAATTTGTCCCTTATATAAATCCTGTGAAGTAGGGTTGTTGAATATTACCCAGAGTAATTAAAGACAGACCTGGGCTCAGGTCTGTCTGATTTTAAATTCTGTGATCAATCCGCTGTCCCATGATTTCTCCCCAGTCACTTCAGGTTATATTCAGGAATGTTTCTGTTCCTTTGTTTAGTTGATTTAGGTCTTCAAATAATGGTGTGACATGTCTTCCAAGATGATTCCCTTATAATGGGGGTTGGTTTGTGGACATTATAAAGCTCTCGGTTTTTTTGCCTAATGTCTTAACTTTTAACGTAACTTGCCTGCTTGTAAACTCTGCTAAGTTTTATGTCCTTGTTTTCTAATGATGGGGAGGAGGGGTGTGGGAATAGCTTAGACAGTCTATCTATCTGCATACGGAAAATAATGAACTATATATGTTGAACATATTATGTTTCACTGTAGTCGGGAAATCAGATCCATGACCTAATGAAGTGCATAGAACTAAGTGATATAGTTTTATTTTAAATTCTTGCTCCTTTGTAAGAATTCTCTAAAAGCTAAATCTAAGCAATGTTTATCTAACCCATAGTTTTCAAATTTCTAAGAAGACGTTCAATGAATCCACATAATAGAAATAAGAAGCAAATTCCATTATAAAACCTTACACTATAGTATTTATTAGATTAACAAATATTTGTTGCGATTTATTTTACCAAGAACTCATGTGCAAACTTTTACTCTTACCTAAAGATTAGATAGACCCCAGAGGTGCTGAAAAATAAGAACAAAGGAAGAATTGATTAGAATAGGTTTTTCTCTTATTAGATGGACAGTATATTTCAGATCATCATATAAATGCATCTTTCCTTTGGGGTGCTTCTCACGTTAATTTCTAGGATTTATATAGGGAAGTGGATTTTTTCTTCCTAGGCTGATTCTACTTTTGACTTCCACATCTTTTTTTCCTTTGGGTAAAGAAGAAAGCATAAAATCCTAATTCTCTTTTCTCCTTTTTCTTTCTGAATGTACCCAAAGTGGTAGATTCTAAAAAACAGGAAGACCACTAGCTGGGTATCAAAAACAGCTATTCCACTGGAGCTTAACTTCTCAAAAGTCATTCTCTTTCAGAATTTCATGTTGGGTAACATCCCTCAGTCATAAAGTGAGAGTGACAAGCTGGCCATCATTTATGTTAATATGGTCAGAATAATGAAAAAATAAAACTATCACATTGACAAAAGACAATACCTACAGCCGTCATGATAAAGAAACGTTTAACTGTGTCCTGAGATTAACACTTCTTCTCTTAATGCCTGCATATGCCATATTCTTAAACTTTCAAATTTTTATCTTGCCTCATAATATTTTAATATTAGGTCAGTGCTGGGTGTTTAAATGGGAGCATAAAGAAACTAAAAAGGTGGGCACTTTATGCGTACAAGAGGAGATTTTAAAAGTTTATGACTCTCACTCAAGTTTATAACTCTCAGGCAAATCTTCAAGGGATTGAGAAAGAAACATGCCCAAGGAAGGGGCCACGTGCTCTTCACCTTCCAATTCCTGTGTTGATGCATACTCCTGCTTCATTCCTCGACCCACTATTCGGTCTCATCTGCTACTATCACTTTTTTATATATCCCTCTTTTATTTATTGCACTCCTCCTTAACTGTCCAAAGTAGTCGATGTGCATGAAGTGGAAAAATTCATAGTCACTTTGGCAGTAGTGGCAATTGTTGAGTGGGGGAAAGATATGACTACATTCTAAAATTCCTCACTCCTAGTCTCCTGTAAATTCTTTCTTACCATTTTCTGCCCTTTTAACCAAATAGTGGAGAGAGAAATTTAAAGTTAAGGGAAATGAACAAGGTTGCACCTTGCTTTGAAGAGGTGTGTGAGAATGGAGACCTAAGTCTTCAGAGGCAAGAGATGGGTGTTGATAGGAGCATAAAAAGAATGGGGGCAGATGGCCTGAAGTGGTAGTCCTTTGTTCAAGATAATAAGGAGCCTGTAAGAGGGGGAGAATTCTGTCAAAAGTGAGAAGGTGAGGAGCTGAAGAGCAAAGAGCAGAAAGCAAGATGTTAAAGATAGGGGTCAAATGGCCAGAGGAAACCTTTAAGATAAGAGGACACCATTCAAAGAATCTCAAAGTGGAAAAAGAAGAAATAAGTGGAAATTTCTCAGCATGGGCCTAATGGGTTACTGTTTCACATACAGAGTGTTGATAGGAGGTTATCACTGCATTTTAGATAATTAGCAAATACACAACATGGAAAATTCTTTTGCTAGGACCGAACATAGCCGATTCATATAAAGAAAGATAATTTCCCTTATAGGATGCCTTATACTAAACTTTTATTTTTATCTTATTTTTTTTAATTTTCCTCAATCTTACATTTCTTTAATATAAGGACAGTATCATTATTTGTACATGTAAAAGTTAAACACCAAGTAAATTACAACATGTGTAACGTTTTTGAGGGGTGGGGTAATCTACACTTACTTCTATTATTGAATTCTAAAATGATTTCACTATTCTGATCATCTCTTTACAACATTTAGAGCCTAAGATGTGCAGGCTTCAAATAAAAATAATTAAATAAAATTTTTAAATGTTCTTTGTGCTTAGATTTTTAATCTCTGCTTTGAGCAAATTGGGTATTTTGGAAAATTTTTAAAACACTGTTTAAACAATATTCATTGTTTGCTTTGATCACTTTTAGAAAAGAAAATAGTAAAAGGAAAGGGGCTTTTTAAAATTAAATATACTTAGTCCTAAAGGAATAGGAAATTACATTCATTGATTTGGTTTTACACGAACATCTATTTGCCTTCTAATTGACATTCTTAACATGCTTTCAATTCATTATTAAGTAGCTGGTTAGATAATCTCAATCTAAATATGGCTTGCTTCTCTACATTAATACTCTATGTTATCTTCTTACATTCCTCACTGAATAACAATAAAATTTCTCTATTATTTGTCTTTGATACTTGAAACAGAACATATAAATCCCTAATGGAGAATGAAAATTAACAGAGCACTTTAACTCAGCTGTTGGGGCATTTCTGATAAATACAGTTATAGATAAACTTTACATTGTAATTCTAAGCTGGGGAGAGGCTTTTGTTACAACTTAGCCTCTTCATAATAAATGTTTCTTTGAACTTGTGCTGCAGTGAGGGAAGGCAAAGGGAAAGCTTTGCTGATCTTTTGAACACATCAAAGCCTTAGGAAGCTAAACACGCTGGACAGATGCTTTTGTCAATCTGACTGGTATCTGTGCCCCATCTTCCTACAGAGAAATGGCATTTATCTCCTCTGAATGGCAGACAGGAGCTCCTGTCACTGTGGGAACTCTAGGAGGGCTACACAGAGCTTCATAATTTCTATTTGTTTTAGTATCCCTCAACTTTGATTGTTGTCATCATTTCTGAAAATCAATTCTGTACTTGGAAAAAAAAGTTCCAAATACTGGTTGCAGAAAATATAGACGATTATCAAAAAAATCACTGATAAAGCTATCACTTAGAAATAATCACTATTTTAGGTTATCTTTCTCCCTTCTGATAAATAACTATATGTGATATATAAGATATATGTGTTGAATGGTAGCTTTCACAGAATTGTGATCATACAGTATCATATATAAAGCTTACTTTTTTAGCAGTTCCTCAAATCATTAAATAATATCATTTCTAATATTTCTCTAATTTTTCTATGATTTCTAGTGGAAATATAACAATCATATGCTAGAATAAAATTTATTTAACACACACTTTTAGTAGGACGTTTAGAATATTTTCAGTTTGTTGGTATTAAACGTAATGATTTCAATGTACTTTTAATACATAAATTTGTTTTTGGCATCTCTGACCATTTCTTGGCATAGATTTCTCAAAGTAAAAGTATTTGGTTAAAAGGTATAACAGCTTTAAGGCTATCCTAGCAAATTGCTTAATTGCTTTAAAAATGTTCCAATTTATAGGCTTATCCGCAATTTACCAAACCCAGACCAACACTGGCTGTTATCAGTTCTTTTCATCTTAGCGAATTTGATAAGCAAAGTATTTTATCTTGTTTTAATTTGGATTTTTTTTACTAATTAAGGGGTTAAATACTTTGTATGCCTAAAACATATGTTTTCCTTCTTTTGAATTATATTTTTATGTCCTTTGCCCAATTTTCTATTGAGTTTTAGTTTTTCTTTTTTTATTAATTTATGTGAGTTCTTAATGGGCTGGGGTTAGTTCCCTTGTCAAATTTGTGGTAGAAAGTGTTCTCTCTTTTTAATCTTTTCTTTTTGTTTATTAGCTATTTTAATGTACAAAATCATTCTCTTTTTTATATTCAAATCTATCATTTTCTCTTCGAGAGTATGTCCTTGTGTTTTATGTTTTCTCATCCTGAGACTAGATTACTTCCCTGTATTTTTACTTCTGACTATATTATGCTATTGTATAACATACCTTTTTCAAAGGTAATGCTTTCATTATCTTGAAATTTATTACTGATTTGAGAAAAGGGCCCAATCACTCTCCTTTTTTGCCCAAATAGGTAATTGGCCAGCATCCTATAATAAATGTCTTTCTGATTTTTCATGCTATCTTAATCATAAACAATATTTCATGCACTAAATCATTATTTATTTACACTGTGCCTAGTTCCAAATTATTTTTTAAAAGCATGTAAATTAAAGTTAGACATATAGGCAAACTCTAAGCATAGAGCTTAGCTACTATCTGAATTTATGCAAATGACTTGTTTTCTATCATTAGCTTCCATGTATTAAAAATGAACTAAAATAGTGACCTAAATAAATAGAACTTCATTGATCTTCACTAATGATGCTCAAGTGTAAATCAATCAATAAATTTAGCATGGCAAAAATTATATTTGACAGGTACCTTTCAGATCATAAAATCAGTATTTTTCCCAATAAAATTCCCAAGAAGACTTTTGTTTAAATTTTCTTTAATTTTGATAAAGTGTCTTTAATACGAAGAGGTTTTTTTTGTTTTATACTAATATCATATATATATGTATAATCTAGCTGTGAACAGAATTGGAGATACAGCCAAAACTGAAGGTTTTCAATTATCACAATTATCAAAAATTTTTGATACAAACAAGAAATCTGGATACTTTTCCTATCTAATAGTGTTAAGGGAAGGTGAAGTAGGTAATTTCTTCTCATCATAAGAAAAGATGAATGAGTGTCTCTTGGTGAGTAACCACATATTCCCACCTGGAGGCATAAGTCCATATAACTTATGGTTGGAAAAAGACAAGCTATTTAGATTTTTAATTTATTCTCTTGCTGTTACCCACTGTTCTTTATGCTGAAGTTAAATTCTGGTTCTGGCACTTTGTGGAAGAGATTAAATTAAACCAAATACAATATTATATTTTTAAAAAATCTTATAGCATTAATAGGGGGAAATGTTCAAGAGAGAATGATTAGGAGAGAGAAAAGTTCTGTGCTAGAGGGATTTTTCTCATGCTCAGTTATGATTCTTCCCCTTATGATCAATTTCCACTGAGACTTCCCTGGGTTTGTTTATGACTGTATCTTTATTTTCCAGCTGACTGAGCAATATCAGGCATCATCTCTCTTGTTCTCCTGTCATTGCCATCTCAGGTAGAAGCTACTTTGCATAGCATCATTTTTCTAGAGCTAGCGGAAAGAACATTAGGCTGAGACTGAAAAACACCTGGGCTAACCACCAGTTGTATAAAGTTAGGTAACTCATTTAACCATTGTGTGTACCCATTCTGTCTAATCCATACTACTGATGTTCTTTAATATGACCTCTAAAGGCACTTCTATTGATAAACTTCTAAGGCATTTCTGAATTCAGTTTTTCTTGTATGAACTGACCATATTCCCCTTTGTAGGTAGGATGGAAGGTGGCAGGCTGCCTTTTTTGTTTTATTATTTTTTTTGGTGAGGAAGATTGGCTATGAGCTAACATCTGTTGCCAATCTTGCCTTTTTTTTTTTTTTTTTTTGGCTTGAGGAAGATTGTCCCTAAGCTAACATCTGTGCCATTCCTCTGTTTTGTATGTGGGATGCTGCCACAGCATGGCTTGACTAGTGGTGTGTAGGTCTGCACCCAGGAGCCAAACCCATGAACCTCAGGCCACTGAAGTGAAACACACAAACTTAACCACTATGCCACTGGGCCAGCCCCCAGGCATTTCTTTTTAGTGAGTTGGGAGAAAACTTATGTTGGTATTGGGTTTCAAGAAATCTTTGGAGAAGAGGCCTATGAATATTCCAGCCACATTTGAGGAAAGGACTAGAAGAAGCAGTACTTTTCAGATTGATTCTCGCACTAGAGTGCAGTGATAATCTGGTAAAATGAGAGAAGACGGAAAGCCTAAAGTGACAGACATAACGACAGGGCATTTATATCCTCATTCAGAAAATGATTTGGGGCATCACAAAGTTTCAAGATAACTGAGGCTTACAGGAAGCAAAACACTGGAAAGATAAGTTTGGAGTAACATTTACTGTTATCATAAGGAAGTGGTACCCTTCCTCGTTGTAGGAGCAAAAGAGATGAGAATCACCTTCTGCACCATGTGACTGTTTGTTTCTGAGAAGAAAGAGAATGAGGCCCAGAAAAGTTAGTGAAAGAGAAGGAAAGCTGTGATGAAGGAGCAGGGTAGGAAACCAGATCTGAAATACAGGCGAGAGTGTCAGGCTCTGCCTGCCCTCCTCCTGCTGACTCCTCCCTCTTCCGGCAGTCACTCCCCACACATAGAATGCAAATGTAGAGGTAGAGGGATCCAGACACACATCATTTATTATTTAAACTGGCAGCCTCAGCATCACCTCCTTCCATTGCACTAAAGAGGCAGCTATTGAGAATATGGAAATCAAATCACACAGCGCGAAAGGACCTCCTTCTTCTGTGAGTCAACCGGAGTTACCATTTTGAAAATCAGTGAAATGTGACATAACATAGTAGTTAAGAGCCTACACGTCATATTTGATGTTTTATAAGAGTTTGGACCTTGACTCTGAGCTCTTTCAATTTCAACTTCCTTATGTACATAATGGGGTATATAGTGGGGCCATCAAGGTAATGACCACAGTGTGCTTAGCTCAGGGTCAAGTGTGTAGTGATACCCCATAAATTGGAGCTATTAGGAATCTCCTATAAGTTTTGTTACACTTACTCATAGTTTATGTGCCTTTTTCTCTCCTCCCCTCTGTGACATGAACTCATGACAAAACACTATGTTGTCTTCCTTGTTTGGGTCTATGTCCTTAGTACCTAGCACAGTGCTTTGAACATAACTTTTTGCTGCTAAACTTGTAGACCACTCTGCTGTCTGGAAAGAAATCCCGCTATGCAAGTGTTCAGTGCATCTGGCCATATCTGCTCATTGTTCCAGCAACACAGCTTACTTCTGTAATAAATTACAAAAATATGGTGAATATTTTCTGTTTAGACTGATTTTAATGTGTGTTTTTACGTAATTATAGAATCGTAAAATCCTGATTTAGGTTCAGCTAGTTCTAATGTTTCGTAGGCCTACCTGCTAATTAAAATTTACTAGAAGATAGTAAAATATTGGAAGGACACTATGTAAGTCCAAATGCATACACTGTCATAATAAGCCTAGACTCAGAAACTTTCTAGAGATGGCCAGTGTTCAAGACCAATGTGGCTTTGCTAGAAACTAGAAACTTCTCAGCACATGCTGAATATGTTTTCTTCCTCACTTGAACCAATTATGTACCAAAAACACACTGATCACTTAAACTCTTGCTACTCAAAATGTGGTCCTAGGACCAGCAGCATTGAAGTTACTTGGGAGTTTGAAATGCAGAAGTCGAGACCCCGCTTTAGGTGATTTGTATCGATTTGAGAAGCGCTATCTTATTCTATCTTGTGTATGATCTGGGGAAGATATGGTTTCACCCACTAGAGGGCAGTAGGAGATGTGCACCACTAGGCATTGCATTTATTTCCCAAGTATGATTAAAAGTTCTTTTAAAAACCACCCACAGTTGCCAAAGGGATAGTATGCTTAGTTCCTTTAAAAGAAAAACAAGTCAAACCAGGTTACACAGAGAAATTCAACATGTGAGATTAATGAAATAAGCAGTTCCATGGCACTAGCATAGTATAAAATCAGGTGCCAAATCCTAAATTGTAATTTTGGCTCTTGTTCATAGATCATAGAATTGTAAAGCTGGAAAAGGCTTTGATAATCACCTCTGGGGAAACCTTATTTTATAGACGAGGAAGGAGATTCTGAGAGGTTAACTAGCTCTTCCAAATTCGTGCAGCTCACAATTTGCCAAGCCAAAGCTGAAACTGCTATCAACAGACTCCCTACCGAGAGTGAAAAGAGATTTTAACAGGATGCTAAGTGTCTAATACTCTGTGTAGTATTCCATGGTAAAGTGGAATTCCTACTTGTGCTTTACACATGTAACGGGTGTAATACTGATCATTGTTCCTTAAGAGTGGAGGAATAGAAAGAGAGGCGTTGGTAGTTTTTTTTCCTTCAGTTATTTATATTCAGCTGCACTATCATCAGAACACAGCCTGTGTGTCTCCAGCTCCAGCCCAGAAGTGTACACATGTAAATACCAACCAATCACTAAGTAGTGAGTAACCATAATACTCAGGGCACTGTTTCACATTTCTTTTAGCATGATGCTAGCATGATATCTGCTCTTGGTGGTCTGTGGTTATGTGTGTTATAATAGCCTGGTGGGTAACTGCTTTTAAGTCTAAATCCCATGTTTTTTGCCTGAAAAATGGGGTCAACAACATTGTGTTAGACCTGAAGACATAGATGGTGATGAAATCTAAGCTGGTGGATCATCATTCATCTAAGAATCTGGCAATGCTTTACAAAGAAAGGAACCCTAATTGCACATACTACACCCGCAGTATAATTTACTCACATCTTCAAAATGACCTTTTAAAGAATGTTTTAAATGTCAATGCTTTTTTAGAACACATTGAACCAAACATGAAAATTGCATGAGAAAAATTTCTGAATCTCCTACTAAAGGCACAAAGAGCCACATTTTCAATTTCTTCTTTCTTTTTTCTTTCTCTTAGTTATCAATGCAATTATTTAATAAAAACTAAAATCACATAAAATGAGTGGGCATAAGTATTTGGCTGTGGTTGGACATATTGCAAGCAGTTCCTTAGAGAGAGTCCCAGGTTTTGAAAAGCTCCAAGATGGAAACTGTGGCGAGGCAAAGTCTTGGTGGGGTGACTCCAGCAACAAAGAAGCTCCTAAAATAAGTGCATATGTTTCTGAATGAATATCTAATCTTGCTTAATTTCCACCTTGACAAAGAAAGTTAAATCTAGCTGCTAAATAAACTTTTCAGAGTCACTTCTCATTTAACTATCTCTCCTTTATCTTTACCTATGGTGTATAAATGTCATAGCCAACTGTCATAATTGTACCAGCCATAAGTGTTTATGTTACTCATAAGCTCACATTTAATTATCAAGTATATGAATGCAAAATACAGATGCTGATTGAATCACAGTCTGAAGTAAAGAATCTAAGTAGATGTTTTTTCTATTTTAAACTGAATAGGCAATAAACAGCAAAAAATGACGATGTCTGATTAATTGAGCTAGTAATCCATAATCAATAATTTAAACAATTTAAAGTGTAATTTTGATTTCCCTAAGGGATAGACCAAATTGTATGCTACTTATATAGGGTGTGTATTTTCTCAACCATAACAACAGTACAACACCCACAAAGAAAAACCGTAGCATTTAATAAACTTTATATTTAGCATTCACATAAAAATATAAATGCATTTATTTTAGGAGAACAATATTATCATTTGAAATTACTTATTTCATCTGGGAATATCCCTTCTTTTCTTTTCCAATTATAATAAAAGAACAGCTCTCAGTTATTGCCAGTAGTATTAGTGGCATAGTCATGTGCATATCTCAAATATGCTTTTAATTTTCTGCAGCAGAGGCAAAGTGCTGGTGATATCTTAATGTTTTGAGGTAGTTAATGCCAAAAGGCTTGGACCTGATCTTAAAGTGAATATTTCCCAGATGTGTGGTAGGCTGAAATGTGGAACAACTAACAGAAACCAACTTCCTATCCATGTTAGACCTACTTAGGTGAATTTTAAGTATGGATTAATTAGACAATGAGACTTTATAAGCAGTCAACTTCACAGTTCCCAGAGATAAAAGCTGAGGATCTGCTCAGTTGTAACATAAGCCATATGTTGAGAAAGAGAAGTATCAACTACCACTGTCTCCTTGCACCTTGTTTATAATGCCCTTTTAGTCAACTTTGTTTTGAAAATCCAATACTTTTGGAAATGTCGAAAAAGCTATTTGTTAAAGTCTGAAAGAACTTACAGTTTTTGAATAAGTATCAGATAGATATTGAAGTAGCAAAAATATTTGCAAAACATAAATATATAATAATATATATTATTCACAGATAATATATATTTATATAAGTGTATGTAAATATAATATATAAATATAAAAGGTCCTCTTAAGAATAAGAAGAGGAAACTGCTATTAATGTGGCTTACTCTAGACCAGCTTTGTCCTGGCAGATACCCTGGGGATGTAAGGCTCTGAAACTCTGTTTCCCTGGGAAGCCAGGATGCCTATTTTAGGAAGAGGAATTTGGTGAAAATTCACAGTTGTTTGTCAAGATTCAGTAGAGACTCAAGATGAATTGGAACAAGAGCTTGCCAATTCTCCATTCTTAAGGGTTGGATGCTTCCATCTGACAAGATTTTGCCACCTAAAACAGCTGTTTTGTGTTGGAGACTAGACGGTAATTTTGCCAAAACTACTTAGAAGGCCTGAGCCATAACTGTCAAAACAAATGTTTCTGACATTAGGTACAGGCTCATTTTGTGCTATTTTTCATTTAAATTATCATGTGGATATGGGTGCTGGTTTAGGTTGGAGGTATTGATGAAGTGGAAGACAGTGATGTCAAGTTAAAAGCCTATGACCAAAATATGTCAGCTAGTTAGCAAGAGATCTGCTTCAACAAACATAGTGAAAACTAGACTGGGTAAAATCAAAAGAAATAAATGAGGTGTATCCATCTACTACCAGTAGAGCAAAATCTTCCCCAGTAATATCAATTCTTCAAATATGTCATGTTATTCTGGAATCCACTTGGAATAATTTGCCTTATATGGTTTTCTCCCTCTTAGACTTTTTAAAGGTATTTATTAACATAGGTGAGATTGTCAGATTATAGTAAGGAAGAAGAGAAGTGTACAGAACCTGTCTGAGAAAGTATCTTGCAAAGAAGATAACTAATCATAGATCTGTTTTCTGCCTATAATAAATTTGCTGGAAAATTTTGTCTACCAAAAGAGTTAGTGTGTCAATATTTTGCTTCAATTTAAAAGTCAAAAGTATCTCTGACTTTCCAGTGTGATTACCTTACATAGTAGTTGCTAGCAAGGACAATTGAAAAAAGAAAACTATCAGATTCCAATGAGTAGTGCACTCTTCACTCTACAGGGATGCTAGAAGTTTCGGAGGGGTTGAATGAAGGTGAAAGAAAAAAAACCATGAAAACAATTTTCAAGTACAGCCATTTAACAGAGTGTGCACATCCCCTGAAGTTTGTGAGTGGGAAGACAGCTAAGAAAATGTCTCTGAAGCTCTTTTTCTGGAAATCAAGTTTGTGTAACTGGACAAGACATGTGGCACAAGTCTGTGCAATTAGATCACATAGCCTCATACCACAAACATAATTATTAACGGTTGTTTTTGTTGACTGGCAGGTTAGAGAAACAATAAAAGAGGAGTTGATGATGATGAAAGAGGAAGGGCGTGAAATGGTTGTACTCTTCCCAGTAGCTTTTAAGTCTCAACATAAAGAAAAGACTTTGTCATCCTCTCCGGACTTAAAGTGTTGACTGAGAAGGCAAAGAGGGATGAGAAGGCTATTTGCTGGCTAGAGGAATAGAGATAGGATCTCCTACCATGTCAGAAAGCTGTTAAGCACTCAAGATGAAAATACTCCTCGGGGTTTTAGAGTCAACAAGCCATTGTTTATATTTGGACATTTGCCACAGACCTCGTTACCTTAACATCCTTGACCAAGTTTTTGAGGCAAAGAACATCCAGGGTGTGGACTGAGATACTGGACATTGTGGTTAGAGCAATTTTTTTTTAACCCTTTTTAACAGGTTCTCATGACTGTACATCTGTGTAAAGAAAGGGAACAAAGTGGTTCTTGGCTTTTGTTGTGGTTGAAGCGAGTGGAATTAAGTAGGAAAAGGTGAAACAATAATTCTGGATTTAGGCTTAGAACTCCATTTTATTCTTTCTCTTCCTCTAACATGCAAGTCACAGTGGCTTTTTTATGCTCAGTAGGAGGCTTTCATATGTAGAAAGCATCAAATGTTTGTCAAGATGGTTTTCATACTGTTACATTTGGTAATCAGTCCCTCAGGGTATCTGTTCATTACGAGTTGAATGTACATTCACAAAATAATGTGAGGAATTAGTCTCCAGGTTAGAAACCATGCTTAAAAGATGGAAGACAAATTGGGGGGGGAAGGGCGGGGGCTCGTGGGGAGGTGACCTGCTCCTCTATGTTCCTTCTACTCTGGAAGGTGAAGAAGAATTGGCTTCTGATTTTACCCCACTGAGTACTCTGGGTAGAGTTGGCACGCTCAAATAAAAGATATCTCTCAGTGGAGAATAGCTTTCCTATCCTCTTTCCAGAGTAAAATAAGTTTTCCAAAGTTGAAACAGGTACATCGCACATTAATTTCTTCATATAAATTATTTAATTTGTTCCATGATTATGTATTGGGCACCTGCTATGGGCTAGGTCCTGGTAGCACAGATGTGACCCATATGGAGAAACAGAGTCATGCTTTCAATAAACTGAGGGCAAGTTCAGTCTCTTCCCACCTCCAGACAAATTCACTCTCCTCTTTCTTCACCATAGTTCTCACTTCTGCCAACTGATCAAAAGATCAGAGTTTTGAAAGAATCTGAAATCTGCATACGGGACATTTCTCCTTGACATGAAAATATGCCCAGTTCTTATATCAATGCCTCAAGAAACAAGTTACATACAGCTGTAATCTATCCATTAGTAAAAATTGCTTAATAGGGTTCTAGTCCTACGTTCCAGTTCCATAATCTGCCATAGTTTAATCAAGCTTTTTAAGGGCATATCTATTCTTATTTATTTCTATTTGATTAGGTTTTTTAATTTTTTTACTTGTTTTTCTAATTGGTTTGTTTGTATAAGACAGATATCCATGTTTCTATTCATCTATCTACCTGCTAACAGTGACTATGAAATGTATGCTGTATATGGTTCCTGAATTTCTGAGTCTGTTTTGATAAAATGTGGAGGTTTTGAATATATTCCCTTGTGAAATTAAATTATGACACTAAATTTGACATCTATTTGGACATCGTTTGTAAAGATTCTTTTAAGAAAACAGAGTTTACTTTGAATCTTGCCCAAGACTAATCTACACTGAAATATTTCTATGTTTCTACTAAATTAAATTATATTACAATCACAATTTTTTCTGACCTTCTAGAATTAGTTGGAGAGGAGAAAATATTTGTAATAGAAATTGAATAATATGAAACTATTGAATATTTCTCATTCTTCTTTATAGATGTTTCCATTAGTTTATTAACCGAACCAGCTAAAAAGGCAACCATTTTACCTAGAATTGTGTTTTGCCATTTTGATGGCAGTTTGACAAATTATTTTCAAATTTGTATGGTCCTTTTTAGCTTTTTTCCCTATCCAATATCTATGAACCAAAATTTTAATCACCATAAATTATTATAAATTAGTTCTTTTATTTTAGTTGAATTTAATAATTATTTGACAATATTTTAAAAACTACTCATAATTGAGCAAGTTAATTCAAATTCCTTCTTGCAATTGATTATATGAATTAAATAATTTTAAGAGAGTCTTTCTTTTGGGGGAAATGATTTCAGATTTTGACAAATAAATGTAAATGTAAACATTTCTTCAAAATGTAATATGTGGAATTTCATCCAGCTGAACTGAAGTATACTACAATGAAGTTTAAGATAACTTTTCTTCGAATATTGTTCTTTTTCCCTCAATTTTTAAAAGTTTTAAAAATTTTGGATAAAATTTAATTGAGTAAAATGAGACATTTGCAGTTAGCATGGTTTGGGTATGTATTTTAACACTAGATATGCAAGTCAGTCCAATAATTTTATTTCTCTGTTAACTTTTAGTTTTTGATTTCCTCTTTATCTTTTTTCCTGTGATCTGGTTCCCAGAAATAATATCTTATATGCACGAGAACTCAAGCACATAGTAGTTGTAATCGATCTTCACCTCTTAAATGCTAAACTTTCAGCATGTTTTATTCAGAAAAGTTTACCCTAACTAGTACCAAGACGAGTATGAAATAACACTTGTCTGAAATATATATATAATAGTAATAATAATAAATATATATATTTCTCTACTTATTTGCCTCTTGGTAATTTTTAGGGCTCTCCTAAGCATTCCTGGAATTATCTGGGACCACCACCTACTGATAATGTTCCCTTATCCATTAGTTTTCACTCTCAAACTTGGATTGAATAGATCATGTTTTCTTTAAGGGTATGTGCACTTTCTGAAGAGCATGCTATTTTAAGCCAATTTAAGTATTGGTTTTTAAATAAGTTGTGATAGTGAGATAATTCCTGGTCTTTGTGTACCATGGGAAAACAGATATAATGTGTCAGGTAGAATCATCTAGTAAATTCTTTATAGATAGCTTATTAACTCAAGACAATGAAACAACAAAAATATTTAGTGAAATTTTAAAAACTACATATAACATTCCATTTCCCATGTATAATTACAAAAAACAACACGGGATAAATGTTGGGTCTAATAGCGATCCTTAGTTGCATCTCACTAAAGGAGGAATAATACTCCTCCCACCACATGTGGTTAAGGTAATAATATCTGTTCTTAGAACATCTCTTTGTAGCCCAATGTTGCTTTTCCCATGTTATCTGTGCTAGAATGTCTGACTCTTACACTAGTTTTAATCTTCGTTTTTATGCTGTCTAAAAATACTATTTTCAAGTACCAGGAAAACCCTTTACATTAATTTCTATAAAAATATTCCCTCCAACGTACTCTGCAAAATACTGTCTGTGTGTTTACTAGTGATCAGAAATGAATGTGTGAAGCTCTCATCTTCCATTTCCAATCTAAGAGACCTGTTTTCCTTGCCAGCTGTGTTTTGTGGCAATGACAGGGCATTTTCATGGACTTGGGGGATACAGAATCACTTCCACCTTGGTGTATGGCTGAAAAGGGGCAATCTTTAGTCCAGAGGGTGGTGACCTTCCTGAATATTTTGATTAAACTTCCCCTTTTCAGTAGAATCCAGAATTCCTTATTGCAATATCATGAGTTACAGAAATACATAGTTTTATATACAGCGAATGAATCAATGTTTAGTTTGGAAAATGTATATAAACAGGTAAATTGTCATTTTCTACTATCAAATAAGAAGACGCATACCAATAGTAGTATTTATATTTCTTAGCAAGTATTATAATTACCCGTAACCAGCCCTGGTGGTCTAGTGGGTAAGATTCAGTGCTCTCATCGGCAGTGACCAGGTTTGTTTCCAGGCCAGGAAACCACATCACCCATCTGTCACTTTTCGTATTATGGCAGCTGCATGTTACTGTGATGCCGAAAGCTATGCCACTGATATTTCTAAAAACAACAGGATCACTCATGGTAGACAGGCTTCAGCAGAGCTTCCAGACTAAGACAGACCAAGAAAAAGGATCTGGCCACGACTTCTGAAAAAATTGGCCATGAAAGCTCTATGAATAGTAGCAGAGCATTGTCTGATATAGTAAGAGAAGGTGAGAGGATGGCACAAAATGACTGGGCAGGGTTCCACTCTGCATTACGGAGGGTCCCTAGGAGTTGGAATCAACTGGACAGCACTAACAAAAAATTGTAATTACCCACTAAGTATCTATGTAAAGAATCTTTGAAAGACTTAGGAAGCTAATTTTATGTTATTCCATACCATGTTGAAAGCTTGAGAAATTTGTAATATACACGTTCAAATTGAACCTTGAGCTTGAACCCTAAAACTTGTTCTACATTAAATATTTTAAACCACTTAGGGTTGTTCATGCTTAGCTAATTTGTGAACACTTCAATGCATCAAGGAAGACTTTTTCTTCCCAGAAACCCAAGAGCAAGATGTGCTCTACTGACCCATCTTATTCTTTCCATTAAATTGAGGAGAAAAGTTATTCTATATTATATTTAGCTGTATTAAAGAAATTCATAAAATCTTTAGTAAATGTGGTAGACATTTTATAGGAACATCTTTAGGATAAGTGTCCATATTGACATGGTGATCATTTAATGAAATATGCCCTGAACTAATTATTCTAACCCTTTACATTGGCTTTCAAATTTTTCTTCCTTTATAAATAAAATGCAGTAGTCAAACTCAACTAGGAAGAATTGCTTCTGTGTAACGAACAAGATAAATTTGTCTATAAGACATTAAGTAGGTATAAAATCTTTGCCTGGTTGCCAACAGTTTGTGAATGGTTACAGGTGCTTCATGGTGTGGTAGAAAGAACACGGACTGTTTATTTCAGGCTCTAAGTAATCTTCTAAAGGTGCTTGAATAAGTCCCTTGATGTCCCTGGGTCTCCTGGTGTCATATTACAGAAGGGAATCAAAGATGAACCAGACAGTCTCTAAATTTTGTCGAGCTCTTGTCTGACTCTACAGTTTGCTAAGACCTAGCTTTTTCTTGAGCCTTAAATGATCTGAACCTTTCTCCTAAAAAAAGAAAAGTGAGACTAGATTTCCATATTTATAATTTTACTTGATTTTGAGGCTTTGAAATCTGCTTTAAATTGGATTAATCAGAAGTTTTGATTGAACATAGACTATTTCTCAAAATAATCTATAATGGTTTATTTTTGGGGGGGAAATATTATAATCGATATGCTTATTGATGCCTCCTTATCATAGTAGATTTAATTTAGGGAGTTGGTTGACTTTTACTAGAGTATAACACATTTCTAGTATTATTTTGCATTCTCTATAGATTTTTCCAGCAGCCATAACATTGTAGTGACTGACTCTTATTTTTACACGGTTGGTATTTATTCATTTTATAATATTATTACTTTTTTTAAGATTGGCCCTGAGCTAACATCTATTGCCAATCTTCTTCTTTTTTCTTCTTCTCCCCAAAGCCCCCCTGGTACATAGTTGTGCATTTTTAGTTGTGGGTCCTTCTAGTTGTGGTATGTGGGACACCACCTCAGCATGGCCTGATGAGCAGTGCCATGTCCGTGCCCAGGATCCAAACCAGCGAAACCCTGGGGCGCTGAAGTGGCGCATGTGAGCTTAACCTCTTGGCCACGGGCCGGCCCCCCATGATTGGTGTTTAAAACTTTTCCTATACAGAATGGCAGACTTTCCTTTCCTCTAAGGCTCAGCGAGGAGACACAAACTCCATTAGGATTCCCTCGACTTTTTCCCCAAGTGTGAGATGTAGGAGATATAATAAGAATAGGGCCAAAAAGGGGTGTGGCCAGGATATCCTGGCAAGAAACTAGGATTTCTAACTTTCTAGAATCTTTTTGAAGAATTGATTTATTTACTGAAAAAAAAAAAAAGGATGAAAAAGGTAAAACTAGGGGCTGGCCCCATGGCTGAGTGGTTAAGTCTGTGCTCTCTGCTTCGGCGGCCCAGGGTTTTGCCAGTTTTGATCCTGGGCGCAGACATGGCACTGCTCATTAGGCCACGTTGAGGTGCATCCCACATATCACAACTAGAGGGACCCACAACTGAAATATACAACTATGTACTGGGGGGATTTGGGGAGGAAAAAAAAAGCAGAAAAAAAAAGAAGATTGGCAACAGTTCTTAGCTCAGGTGCCAATCTTTTTTTTTTAAAAAAAAGGTAAAACTAATAAATAGCTTTATAAAACTTTATATACAGATATATTTTCTGATACAGAAATAAGCTTATCTTTTAGGAAGAAATATTTTCAGTAATTATTTTCTGCCTTGCTTGTGGTCTTATTACTATTTAAATGAATTGTGCTGGGCTTTTTTGAGAGTATCTTCAGCTTCTGTTTCTAAACTCTTATGTTTTATGCTATTTTCCACCATTTAAACCATTGTAAAATGGGATCCAATGTCAGTTATCTTGGGTCACAGCAAATGGTTCAAACATGTATTTCCAGTATTTTCTTTCTTGGATTGCTGGTAGCGGGAGTGGGAGTCGGGTCACTGTCTCCAGGGGCACACAGCTTTTCTAGCTCTTCATGTCATGCAAAATTAGCCATGCACTCTTTTCTCATTCTCCAAATTAGTTAAATTTATATCAGCACTTACTGTAGACAAGTCTCAAAAATTCCAAATAGTCCCATATTTAGAAATATGTCTTTTATATTTCATGGTGAATATAGCCTAAGAACACAGAAGGTAATGTTGGAAAGCATGGCACTCATAACATGGATAAATAATTATCTATTTCCTGACATAGTTGAATAAAGTTAAATGGACAAAAAGAAAATCTCTGCTGATGAGGAAAAGAATAGAAAGAAGATGCTGAGCATTCTAAATCTATTAATCTAGCACAGTGTCATGAAGAGACACATTCGATGACCATCTACGAATATTTGTTGACTAATGATCAACATAGAAGACCCCAGAGTCACATTTCATTTGCAATAAAAAGGCAGTTGGAAATTAATCTTTAACACACATTAACAATTAATTTACAACTGGGGAATATTGTCACTAGATTGTGTTGTTAGTTTCTGATGCTTTTAATGTTAGGTCAATGGCAATGGTTAAATTACTTACCGATCAATTAACATAGCCTTAAATTGAGAAAAGTTTAGAATTTGCCACTGTACTCATCAATAAGGCTACGTTAATCACTGAGTTTATCTTCTGACTTGAAGTACCACAAGAGAATGTAAAAGGTCATTTTGGTCTTTGGCAAATTAGGAAAGATGTATCTTCTTATCTAGAGATGGTATGGATGTTCTGCTAATGCAGGTCCTGTTTCTGTCTGCAATTCTAAATGCAGATCAAGGGTATCTGAAAGAACTGTGGCTGACAGAGAAACTAAATAGCTCTGTTGCATTATGCTGAAAAGGCAGCCAGAGTCTATAATAGTGCAAGGTGGACCAGACCTAAATTAATGATTAGCCCACTCTGGTATCCTCCTTTTAAAGGTGGTGAGATCATTCTAGAGCAAGTATATGCTGCTTTTAACTCCGGTGGAGCGTGGGGATCAAGTGAATCCCTACTGATTTGTAGCAATTTCTTGGCCGTGAGTCTAACTTTAAGGGGGCCATATAGTCCTTTAATTCTTAGAGTGTCAGCACAATTAGCCCTATCAGAATGCCTATAAACACTTAAAGGAGTGGTTGAAGGCACTTAAGTTTCCACCAATATTTCCACACTCTTATTAGAGAAGAAAATAAAAATTCTGATAATGATCTTACTGCAAAGATTTTAGAAAGGTGACTGCAGACAACCATGTAGTATATTTGTACACAAATTCCAAATCCACACATCACAGTCATGCTGTTGTTAAGTCCCACATCTATCAAAAACAAGCAAAGGAAAAACCCAGTAGTTCTTTCATATTTTTCAAAAACTTTTCTTTGACGTTAAGCTGCTACCATTATTTGTGTCTACTCCTGTTTGTGGTCCTACTTCTCTGCACATGTTCCGGTCAATCCTTTTTTATATCTAAGGTCTTCTCTGTCCCTGAGTCCTAGTGTATAGGACAGTGTGTGGTCCTGGGACCAGCAGAATCAGCAGAATTTGAATTGCTAGAAATTCAAACTAGCCCCACTAAATCAAAAATCCCAGCAATCTGTATTTAAACAAGGCTTCCAGATGATTCTGATGCAGGCTCAAGTTTGAGAATCACTGGTATAGATTGGTTAATCTGCCCCAATTCTGATACAGGAGACAGTAAATACCTATTCAATACTCACTGTCAGTGACTCTATGCGAGCCTGTGAGCTGTAGGCAGTTAGCCCCAATCTGCTAATGAGGAAGCCAAAACTCAGGGAGTATAGCACAGGTGGTCAGGTAGCAGAGCTGAGATGTTAAGCAAAGTTCTTCTGCTCTTTTGGAGTTACCACTTATTTCCCTCCCATTTACACCAAAGATCCTCCATTAATTTCATCACAGGAGATGGTACTTTGCTGTTCCCCTTAAAAAATGTGTCTGTGTGTGGTTATTAGCTGTCTCATTGTATGTGAGTATGTGGGTGTGTGTATGTGAGAGAGAGATGGGAAGAGATGGAGAGAAATGAGATGGGAAAATAAGTAGGTAACACAAAAAATAAAATTAACATCACAAATGTTGCTGTTGTTCCAATCATTCTCAACATACAGCAATTACTTAGGTATATTTTGACATTCTTTCAGGACTGGTAAGCTAGAGTCCAGATGTACTTTTTGAAATTGTTGAATTGAGCAAATGTGCAATCTCAAATATGTCTAAAGCGTGTGGGCCCTGAAGATACTAGTATGGTTCTGTTATCCTTCAGCTAGGTGCTTTCCTTTACCAGTCTTCAAAAACCTATTCTCTTCTTCCTTTTTGCATTCACCAAATGTGGATTAATTTGCTGGGCACATACTACCCATGAATTTGGTGACAGTTTTCTACTCTATAAACTCCATAAGATTTTTTTGGTCTTATGTGATTGTCAAGCAAACAAACAAACCAAAAAATAACAGTATCATCAGGTGCTTGTTAAAAGCGACAAGACAGATTTTTTTCAGACTACTTCAGTAAGAGAGAGAGATTCAGTGTTAACTGAGCTGGACTCCAACTAAGACAAAAGTGACTGAGGTTTTAAAGGGAGAACAGATAGAGGACAGAAAGAGATTATGGGGAAGTGAAAAAAGGGGGGCACAAAGGAGACTAGAGGCTGTGTGGAAATTAAAAATGAGAGAAGGGGCAAGCAGAGAATTACTGAAAATGGTTTAGCAAGATAGGTGGGAACAGTTTATGATTTGTGGTTTGGCAGCATTTCGTTTTCTTAAGTAAAGACTCAGCACAGGGCCTGGGCTGGGGTCCCTTTTAGAGACACAGCCGAGTGCAGGTGGCAGCCACGCTGAAGTTTGGTCCAGTCTCTTAGCATACGTTCAGGAATGTCCTTTGCACTGTGTGGGTGTTCCACAGTTCACATAATGTGTTGAGGCTTCACTTACTTTAGCCCTGTTTCACATTAGAGAGAGACGAAAGCATTGATATTTGAACTATTTCTAATTCTTATGATGGAAATTGTTTAGGTACTGAAAACTGTTATGTATTTTTTCTGGATGTCGTCACATAGACCTAGAATCTTTTGGACTTCCTAGATGTAAATCAGCATTTAACTGTCAAGAAGCATAAGCGGAATCACATTTTCAACAAACTCACGGGTGTAAATGAACTAACTCTATTGGAAACAATAATTACTCTACAATTTTTTCAACACCACTGTTTATGAAGCAAAATTTTACCCCATTAGATCATTTGCAAGTTATCTATTATCGTTTTTACAACATAGGAAAAATTACTGCATTTGTTTCATCATGAACATAAATATTAACTATTTTTATGTCTATGATGAAACAAATGTTTGTCCTAGACACAAAGCAACATATTTTTATGTTTTCCCCAGATTTTTTGTGGTTTTTTGAGGAAGATTAGCCCTGAGCTAACTGCTGCCAATCCTTTTTGCTGAGGAAGACTGGGCCTGAGCTAACATCCATGCCCATCTTCCTCTACTTTATATGTGGGACGCCTGCCACAGCATGGCTGGACAAGCAGTGCCACGTCCGCACCCGGGATCCCAACCAGCAAACCCTGGGCCGCTGAAGTGGAACGTGCTAACTTAACCGCTGTGCCACCGGCCAGCCTCCTCCCCAGGTTTGTAACATCACATTTGTGTAAATATCCACTTTCTGGAATGTAAGTGAGAGACTATCAAAAAGAGATGCCAGGGTTTCTACCCGAAACCTCATGTCCTGTATTCAGAAAAGAACATCGCCAAACCTTGCTCATATTTTTAACTCGATTCTAATAAGATTACATATTAATGTATCAGATTGTTTTAAATATGTACTTGTTTTAAATATGAGCGCTGTCTACTTTCACAGCAGAGAAAGTCATCAGAGCTAATGTGGATGACTCTGAGTCATCAAGAAAAACACTAAATTTGGATTGGTAAGTTCCGTACATGATCAAGGAAATGAGCAAACTTGAAGATTTAGGCATCAGATTATTGTTTTAAATGAATAAAGTCTGACTGCTATAGAGTTAGTTACCTAGGAAATTAATCTACATGGAAGTTAATCCCTTTGTGTGACTAAATGGTATGACTCTATAAAATACTTTTGTAATCTAACAACTGTTTGCTGAAATATGGAGAAAAGTATTTAGAACAGGGAAAACTATCTTTATCATTGCCTTTGTTATTTCGCCATTTTCAACTTTATTCAACAAAGCTTGATGTAGTGCAAAGAGAATGGGCTTTGGATCCAAACACCAAATCTACCATATTCTAGTGAGTATATGTTCAGCAATTTACTTAACTTTTCCAATGCATAGTTTCAACATTTATAGAACATAATGCTTACTTGATATATTTTGTGAAGATTCACTGAGATATGAATGAGAGATAAAAGTGTATGACATATGAGAGTCACTCTGCATCAGTTCTTGATTTTTGTGTGTACTTACTGTCTTTAAATTCATTTTACCTAACTGAATGGTGTTTTCCTTCACCAAGAATGTTGCCCTGACTACAGCCTTCACACCCTAGATAGCCTTTCTGATCCATGTTCAAGATCCCTTTTCTCACAGTTTTCATAATGAATAGTTGCAGAGCCTTGCATATATTATTTAGAAAATCTGAAGTAGTTTCAGATTTATAATATGTTACCTTTAAGTAATAAAAAAATTTGTATTTTGTAATTCACTAACTTTTCCTTTGAAGCATACAATATGTTGACATTTACTTTTCCTTTCACTTTCATTTTATTTTGTTGTAGAACTATTAATTCATCTCCAGCTTTTACAAATATGACTCTATTGTCAAAAGAAAAACATTTCTGTGTTTAATATATCCAGTTTTCCTTTACTCAGCCAGTCATTGGACTGACCATTTATTGATTCATTCAATACATATGTATCAAACACATATTATGAACTATGTGCACTGTTCTAAAAAAAAAAAAAGAAGACCATCGTGATTGCTATGGTTCTTTGAGAAAGATACACAATTAAGGATATAAGACCCACAGTGATTCTGAACTGAAGACCACATTTGGAGCCATTTAGGCCCACAGTCTGGGGTATGGCCACGTAATCTCTGATGTATACAGTATAAATGTGATAACAAGCCTGAGGAGCTCCATAGGTCTTTCTATATTAGGATGTAATAGATCTATTTGGGATAGTGACAACAATTCATGAGAAAGAGATTGACTTTAGAGAGGCTAGTATTTGTGTATTATATTACACTAATAATAATGTGTTTCCGCACATTGCCTAAAACTATCCAACTACATAGCATTATAATCTATTTTGAGTTAAAATGCTTTAAGAAAAATAACAGACGTGACTGATTCTGAATTCATAAAGCTCTGTCAGCTATTACACTGCTTTCAAGTTTCACAACAAATCTTTTGAAAAGTCCATTCCTCATGCAGGCAGGCACCGCTGCTACTCAATGAAGCAGAACGCTTCTTTTTACTGTGAGTGGCCCCCACAAGGTGCAATTGGTGGAGAAAGCCAACTGTGGCTCAAGTTCACACTGAGCTTTTTTCCCTCTTCCATGCCTTGTTTTACTCATTCACTTTTCTCTCCCTAGAATATTCCTCTCAACTTTCCAAATTCCCACCTGTTAAAATCCTCCACTTTAAAAGTTCACCTCAAACACCAACCATCTTCAGGATGACTTCTTTCTCTCTCATATGACACTTAATATGTTTTCTTTGTAATTACTTTAACTATATGTGTCCTTATGCTACCCAGTTTTAAAACTCCTTGAAGGTAAAGACTGTGTCTTGTTTGTCTTTGCATCCTCTCATCGTGACAGCTAATACAAACCTGCACATTGGTGCTTAATACATGTGAGCTAAATTAATTTACTCACATATTCTCTAGGAATCCTTTATATATTCATGTTCTGCTTATCAAGAAGAAGATAATAGGATTTTGCTTTATTTTTTATGTCTGGCTTTCCCCTGTCTATATCCATTCTATTAAAGTTTTATTTGCCTTTTGCTTTATCCCCTTGTGTCCATGAAAAAATACTTAAGGAGAAAGTCAACATCCAGGCCAATAGCCCAAAAAGAGAAGTAGTCTTGGTCTAACTTGATTGCTGGGGAAAAAATAGGTCAGATGCTTCTCTTCTGGAGAAGGATGAGAAGCATAAACTGGGAAAGTTACTTATGAATGGTCACCTCCTCAGATTAACTACTCAGTGATTTGTCAAAACATAACTCATGTCCTGCAAGTTAAAAGAAAAGATGATTTACGTGAAATTCCATTTGGAGTGCATCAGTTTCCAACATCCTGCCCCTTACTGGAGTGGTGATGCATCATTAGGTAGAATTTGCCCATTAATAGAAGCTGATCTTTGTCACAATCACTTTTGTAATGTTATCAAACTTTATTTAGGATTTCAAATATAACTCAAAAGAAACTAAAGATTGTTATTATTCACTTAAAGGAATTTGCTAAATATTAGCTTTTTCTAATATGTGCTTTAAAAAGTTATCTATTTTTAGATAAAATACTTCCTATTTGCCAAAATCCTGAGTCTGTACAAAAGGTTGACAACTTGAGTCTGACTTTACTCCCCAGCCTCACTTCTCACAACTTCTTGCCTTGTTCCTTGTACTCCAGTTGGTAAACCAAACTTCTGATTTTTCTGAAAACAAAATTCTGTTTCACCTTACTGTTTTCGCTCATGTCTTCCTACCTATACCCTGGATGCTTTTTACCCAACCTTCAAAACCCAGTTCAGGTCTCATTTCCAATAGTAAGTCTGCCTTGGAGCCCCAGCCAATAAAAACTGCCTTTACATGGGCTAACCTGGTGGCGCAGTGGTTAAGTTTGGGTGCTCTGCTTCAGTGGACCGGGGTTTGTGAGTTTGGATCCCAGGTGCGGAACTATACACCACTAATCAAGCCATGTAGTGATGGCATACCAGATACAAAATAGAGGAAGATTGGGACAGATGTTAGCTCAGGGATAATCTTCCTGCCCCCCCCCCCCCAAAAACAACCCTGCCTTTATCTTTGCCCCCCTCATCTTACATTTTAGCATTTACTATCACTTAATATGTTTTACTGTAATTCTCTGTGTATTATCTTTTATTCCCAGTAGATCATAGGCTTTGCAAGAGGAGAGCTATAACCTGACTTTATAGTCCCATTTCCTAAGAGTGCCCTTCTCCTCATAGGTCTTCCCACATGTTTGAATTAAACTGCCCAAAAGCCCTTAAATAGATTTATAATACCATCTAGGGTATTCGTATTTTGAGATGAATTATATGGTTACAATTTAATATAAATAATTAAATGTCACTGTAAGAATATGTCTTTAAATTTATAAAATATCTGTATTATGTGAATAGAAAATATAATTTATGTTGCCTTTTATTGATGATATAATTTCAGGTGTTAGTTTCTTTGAGTAACAAAACAGTGCTTTTTTACAACTTTTAATTTTGAGATAATTGTAGGTCCACATAAGTTGTAAGAAAAACAAAGAGATGTCATATGCTCTTCACTTACTTTCCCCTAGTAGTCTGTACTTCAATGGGCATTTAATTTTGTATCAAAGTATTTACTTTAAGTATATATATATACATATATAAAATATATAACTATATACTATATACAAGAACTATAAGTCATTAATCTAACAATTGTCAAACAAAATTCTGGTGCTCCTTTCCAAAAATACTTTTATAGGCAAACTTGATCATCTTCACCAAAAAACAGAGAACACTGGAGAGATTCTTCATGAAAAATAGACAAGCCCTCTAGACTCGAGTCCCTCAGAAGGTCACTCTTACATTCACAGATATGTATAATAAAGGCAGTCATTGTCCATTACCCACAAGATTATCAAATTATGACTTACTGCCATATGCTGTATCCAAAAAATTATTTTCAGAATTTGAAAGAACTTTAAATCATCTAGGTCGTCCTGCTTTCTATTTTAAAGCATACGGAACCTTTTCAAGCTAGCCTTAATTAGTTGCAGAGTGGGAAAAATCATTAATTGATTAATGGATTCTTTGAATATTGAGTTTCTATTTTGTGGAAAGCAGAAAGAAACCCAGTTGTTTCTGAACTAAACATGGTCTTCTATGTGTAGGCACTCTCAGAAACAATTGGTCAAGGATTTGGTAATATTTATATCACAACATTTTTCCTTTTGCCAGCTCAGTCTGTTACTGTAGCTTAATCCCACTACTTCTCATTCACCTTCAAAAACCTTGGTTTATTCTTTGCTAAAATAATCCTTCATTCCTTTTCATTCTAATAATTTCCAGTTACAAAAGCATACATAGAGAACACCTTGCAATTTACTGGCAGTATTTACTTGCCTCTCAGGCAGGCACAGTAAATAGCAGCCTAAATATTTTGCCCCAGATTTCTACTGCCTGCCTTGCTCTATATCTTCTGCTTGTGACATAAAGTACATTAGATTTCCTTCTCTGAGACTCAGACGTCATCCTCTGTGGCATGCCTGTTAATGACTATTATCTTGATGAGTCACTTTGTCAGATGGTTTTCCAACAGGATGCCTTGTGGGAATGGGAAGGAGGGAGGAGATATGATGTAGAGGCAAAATAGTCAGAGATCGAGAGCAAGAGAGTCTGGAAGCCAGAGGCTTAGGAGTTGGGTCCATCATTACTGACCCATGTCCCTTTATCACCTTATGAGTGAGTTACATAATCTCAGTATCCTCCATTTGTTCATCTGCAATTGAGACTAGTCATGTCTCCTTAGAGGACTGTTGTGAGAATTAAAGAAATAAACTACAAGAAAGCACTTTTTAACATATGCAAATAAATGTGTGTATGTATGCGTTTGTACCTTGAAGGCAACTACCAGCATAAGGGAAAGGGATGTTAAAAATAAAAGTAGTGTCTCCTTCACCCTTCACAAACTTTCCTGGGTTTGAGCTTGTCAGTTGACATCTGTCTGACTCTATTAGCGAGAGGTGTGCTGTGTTAGGTCAGAGGTTTCCTACAGGACACATGCACAGAATGGTCCATGGCACGTAGCTCTGGCCCAAGTCTCTTTAGTTATGTGAACTTCACAATGAGGGAACTCAAACATTTCTGTTGATCTCCACGTGGCTCATCAACCTGTGAAGGAAAGGAAGGAGAGAAGGCGTTCATATCTTGAGAACAAGCCACTCTTTTCCTATGGGAAGAGTATAAACATACAATTTGTTGACCAAATTTACTCTGGTATTTCCTGTGATAGGTAATACATGATAAATGATAACGTATGATCAACTTTCAGATCTTATGGGCTAAGCCAGTGGGAATTTGTATATTCTGCTCAGAATTTAGCTAGCTTGTTGAAGAAGAAGTTCCAAAATCTAGAACCCCTAAAGGAAAACTTCCCTCTGTTAATAATTAAGGAAACACTAAGCACTAGGCAAGTTCTAATTATTTTATATGTATATCTGATTGAATCCTCATAAGATAACAAGGGAGGTACTATTATGTTGCCCATTTTACAGATGAAATTGGGACAGAGGCAGTTTAGTGACTTCTGCCGTCATTCACCAATAAATGCAAATCTGGGATTCAAACCCAAACACTCTGGATCCAGGTGCCTTTGCTAATCACAATGCTGCTTCTCTACTCTGAGAAAGCTTTCCTAAGAGTGACAAAATAAGAAGGAGTTTTGGTACCTGAGGTCTTCTTAACCTAAAGTAGTTTGGCACTTCTGAGTAGAAGATCAAATGCCTTCCTTATAATTACCTACAAACTTTTCAGAGAAAATTATCTTTAGATGCACCAATCAAAACTTATGTCTTAGGGGAAAGGGTCTTGTCTGTCAGTTACTAATTCCCTCAGTTCTTCATTCTTTCCAGGAAAAAGAAAAAAAAAAAACACTTCAACAATGCTGATGGATTTTCTCCCAACCCAGAGTAGTGATTCTGCTATTTTAAAGACAACATGGATGTTGGGATTAGTCTGTCTGTATCTTAGAATGTCGACACATTTGCCAAAAATGGATTTATCAGCTAAATGTAGCCAAGAGATTTAGTTTATCTAAGTGTCCTACAAAGAAGAAATAGTTTACCACTGTTTTTACAGATTGAGGTAATCTGACATATTATTGACATATGCTGTAGATTTAATTTAATACCATAGTACAGATGTGTGCTCTGATAAGCTTTTGTGAAATCTGGGCTAACACGAGTAGAGTTGTTTCAATATTTATGGGGTTGAAAATGCAGAGTTAGCAAAAGAAGCATTTTAATTAAAACAATATTTCCCCCTATATACACAGAGTAAAATGCAGAGAATTCTTTTAAAGACTTACTAGTTGTTTGCATGTAGTTGCTGGGTTTTTAGTCACATTGAAAGAGGTTGAGGGGTTTTGTTCCAATTTTTTTTAATCTTTTGATTTTTAAAACCATCAAAAAATAAAATTAATAGTTTCCTCTGATTTTTCCTTCTTTCAACTAAATTTCTGTGACTTTTTAAGTTTAGCATTTTTTAATTATATGTTTTAGGTATCCTGGAAATAACTTCAGTGGAAATAGGAGTTGTTGCCGTCAAAGCCATTAACAGCAACTATTATTTAGCCATGAACAAGAAGGGCAAACTCTATGGCTCAGTAAGTATTCTGCTTTTATTTTCAAAATCTACTGCAATAAATCATTACCACAGTTTTGGAATGTTTCCCGCAGACATTGAATAGCTTTGTTATCATTCTCTTGCCAGTAAATAGAGCCACAGTGAGCTGGTCACCAGCGTTTCAAGAGCTGGCAAGGCAGCTCTTCCAACTCTATAATCTCCTCTGTTGTTCACCCCTTAGTCTGCCACACAGGCTGTTGCTGGCATTTGTCAGTCAATGCTAATGTTCTGAGCTAACTGACCAGACTCTCACGGAAGCATCTAGTCAGATTGGCACGGGCGCTGCAGACAACTTGTAGAAGAATCATTGCAAACAAAGATCTTGAATTGAGAAGAAAACCATACACTGTGTGTGTGTTACAGTTGAAGCTAAAACAGGGGCTCGGATCTTATGTATTCTATTAAAATCTGAAATGGAGAGACATATCAACAAATTCATCCTGCTGTGTGCCATTCAAACTCCAGAATTTTATTTACCCAGACAATAGTCATTAATTCAGTTATGGAGCTGGTATCAAGCCAGTGCTTTGGGTACATACATCCCTGTGTTCCATAGCAAGGATTAAGGGATATCACTTTAAAATGTGAAAATAAACTTATTTTGTTGATTAGCATAAGGATGATTGCAGTGCCTGCCTAGAGTCAGCAGCTCTCAGACTGGAGTGTCGGCATCACTGGGAGGATTTGCCAAAACACACTCTCAGATTTTCTGATTCAGTAAGCCTGTGGTAGGGGCTAAGAGTTTGCATTTCTAACAAGGTCCCAGGTGTTCCTGATGCCACTGGTTTGGTAACCACAATTTGAGAATCATTGAAAATTGATTCCGTCATTGGTCTGGATATGGGATAGCCTTGCATTTCAATTATATCAGGTCCAGTTACAGTTGGGGAGCCAGGCGTTCTTTGGGTTGGTCCCTGTGGCTAAGGTAAATGCTTTTGAGGTGAGGGTGGAGTTAGAGGAATTTTAGTTAAGCTTTCCCATTTACATTGCTCTACTAATGAGCCTAGAAGAGTAATGGACCTTGTTTAAAATGTGGCTCCATGTAGGGGTTCGCATATCACTTTTGAGGCATTTTTGTTTTCCTTTTCAATGAACATGCCCAGGTCCCTCCTTAATCTACTATATCCAGAATTACTGGGTAAAAGGACCAGGTATATATCTTTGAAGAGATGCTGATACACACATACAGTCAAAACCAATGCTTTAAAGCCAGCTAAAATGAATTTAGATTGCGGAAGAAAAACATGAAAATTCTAATTGCAATAAAAGATTAAAATAATTTTTAATTGATAAAGTATATTTCTTTAAAAAGGTGACATCAAGGAGAAATGGATAACCCTCAAATGAAGTGTCATAAAACTGCTTAATACTTTTCCTCCCATTCCCCCACTTTTTTCCCTTTCCCAGCACAGCTCATGTACTATGCCTATGCTTCTTCTTGAGCTCCAAGGTCTGTGACATTTCATTTTATCTCTTTACCTAAAGTAGACACCCAAGAGCTTTCTATCACATCACCCCATTTTAATTATGTGCAATGGCACTTACCAGATATTTCTCTCATTATGTGTTTGTTGTTGACTGTCTTTTCTCAGTAGATTGTGAATTTCAAGAGAACAGTGTCTGCCTTGTCCCCCAACATTTCCCCAGCACTTAGAACCATATAGGGCACAGGGTTGTGCACTGCATAAAACTACCTACCTCTCCAAGTAGCTCAGCCCATCACAGACTATGCTCTCCATGTCCTTGTTTTCAATCATTCCTAGACTCAGAGTAAAATTTACTGAAATTCCAAGTTATGGAAAATTATAAATAATTTACAAAATTGAGAAATCTGGTATTTGGAACAGAGGAAGACATCCCCCACTCCCACCCCCGTGGCCTCTCGGTTATCTAGAACTATTATGCGTCTGCTATAAGATCTGCTTTCTTATCAATGTGTGTATATTTATTATGGATTTATAGGTAGATAAAGTTTGCAAACTTGATAAGCCCACCTTTTTCCTATAATTCTATTCTTTTCATGGGACTCTGGTCATTACTCTGAAAAGAAGGATTATAACACTATTCTTTATCATTGACTCATCACAAATACTGTTAGTGGAATGTTTGCATTTCGATAACCATTCTATGCACTTAAACCATGTCATATTTAAAGTACACCAGCTTTTTAAAAGGGTCCCAATATGTGGTTATGATGATCAACTAAAATGAATCATGTGCTTCAAATGTAGAAGCTGTTTTGTGGTTATGACTTTTACTCTTCTGTTATTGAAAGTGTGTGTTAGGTACACAACTTATGCATAAATGGCAACAACAAATAAAACCCCTGAACTGGACGTCTCTGGATGGTTTGTGTCAAATGGAATAAAGTATCATCACCACAGAAATAAAAGATTTTGTTTTTCCCTTGCAGAAAGAATTTAACAATGACTGTAAGCTGAAGGAAAGGATAGAGGAAAACGGATACAATACCTATGCATCCTTTAACTGGCAGCACAACGGGAGGCAAATGTATGTGGCATTGAATGGAAAAGGAGCTCCCAGGAGAGGACAGAAAACACGAAGGAAAAACACCTCAGCTCATTTTCTTCCAATGGTGGTCCACTCGTAGAGGAAGGCAGTGTCGGTGGCTGCGATAGAACCAAAGGCTCTTGTGCCAGGAATAGTTGGTATTCTTCATGAAGACAGTAGCTCAATGGCACAGATACGTTGCAGATGTCTGCTTGCTTGAAAGAAAGGAAGTCTTTGAAGGTTTTTGTGCTCACTGCTGACATATGATGTTCTTTTCATTAGTTCTGTGTCATGCCTTATAATTGAGATGTAGGCAGATCAAATGAGATGGAAGTTATTCCTAAGCAAACAACACTGTGGCTGGGTTTTGGTTAAGTTTTTGGTTTATGTTTTTGTTTTGCAGCCTCTGAGATAGAACTTAAAGAACACAGAACAATCTGTTGAATGATTTTTGGGAAAGTTATTTATGGCATACGAACTCATATCAAAGACTTTCATTGCTCATTCAAGCCTAATGATTCAATGAGCAGTAAGACACGCGAGCATTTACTGGAAAGCACTTGGGTCATATCACATGCACAACCAAAGGAGCTTTGGGCGTGGCATCATGGAAGAATTGGATAGGATTAAAAAATGTAAACATGTTAGTGTGAAACTGTTCTAACAAAACAAATACTATGGTATGCTTGTGCATTCTGCCTTCATCCCTTTCTATTTCTTTCTAAGTTATTTATTTAATAGGATGTTAAATATCTTTTGGGGTTTTAAAGAGTATCCTCAGCAGCTACCCTCTGATTTACCTTTTCTTTTTCTTCAGCACACTACACGCATGTTCATGACAAAGTGTTTTTAAAACTTGGCAAACACTTCATGAATGGGAGATGAGATTAGGAAAGCAGTGCGAGTGCCCCACATGCTAGCCTTTGACTTAACTTGCACTTCTTCTGTAAGAATCGACAACAATAAATATGACAGTGCTGTGGCATGTCTTGAGTGAGAGATGTCTGCCATCATTTAAAAACATACACCACTCCTAAGGCCTCCTTTCCTAAGAAATAGACCAGAAGGCCAAATTCTTCTCTTTCAATACATCAATGGGTCTCCAAGAATATATTAAAAGAAAGAAAAATAGTTGTTAAATACATTTTAGTAGCGTAGCCTCATTATTAACTAACAATTTTTTGCCATATGTCACAGTGGTAAGTGTTTAAGAGGCTGTCTGCATATATAAGAACCCTTTCTAAGTCTCACATAGTGCATCTCCCCCAAAGGAACTATCAAGGAATTTGGTATGAAGTGCAACTCTCCCAGGGGCTTAAACTGAGCAAATATATTCTGGTATATGTGTAACCATATACTGAAACCTGTTCAAGCTGTATGATCTAGTCTTTACAAAACCAAATAAAACTTATTTTCTGTAAATTTAAAGAGCTTTGGAAGGTTCCATAATGTAGCCCTATGGAAATTCATTTTGTTAGAGCAGGTATAGAAAACAGTACATAAGAGTGTACCAGTCATCATCACATTGTATTCCACTAAATAAGTACATAAGCCTTATTTGCAGTGTCTGTAGTGATAAAAAAAAAATGTAGAAAAATACTGTTTGTTCTAAATACTTTAAGTGATTAACTATAAGATTATATTGATGCTGAAGTTTTATCTTCATATTTCTTGTTTTGAAAAGGTCAGTTTATTTTTATTGTTTGGACAGTATTTTGGTACAAGGGAAAGACTCACTAAACGCATCTTTTTACTAAAGTTTAACCTCTAGACAGGCTGGTGTTTTGTGATCCTCTCTTATAACTTAATTGTGTCAATGCTTAACCAGCTCTTCCAGTTAATCTGTTATTTAAGAATTAGCTTTATCAAGAAACTTTCCCATAAAGTAACCCCATAAAAGTTCATATTTTTCTCATTCCTTAACAAAGGTATGACATTTCAAAAGAAATGTGTTTGAGGCAGAGTGTTTCGGCTTATGGCTAGTTTCATGGTACGTGGCTTCCAACTTGCTTTTTGACGAATAAGATTCTAAAAATGTTTCATTTTTGTGGTTGGAATTTGTATGTTAAAATTTAATTGGTAACTGAGTCTGAGTGCTACAATGCAATGCATTCCTATCAGAACTAGATTATCTTTGTTCTTTTATTTTAAAATAATAATTACACCTGACACATGAACATGGACCACCCACAACCAAAATGAAATGTTTGGTGAAACAAATACAGTATTAGATGACCACGGTAACAGCTAATAGGGCACAAACTGGATTCGTGTTTCACATAGCCATTTAGATTACCAAAGAGACTATGTGTAAACAGTCATCATTGTAGCACTCAAAACACTAAAACAGCTTCTAGCAAAATGTATCAGAGCTTGCAGAAACCAAAAATAGAAAACATCTCCCTCACCCTGCACCCCAACCACCGTCCCCCCAACACACACAAGAACAGAGATAAAGACAGAAACAGTGTGGTAGGGAGTAAAGAGATTCTCCTGCATTTAAAAATGACGTCTTTGCTGGATATCGAGATAGAATTCTGGTCGCCTTTGCAGCTGGACTGTGCTACTGAAGGAAAAGCAGTTCCAGTTCTGAAAGTTGTATGTTAAAAAAAATCAACACAATTTGGGGAGCTCTGCCTGTGTGGGAAGTGTGGGCCCTGGCCACGGTGTCAAGGTGTGTCAGCCACAACTGGGTGTCCATCTGAGTGTTGGTTCCAAGGAGACTCCTCGTAAAGATAGGGAATCCCTGCCTCCTACCTCCCGAAAGGCTGAACAGTGTATAGTATGTTACATTTAAATAAATCAATAAAAATGCTGCAAAAAGAAAATAAAAATATTGTTTTTGTTTGTTTTATTAACCTAAAACTATACCTGATATAAGAGAGAAGCTCAAGTGTGTGTATGGCAGGATGTGGTTAAATGCCCCAGAGCCCTAAACAACAACAGAAAAAAACCTCACTCAAACATTTGTAAGGTTTCTTTAATGTTTTACATGTGTGAGTCAGCTATCCTTACTCTAATAACAACCAAATGCTTTCGATTTTTCCTAAGTATTCAGGCCCACCTAGTTTACACAGTGGATAAAGAAGGATGAATTGAAAACAAGGATGGCTTGTGAAACAATGAAAGACTTTTGAAAGAAAGCCAGGAGGCTGCAAAATCTGATTTCAAGGGGATAGAGACGGCCAACGAGTTTGATTTGAACAGGAGAGAGAAAAAAATATATAATAAAGCAAGTTGGGTCCAGGGCCAAAGCAAGGTTATGGACACTATTTAAATAGATCAGCATTAATGCTGCACATTTCTAATAATTTTAATGTAGTTACTTCAGAGTTTATGATTATTCAGCAAAAAATAAAATTTACCTTTTCCTTACCAGGGAAGTCCAAACTTTATTTAAATAAAGTTATCTGTAGGAAGCCGTGAAATATTTAAGAGAAAATATCTAGTGCATTCGAAGTAACATATTTACATGCAAACAAATACCACGTTGATTAAGAATTCTTGTTATCTATTTCACTAGACAGGGCTTTTGTAACTGAACTAAACTGTAAGAATAAAGGAGGGATATTTTCAAAGGACACTGGAAAGAAACGGGAAACTCTTCGTTCCACCAGAACTGGGACCCAAAGCAACTAAGATTGGCTGCCTCGCAAGCATTCATGTCCTCTTTTCTCTGATTGGACTTATTTACTTGGCTACTGCTTGCCTCTAATTTACTTCTTTCCAACTCCAAACCCCAAATCTCTTTTCCTAAAAATCCGAAAATGGAAACATCCTCGATGTAACTTATTGGCCAGGTTTGGGTAATATACCAACCTCTAGAGCAATTGGTATGGCAAAAGATATGGGCATTGTGATTGGCCAAGCTTCCATCACATGACCACAGAGTGACAAGGTGCTAATTTTGGCAGTCCACACCATTGGAACTAGTCAGGAGCAGTGTACCAAAGAAAGGGCAGGGCTGGGCAGATGCAAAAACAAATCAGTTCTTAACTACGACTAGTTAAATGAGACTACTAACTTAAACCCAGCTATATTCAGGGCCTTACTCTTGGCTTTAAAACAAAACAATCTTTCCCTTTTAAAATCTCACATTTTTCGCTAATTTTAATTAGGTTTCACCTATTTGTTCAAATCAGAGAGGTCTCAAGATCTTTCTTCTTTTACGCATCTTTAACAGGTTCACAGCAATTCTGCAAACTTCATAGAATGATCATTGAGATGAAGGCACATTTTCACTGAAAAGGTGGTCCTCCCACTAAGTGTCACCCTATATCACAACATGACATTCTAAGTATTTCTTTAAGTTTATCCCAAGAATATGTACTAGTGTTTTCAAATATATCAACATGTAGAAAACATCTGAAACTCAAATGCCATTCATTTTCTAAAAATTGTAAGAAAGAAACAAAGAGAAAAAACTTGCTTTGTATCTTTTACTATGCCTTGTATACATTCAATAGGAGACAAAAGAAAACTTTATAACATGCATTTCTCTTTTCTTTTGCTGATAAGAAAATAATAAAACTCAAAAGGCCCTTGCAAGTAAATAAGCTACTGAAAAAACCTTTTTATACACCATGTATTAATTAAAATGGAATAATCACGATCCAACTAATGAGATCAAAGGAATTGGTCTCATTCCTAAGTGGCTAACAATGCGCCTTTCCACGTGGCTCCTTCGTGATAGCAGAAAAGAGCAACAATTCCATACTCAAAGAGGAAAGCCATATGCCAGCCATATACGCGTGTGGCATATATTATTTTACACATTTTTATTATCCTCCACAAAAGAGCCTATGTTCATTTTTTAATATAGGCAATTGCATCCTCTAGAGATGAGCACAGCAAATGAAGAATCAAAACACCCCATGTTCCTCATTACAACTGTAAATTGAACATATGCCTTCCTACAACGTAGGCAGTGACCCCAGCTGTAGACTAACCAACTACAGTAAGGCCTCAACCTTCCTAAAGTTTGGTTTTAATTACCTTATACACATCTTAAATGCCTAAATCATCTTACAGTTTTCTAAATTATTTAGTTATCATTTCTGTGGTCATTTTAAGCGGCTGACAATGCAAATATTCTCAGAGAGGTCCTTCAAGGAGAAGTAAATTAAAATCAGTGTTTCACGAGGTATTATAAATCAAAACAAGAATGCTTTTTATGGTTACAGGAAGCATTCAAGTTAGGGGTCAGTCATCAACTCAACATTAAAAATATTTTAACATCCGGTAATTAAACATCAGACTTTTCAATAGCTTTTTTTTTAGTGACACTATCAATATGTTCAGATATCAGTGACATTTAAGCCAATATCTATAAAAATGACTTAAGAAAAATATCTGTTTTTAGGGAGCTTTCCAACTGAGAGAAACACTGAAAAATGGCATTGCATATAAGTAAGGATACAAATTATATCTTATTTGTTTTTCTGATAAATTGAATATTGGATGTAAAATTCATTTTACAATGCAAGCTTACCCTCAGGCAGGTAACAAAAGAACTGAATAATATTTTTTTAAATAGTATCTTAAAGTCAGTATCAGTAACCATTCCTCCTCATCTTACCCTAAGAATCTGCATTCCATCCTCCAAGATCTCTTAAGAAACAGTCATATCAGCATATTTCAAATGCAATAGTTTATCTTTCTCATTGTCTTCTTTTTTAACTCTAGGTAATACTAAATAACTATACGCAATCCACTTCCGTTTTAGACTCACAGGAAAAAGATAGACTTTGTTTAGACCACTACCTACTTCAGCTGCTTCAATTGAGTAAAGACCCCACAGTAACATTAATAGAGATTGCTGGAGGCAATTAATATGAGGGACTTGGGATTACTGTTACATTTCCCTTTCTATTTTTTTAACGTGTTTCTCTCTATGCATATAAATATCCCATAGTGATAAAATCAATGATTGGTAATTATTTAAATTATTCATTCCTACTATCAGGAAAAAAAAACAAAATTTAAACATAGGGCCTGTTATGGGTTGAAGTCTTAATCCCAGTACCTTAGAATGTGGCCTTATTTGGAGATAGGGTCCTTGCAGACATAAGTAGTTAAGATGAGATTAAACTAGAGAAGAGTGGACCCTAAATCCAATGTGACTGGTGTCCTGATAAAAAGAGGGAATTTGGACACAGACATGCACATAGGGAGAACACCATGTGATCATGAGGGCAGAGACTGGGTGATGAGTCTAGAAGCCAAACAACACCAACGATTGCCAGCAAACCACCAGGAGCTACTCTCTTTCTCAGCCTTCAGAAGAAACCAACCCTGTAGATAACTCGATTTCAGGCTTCTAGCCTTCAGTACAGTGAGACAATGAAATTCTGTTGTCTAATACACCCAGGGTACGGTACTTTGTTATGTTAACCCTAGGAAACGAATACAGAGTCTATAACTTAAGATTCACAGAACTCATAGTTAGGGATTGTCTGACACATCTGGAATCACAAGGCTTTCACATCACTATACCAGAATTATTGGACACCAGCCTTCATACTGAGTAACCTTAACAACTCCTAACTCATGTCACTGTACATTGTACAGTTTTGTTCGAGAAATATTTACTTAATCAACCCATAGATTTGTGCAGTATCCCCGCAGTCATGTCATGCTTTTCCCCAAAAGTTTATTGTGTAGTTTGCCCAATGACCCTAAATATGATAGATTCAAATAAATGCCTTTGACCTAAGTCTCATAGCAAGTTAGATGACTTTGACGTAGGCCAGAAAATTTAGTGAGGAATAGACATCCTTTTGGGAGTTCTTGTTTTTGGAAATCTTGACCTTCCCTGCTTACTACAGGAACAACAATAAACAAAATCAAAATAGTACATACAAATATAAATTTATTTATGTTAGCCTCTATTAATTCCTGACAATTTACAATTTTTATGAATGAACACATCTCTTAATAATGATTTTTATGTGAAAATATTTGGAATTAGACTATAATTAGAAGCCATGACTATAAAATAATGGAATTGGCAACTACGTCACAATTTATGCCTCTAAATGAATATTTCCCACTTCAGAGTAGCACATTAGAAGACTATATTTATATTAATAGTATTTTTCATCTTAGAAATTAGATATTCTCTTCACCAGTTCCTACCTCCTTCCAAGGCATGTTTTGATGCAAGTGACTTTCCATTTCATTGCATCCATGGCAGTTTACACCAGAAATAGGTATCTAGACTTACACTAATTTACAAGCCTATCTTTCGTCTTTTTAGTCTTAATTTTCCCGGTAGAATTACAGAATCAACTTTTGAATCCAAATATATTACTGAATTGGTTCCTATGATCCTACTGTGTGCAACCACAATGAGTAGATAATAAAGGTCCCTCTTCTCCAAAAAACTTTAGTAAATCTATTCAGAACCAACAATGTATAAAACAACGGAATGCTTGCATTATGTACCAAAAGTCTATAAGGACATTTTGTAAATATAGACATGTTTGCCAAATCTTCTCTCCTAATTTGCTTAGTCCTCTTTCTCTGATCATTTACTGGTGAAACGAACAATATCCAAGATTCCTACAGTGCTCAATATTTTATCCTCCTTTCTTTACCATCTCAACTTCCATCTTCATTTGTATAACTAGTAGTTAAACAAGCAAGGCGCTCCCTAGCAGGCCTTCAACAACATAGACCTCTGCTACAGAAATCACTCTGTGCTAATCACTCTACGGTAACTCAGTGCTAAGTCAATGCTGGATCTAACCACAGGAGCACTCAACCTTCAAAATATCACAGATTGGTCCTGGGACACAACATAGTCCTGTCACCAGAAAACTTGTTCAAGATTTGTCTCCCATATCAGATGCAGTAAACTAGTTGAAATGTTGATCTCTATCATTCGACTTTTATATCCTAATTTTATAAATTATAAAATTGAGGTTCATTTTCTTTCTCAGAGCTCACTGCCAGGTAATGAATGCAGGTCTCCTGACTCCAAAATCACTCTCCCCTCCATTATATGAGCATTCTACCAGAAAAAAATGTTGTGTCAAATTTTCAGAAATGTATTTCTAAAGATAATGAAAGTGTTTCCTTTCAATGACATGTCTCTCTTTATGGATAATCTTTTAGGAGGAGTAGCTTGTACTTATGAATCAGAGAGATATCATTTTTAATCCTGGCTCTGCCACTTTCTAGCAGTGTAAATTTAGAAAGTTATAACATTTAAGATAAACATGAATAAGAAAAAACTTGGATAGTAATTGCTAATGAGGCAGTAGTAAGGATTGAATGTTATCACATTTGTTAACTGTTTTGTATAATGACTGGCAGCAATAAGTGATCAATACATGCCGATTTTCTGCTTTTTGGTAATTTGTGAACATTTATAAGAAAAGTCCTAATGTGACAAAACAGTGACTGAGTCACCTTCAAAATCGCCACATTCACTCAAGAGATTTCTTCGTTATACAGATTTCAGGTTCAGTTTGTGCATTAGGCATATTCTGCACTGCGTAGCCACCTACCTTCTGTTAAATTCTTAACCTTTTTGTAAATAAATTGGGAAATGAGAAAGAATATGCCTGTCATCTTTGTTTCCAAGAAAGCAACTGAGCTTTTAGAATCCCGCATAGTAAGCGAGTGGTGCCCTACCCAGATCCTCTTTCCAGGACCTAGGCACTCATTCCCTAGTGTTGAAGACAAGTTGCACGCCCCCTGCTGTGGCAGCCTTGCCCAACGAAGCTCAGTGTCTACTGTGAAAGCCTTGCCTCCTAGCTCAATTGGGGATAATTTGATGGGCCATCCCTTGTGAATCAGCTGAGACATTTGTTGTGACATCATTTCAGATGCACGTTTTTCCCTCTGCCCAACCTTCCTTCACCCCTCACAGGGTCCCCAGAGCACCCCTCCAGTAAACTTCCTACATGCAAATCTCCATCCCAGAGGCTGTTTCCTCCGGAACTAGATCTAAGACGTCCTGTAAGTACACTTTGTTTTTAAAATGGGGACAATTTGACGTAGTTACAGGAAACCAGCTACACCTTCTTCTAAATGATGGTTGCCTCAGTTTTAGCTGAAATTGCATGCAAGTTTAACAAGTCCACTGGAGAAACCTGAGGACATACAACACTTCCTAGGAATAAATAGAGAAGGGAAGCAGCAGGTTTAGGACTAGTTTGGGAAAAACCAAAAGAATAAGAAGAGTAAAAATGATAATTGTCTAAAATCTTTCTCTTTTTCTTTTATGAAAGAACCAGCAGAGAGAATCTGTGACAGACACAGTTCTGTTGCGGAAAATGTAATGGTTAGAAAAGTATACTCAGACATTTCAAAAGGAACATTCCTAAATGTTTCCTTATAGAGAAAAAAAGTCGGTACGAAGGGCAAATGAGAAACGTGTGGGTATATGAACTTCACTGTAAGACAGTTCATTTCAATTTACCATGAATACAAAAAGCGAAGGCTAATATTCTCGAGATTAAGAAATGTTGCTTCCCCTCCAGCTTCTGAGACCTGTCTAAGCATTTATATTTTTGTAACGAAAATCATTGATAACAATTTCCTCTTTTTTTTCCTATGCACTATGTTGAAATTCCTTTACCGGGAACCTCAAACATTATCATCCAGGGCAATTCCCTATTATTATGTTGGAAATGGAGCTTAATTTTTGGTTTCCAATTCCAAGTCCCAAGAGGGAACTAGATGTCACAGAACAAAATATCACGCAATGAGATCCGATACGAAAATCTGTGACAGTAACCAGATGTTTCCCTAACAATTACCACATAGGAAAAGCCAGTCAAAGAAATGAGGTACAACGCTTCTCAGAAGTCAAAGGGCATCCACATTGTTATTTAGCACGTTGGTATTTGCCAGTTTACATTCTGATGAGCATATCCTGGATGCCTCTGAAGAAATACAGAATAAAATGCAAAGTATGATTATTTCCATGAAAGACATTTTTAAAGAAATTATTCAAATAGGTCCAAGCATTGTAGCAACAATAAAATTCAGTGCTCAATAAAATATGAAGCAGAGGGAAACAGGTTCTTAATTATTCTTCTAAAAACCTCATCATCGTCATTCCTGCCCTCACATCCTCCCATGAACTGCTTTGCCATTTGTGAGGCACAAGAAGAGGCAAAAAGAAGAGAAGTGGCTTATGAGACGGATGCTCAGCTCAGAGATGAAGAAGCAAAATTAGAGCTGACCAAAGAACAAGAAGACCAACTCCCTTTCACCTCAGATACCTTTCATGACCAGATCCCTGAGTCTTCGTCCTTGGATTGGTTCTTCAACATCAACATCAAGTTGCCATTTCAGGGAGCAAATGATTTCTTTCAGAACAGATACCCATTTGGCCTCTTGATATCTAGTTTTGACACTATGATAAAGTTATGGTGGCCAGTGGTGAGACCAAAGAGGAAAAACAGAAACACTCTCCAGACCCAATGGGGATGCTCTAACCTCCATGAGACAAGGGTATTTGTTTAATGAATTAGAGGAAATATTTCAATAACCAAAGGTCAGAAATAGATCACAGGATTACGAAGTGTTTTGATGTAAAAATAAACAGATTAAAATAAGTCTTAGAGGTAGTCACATAGTATAACTAACAGTTTGACCCGAGAAAACTTAAAATATATATTTAATTCAGCTTATATGTGCAATGTTTCTTTCCAAAGGCTCTAAAATATTACGTGAACTAGTATATTTTAATATTAATATATGTGAGTTTAACATAGAATAAGATAACAATTTTGGAAGTGTTTTAAGTTCTAAAATGTATCCTTGAATTTTTTCAAAGCTCTCACTCTTCATTATATGTAAGATATCACTGGGTGGCTAAAATACAATATACTACAGACAGGTTGTTTTCTTTAATTCCGAGTTTGCTAATAAATCTTAAATTAGAAAAGCATATAGTGTTCCTCTTTTTCTACTTTCATAAAAATCTTTGATTAAATGTGCATTTGTCTTCAGTACCCTCAATATGCCGAATGCAGGAAACAGGGGACCGAGTCAGTTTGGAGAGAAAAAGGCCCAGATCTGCCTCTCTGTGATTTTCTGAAATTTTTATTTGGTATGTTTATTTTAATTGCTGCATGGCATTCCATTTTATAAAAATACCACAATTTACTTACTCATCCTCAAAATGATGCGCATAGACGTTGTTTCTAAATTTTTATAACCACTGATGCAGTAAACATCTTGTACAAGTCCTTTCATGTACAAGATCAAAAGGCCTCTTCAGTATGTCACTAGAGGTGAACTCTAGGTGTGAGCATCTTTGAACTTTCACACATATTGTCAAGTTGCTGTCTAAAGTGACTCCAAAAGAAAAATTTTTTAATTTTAACATAGTTTGTGTTTTCGTGTCATTTTAAAGAAATTCTTCCCCATCTTAAAGTTGTAAAGCTTTTCTCTCATAAATATTTCTAAAAATTTTGAAGATTTCTTTTCTTTTATATTTAGATTTTCACTTCATGTGGCATGTATTTTTATTATAGTGTAGGATATGGATAAAATTTTATTCTCCTCAATATGGATAGCCAATAGTCTCCCTATTTACTTTTAGGTCGACCTCTGTCATGTATATAGGTTGACTGTATATACTTTTTCATCCAAACCAAAAAGCTTTTGAAATTGAAAGGGGCGTTATTAATAATTATGCTCAGACAACAGGCATAAGCAGGAACAGACCCAGGAAAACTGGGACATTCAGTCACTTCACTTATAAATCAAATTCAAATATGTGTATGAGTCTACTTTTTGACTACTTATGTCTCCTCGGTTAAAACTTTCGTCTATTCCTACAGCCACAACACACAGTTATAGTGATTAAAGGGTTATAATGTCAGATGGTTTGGGCAAATTTTAACAAAATTTTAAGAAAGACAGAATCTCATAGGGTAAAAACTATTTCATATAAAGTTCAGATTGGGAAATGATATTTACAGCATATAACACAGAAAGTTTAGTGTGCATATTATATCAAGAACTCCTACAACTTTCTAAGAAAATAAAACAATTACAGACCACTTCACACCCATCAAAACAAGAAATATTAGAAATTCTGATAACACTAAGTATTGGAGAAGATTTGGTGAAATGGAAAATCTCATGTGCTGTTGGTCTCTTGGAAGTCAGAGGGGAAAAAAAGAACAATCCACTCAACTCCTTCCTAACCAAAAATGTTCCAAAATGCTTCGTGGCCCATTTCTATTCTATGTGAGTTTTCAGATCACCTTATCTAGTTCCTCTAAAAATTGTTTTTGTTCCATTTTTCTGGGTGGTTTTCCTGCTCTCAACTGCCTATATCAAGCTTGTTTGCCTAAGACAGTATAATGAATTTAAATTATTGATAACATTGCTTTATTGCACAGAGGGAGAAATGTGCTTTACTATCCTAAGGGATAAACATGCCATAGACAATTTGGTACCAAGATGGGCTTAACAAAAAGACGCAAGGAGCAGTGTGTTGCAAGTGAGGGAGCTCAGTTACCTCAAGTTGTCCTCTAGTATCACAATGGTCATTATTTTTTAAGCTTTTAAATTAAATTTTTGAGATACTTGTAGATTCACATGAATTGTAAAAAAAAAAAAGAAAAAAAATACAGAGAGATCCTGTATATGACTTTACCTACTTTTCCTCCATGGTAACATCTTTCAAAACTATAGGACAATATCACAACCAGGATATGGGGATTAATAGAGTCAACATAGAGAATATTTTCATTGCCACAAGCACCTATCATATTGCCTTCTCATATTGCCAAGAAATAGATTCTCTATTTCTATAATTTTGTCACTTCAAGAATGCTTCATAATGAAATCATACTACACATAACCTTTTGGAAGAGGAGGAGAGGAGAAACAAGGAGAGGCCAGAGGAGGGAAGAGAATGAAAAGAGGAATAGGAAGCATCATTTTGGGATTTTGATCCATTTGTTCAAAATGCATAGCTTAATTAGGGGAAATGAATTTTTCCATTTTTCTCCTTCTCTTGTTTAAACAAGCTTTCTACCTCTTCTTGTATATTTAGGTTTCCTCCTTCTTAATTATGCTTCTGCCAATTGTCCTGACAAGTTTGATGAAGGGAAGACTCAAACTCTAAACTCTAGTATCAGCGTCCTCTCAGTTCTACTTCTAAACCATGATAGAACACCAGCTATTCCAAGGAATGTGCTGGCTCCTATTCTTTTCATACACAAGCTGTACTCTAGACGCAGGAATTGGGTATCTCTTTCTTGCTAATTCTCTGAACATGTATTTTACCATTCTCTTCCATGCTCGCTCCTCTCTAGCACCTTGTTCTCACTACTTCTCAAACCCACAAGCAGGAGGCACCTCACAACTTTTGTACTTGCAGGTCCTGCTCTGTGGGACTCTTTCCCCGGGATATCAGCGTCGCTCAGTCACTCTTTTCCATCAGAGCTCTGCTTAAAGGTCACTTTTCAGAAAGGCCTTTCCTAACCATTATATAAAATGTTTTCTTACATGGATTCATTTTTCTGCATGACACTTAATATCTAACGTATATTTGTTTGTTTAATCTCCACTGGAATTTAAGGTCTATAAGGGCAGATTCTTTTTTCTCAGTTGTATCCCCAGAACTTAGACTAGCTCCTGGCATGTAGTTGGCAAGCAAATATTTGTTGAGTGAATGAATCAATAACTGAAAAATAGAATTTGCATGCCCTTGGAATGCTTGTACATCCCTAGAGATTGGGCAAGAGATCTTACATTTGCATATTTTTAAGGTAGTGAAATTCGAAGGAAACGCTTGAAAACAATCACAGAATTAATGGCAAAACAAAGGAGGGAATCTAAGCTTTGGATCCTGAAGCACCCCCATGAAGGCTCTGGCAGTTCCCTACTTTGGCATTGTTATCTAGATTTTGTTTTATCATCTGCAATTCTTGCATCTATTCAACATGGTGGAAATTTCACAGATAGAGCTTTTTTTAACATAAAATTTATAGCAAGAGTTGGCTTCCTCAAATCAGATCTAAACTACCTCAAGAATAAACCTTCCCCATAGTATCTTGGCATTTCCCCTCCCTGCTCCAGTCAGATCCCAGAAGCAGAAAGGTGTTCCAAAGTGAAAAGTTACGGGAAGGAGAAATTAACCAAACTCCTGAATCCTCCAGAATGATTGGTTTCAAGTTGCATTTGCATTTTGGTGGGGATTAGTCACAAGCGGTGAAGGGGGAGGGTTATTATTTTACTCAGTCTAAGCGTTCAGGTTTGAGATATTTCTCTGTAAGCTATTCTTGGAGTTTCTTTGTTTTAACCTCTCCTGTTTCCTGCTGACAATTCATTTTTAACAAGATTCTCCTTCATGTATATTTAGAGAATTTACTTAACAGGAGCCAGAACACACTTGACATAATCAGGACGGACCTCATTAAATAGCGGACAGATGTCGATCTTTCCATAATACATGGAAATCTTGTAAGATTTCTTTGTAATTGAGCATGAAATATACAACAGATTTGTTGCCACCTATGTAGAATTACAGATACGAGAATAAATATATATGAGGACGTACACACACATATTCAATAGTTTTTCAAGATTCAGAAAATAAAAAATAAACACCTATAGAAAATATTTTACCTGTTACTTGTTATGCAGGTCGGCCTAAAACCAAACTTGCCAGCCAAGTTTGAGAAAGAACCATCCTGCATTCCTTCCAGTGATATAAAAGTATATTGTATAAGGATGAATCATTATGATCATTATCATTTCTTAGTTCTTCTCATTATTGCCCCCTCCACACACACCCAAGGTAAAGTAACACATTTTTTTTTCATAATCTATTTCATGGGCCTATTAAAGAACTAGCCTTAATGATCTCAGTATAGTGGAGAGAATATGGACATTGGAGTCCGACTTTGCATTCAAATCCGGACTCCAGCATTTATTTAGTGTTGGTTTACTTATGGCAGAATAATTCTTTCCTTGAAAGTTGTTATAAAGATTTGAAACAGTACATGTAAGGCTCCTAGCACAGCTCCTGGCTTATGGAAAAAGACCAATAAATGCAAAACCAATGGAACTCTGAGAAGAAAGCATAAAGGCTTTCTTACCAATATTTGTTTCAAATGAAAAATTGACTTGCCCACTAAATTTTTCAGAAACATACACCTTATACAATGTTCACAGTGGAAGGGATTTAAGAGATGAACTAATTCAACTCTCTCATGTTAGAGATGAAGAAACAGAGGCCGTGAGAAATTAAGTGATGGAGGGGACAAGACCTCGGGCAGCCTGGCTTCAAAGTGGTAACAGAAAGTTCATAAAAACTGAAATTCAAAATTCTATGACCTATTGCTTTCATTTATCTGTTGTAATTCCTTCCATCTCTTCCATATGGATATTTCTTCTCATATGTTGGAATTATAGCCTAACTATAATTTTACAGTTTTTTAAAAAGTCTATGATTTCAGAAGTAGGGGAAGGGGAAATGGAGCTGAAGAAACACAGAAAAAGAATATCCTGTTTGGGGATTCACCATTGTTTATAGCCTTAAGTTCTGGACAGCCAATTGTCTTCACATTTATACTCACTCAGGTGGAATTTTCTTTATATCAAAGTAATAGACCTCTAGGCTCTAATACCACGGTCTTCCACCAGGGCTAGTGGAGAGGAAGTGGTATGTATGTGTCGATTGTGAAACAGTTTCTTTGATGATTGTTCATCTCCCCACCCCTCATTGATAATCGCTAGATTAATTCATAGGATCTCAAAAGTAGGGTGTACAAGCCACAAAATGGTCTGTGTGCTGCATGAAAAATTTTGTTGTATATTTTAAGTGAAAAAGTAAATGAGAAACTAGGTGTTCCTAACATCTAACAAACACACAGACACTGCTGACCTCTCGTAGTCCTTTTTTGCAATGGGCATGAGCACTCCCAGGAGGTGAAGTATACTGAGTGAAGAGAAAGCAGACCGTGAGACCCCCGAAGTTTGTTTGCTTTTAGCATACAGTGGAATTTATTTACATGTGGCCAATTAGGTGGATTTACAGGTTATACTATCTAGTTTTAATTCAACTAACACTAACAAGAAGGACAAGTGCCTTTAAAAGATTTCTCAAATATTCAGAATAAAGATAACATTAGAACAACAAGCAAACTAGAAAATAGCCAAAGTGACACTTCTACTCCTTTAACAAGCTTTAGCTGCATTACACGGTTCAAAATAGTAACTGTGCAACCCAACCTGACATGGTAACTTGCACGTAGTTTTTGAAAAAGTAAACAATCTACTTCTTCAAAGGAAAGTTTTATCAAGAGCTTGCAAATAAAGCTTTTTAAAAAAAAATACACTCATTGGGGCTGGCCCCGTGGCCGAGTGGTTAAGTTCGCGCGCTCCGCTGCAGGCGGCCCAGTGTTTCGTTGGTTCGAATCCTGGGCGCGGACATGGCACTGCTCATCAGACCACGCTGAGGCAGCGTCTCACATGCTACAACTAGAAGGACCCACAACGAAGAATATATAACTATGTACCGGGGGGCTTTGGGGAGAAAAAGGAAAAAATAAAATCTTTAAAAAAAAAAAATACACTCATGTGGTGAGAGTAATTTGAAAATAGAGGTTTGGAAACGTTTCTAATGCTATATGATTTGATATTAAAAATTATATACATTTATTACTTAGAAAAATTTAAATATCTGTGCCTGTGTACACACACATCTCTGCACACAGACACACACATGCATGGATCCTTTTTCCTAATTCGATTTTCACTATTTTTATTTTCATAGCTTTGCCTCTAAAACAGTCCGACTCCTCATATTTTGTTTAAAATTTGGAGATACGCAGCAAAGTGTTCTTCCTTCCTATAACCTCATCATAAGGGTTTAAGGGTTTCATAACAAAGTGACTTTTAGTCAAAATACAATTCAATAAAAAAATACCTGAGCGTTTGTATATATTCTAGACTCTTTGCTAAAGGCTGTGAGGACGAAAAAATTAAGGCCTTATGATCTCGGTCTTCGACATGGTAGCAATGTAAAAGGAATCATGGAGAAGTAGATGAATAATCTTGCACAAGGTATAATGTGATAAATAATATAATAAAGATATATCAGAAAAGGCTGGGTAAATTCTGAAAGAGGATCATGGAGAAAGGGTATTTGAATTTGACTATTAAAAACAGGGGAAGATTTGAACAGCTGAATATTAGATGAGGAGGAGAGACAAAAAGCAGGACAAATAGCACCAAAGAAGGAGGAGCAGAAAACTAAGGGAGGCGACCTTTGCGATCATCCATGTCTTGTTTTTCACAATAGTTTTATCACATATGGTTGCATTCCAAAGCAACCTTTTTAGTTAACCTTGCTTTTGAACTGTATATGAAAGGAAACAAACTGCATGTTCTTTCTGTTACTTTTTTCCCAAATTTGGTTTGAGACTCGTCCATGTTGATAAGCAGGCTGGAGTTAATTCGTATTCATTGTTGCATAGTTTTATAAAGACATCACTATTTATTTATCCTAGTGTTAAAGGATCTAGGTTTTGTTTGCTTGTTTATTTTTGCTGCTATAAATACATCTAGTATGCACGCGTACTTAAGAGCAGAATTGCTAGAATGTGTGCGTTTACAACTTTACAAGGCTACGTGAAATGGTTTCTCACAGTGATGGTAGTAACTTACGCTTTCATGGTATTCCCATTACAATACATCCTCACCAACATTTTTTATTTTCAGAACTTTAAAAAAACATTTTTAGTAACCTGCTGGTGTAAAATGGTAGCTTTTGTTTCGATGGCTATTAGTAAAGATGAGCATTTCATATATTTATAGGTCATTCTTGTCATAAGGTCTGTCCTCAATAACTACTTCTTAAATTAATGACTAAATGAATAATCAAACAGCATTATGGGAATTCTATCAAACTGTGAATAGTGTTACAGCAAGATCCTATTATGCTTTTTAGGGTACCAAGAATTTTGGAAACCAAACTAACATTATTTGGAAAATGTTGCTATGTTTCTTTTAGGGTTGTAATTAATTCAGTAGAAACAAAGTAGAATGATTTCTTATTTAACTCCAATTTTTCTTTTTTTTTTTTTTGAGGAAGATTAGCTCTGAGTTAACTACTGCCTATCCTACTCTTTTTGCTGACGAAAACTGGCCCTGAGCTAACATCCATGCCTGTCTTCCTCTACTTTATATATGGGATGCCTACCACAGCATGGCTTTTGCCAAGTAGTGCCACGTCTGCACCCGGGATCCTAACCGGCAAACCCCGGGCCACCAAGAAGCAGAACGTGCGAACTTAACCGCTGCACCACCAGGCCGGCCCCTTTCTCCAATTTTTCTTATGATTTGATCTGGATCTATAAGAATATGTGCTTCCAATTAGAGTAATGCCCAGATAACATTAGCTTGCCCTGAAATTTCTTAAACTTTTTGATAGGAAATTTAAGATTAGATTTACTAACCATTACTTAACAAATCTGTAGTTACAGATCACGTGACTTTTTATAAATCATGACCATAGATCAGTTGTAACTGCCAGTTCTATCCACTATAGAAACACCTTTAATGTTTTGTTAAATCAAATATAGGCTCCAGCCGTAGTGAACTTATTTCAGGTTTCTGAATGTGCTATGACCTTTGCTGCCCCGAGGTCTTTAAACAGCAGTTTTTTCCATTATCAATTCTTCTACTCCAACCCATCTTTCAGGTTCTAGGTCTGTGATTACCTTCGACTCTACATATCAGAACGTTATTTTTTCAATATTAACATTAAACTACTTTGGTATCTCCTTGCAATTACTCCCTCCTTCCCTTTCTCACAATCACATTCTACTATATCACCTTTCCTCATTACTCTTTGGACAGATAAAAACCATGTAAAAAGCTGCTATTTTGAATTTATCTTTTTTAAATAATCTTTATATATTTTAACAATATCCACAGAGTCCAAGAAGCCAATGGATATTTTCATTATTAAAGATATATTTTAAAGTGAAATTAGTGGTGTAGTCAGAATCTTTTGTTTGTTCTTCACACCTTTAACATTTAGGAAAAGTTGTATTCTTGCCATTACAAATTTTATATATATTTTTAGGAAGACTATTTTCATAAATACATATTTGCTATTTGAATAAATCCTATTTGGGTTTTTCTGCCATACTTTATATAGTTTAAAAAAAGAAGGAAATATGTTACTTCACCATTGCAATGAAAGTAGTAAAAATAAAGAGTAATTTCTAGAAAAGAAATAAAAGAATCAAGTCAACAGGATTATACCGGCACCAAATTAAATATTTTTACTCATCCAGGTATGGTCATATTATTCTTTACATGCAGATGAAGCTTCCCTTATGAGGCCAAAGCAATTTTCATTGTGAGCCCCTCCGTTTCACAAAATGAAGAATTTGAGTGCTTCTGAGAGCTTCCTATTTTGTTTTGCTTTTCATTTGCTTCCACTTGAAATAGTGTGCCATTTTGCACATTTTAGACGTTATTACGCATCTGCATCTATAGAATTTAATACTAGAAATGTGTCATTTTGAAAGTGTTTGTATGTATATATTATTTTCAACTTTATTCTCTGAGCATTTTTCTAGGCATAAAAGAAAGATCAGTTCTGCACACCATAGGCAGAAACGTTTCACCTTCACCCTCCTACACCCAACATTCAAATTATTCCCCTAGACCACAAGAAAGGCTGGAAAAACATCTTGGTACTTCGTTGCCTGCCTACTCTTGAAGAGGATGCTTTCCATCACAAGTCATTATTGAGGTTGCCCTCTAGAAGACACTAGCAATTCCATGTAAGGAGTTGCAACCAGGGTTTCAGTTCTGTTGCAAGAACATCGAGGTTCACCCTCACTCTCCAGAGTTTCTTCCACGGTGAATAACTTAGGTATTTTGAAAACAGTGTATTATCCCACGAGTAGAGTGACATCAAAGGAAACACAGAGATATAGCTCTCCCTGGCCCTGAGTACTTAATGTGAGGTGCTCATGTGTTGCTTCGATGGTTTCTTCAAATTGACAGTCTTCATATCCTCTTTTCAAACTACCAACCCACTTGCTATCTTCCCAATGTTTGATGGAGTGAAGCACTCTTTTTAGTTCGATTCTAGCAACCTGTAAGAGAAGTCATTTTTTTCAGATTTTTGAATATTTTGTTTTGTACCCCAAATTATTGAATACTGCCAATTAAAGCTAGATATGGAATTAGTCATTGATTTTATTTGATAACAAGAGTATAGATACTAAAGAAGGAACAATATATCCTTTGTACTTTTTTATATTAATTATGTCAATCCATCTTATTAGAGAAAGTGTCTTGTAACTTCATCATTTGATCTTCCTTTGTGTGCATGTGTGTGTGTAAATTACAGTAATACACACACATATGGAAGCAAATTCTATTTGTTGGGCAAAACCTCATCTTTTGCATGTTATATAATATTACAATTCCCATATAATTTATTTTTAAATAGTTCTTGGATTTTTAAGATTTTATATTATTACGATGATATTTTTCAATTCTGTTAACAAATTTTACGAATTTTATTATTTCCACTTACCAAGTAACTTTGGTGGTTAGAAAATAATTTTGTGTTTTTGTTTTTGTATCAGATAATACTCTTACCATAGATGAGTAGCCTATAAGATGAACTAGAAAATCTCTCAATTGTAAGTCATCCCATCCTAACTTGGAACCATGGATCCCAGGGGAAAAAAGAATAGCATTTCCATCTCAATAGCTTGTCGAATAATTAGGACACTTAAGGTTTTAGAATTTCACTGGATCGATTTCATTCACTCGATAGAATTCAAAAATGTCATTTTTCTTGTAACCTCTCACACGTTGTGATATGACGTGAACACAGTAGAGTCCACCTCTGACCAATAATTAAGACAACGCACTATTTTAAGGGAGGTGTCATTTGAGCACCTACCGCGGACTTGACACCAAGTATTTTTGTCTGAATAAAACTCTCTAAGAGTTTCTCTAACCATTTCTATTTAGGAATATGCCTAAATAACCCATTTCTACTTCCTGAAATTGATCGATCCAATAGACACAAAGATAGAGTGAGAGGACTGAGAACAGCAAATTGAGAACCTACTGTCTCATCCCAGCCACTAGTTTTTGTTTAATTTTTTGTTTGTTTGGTTTTGCTTTCTGGACATTTGTTCCTAGCAAGGGTTAATGCTGTGGAAGAAGTATAAAACAATTTTCTATTTTCAGGGTACTATTGGTCTTGTTGGGAGGAAAAGGAATGAGGAAAAGATTTATACACGCGAAACAGAGAACTAAACGTGAATTAGGTCTCAGCCCGATGTTAGCAGCCCAACTAGAACGTAAGTGACATGGCAACAGGGACCTCGGCTTATTCAGCTCTATCCTCAGGGCCTGGAATAGTACTTGCTACATAGTAACAACAAACTCTGTGGTCTGACGTGTCATTGACCATGAACTTTCTTGTGAGTGTGGTAGCATGTGAAAGAAAGAAAGCTCATTGACCTGGACTGGTTGGAAGGCTTTTTGGAGCAGTCAGGGTCTGAACACTCAAGCACGTCTTGGCTTCTTACAGAGCTCTTACCTGAGAACTAATCAACACTTTTAGTGTCTGATAAACAACTCTCCCAGCCATACTCCATTGGCTTTGAAATTCTTTACCACATTTGAAAACCCCTTCTGATTCTTTTTTTCTACCAACACCACCAGTGTGTAGTGCTACCAATAAAGTTTAGATAACTTTTATCATGCTTATTTTTGAAATATTTCTCTTCACAGTCTTCCTATATGCAATAATTCTGTTATTTCCATTTAATATTTTTCAACTCCATTATCACCGGGTGTGTGATAAGGTGCTGAGAGTATAAATATGAATGAGACACGGTTTATTCCTCAAGGACCTCACGATCAAGTATGCTTCAAATGTAATTTTTATACTGAATAATAAACGCTATGGCAGGAAGCAGAAAAGGCAGATATTATCAGGGACCTACTGTGTCCAGGGCTTGGGATCAAGCAACATGCCTCTGCTTTCCATGATCTTGCAAGTTAGGTTCTACAACATCTAATTTTACATCTGAGGATTCTGTATTCACAGGGGCAGAATATCTTCCCCAAGCAAGGACTTGCGCTCCTGGGATCCACACTTCATTGCGCTGACTACGATATACTGCAGTTTGTGTCTCTGGAACCCACACCCCAGGATGTGCTGTGTCTTTCATCAGTCTCTTATCCCTCCTCCTCTTATCCCCTGGCATCCTCTGGCACAAGGTAAAAGAAACACGTAATTACCTAAGCTTAGATACTCTTCGGTAGGATGTTTTTAACAACCTAAAAATTTTTCTCAAGAGCACTGAAACCTTACAATGTAGTATAGTGACCTCAGATTCTGTGTTTTAAGAAATGCAGAATTGCTCTTGTATTATCAGAGATCTAAGGTACAATGCAAGCTGATTCAATAGTGTTTTACTGAACATGCAATTAACTCGACAGGAGTCTGTTCCCAAAGCTGTTACAAGACTTCTGGAGATTTAAATACATCTCCTTTGGCCACACCAGAGGCTTCAGTCTGAAGAAATAGTATCAGTGATGTTTTTCCTTCAAATCTGCTAGGATGGTTCAAATGCTTAAATTCATCTGTAAATAAATCCTGTAATAAGGATTTACATATAGTTTTATTGGTTTTATCTGAATTGAGATCACCAGACTGCAGGTTTTTAATAATGCGCTCTGCTAACTAGACCCCCAAACTTAAATTGTGAGTTCAAAACAACCTTATAAAAACTAATAGATGCCATTTACGTGCCCTAAGTCTTGCTTAGGATTTTCTAAAATCCTTTTTCCAATGGCATCATTCATGTAAAAGAAATCTGTTTGTTTTAAGGTTTTTCCCTCCTCTTCTCCACATTTGTGGTAACTGTTCACCCTTGTTGTTAATATTATAACACAGAAAGTATACTTCTCTTCACAACGGTGTGGCTACTGTGGCTGGAAAAACATGAGAACTTGCTTACAAAGAATTAGCCACCAAAGCAAATAAACTGGTTTTGAACTATACAAGCTGCCCACAAAATGTTTCTGGGCTTTTTGACCTTGTTTTTCCTTTGGGCAGACAGAATTCAAGGACATGAATACCAACCATCAGTGACATCAAGTTCTTCAGACTTTGCTTCCTGAATCCTTCCCCGTCTCTGAGCTGTTGCTACTCCTCCCAAGGGTAACAACAAACTGATGGAAACTTTCAAGGTCAATCTCACTTTCTTCCAGCTCAAGTGCACTGTTAAGTTATTTTGACAGAGCAACTGGAGGCTATATATCTGTTGACTCTTCTGGCAACATTTTATACTTTAAATGTTTTATATGTTTAATTTGGCATTCTTCTCTGAAATGTAGTAGGAAGCAAAACTGGCCATGAAATTCATTTTTTTTATTTTTTATTTTTTTATTTTTTGCTGAGGAAGACTGGCCCTGAGCTAACATCTGTGCCCATCTTCCTCTACTTTGCTTGTGGGACGCCTACCGCAGCACGGCATGCCAAGCGGTGCCACGTCGGCACCGGGGATGCGAACCAGTGAACCCTGGGCCGCCAAAGCGGAAAGTATGCACTTAACCGCTGTGCCACGGGGCAGGCCCCTGGCCATGAAATTCAAAATCAAAGAATAGTGATAGTCTTAGTGACAACTGTCTTTTATATACATTCTTTCCCAGTCAGACAGCAGAATGAAGGCATAGGGAACTATACCTATATCTTGTAGGGTTAGGGAACTAATTGGAATATTTAATTTCCTCTGGATTTGAAGATTTCATTTCTTCTGGATTGACTAGTTCTTAGAAATAATTCCATATAATCTTGTTTCACTTTGCTGCCTACACAATTTTCTATGTACCTTGGTTCAGCATCTGACACATACTAAGTTCTCACATATTTGAATAATGAACAAATGAATAGAATAATATATATATGGTCATATTTATGAAAAAATCAATACTCGAACTCATATGGAACATATAATGGTCCTCTGAAGCAAATGGGCAGCTTTTAGGGTAGCTAACTTTCTGCTAGAACAGTGAGTGTAGAGGTAGCAAATGTTTTTACTTAGGTCATGGTGGTGGCCTGATAATAATTTATTTCAACTTTTGAGGACCCTGAGGACTTGTGGCCGAGAAAAAGGTTGGAATGTTTTGTGGCTCTAGTGGGGACACATATAATGATATATCTATCATCAAGTTGGCTTGGGATAAACACCTTGGCAGCCTATGAACATGGCAGTCATATTGTATAATGCACCTTGTAAAACATAGGGTAAAAAATCTGTACTAAAGAGATAGGAACTCACCATGTTTCAAGTCAGTGATTTGAAGAAAATTTAAGTTAAAAGTAAACAAAACCATATCCAGACCACATTTATGGTTTTATTTCAAGTTATTATCTACTAACAGATTCGCCCTGTAAGCAGCTCAGAAAGACAGACATTTTTATGAAATGCATACTGACATGCTCAGTTACAAGAGATCGAAGGTCTTTCCAGCTGACGCCTTCAACAGTCCTGTTCAGGAACTCTTTCATTTTGTGTCCTTTTCTTATAACTCATTAAGTATATGTTTTTCGATGAAGGGATACCATGAGGCAGACCACATGCCTTTTCTGTTCACAAATTATTTGAACTCAACCAAAGTTATTTCAGATCTATTGTTGAAAATAATAGTTCTTGTCAATCTGTGTTGCATGTAACACTGCTGATTTGTGATTGCATCATCAGGATTTGAAATAACACTAAGAGTAGGTTGAACCATAAAAAGTCCAACCCAATGAAAAAGTGATTTTCTTTGAGGGGGCTCCAAAAACCTAGGTGAAATTCTGACCGAGCTTCTTAATGACATCCTGTAAAAGGAAAAATAAGTTAACTAGTAATGAGTGAGCAGTTACTAGCTAATCTCCTTTCTAGGTTTTCAGTTTGATTTCAAACTGCTCATTACTAGTATGTACCAATACAATTGATTTTTGTATTTTGACCTTGTATCCTTTGACTTTGCTAAACTCACTTTTTAGTTCGAATATCTTTTTGGTATATTCTTTGTAGATTCTTAATAGACAATCATGCCATCTGTGAATAGTTGTATTCCTTTCTCTCCAATCTGTATGGAATTTATTTATTTACTTACTTATTTGCCTTATTGCACTGGTTGGAACCTCCAGTTTGATATTCAATAGGAGTGATGGTGAGAATAAGCATACTTTCCTCTTTCTCAATCATAGAGGAAAAGAATTCAGTCTTTACAATTAAATATTATGTTAGCCCTATTTTTTTGGTAGATCCCTTTATTGAGTTGAGAAAGTAAACGTTTATTCCTAGTATGCCAAGAGTTTTTTCATGAATAGATGCTGAATTTTGTCAAATGCTTCTTCAGTATAAATATGATCATATGGGTTTTCTTATTTAGGGTATTGACATACTAATTACATTGATTTTGAATGTTGAACCAGCCTTGCTTTCTCAGAATAAATCCAACTCAATCTTGGTGTCTTAAGATTTTTTTAAATTGCTGATTTTAATTTAATGATATTTAGTTGATGATTTTTGCATCTATGTCCATGAGAAATATTGGCCTATGGTTTTCCTTTCTTGTAATGTCTTCATCTGGTTTTGTTAAAATGGTAATTATGACTTCATAAAATAAATCAACAAGTGTTTCTTCCTATTCTGTGTTCTGGAAGAGTTTGAGTAGAATTGATATTATTTCCTTCTTTGTGTTTGATGTAAGTTTTTAATATCTAAATCAATTCCACTCAACTAAACATTAAAGTCAATAATTTCACATAAACAAACACCATTTGCACCAGAAATGCTATGTGACAAACACCTTTTTGAGTAGGAATCTTCAATATTTTACAGATGTCACTTCTCACTTGACTTTTGGATTTATTTAATTTCACTCTAAATTATAACAGAGTTTTACAAGGAATTTGACAAGTTGATTCTAAGTTCGTGTGGATGAACAGAGAATAATCAAAGTATTGCTGAAGAAGGATAAGAAAATGGTGCCTTATGCCCCACAAAATATCAATGTTTATTGTAAAGCTGTAATAATTGGGACAGTGTGGTATTGGCATAGGATAGACAAATTGGCTAATGTGACTTAATTTAGAGGCCAGGAACAAACCCATACATATAAGGATATGAGAATATGAGACAAATGACAAAAATGGGTCATAACTCCTGAAGAAAGCTTGAAGCCTTTAAAAAAAAGGTCCTGGGACCACTGATGATAAGACCAGATGGGAAAACTAAAATTTAATTCCTACCTTGTGCTATTTATAAAAATTAATTTCTAATGGATTAAAGACAAATGTGAAAGGAAAACTTTAAAATTTAAGAAACCATAGAATACCTATGACCTTGAAGTAGGAAAGAATGCATTAGGTTAGATACAAGAAAAAAATGCAGAGAAAGAAAGTAGATAGATTAATAAGATAATGTGAAAATTGAGAATTTATGTTAATCAAAATTAAAGTAAGCAAAAATACAGACTAAAATTGAGACAAGTTACTTGCAGCACAAAACTAACAAAGGAATAGCATAGCCATAGTTTTTAAAACACTATGTGGGGCCTACCTGGTGGCACAGCAGTTAAGTTCAGGAGCAATGCTTTGGTGGCCCAGGGTTCACTTGTTCGGATCCTGGGCATAGACCTATGCACCACTTATCAAGCCATGCTGTGGCAGGCATCCCACATATAAAGTAGAAGAATATGGGCACAGATGTTAGCTCAGGGCCCATCTTCTGCAGCCAAAAAAACAAAAAGGGGAAGATTGGTAGTGGATGTTAGCTCAGGGCTAATATTCCTCAAAAAGAAAAAAAAGAAAGAAAGACTATAAATTGATAAGACAAAAGAGAGACAATAGAAAAATCAGCAAAAATAAGAACAGACATTCCACATAAGAGGGAATGTAAAGGTGAATAAACATAAAAGAAAATGCACAGCCTCAGTAGTAATCACATAAATTCAAATTAGGACTCTAGTGAGATACCATTTGATATGCACTACATTGGCAAAAACTAAGACATCTGATATGATCAAGTATTAGAGTATAACATGAATAAATAGAAACTTATATACACCACTTGTGGGAGAGTAAATTGTTATGACCATTTTGGAAAATAATTAGGCACTACCTTGTAAAGTGAAACAATTTTATGTGTTAAAACATAGCAATTCCACTCCCAGCGAAATGTTTGCATATGTGTGCCAGAAAACTTGTAGACCAAAAAGTATGTACAGGAATCTTTACAGCAGCAACATTATCCATAATTGTGAAACAATGGAAACTGAAATGTCCTTCAGCATCAAAAGGGAAATGAAAAATTGTGTTGTACTCACTCAGAAGAACACTACAGAATGAATGTACAGCTACATGCCAAAACATGAATGAATTGTAGAAATAAAATATTGATAAATAAGTCCCAGAGAACTGTACACAATATGATAACATTTTTATAAAGCTCAACCCTTTAGGGAGTCATACATGGTAGAAAAATTACTTTTTGGGAAGGTAATGTAAAGAACATTCAGGATAGGGAGAGCAGGGAGTTGCGATAGGAGAGGAGCACATGAGCCTTCAGAGACTTTGGTTTCATACCTCGGCATTTTATTATTATACTACATAACTCATGTTTGGCATATATATCCTTTGGTCTATATCAATTTATAACTTAACAGCTTCTAAAGATTAAATAAGGTTATGTGTGTGTACTTTTAAAAGGCTTAGTTCTTATCACATGATTTAATTCTATGCAGAGAATGCACACATGGCCAAATTTCCCAGATTCCTCGAACCCCTTACACTGAGTGATGGGAGGAAGAAGTTCCATCTGGATTAAGGGCTCAATGATAACAATATGGTTTGCTCCAGCACTGCACCATTCCTGCTAAGAAACTCAGTCCCTCAGCCTGTGTCTAGCTTAGCAGCCTGTGCAGGGCTTCTGCTTCTATAGTTAAGGCAAAGAAAAAACTTTATTACCAGGCTGTTAGCTCAGTCTTTTTATCTCCCCAAGCCCTCTCCACAAAAGACAAGCAAATAGAAGACCAAATAAGTTACATACCCTGAAGGTAAACAAGCCCAATGCTTTCCATAATCCTACAATCCATCTACTGTCTTCTCATTGGGAGAAAATAAAATTTAAGGAAAAGAGACTAAAAGGGGAAAGGAAAAGAAGTGATACTTGACGAGTTGGTGAAATTTTTCTATTTTTGATCCTTTGATCAAAGTTCAAGGAACCTTTTTAGTTTTCAGATAAACTTGTAAAACAACTGGATCCAGTGACAATGACAATATATTCTCTCTTGTGAGATAAGTAATTTTTCAAAACTGTCCAACTTTCTAGAAATACTTTGAGTAATCTGTTGACATCTTCCTGCGGTCAAATTTTTCTAGCAATAAATATGCTGCAGATCACATATTGAGTGATGCGAAGCAGCCCCTCCCAAGAGATGTTTTTGCTGTCTCTTGCCAAAACGAGTACAAGCACCCCTGAACCTATTACAAGTCATACTCAAAATTTCCATCCACACCAATTTTGTGATTTTTAGAAACCTTAAGGAGCATATGATGGTTTCAACAAACTTGGAGAAAATCTATGAGAATCATTGTGGGAGATATCTTTCCTACAAACTTATTGAAGCCAAAACCCACTGGTCCAGTGTTACAGCAGAAAGAAAACACAGAGCAATAGGTAAAAGGTAACTTAACTTATATATTATATCATTTAAGCACCATTAAGGAGATATACTCCACAGCAACACTTATTTGAAAACTCCCGTTTTTTGCTCATAAGTTTTCCTCTTATACCACTACTATTTTCATGCTAATTTCTCTCTCTCAAAAAAAATAAAAGAATGTGGAAGAAACAAATAAGAGAAAAGTCTTCCCTAAGTCTTGATCAGTCTTGTTCTCCACCTCCTCTTTCTTTCTCTTTCTGTTAGGTAGGATTCCCTTAAAAGGGAAGAGGAGAAGGAAAAACTGAGTTCACAAAGCCAGAATCCTCTTTAGTGGTCAGTGGACGAAGAAGGACTGTGGACAAATTTAACTTAAAAATTTTTTACTTAGGCTATTTATGAGAATCATTCCACATATTCTTGCAATCTAAGTCATCTTTACCTAAAGCAGTGGTTCTCAAACTTGGCTGTGAATTTGAAATATTTAAGGGACTTTCTTTTCTCTTTCACTGTTGAAGAATAATTTTGCTGGATATAGAAATCTAAGTTGGTGAATTTTTCTTTCAACACTTTAAATATTTCATTCCATTTTCTTCCTGCTTGCATGATTTCTGATGAGAAGTCAGCCGTAATTCTCATCCTATTTCTCTATAGGTAAGGTGTTTTATTCCTTTTGGTTTTCAAGGCTTTTTCTTTGCTTTTGGTTTTCTGCAGTTTGAATAGGCTATGCCTAGGTGTATATTTTTGGGTATTTACCATGCTTGGCATTTTCTGAGCTTGCTAGATCTGTGGTGCCTGTTGTTAATTTTGTCTGTCATTAATTTTGGAAAATTCTAAGCCATTATTACTTCAAATATTTCTTTTGCTCCATTCTCTCTTCTCCTTTTGATATTCCAATTACACATATGGTACACTTTTTTAAATTGTCCCACAGTTCTTAGATGTCTGTTTTATCCTGCCCATTATTTTTTCTTGTTGCTTTTCAGTTTGGGATGTTTCTGTTTACCTATATTCAAGCTCACTGATTCTTGCCTTGACCATGCCCAGTCTACTGATTTATCCATCAAAGGCATTCTTTATTTCTGTTACAATGTTTTTTATTTCAAGCATTTCCTTACGGTTATTATCTAGATTTTCCATCTCTCTTTACATTACCCATCTATCCTTGCATGTTGTTTTTAGTTTTTCTTTAGAGCCCTTAACATATTAACCATAGTTATTTAAAATTCCCTTTCTGGTAATTCAAAAGTCTGTGAACATATCTAAGTCCAGTTCTAGGGCTTTCTTTGTCTTTTCAGATTGTGTTTTTTCTTGTCCTTTGACATGTCTTGTAAATTTTTGTTGAAAATTGGGCATCTTGTATCAGATTATAGGAACTGAGGCAAGTGGGTCTTTAGTGTTACGGTTTATATTAACCTGGCTAAGACTTGGGATGTGTTTAATGTTCGCTGTGGGCATGGGTGCCAGAGGCTTCAAATTCTTCTACTGTCCTCATTTTTGTCTCTTATGTTTTCTTTCATCTTTCCCTAAGAATTCCATTCATAAGTCTTTAGTCTTTTACTCTTTTAGTCTGTGGGCTGGTGAGACAAGAAGCCTAGAAGGGAATTAGAGTCTGGAATTTTCCTTTCCCTAAATGATAGCCTTTTCCCCTGGAGAGTAGGCCTTTGTTACGGCAAATTCCCTGGGTGAACTTCACAATGGTTACCTTTCCCTTTCCCCTGCCAGAGCCTTGAGTATTCTTTCTTGACTCTTCTCCAAGAGAAACTGGTTAGGTTCCTGAAGATAAAATCCACAAAAATGTGGAGGCCCCATAAGACTGTGATCCCCTAGCATTATCTCACTCTTAAGTTAGTCTACATTCAGCCTCCAACAATTTGTCAAAATTACCACTTAAATGTTCCTACCAGTGTATCACTCCAGTGGCTTCTGCTCCAGCTAAGCTGACATTGAGTGCAACTTTTTGGATTTATCTATTTTTCCACATATTGGGAGGATGGTTTTCCCTGTGACCTCAGTTTTCTGATAGGTTCAACATGAGTCATTGATTTTTAGTTTGTTCAGATTTTTTTCTGTTGTAAAGATAGCATTGATGACTTTCAACCACTTACATGTAAGAGCTGAAACCATAAGTCTTAAGGGGCTTTTAAAACTTCAGTTTGACTAGGTTGTTGCCAGGAATTTGATTTTTACTCCCCCAAGTGATTGTAATGTGCAGCCAGTGTTAATAGCCACCTCCTTAGATTTTTAGACCTTAAAATATTTCTACATTATGTCACTACTCAGGATCACCTAATAACATATAATGTGACATACCCTAAATATTTATACTTTTCTTTCTGAGAAGTGTTACATGGCATATTCTCTTAATAGTATTTTTCTATGATGATTATCCTAATATCTGAGAGCGTGGTTGAAGAAGCTCTGGGCTTGATCGAGCATGCCAGAACGAGTCTGCCACTTTTACTTAGTGTCATCATCTACTACCTCCTAGAATCTTATTCACATGGAACAAAGAACTCATGGACCAGTCGCCTTTTCCATACTGAGCCACGCTATTACTCCAGAGAACTTCAAAATTATATATTAAAAAATCATAGCTCTAGTCTCACAGATCTATGACTTCCTCAAGTCCTGGGAACTTTATTTCTACTCCTCTTATATACCTAACCACATCGTTGCTGTCTTTATCTTACCTGACCTCACTTAGAACTATTCCTTACTATGTCCTAGATAATACATCACTCTCATAATATTCTTCTGGCATCTCTCCTTTCTCTTTGGATATTGCTTCTTATTCTCCTTCATGGGCTTCTTTTCCTCTATTCTCCTCTAATTGTTTGTGTCTTTCAGTGTTCCTCTTCTTCCATTCCTCTTTGTGTTCTAAACATGGTTTAGATTTCATCCATATTTTTAACTTGATTTATCATCCATCAGTGAAAACAAAGAAGTGTTTCTCTACTTTCTCTAAGAAAATATGTTTAAACGTAGATATTCTTACTATTTTGGTTATATATTTTTTTTATGTATCATAATTTTAAGGTACACAGTTTTATTCTTAATTTTTTAAATTACATAATTTTTTAAAATATATTCTTTTTACAAAAGTTTCAAATAGCCATCAAATTCAAAAGGAGCCCACCATCACTGGTCTAGACAGGTGATATATCATCTCTTACTGATTGACTGAATTTTATTTACCCACTTACTGGTCCAATGCAAAAAATAGGAGGTAACATTTATAGTTGGAGGTGATTTATAAATTGTCATCAATTACTTGTTATTTTTATTTTCTGTATAAAGTTCTAATCTCCTAAACTATATAGTAGTCTCCTCCCTCTCTGCAGAAAGACTTAGGTGTTTCACTTCTTTAGAATAACTCCCCCAGAATAATAAACCTCAAACTGGGTTAGCAACAGGATTCTGGTGCCCTAGCACCATCTGCATTTAGGAACTGCCCAGATGATGTTACTAGTTGTAGTAGCTCAGTCTGGCCCAATATTGAAGACCTACTAGTTGCTTATGGGTACTTGTTAATTGACTAAGCAATTCCTATCCAAAACAGCTGGAAATTTGATTCCACATTTAATACATTGAAAAGGATGACAGTTTTCTAATAGGTAAGGAAGTTTTCTTTTCTTGTTGTTTTGTTTCGGTTTGTTTATGCTTTTATTTCCTGTTTAGCAATTTGAATTTGGACACAAACAGGACAATTTTCTTACATTAAAGAGATCATTATCCTTCAATTTTCTTTGGCGCATGTATCAGAAAAGGGGCCTGTAGTGATTATATGAACATATTATCTATAAACCTTCCAAAAATTCTTGTTAGTATTTCCATTTTAATGAAAGAAAAAGATTCATGGTTATTCAGCATACATCATAAGATTATTTGTAATCTAGCATTCCCAATTCTCCTCCTTTCCATTTTTTCCTAAGTGATCATTCACATCTGTATCATTAAACATCATTCAAAATCATGATTGTATCCAGAGAAAATAATTTCAAATATGGGAGAATGTAAAGTCTAGATTCTAACACCAATGATGGGTCAAGTTTATCCAGAGAACACACACTTTGTGAGAGGAGTTATGACATAGCCTTAAATTCAGCCCTTAAACCCAGTAAGATGTTTAGTGGGCCATTATTTTCACAGTTCATCACAATAAGTAGCTTTCCCTTATTTGCTTTATAGAGAACATTTTATCCACCCCATAAAAATCTTTTTTCCCTCCTCTCTTCTTCAAGCTATAGTGGAGGATTACACATTGAATTTTGATGAATGTAAGAATATCCTAGTTCACCGAGGTTAGCAGCTTTCATTTGCAAGGTCCCATTCTAGCTTCAGGAAAACTTTTCTAACACTCTCCAGCATAATAGGTTGCTACTGTTTTGATTTTCATTCACCAAATAACTCCGTTAATTACCAGCAGCCAGATTTCACTTCCTTGCGATGTTTTGTGCACCTGGTTTACAGACGGGATGTAGTAACAGAAGCTGACAGCACACCCAGACCACAGTACAGGCCAGACTGTTGCCTACTCTCAACTCATTTTATGTGTCTGTGGAAAACAGAGCTTTGGATTTCAAGCAGCTGACTTTACTGTTTGCTGTTTTTTTACTCAACACCAGTGTTGTTCTACATGAAGTGAGAACAAGAAAAGTGGATTTTCAAGATGTTGATCAAGTTATCCTTTAGTTGTAGTCCTATTCAAATAACTATGGAGTCATATGTTGAAATAGAAACCACACAGATGAACCATCCCAGTGATTTGGAGCTCTGTTGCTGATTTTGCATATTAACAGCATGATATCTTTCTGGTAATAACTTCACAATAAAGGCTGAAGTTTCCTCTGGAAAAACAAACAAAAAATGCCTTGATATTTTGCATTCTTATTTACCATTTATGTCTGTATTAGTTCAGAGAGTTGAAACGTCTACTTAAAATAAGTCTTAAAATGTCTTCTCAGCCTGTGGCATGAGCCACATGTCTGTAACAAGCCCAATAAATACTTGGGGGAAAGAATGATGCCTTGTTTTTTTATTGAGAAATCAGACCCTTTTCACTCCTATTTCTTTCACATTAACATGATTTGCCATATTCAGGGGAGGTTTTCAGACAAGGAACTAGCCATAGGAGCTCATCCTTGCGTCTTGCTTCCTTGGCATGTGTCTAATAAACTATCGAGATAAAAGTGTTGATGAAGTTCTAGTGAACTGTCCCAAAACAGGGCTTGTAGGATGTGAGGAGTAAGCTCTCCACAAGAGTGTGGGAAGAGTACATCTCCCGCTTTGACTGCAGAGGCGGCTAGTAACAGTAAGGTAAAGATACAAGTGGGGCAAAGAGCATGGCATAGTTCCTCAAAGATTTCCAGCATGGCTGAGTTAAAGCTGATAACCACAGACCCCTTTCAGGTACATTAAAAAAATCCTTAACTAACATCAGCCCTCCAAAATAAAATGCAAAAAGATATAGAAACTCTTGGGCTTTACGTGCTGTCTCTGGACCCCGTGGACTTCAATTTAGGGAAGTCTAGGAGCACAACATCATCCTAAGACTGCCTTAAGGGCTACACCACATGGCACCCCACGGAACCGACAGAATCTTCCCAGAAGAATAATAACACACTATTGGGCCCAAATTTATTTTACTTCCCGTAATGTCATCAAGAAAAATGGAATGAGGATATTCAAGATGATTGATTTCATGGGAGTGCTGGAGGGGAGTTGGGGACATGACAAAGATCTTTAAAGTTAAAGAAAACAGGATATTTAAAAGTTTTTCTCTTTTGTAGATATGGTTACTTTATTTTAAAACTAAATAGTTTGACTCAAAAAAGATTTAATACTGCATTTTAATTTTTTCTACCTAAAGAAAAAACAGATGTAGAAGTAGAAATGTTGCTTGACTATATACCGAAATGAAATCTATAGCATTTCTTCTAATATTGATTTCATCGTGGAAGAAATAATTGGAATTTTTCTTCCAGAGAACAGACTTAGAAATATCAGAAGATTTTTTCTCACTTTATCTTTTAATCTTAGTCTTTGTGGCAATTATTCCCAGACCTTATTGTGGTTTCCTGCACAAAATTATACCCTTAAGCATAGCAGCCTTACATTTACTACAGGCCCAGGACAATAAAAAGTCAACAGCAGGAGAAAATATGTTTTATATGTTCAGTTAACTTTACACAGAACTGGAAAATATTGGCAAGTGGCACTTAATTATGTTATTCTAGTTTCTTGACTATATCTCAAAAATTGCCAACCTGAATGGAGGTTACTAATTTCTAGTTATTTAGAGGTAGAATAATTATTTCTATTATTATTTAAAGCCTTGTATTTGATTTAAAAATTCCTCCCCTATTTAATCTTGTAGCGTTATCATTTTTTATATTTAACTTCAATTGCCTTCAAATATAAAATGAAGGAAAGGTGATTTTATTTGAGACACATAAAAATATACATAAAAAGACATCAGTAACCCTAATTTCTTTAGCAGTTGGGTTTGAACCTGTGTCTGTTTACTATCCTTTGGATCAGAGATCTTCCCATTGATGCTAGAATATCTACGCATTAGTCGTATATTATTATAGAACAAATTACTCCAAACTTGGCTTCTTAAAACAGCAGACATTTGTTTTCCTACAGTTTCTGTGGGTCAGGAATTCAGGGGTAGCTTCACCGAGTGGTTCTGGCTCAGGTTCTCTCATGAGATTGCAGGTAAGCTGTCAGCCAGGGCTGCAGTCATCTGAGCACTTGGCTGGGGACTGGAGGATCTGCTTCCAGGATTGCGCACTCTCGTGCCTTTTGGCAAGAGGCCTCAGTTCCTCACTGGCTGCTGGCAGGAACCCTCGGGTCCTTGCCACATGGGCTGTTCCACAGGGCTTCTTGAGTGTCCTTACAACATGGCAGCTGGCTTTCCCAAAAGCAAGTCATATAAAAAAGCAAAAGGAAGCCACAATGTCTTTTATCACCTAGCATCAGAAGTCACATTCCATCTTTTCCACAGTATTCTACAGATTACACAAGTTACCTCTATTCAACACTGGAGGGGACTATACCAGGGTGTGAATCCCAGGAGACAGAGATTATTGAGATGAGCTACGACAATGTAGTCCAGCAGAGAAGGAAAAGCACAATGACAAAAAGAATCCCCATACACATGAAAGACAGACTGAAAAGTCATAAAGAGTAAAAATTTCAGAGCATGACTAGTTGGCATATTTTTAGCGTTAAAATATTTCTGGAAATACTGAACAAAAACTACACGTACTTTAAAACAAGGCCCCAATGTAAGTGACTGAAACCATGAGGGATTCTAGGACATGAACCTACCTTTTATTCATTTATTTTAATTTCATTTCTCTCAAATCTTTGAATAATTGGAAACTTATCAGGATGGCTGCTTGGATTTCCTACTCCCTGTAAACACTAAGATGACATAGAACAACTTGTACAAGAGGAAGCTCATGACATTTTGCAAACATAAATTAAATTCAAATGATGTAAATAATAAGTTGTTACAATTTGAATTGTAAACTGACACTGCTGATTGCTATCAGCCTGCGACTTTTAACTAAAAGACAAGGTAATTGTAATCTCAGTTTGTACAGATATAAATGAAACCTCTGCTAGAAATGCCATATGTGTGCCCTACATATAATAGGGAGCATCAGGAGGTATAAACCAAAAGCATTTTGCAGTTTCCCGAAGTCTTATTGGATGACTGACACATTGGTCCTACTTCTTTTTTGACAAGAAATCATCAAAGGAAATATCATGAGCCTAAGTTTTGACTTTCTGGTCGCACTCAAGGACCTACACCTCCAGAAGGACAATGTCCCTTGATGGAGTTAAACAATATCCCCCACCATCCAGGAAATGAGAGTGAGAAACATATGAACGGTGAGGTCAAATACCTTATTAGCCTAAGGTCCTCCCTTCATGACAGATGGCCAGAAAACTCACAGCCTTAAAGACAGACATTAGATTGAAGGGAAACACAGTGAATCTAGGTGCAAAAGACAGTAACTGAGCCCAGGAGAATGAAAAAAGACTTAGAAGGGAATGAGCTGAAGGTGGAGAGAAACAAGAGCATAGACAAGCTGAGGTTACATGGAGCGATGAATGTACTGCACAGCTTCAGGTGGGAAAAATGCAGAAAAAAGAAAATCAAGAGTATGAGAGAGGAGGCAAAAAGACCTTTATTAGAATTTGCATCCAGCACAGCAGGTACCGAGAAACATGTTACAGAACACCGAGTATCTGCAGAGAGATACACTCATCCATACCCAGACACCACAGAAGGCAGAAGAGAGTCTTGGCATTATAGCTGGCCCAGGAGTCTGAGTGAGGAGTGGAGTTAGAGACAAATCCAGGCTTGTACTTAGGGAGTGCTAGACCGCGTCCAGAAAAACATCTTATAGGTATGTGTTTGGCAGGTAGGGAAAGAGCTGGGGGTAAAGTGTGGCACAGAAAGTCAGGAGGTATCAGATTAGTTTCAGGTGTCACAAATGGAGTAAAGGAGACTGGAGAACAGGGCCCAGGTTAGTTCTAAAGATTACACTCTTCTAGTTTTTATTTCCCCAGACACAAATGACAGAGCTCCAGTACCAAATTCACCTAATGGCGCAGAGCAGTTTATCACAAGAAGATGATCCATTAATCAAGAAACCATGAACCAAGCATTAATTATCCATGACGAGAGACACTATGGGACTCATAAAGGCAAGCTGGCTTTATTGACATCTTTAACTTGCAAAGTTCCAGAGAAGGAGTTACTTTCACATATATAGCACATTACCAGGCACTCTACGGGTATTAATTGAGCTATCCTTTTGCTTGTATTTCTTACCTCCCTATGACTTAACAATTATAAGGAAAAAGTAATGCTACCTTTGGGCATTTTTAGTAGGAGGTTAAATAAATGTGAGCGGGGGTTAACCATGAAGGAATCAAGGATGTGGCTCAAAATATAGAGGTGGAATAAATTGAAGAGCCAAGTGGCTCCACAAATCTGTGGTTTTATTGACCACATTAGAGTATCAGTTTGTATAAACAGTGCACTTTTAATCTTCCAAAGTATTTCCAAATATTTTCCATATTCTATTTCATATCCTTACAACAGTCCTAGAGTAAGCTAGGTAGGTATTATTATGTCTGTTCCTTTAGCTGGAGAAATAGACTCATAGAGGATAAATGACTTGTATAAGTTTGTAAGTGACAGAGTTATGGCAATACAAGTGCCCTGAATCCCCGTCTGCTGTTGGTCTCCGCTAGACCAGTGCTTCTGGAATTTTAATATAAATCACTGGGAATCTGGTTGAACCATAGATTCTGATATAGTAGGTCTGGTTGGGGCCTGAGATTCTGCATTTTTAACAAGCTCCCAGATGATAAAGATGCTGCTAGTCTGTAGTTCTAAACCAGACTGCATTGAATTCAATAACCTCTTAATTCCATGTCTGTACATCAATTATTTTTTTAAAACATGGATTCAAGAGCCCTAGCCCAGAGGATTCAGGAGGTCTAAGACAGGGCCCTAACATCGGCACTTTTTTTTTAAAAGTTCCACAAGTGATTTTGACTCACAAGGGCAGAGAACTTTTGCACGCTAAGTCACAGAACCTGTGATGTACATTTTAAAACTTTTAACTGAGAGTCTTTCCATTGCAATTCTACTGACTCTAGTTCCATCCTAACTTGCAAGAGAATTGCTTCATAGACTTATAGAATATGGAACTTTCTTTCAGATTTCTATCCCTCATGTTTTGATCTTGAGACTTCTATTTTTCTAGTTCCCAAAGTACGAAATATCATAGCACTCTATAATGTCATAAGATGTTAGTTTCACTCATTTTTGTTTAAAACAACATCACTTACAAATTTCAATCCCTATGTTCTTTGATCTCTTAAGAGGTCTATGGTTCTCAGAGCATTTATTGTCAGGTGTAATTTTCGTTATAAGGCACCTTTTAGAGGTCTGTACAGAGATAAGGAGGAAGTGTTCAAGATATAGAAATCATTTCAAGACTTACATTTTAGAAGGGAAAAAAACCTCTAACACCTGAATGACAGTTAAAGAGATGGCAACCTTACTGCCACAGTTAAGCTTCCCAAGTGAGCACAGGGCAAAGACAGGTTGACCTAAGAGCATGCGCTGATGGAAGGCATTAGGGAGGACATGCCATGCTGGTCTTGCGCATGGTCTCTGAGAGTTTGACAATCCACCAAGTTATCTTTCAGACTTTTCACTCACTGATCTGAGGGACAGGTTAAGAGCAGTTTAAGGACACCCACAGCTTTCTTTTCTTTGTAAGGATGACCTTGGCTTTCAAATTGCGAAACTCTATTGTAACCCATGTTTACTCTTCGGATAAAAGCCAAGGTGGTGGCCATAGGCTGTAGGATTCTGGAAGAACAGTCCAGGGGATTGTGAGTTCTCCCCACCCCCTATGTCTGCCCCATCCTCCAATCTCAATTTCTTCATGTTGTTGCCTTTGGGTCTTAACAGGGTAATGTCCCCAGAACAGAGATGCTTTCTCAGTTTACAGTCTTCTTAATATCATAGTAATTTTTTTCCTAAGATAAAAGAAATACCTAACAGATCTATTTATTAAGTAGTCAGGTCCTAACAACTTATAAGTACCTATATTCTAACAACTCAGTGCCTGCTGTGCACAGCACAACTTCTCAAACCTTGGAATCAGATGGAACACTGCTACCTTCATTTCCTGTTCCAAAATGATTTTCACATTCTAGATGCAAATAATCGATAACCATTCTATAGATGAGAGAGATAAGGTGACCTCTGCTTGAGCCAGGCTGAAGACTTTAATCCAGGACGGCAGTCTGCACAAAGGAAGAAACTGTTCCAAAGAAGCATGGTTTTCAGTAGAGTTTTATATCTTTTTAGAACAAAGAACATACATTAACCACATCCAGGATACATATTCATCAACGTTTCAAAGACATATTCAGTTGCAAATTAGCATGGCAATGTGACCCTGATGTCAGGAAAGGAAACTTATCTTCAGGAGTACTAATGGGGACGTTACCAATACTGGCTGGCATGGTAGGAAGGAAAGTATGCCTTCTTATCTTCAAAGAGTGCTTTAATGGTTAAAACAGATGTACAATGTATGTCTGATAGGCCTTAAGTCAGGCTTCTTTAGTTCAAGCCAAATCAGTTTTAGACCAGAATAGCTACCCCATATACCTCAACCAGAAAATTTCTTGTCAGCACAGTCATTGCTTTTCATCATAGAAAACCCAGCTTCACAAAGATACGATGTGAACAAATGGAACATATCAATCTAATGTTGAAATTATTAGTAGTTCATGTAGTGTCCAGAAGAAGTTACGGTATTTTCCTTGAAAATTTAAAATATTCAGTTATGTTCCTATACATCTGCCATAGCAGCCCACAATGCCTTAGCACACAATTTGGGAATGCTGGCTCCAGCACTCAATTTGAAGCCCAAGACTCAGATTTTGGTCATGGCTACTGAACCTTCTAGTCATATCTTATGAAGGGAATCTAGTCATTACTCTGAGCTTTAATTTCTTCGTTTAAAAATAGAAACAACAATTTTAAGCATTCTAACAGAGAACACAACCAAAAAGACTTTGAATGTAGAAATGCTACACTAAAGATGTAGAGTGTTCTCTTAAAAGTGAGTTGGTCTAGTACAGGGAATTTTAAATTTTTGCTTTTTTGAATATAGAATTGCTTCTTCAAATAAAACATCCCTAAGGTGCAAAACACATATATGAGGTTAAACATAGAGCTATCCCATTGAAAAAGGCATGCTTGTCTTTTTCCTCAGACCAAGTCCTCATCTTCTTCATGCTCTGCTCTATTTTCCAAGGGTGATGGACTCTCAATATGTTTCCCAGACTTTCTTGCAAATTGGCTTCCCGCTGGTTCACCTTGTAGTCTACGGGAGGGAGAATCTACGGTATTTCCCCCAACTCTCTCTCCCAGAAACTTTTTCAGTAATCCTATTTTCAGTTCCCCATGAAAGGTGCCTTCCTACAAGGTTCCCAGTCCTATCACATGGCCTCAGCTCCTCCCTCTCATCCCCCCTCCAGCCCTATAGGTAATGGTGGCTTCCTGCAGTTCTTTGTCTTGGAGTTGCCTCAACTTCTCTGAGCCTCTTTTTCAAGCTCTTCTAACCTGTAGCTAATTTTCTGTATTAAATTTACTATATCAAATTTTTTGCCATTGATTTTATTTTCATGACTGGTCTCTTGCTGTTACTAAGCTGTGAATGGCCCAGAGCCCTGTCTCTAGGATCCAGATTTCCTGACACGGTCTTCCTTAGGCACTCTGGAAAATTCTTAAGGCTCATTCCTCACCCTATCACTAAATAGCTGTGTGATTTTGGGCAAGTCACAGAACATCTCTGAGCCCCTCTTTCCTCCCTCTGTAAGGATCATACTTACCTTGACCTCCCATGATAAACGAAAAATATTTTGGGGTGATTTAAAGTGTCAGACTGACTTTTTGTTTCTTTTGGTGAGGAAGATTGTTCCTGACCTAACATCTGTGCCAATCTTCTTCTATCTTATGTATGGGATGCCACCTCAGCATGGCTGGAGGGATAGAGTATAGGTCTGTGCCCGAGATCCAAACCCGCAAACACTGGGCCGCCAAAGCAGAACATGCAAACTTAACCACTATACCACCAGGCCAGCCCAGACCAACCTTTTAATACATCCCAAACCTTTGTATATTTGGATGAAGGGTCTATCTTAAAAGGTAAAATAAAGGTGTTGGCTTACCAGAGACCCAAAAACTATACCTCCTTTTCCCTTATAACCTAGGCCTACTGTTAAAGATAGGAAATTCTGTTCTTGTAAATGGTAAGATTAAGTGAAGATTAATGGACATCTATCAATTGTAGCAAAGTTATGACAGATCTTGGTTATAGCTACTGAATCATGCTTCTTTTCCAATCTTGGTGTTTATGCCTACCAACCCACACTGGTATTGTCTCATCCCTTCTTGTATTGTGGTTTCAGCACTTCCAGAATGGTTTTAGGCACTCCTAATCCAAATTTTAGGTCCATGTACTTAGAGATAATTACCATCGGTTGCAAGGAAGATGAATACATATGACAGACGATGGAATTAGACAATTATGGTTTGAGAATTGCTGCTCCAAATAGAAAAGTTGAAATGTATATGTTTGTAAATAATTGTGGCCTAGAGTATATTGTTGTTTTTGGTTTTTTGCAATAGAAATTTTTTTTAGGTTTCACTTTCTGAGTTGCTGTAACATCAACTCTGTCTAGTGGAAAGAAGACATTTGGGTCAACATCACTGCCACAGATAGTCTGATCCATGACTGAGAGTACTGACTAAACAGACTACAGCAATATTTAATACATTGTATTGTGATTGCCTCTTTACTTATTAGCCTGGCCCACAGGCTATTATAAACTTGGAGGTAGCAAAATTGAGTCTTTCTCATCATTTCCAGTGCCAGCACAGTTGCCTGGCATACAAGAGGTTTTCAAAACACCACGAGATAAATTAATGAGTGAATGCAAGGCTAAATTAAGACCATCAGATGCCCTCAGCATAGTCCAACAATGGTGCCCCCTCAGCCCTTCTATTGCTCAAAATAAGGAGCTTAAGGATCTTTTACACAAATCAACTGGGGAGTTAAATGCTAGTTAGACTCGCCAGCTATGTTACATCTGATATACATGAAACTCTCAAGCCATGAGATGGAAAAAAATGTGATATCTGACAACAGCTTCAAACCAAACTTTTAAACTTTAGTCACTCATCATGAGAAAGAAAACACTTAATAATACGGATTAAAGTAAAACATGACAGATAAAAACCATACCAAAATAAATTGGACTAAAGTCAAGTGAAGCGGTGAGAGAGTTAAGGGCGTAGTAGCTGGGGCGGATGGAATCTCCACAGTGCTCCCCTTCCCATTTGCTTAATGGTTAATCCAGGGCTGAATGAATGGTAGAAAACGTGTAGGTAATTCTGGAGAAAGTCTCCCTTTTATGTTCCCCTTCTGATTTTCCTAAAATACTTTAAGCCTCATTCCACAGTTTCATTCCATGACTCGCCTTTCTTCAAACATCCATCCCCATTTCCCCAATCCTATAGCATCATGCCTGACTCGGATTTTTCCTATGGTTGCCGTCTGTGCTCCCACTGCCCAAGACTTTACCTTTCAAAATTGGTCCTCTCTAGCCATATAGTTAGCCATTTTTGTTGCCTAATGTGCACATCACCCTGTGAAAAACACGATAAACCTCGAATACAAAGGAAAGAAAACACAACAGCAGTTTCCTTATTTTGAAAATAGTCGTTATCTAATTTGGTGGCCAATGCACCGATACATGAAAACATTCTAGGTCTCAATCTGCTCATCGTTATATCAACAGTAAAAAGCAGATCTTTCTAGCTCTACTGTTCTTTGACTACAAGACTTAGAAGGTAACAAAGTCCGAATTGATCCAGTATTTGCAAATTGATATCGTATAATGAAGAGTAACAAAATGATTCAAAGTTAAGCAAGAGTCATAGTTTGTAGGTTAGATGGACTTCTGAGAAGGGGGTGCAACTTGAGTGATATTGGATAACTAAGATCTCAAGATGTCTCTCCTTCCACACACCCATCATCAAGCTTCATTAAATCTTAACATTATTCTACACTTTTCTCAAATCCTTTACTTTTAATAAATAATGGTGAAACAGTAGTGGCTCCTGTGATCTTAATCCTATTCTTCTTCCTCTTTCCCTACTGGATAAATTCATCAGAAGAAGAATGGATAGATTAATTGAGGTATAGTCACACTGTGGAATACCATACAGTAGTTACAAGAAATAAACTAAATAGGGGCCAGCCCGGTGGCATAGCTGTTAAGTTTGTGCTCTCCACTTCGGGAGCCCAGGGTTCACTGGTTGGGATCCTGGCTGCGGACCTACACGCTACCTAGCAAGCCATGCTGTGGCAGTCATCCCACATATAAAATAGAGGAAGATGGGCACACACATTAGTTCAGGGCTAATCTTCCTCAAAAAAAAAAGAAAGAAAGAAACTAAATATCAACATAGATACATTTTGAAAATATAATAAATTAACAGTTAGGTTGATTCCAGTTGTTCAGCACTGCAAGCATTGCTATAATCAACATTCATGAACACATCTCCTAATACACAGGGTGTAGGAGTTGCTCAAGAGCATACGCTCAGAAGTGAAATTTGTGTCTTGAAGGATACATACATTTTCAACATTACTAGATATTGTTAAAATATCTGCAAATGGTTGTTTACAAATTAGTAGCATACGAAAGTTCTCATTTTCCCACATCCTCAGTGACATTCGGCAATGTAAGAATTTTCCATTTTTGACAATCTAATAGCTATGTAACGGTATCTCTCTGGCTTTTATTTATACTCTGATTATTTGTGACGTGGCACATCAGTTCTTAAGTTTATTGGTTGTTCCTCTCCTGTGAGTTGCCTGTCATATCCTTTGCATATTTTTCCAGTTGTTTTATTATTTTTATACTGATTTGTAGGAATTATTTATATATCCTAGGTAATAACATCTTGCTGGCTATAAGCATTTCAAATAAAAACTTTGTTTATGAGGTCTACGGTTGTTTAGAATTTGTTCACTTTGACAACATTTTATAGTATGGGTTTGGGAGTCTTATTTCTTCTCTAAGAAACCCTCCCTTATATTTGCTTCTAAAAAATTTTAACAACAAAAAAATTAGATCTTTAATCTACCTATATCTTCCTTTGTACAGTGTGACATAGAAATCTAATTCTTTTTCTATATGAACAATTTTCACAACACTACTTATTTTCACTACTTTATAATTCTGCCTCAAATTTATTCCTGAGCAATCTTTCCAGAAAATTGCAGCACGTTCTAAAAGAGATATGCTCTATTTCAAGCTATTTTTTTTTTTTTGACAGAAGTAGCCAGAGGAGATTTAATGTATTACTGTGTTTGTGTGTGTGTCTCCATCTGTCTGTCTGTCTGTGTGTATGCCAGAAGCAATGAACTACTGGAAATCTCATTTTTTAAAATACTCATTATGAGATAGTCCTAGACTAGAGAGGAAAGGAAGAAGAAAAGAATATTAAAGATGCTGGGGCACGTTGGGTGTTACTCAGCTGCAGAGGTCATCTCCAGCTGCATCCTGAAACTAGGACCACTCTGATATAACCAGAGTCTCCAACTCATGCCATGGGTAGACCTCAGGATTCTAGTGAGTCTCCGAACTGCATGTCTAGGGTCTCATCTTCAGCTTGAATTTATCTTTGGCACACAACCCAAGAGTCTATGACAGTCTCCGGATCAGCATTTCTCTGGGAAACAAAGTAGGGAGGGCCATCTTATGGTTGTTTTCAGTGTACCACCAGCGTCAGGGTGACATGGTCCACTATCGGTGCATCGCCCTTAGGATGGCAGTTCACTGCAGTGTTTTCCTGAGGGAAGTTGACCATGGCATGCTCTCTTCTGGGAGACATTGGGTCACCCATCAGGGAAAGAGATATGATCCGGTACACACTACTCACCAAACCATCTCCAGCAGCATCTCTGAGGAAGCAGGGTACAGATGGCATTACCGAATGATCTCAGATAATAAAAGAGGGCTGTTAATATCATCAGAGGGGACCGGCAAAAATGCTATTTAAAAAAATAAAAAATTTCTGAGCCCGGGTAGTAAAGAGACACATGTGAAAGTAGTAATTCTCTGGGTCGTTGGGTTTTGTTTTTTTTTTTTTCACTTTAGCACTTCTATAATTTAAGAAGAATTTAATAGGTTTTCATTTTCAGGACCTGGAAAAACAAAGGTCCTCCTAAGCTGAGAGCAAATCTACAAGTGTTGCCTGAAGCCATTCTTTTTATTGGAGAGTTACAGCCCCTTGAGAAGAGGGGTTTATAATGGAAAAAATGAGACAGCATCTACCATAACGAAGCTCAGAAAATAAATTATAAAAACCCCGTTATTGCCTGACATTTTGTGTTTCTAAAGAAAACTCCTGCCATTTATCTAAAACAAGACAGTTGCTGAGGAAGTGGATAAACACCAGGCCAACCAGCCCACAATGGTTCATTCCCTTTAGAATATTCCTCAGACAAAGGGCCAAGCATTTTATGAGAAAGGCAAGCATACACTTAACACGGTTCTTTCACTTTACCTTTATGACCCTACAGATAAAATGGTCCCTTGATGTGTGTTAGATTTCCCTTAATTTCAATCTCTCACATAAATGCAGCAGAAACTCTTTCTGCAAAGTCTCCAGGGAGGAGAGGACCAGGCCTTTTCAGCTAAGTCCTACAGCATCTTAACGTAGGAGGAGGAAACAGCAGAATCCCAGGACCCAGTTCTTCCTTCAGTAAACAGAGGTTTCCTCCATGAGGGGCTGTGTGATTTCTTGCAGCAACAGTACTTTTTAAAGCAGTGTATGGAGCAGGGTTCTGAGGACACAGCAGGGTGTGTGATACTGTCCATGTCCTCATGGAACTCCTATTCCAGGAATGCAGCGTCAGTCATTAAACATAATTGCTGACAATTATTAAACACTTATGTGTGCTTCCCACTAGCCTTAATTCTTCACGTGCATTATATCCTGTAACTTGCACCTCAATGCCAACGAGGTAGGGACAATTATTACCACCTTTTTTGGGGGGAAGTTTTCCCTGAGCTAACTGCTGCCAATCCTCCTCTTTTCTCTGAAAGGAAGACTGGCCCTGAGCTAACATCCATGCCCATCTTCTTCTACTTTATGTGTGGGATGCCTACCACAGCAGGGAGTGCCAAGCGGTGCCATGTCTGCACCTGGATCGGAACTGTCGAACCCCGGGCCGCCAAGAAGTGGAACGTGCGCACTTAACCGCTGCGCCACCAGGCCGGCCCTTTATTACCACCTTTTAAGATACTGAAACAGTCGTTGAGGGGTTAATGGACCTCCTCAGAGTCACCGAGCAGGAATAGCAGCCCAGGGGTTATGCCACTTCCCTGCTGGGCATATAGCCGGCAAGAATTAATACACTATGCCCAGGTCCACAGGCTGGAATGTGTACTGGTAGAAAGAGAACCCTGCCATGTTTAATATAAATGTGATAATACAAACAGCTATAGTGGGTTCTAAAACTTTCACTCTCTATCAGTAAAATGTGTTGAGTAATATAAATAAACTGAAGCCTCCCACCATACTGTTATTATGGCTCATGCCAGGGCACGCTCTCCAAGAGAGTTTCCATAGGACGTATTTAATAACTTTCCCTTAGGGGCTGGCCCCGTGGCCGAGTGGTTAAGATCGCGTGCTCCGCTGCAGGCGGCCCAGTGTTTCATGGGTTTGAATCCTGGGCGTGGACATGGCACTGCTCATCAAACCACGCTGAGGCAGCAACCCACATGCCACAACTAGAAGGACCCACAACGAAGAATATACAACTATGTACTGGGGGGCTTTGGGGAGAAAAAGGAAAAAAATAAAATCTCTAAAAAAAAAAAAAAATTTCAAAAAAAAAAAATAAATAACTTTCCCTTAGCAAGATCCAAAACAAGCCAACATCACTCTAATTTTTACTCAAATAAATTCATATTAGTAATAAGATAGTGGTAATCTGCATGTTAATAATAAGATGGTGACAACCTATCCCATCACTCATGATTTCCTATTATCTCTAGTGGGGTTTTTTTTACACCCTAGGTGTTTCTTTACCTTAATACAGTTTTATGCCAATCAGCTTTTTGCATAAATTGAATTGGTTGGTTTTTATGTTTGTTCTTGTTTTTGTTTTTCTGAGAAGATTCACCCTGAGCTATCCTCCTCATTTTTTCAGCTTGAGGAAGATTAGCCCTGAGGCAACATCTGTGCCAGTCTTCCTCTATTTTGTATGTGGGATGCCTCCACAGCATGGCTAATGAATGGAGCAGGTCTGCACCTAGGATCCAAACCTGTGAACCCTGGGCCACCAATGTGGAGCCTGCAGAACTTCAACCACTCGACCATGGGGCCAGCCCTGAGTTGGCCATTTTTTTAGAGTAGAATTTGATCCACACCACACTCTAAATCCTGGTGTTGCTGTGTTTATAAATCGTTTTAGGCTATATGTCACATTCTAAGCTGCATGTAGTTACTTTTCGTACTTATTCTTCTATTTAGAGTAGAAGCTCCTTAGCATAATGCCCTCAGGGTCCATCCACGTTGTCACAAATGGCAAGATTTCATTGCTGAGTTTTGAACAGTGGCTAGGTACCAAGCAAGATGCCCCACTAAAAATTTAAATGTAATTGTTTAGGAAATTCTTTTTTGTTAATGAGGATAATGAGCAGTGTTAAAGTTACTGCACAAGTAGTTCAACAATATTTTCATTTTATCGTGACTAAGTATATGGAATAAAAAGAGTAAGTCTTCTCTTTCTTCTCCCTCTACTCCCACTCCTTCCCTCAGAGGTAACTGATATTGCAAGTTTAGAGAAAATTCTTCAGCCCTTTATCTGTGTATGCACACACACATATTTATGATCATATCAATTAAAAATAAAAAGTATGGAGTGATTACTACGTGCCTCACACTATGCTAATCACTTTACATATTTTAATTTATAATCTCGTAACAACCCTATGAGGTATATAATATTAATACTCTCATTTTACAGTAAGCAAATGAAGGTACTGAAAGGTCAGGTAACTTGCTCAAGGCCTCTCAGGTAATGAGCAAAGGAAACAGAATTCAAGCCTCGGCAGTCTGATGCCAAGCGCATCTGCTCAATCATAAGCCAACTCATTTTAATTATTGCAGATTATTACACCTTTGGGAAATATTATAATGGAATAGGCTCTTAAAAATCTTCTAATAGGAAAAAGTTTAAACATATGACAAGAATAGAGAAAACAGTATAATGAACCCTTTCCATCATCCAACTTCAACAGTTGTCAATTCCTAGCCTATCATGTTCCAGCCACATCCTGCTTCACTCCCCCAAACCTGGATTATTTTGAAGGAAATTCTTAGACATCATATCATTCCATACATGTATATTTCAGTATGTAGCTCTAAAAATTAAAGTCTTTTTTTAAACATAACCATGATACCATTAACCCACATTAAAAAATTAGCAAGAATCACTTCATATCAGCAAATATCTAATAGATGCTCAAATTTCTCTCATTTTCTCATAATTTTTTTTACAGGTTGCTCAAATCTGGATCTCAATAAGGTCCATATAATGTAACTGGTGGTTACGTCTTGTAAATCTCTTTAACCTGCCAGTTCTTCCTTCCTCTTGCTTTTGTTTTCCCTCTAATGTATTTGCTGAAGAAACCAGCTTGTTGGTCATGTAGGATCTCCCAGTGTGGGTTTACTGATTGCATTCCTGTGGTGCTGTTTCATATTCTTCCCTGTCCCTTTTATTTCCTGTAAATTGGTAGTTAGGTCTAGAGTCTCAATCACATTTATGTTTGATTTTTTTGTCAAGAATACTTCATGTGTGTTGTTTTGTACTTCTACCAGGAGGCACATGATTTCTGGTTGTCACTCTTTGCTGTAATGTTAGCAAACACTAATGTTTATTTCCTAGATGTTATTTTGTTGGAGGTGAAAATATTGTAATTTGATAATCTTTTCTTCATTTATTACTTGAAACTTTTCTGGAGAGAAACTTTTCCTCACCGACTAGTTGATTATCCTGTGGCAGTGTGTACAGTTCGTTCATTCATTTTATTTACCAGTTTTCTAAATAATAAATTGGTTTCCTGGCATGATATGAAGTTGAGGGCTGCAGAATCTTTAAGTATTACTATGAACTTATGGATTTAAGCATATTTGATGTTTGGAACCATTATTCTTATTCAAAGCTTTCCAACTTTGACCAGAGCACCTCTGTAAATTGTCTACTTTCAATGTGAGCCCAGTAGTCTTTGATAACTTTCTTGCTGTTTGATGTGACAAGGTATTCTAGGCTCATCTTATCCATTACTGGAATCAACCATTTCTCCAAGGACTTCTGGTTTATTTTACTGGGAAATGTTGTTTAGAAACTAGAGTATGGATTCTAGTGGTGCTTATTGCTACCTAGTTGGTCATTCTTTCTAGACTTTTTTAGTGGACAGAGCTAGGTTTCATATTTGTTTTGAATCTAAAATACATTACAAGCTTATGCTGATATTTCTAATTCCAATTCAAGACAATAGTTTTTAACTTAATCTCTTTGATATATCTATTTCTCCTTTCTCCCATGCTAAACACCCTCGATTCCATAAACATCGATATAATAACTTCTTTGTTTTATTCTACATAGCCTACACAACAATCTCAGAACAACACTGCTAAAGGTAGATTACCGCCATTAAAAGCCCAAATTCTTCACCACCTCTCATATCTACACACTCTGCCATGTAAACTTGTAGTGTTTTGTTATTCTTACTCTGGGCCCATCCAATGACTTTCAGAGGCCAACGGGATCTCAGCAACAATGAAACAAAAAGAGGCTAGAAAAAATTCTTGCATGTTTCTGCTTTCTCTCTTGCACTTTAGTGATGGCCACAAAAACATATGTGGGCTAGTCTGCTGGGGCTCCCAGGGACCAAAAGACATGAAGGATGTATGAATAGAGTCATATTGACCCTGTTGTCTGTCTCAGCCAAGTCATTCTAGATTAGTCAACAGCCAGCTAACTCTCAGACTGAGCCCACCAAGATCAGGAGAGCCATCTAGCCAACATTTTACATACTCATGAGCAAGACCAGAACATATCAGCTAAATTCTGCAGATTTGTGAGTTAAGTAAATACTTATTTTTGCTTTGTGTTTGTTTGTTATTAAACATTTTGTGGTGAGGCATAACTTCTACAAACACCACAATGTGATTACTGAAAAGAGTTTCTAAGAGTTTTTTGGCAATTCTTTTGTTCATAGAGTATATTCCACTAGATATGTGCAGTCAAATTATGTGTTTTTAAGACACATGAAGTAGTTCCACTCGGTGTAGTTATGTGTCAACAATGCAGAGTAAAGTTTGTTAATGTTATTACACCTTTAATTTTCAAGGTTTAATTTTCATTTAATTTTGTCTCATAATAATGTAACATTGACATAGTTTCAAGGCAATCTACAACACAAGATGTATTCAGAGAAGGGTAGCTTATATTTCTGTCTGTCCACACTATTTTCTCCTACCCTACAGATAACCATTATTTTAGGTTTGGCTTATCTTGCCACTTAAAAAAAATAAATCAATAGATTAAGATATATTTGTGTTACTCTCTCTTCTAACGTAAAGTAGCGGAATATAGAGAAAGTCCACAGTGACATTGTTTTATGACTTGTGTTCAAAGCAAGGGCATTAGTAACTAATATGCTCCTTGGCAATAATAGTAACATTTTGGGGAAAAATAGTGACATTAATAATAATAACATTAGTAGCTATTAAAATAGTAACAATAATAGTAGCATCAAATGTTAAATGTTAGTACATGTAGTATCACAGTAGTGTCAATTATGTGCTAGACATCTTCAGAACAATAGCTGAGAAAACTGACAGACAGTTTAAGCAACTCATTTAAGATTACTCTGCTAACAAGTAACAAAGTGTTACATTGCATCTGTACTCTCCCTATTCTGCTGTACAGCCTCTCATTATACCCTAATTCTTTCTCTAAATTGTACCACACTGCCATATAATGTGAAAGGGTTGGACGGAACTACCTCTAAAGTTCTCTCAGGTTTGAAAATTCTATGATTCTATAATAATCTAAGTTTTAAATTCAAAACAAAATTATGGAGAAAATTTATTGTGAAGATGACATTTGCCAGCATCCACACGTTATAGATCATAGAAAGTTTTCATCTGGTCCACAGATAAGCATCGTAAACATCATATTGGTATTTTGTTTATATAATACTAAACACTAATGCTTTTGGAATGTAATGTGAAGAGAAGTCTTTTGATCTAAATGACACAGATTCAATTCAAAGCGAAGTAAGCTAAATTAATAAATAATTGAAAGGAAGTATTTATAACCAAAAAGTCAAGGACTAGTTATCCTCAGGCATAGTTGGATGCAAGTACTCAAATAATATTATCCTCAAATATCCCTCTGCATATAGTTCTGCTTTCATGTGGATTATCCTCATTGTCAGGTAATTTTTCCCCTTGCTACAGTACCTTCCTACAACTTAGCAAGTCTGATAGAAAGCACTTTTTTAAATCAGTGCTTCCAGCAGAAGTCCCAGAATTGAGTACCATTAGCCTGATTTGGATATCACTGTGGTCAGAGGAATAGAATTTTCTGATGGGCAAATCTGGGTCATGCAGCCAACCAACCACAGCTCCAAGTGGAGAAAGTAATCCCACCTAAACCACATGGACTAAGGATGGGAGAAAGGTGACCCCTCAAATGAAAAGCAGAGTTGTTACCAAAAGAAAAGCGGCTAGATTCAATACAAGCAAACACAACTGATGTGCCCCACAAGGAGGATAAAGTAGAAAAGAGCTGGGTATGCTCAGGATTGCTGAGGAGATACAGTGATAGAGAAGGACCTTAATCCTCTTTCCCGTAATTATTTAATGTTCCTGAAAAGAAACTTGGGAGAAAAAAGTAGAAGGGAAACAGAGGGTATCACTAAATTATCTACACCAGTTAAACCACCAATCACCTCATGCTCCTAGCTCCCCACTAAGGCACAAGAAGTACTCATTAAACCACTAAATGGAAGTAGAAGAATCCATATCAACATAGTGCTGAGATGGAGCAGTTGTTAACTGAAACACTTTTTCTTAATTCCAAAGACCATAGAGGTGATCATTATTAATGCTGGGGAAGACTAAAAGTGAGAGTAAGGTGTTCATTTAAAAAGATTTCATTTTCGGGGCTGGCCCCGTGGCCGAGTGGTTAAGTTTGCGCGCTCCACTGCAGGTGGCCCAGTGTTTGTTGGTTCGAATCCTGGGCGCGGACATGGCACTGCTCATCACGGCACTGCTCATCAAACCATGCTGAGGCAGCATCCCACATGCCACAACTAGAAGGACCCACAACGAAGAGTATGCAACTATGTACCAGGGGGGCTTTGGGGAGAAAAAGGAAAAACATAAAATCTTTAAAAAGATTCCATTTTCTTAAAGGAGAAATCTCTTAGCTTATCTTCCCATATGTTTCTCTTGAATTTCCCTGGCTTACAAATTGCTGGAAGAGATGCTAATCAAAGAACTTTGAATTCTTCAGAGAAAAGTCTCTAAATATAAAGAAATAAATGTTAAAAACATTAAAACTTGGAAAAACAAAGTTATTTTGGTGCTGTACACCACAACAAAGGAAAAAGAATTTTTCAGTTACATTTAACAGATTAAACTCATTGATTTTTTTAAAATCAACAACCACTTTGTGAGTGGCATTTTATCAAATTAAAATGTATTCTAGTTTATACACTGAGTTTTGTATACACTCTGAACATCAGAGCATAAATAATATGTATACAAAATGTTGACTTCAGAATTGTGTGTAGGCAGAAAAAGTTTTTCTTCAAAAATAGATACATAATTAAGGAAGCATGTTTCAAAATCTTATATGAAACTATCTTAAGGATTCCAGTACAAACTTAAAGTTTTGTTTTGTTTTGTTTTTGTAGTCTCTCTTAAAATAGGAGATACCTGAGTAAACATCTTCCAAAGATTTATTTTCTATAAAACTTTATTCATGAACAACCTTTGTGAATCATACATTCTACAAACCTTTTGGACTCTTCGGTTTTCCTCCTAAGCAAGTATACAAATCAATCCCAATGGAAGTGGCCTCAGAAGAGCAGTATTATTCACTAAAGTTGAATAATGGACATTTAATGTCATTGATTCACCTCTCATGACCTTTCAGGTCCAAGATTAGCACATCAATTCATCCTCTCCAACTTTTCTGTTATAACTCCCTGACTCTTTAAACATGCTTACACCACAAAATAATGGTAGAATCTGAACTGTGTGCCAGATGAAAATAGAACTAATTATTCCCATATAGCTCTAATTCATAAGCGCTTCCACATGTGTGTCCTACTTTTTGTTCATCAACCTTACTTCCAGTTCCAGGATGCTAGGAGGTCAGAGTTCTAATTCCTAGAAGAGGAACTGGCTACTTATGCAACAAAAGCTACTTCTCTTTTGTACACCTCAAAATAATACTCTTTGGCAAGAACCTGGAAAGATATTGCATGTTCATTTGAGGATATTATACATTTACACACAAATAATTATATATGCAAATATATACATATTATATATAAAGAATACACATTTTACATATGGAGAACATGATAGAGAATTATTTCTGGTATCTAGATCTCACAGCACTCATGTAAGAAGCTTAGAGTGAAAAATATTTCTAATTCAGCTTCTCCAAAGGAGACCAGCATAATATTATTCATGATAAGAACTCATTCAAAATAGTTTTAAGTGTCAAAATAATGGATCTTTTACTACTTGTATCCAGCCTGCTTCCCAAGACATTTAGTGAGTTAGATATTTCTGCTAGATATTTTCTCTAAATATTAAGTCTAAATATAGATTTTCCCTCCAACTTTTTAGGTTTATGCCCATCACATTCTTGGTCTTCCATGGGCGACCATACTCCAGCCAACAGTTATTTTTCATCTCACTCAATTGGACTGAGCTTAGTTGCTAAAGAAACCCAGGGCCAGATTCTACCACAGAGATGTTCTTCTCACACGGAAGTCAAAAGTCTGTGCAGACAACCGAGAAAAGCACAGGCAGGGGAGTGCTTTCATCTCGCTTCAGAAGATAATAGCTCCAGGCCTCTTGTTGCTTAGTTCCTCTCTTCTGAAATTCCTGGATTATTTTCCACTTAAAGGCCAAGCTACTGCTCCCTTAGCTAATGTCAAATGCAAGAACACCACAGCTGCCAAAAAACAAACCAGAGAATCATAAACCAGCCGACACAGAATTCTCAACAGTATCCATTAGCTTGCTGATTCACATGTTACTTATTCCCACTTTAAAATACCAAAAGTTACGCAATGGGAAACCACAGCACATTTAACCTGAACCTTTGAAATGTGCACCGATGATAGCAATCCGTGAAGTCAACACAGGAAATATAAGTTTAGAACTATAGCAAGCTTGGAGGGTTTCTGGAACCACAGATCTTACTTTGATGTTCATAGCTATTTAAATCAGCAAAAGTAGCAGTTGTAGAGGAGACAGCAATCAGACAACTTAGACTAGCATTTCTCAAGAGAATTTTTCTTTCCATTGAGAAATTCTTTTCAATTTATTAAATTATCCATCTCTTTTTTAGCAAAGTGTTTTAGAATGTAAGAATTTACCAAAGTGACAAGTAATCTACTGGGAATTAAACCAAAATGAAAACTTAGCTGTTGTCTTTAAAACCACATGTCTTTAAATCCCTTGATTAACTTTTATCCCAAAAAGAAGAGGTCTTAACTTCCATTGACTTTCACGAGGTAATAACTGGACTATTTTGAGTCATATTTCCCCATAGCTTGACAACTTAATTGACCTGTTAGAAGTACAATTTACTATATAAAAATGCTCCAAATCATTAATTGAATTTTATACAAAAATTACAATAGCATACATCTAAAAACAGAGTGTGAGAGAATAAATATTAGAGGCAAACGGTTTTAGGAAACCCAGATGTAATATCATGATGCTATAATTTCTATTCAGAAACACCTTTATTCCAAAGCTTTAACTCAATTGTCCACCTCAGATATATCATGGCCATTCACACAGAGACTTTCTTTGGAATTAAACTTTGGAATTACTTGTTTGCACAAGAAAACTCATCTCAGATGTAGCATCTGTTTCTCACTAAGGCTTAGCTTTCACCTAATTCTCCAAATGGGTTGACTGAGGTTCAAGAATGTGAGGTGACTCGCTCAAGATCATACAGTGAATTCAGGGCAAGTAGCCACTCTCCCTCGAGTACTAGATTGGTGTCTTGGTACAAAATCCCACTGATGCTGTTCTCAGGCTTGTGACATATACTAACATCCACTTGAAAACTTTACTTCATTGAGTGAATCACTTGACGTCTTTATATTCCTAAGTGTATCAGAAGGAAGACAAAAGTGCCATGGAATTTGAATATGTTCACCAGGTCTCCTGTATTAAATTATGTTTCTTGACTCCAGAAGCAGCCTAACCTAAAATATTTGAGTATTAGTTCCACAGATAATATTATATACCTTGTGTAATGCAGTAAGAGTGTAGTAAAGGGAAAAGAATATATGTGGAGTATATTAAAGGGCAAAAAAAAAATCATCAGAAACCTGTGTACATAACCCTATGTATTTCTTAGGAAACATATTTTACTATCTTTATATGCCATGAAAGACTATAAGTATTCTTGCTTGGATAATTTATTGTTTTTATATCACTCATTGCAAAGAACCCCAAATAATACTTAAGTTTAGAATAAATCCAATTATATTTCAAGGAAACTAACTGTGACATAATACAAATCTACATACACTCGGCTGAAATAAAATGAATACTTTTAGAATTTGCCACTGGCTGAACTTAATATAGTTTCTTATCAATAAACCTGTATATTTCAAAGTTTTTCATTTTAATTATAACCTATCTTCTTTAACTGTGTGTATATAGAATTGTTTCAACCCTTTTCTAATGTACGGTGAATGAAATTATTCAAATTTTTCCCAGTATTTTCCAGGGAGTAATATCTTTTGTGTCCATTATTATAAATATGGCTTCACATCAAGCAACATACCCACAGAGGTTGTTCTCAGGCTTGTGTTATTTTTCTACAGAGCCGAAGTTCTAAGTTCAGAGGTTTGTACGTCACTGTAATTATCTTTGATTGACTCAGTGATTCCTAATCCTGGCACTGTAACTAAAATGATCTCTTCTATAACCTCCAATGGATATCACATAATTTTTCAGACACTCCCACCAAAGAGTTGCTCAAATTACCTTCTACTTCATTGTAAATAAAAAATAAATGGGTCATGTCAGAACCAACATAGGGAAGCATAATATAGGGCAAAGGATATATGAAACTCTCTGTACTATCTTTGCAACTTTTCTGTAAATATATAATTCTCCCCAAATGAAGTTTAATTTTAAAAAGTACACTCTATGTCACTTTTAGGAGGAATGAAGTGATGGTAAAAGTTAAATAATATGTTTCTGAAGATAGAAAAAGACAAGGAATCCTTTGGAGTAACTTCGTGGTTCTTTCATGAACTATCTTTTTAACTTAGTGGTCACAAATTTCATATTTGATAGCAATGCGTAGTTTAAAAAATGGTCTCATATCATTTTTCTTATCACAGGCTCATAAAATTAGACGAGTGGCTTCTGCATTCCCATATTACTGAGGAGAGTTACACCCAGTTGCAACTGAGGCCAAGAGAGTTTCATTCATGTCCTATGAACTCCTGCTTTTGTCCTTTTTCTACTACTTCATACCTTCTTAGGTGGGAGTCCTGCCACATTCATTCTATAAAGATTCCATTTTTTCTTGATATTCAAGTGAACGTCCAGTGTATTTATTTTTCCTTGGCATATTTTCTGTTCTCACCTATTTCTCAATACAAAGTAAATACTGGCAGTTATTCTCATTTTAAATCTAATCTCCTTTCCCAGGATAGGAGGTTCACCTTTGAAAGTAAATGATTTTCCTTGAGTCAAAAGTCCTACAAGTAAATTAGACCAATTTTGGAAGTTAATTTAATCTTTTCAAGCCATTCATTGCTTTTTTGTGTAGCGAAGAAGCTTATTCATGAAACATGCTCTGCATTGTAGTGCTTCCCACAGCATGCTGGTTTGCCTCTTTTATGTGCCAGGTACTATGCTGAGCCGTAGAGGTGCAAAGATGAGTAAGACTTAGGATCTTCCCCATGCGGTCTAACACGGGAGATGAATGACTATAATGCAGATGAGAATTGCTGTCATAAATGTGTGCCCAGCACCTTAAGAGAAAACTTACAAGGAGTTCCTAAAGTGGAAGTTTGGAGGGAAGCATTTTAGGCGGAGTTAGAAGCAGAGGCAAAGATTTGGAGTTGATAAGCTTCTCAAGAATTGATAATAATTTAGAAAGACTGGGTACAGGGAGAATTAAATGACTGGAGAGAGATGACATTACAGATGAGCGGCTTTGCATGTCAGGCTAAGGATCACAGGCTTTATTCTAAAAATGAGAAGCCACAGAAAGATTTTAAGAAAGAAAGATGTGATCAGAGATCTGATATGAAAGAGACGATGATCACTCCAGCTGCTGTGCAGAGAATAGACAGGAGCAGAGGAAAACTGGAGTCAGAAATAAGTGAGAAGAACACAACAATAGCCAACAGCACACTGATGAGAAGGATAAACTTGTTTGACCAGGTCATGAGAGCTTGTCTTAAGAAAGGTAGGATTCACGAGCTATCGAGGAAACCAGTATAACTCAGTGGACAATTGGGTGTAAGCGGAGTGGAGGTGGTGATGGAGAGAAGAGGGTCAAGGAGGTCTCCCAGATTGCCAGCTTAGCTAACTGAGGGGGACTGTTCATTGAAAGGAGGAAAAGGGAAACTGTCAGAGTGAGGGGCTTTATGGAGAGGCGGGGTGAGCATGTATGAAAAGATAAGGTGTCTGGTTTGGGACACATTGAGTCAGAGGTGCCTGTGCATCTGCTGCAGGTCTACAACTCAGGAAAATGTCCGTGACAGTCATATTCGGGAGCTTTTTGCTATAATAATATTTGGGTTTCTGAAAACTATGTGTACTTTGAAGTTAAGTGCTCAGGTTTTAGAAAGAGAAAAGCCAGAGTTTGCATCATGGATTTACCTCTAGCCACTTAATTAGCAAAGCCTCAGCTTTCCCGTCTGTTATTATCTATCACATATGATGGTCGCAAGGATAAAAATATGCCTTATATGACAAGCATGATGCTAGCATAGAAAAGGAACAAAAATTGTACATTATCGTTATCTTTCAAAAATGCTCAAAGCAAATCTTCTCTTAAACTAATACATTTTATAAAGCATTTTTTTTTCTTTTGTAAGGGAAAGGAATAAGGACCTCTCAATTCAATTGTTTGATAATTTTGTATATTTATACTGATTCATCAAGGTTTTTTAAAAGCAGATTATACTGCTTTCTGGCTCAATATATATTAAAATTACTTTTGAAATTCAATATACAAATCACAAAACTTTAATTCTACCTAAGCAAATGAAACCCTCTCACTTTATAAAAAGTTCATATGTTGTGCTATTATGAACTATCACGATTTTCCTCACTCAGCTGTCCTAAAGGCTAAGGTGGCTGAGAAAAACTGTGGAGGGATCCCAGCTTTTAACTGCCTAATTATAATTTTTTGTAAGTAATTTCCCTTTTTAAAAAAGACAGAGATGATAGTCCAAAAATTTCAGCTGGCTTTAATAAGTTCACACTAAAGCATAACAGAGTAGAACCCCTCCCACCTGACTTGTGAGCTCATCCTCCAGAATTCCCTTCAGTGATTCTCCCTGTTAAATGGCAGTGGAAGGAAACCGGAAAGTCTGGTGTCTTTTTTTTTTATTTTTTTTAACCAGCTCTTTGTGCTACAGTTTAAAAAGTCTGGATGCAGCACAATCAGAACTCCTCAAGTGCAGAACATAAATTTTTAGTACTTGTTGTTCTGGAATCCAACAGAAGAAATGCTTGACCTTTGCTTGGTCACATCCCATTAGCATTAATAGGCTGTTTCATCAGATTGTCTTCAAAAAGGATATGGATATGAGATATATTTAAACACCAGTTTTCAAACTAAGGTCTTGAGATAAATGCAGCTTTTTAAAATGAAATAGAATTAAATGGAGTATAGTAGAATAGAATAGAAAATATCAGACTGCATCTACTATGGAAAAGGTAAATACTGTTTTGCGAGACCTTTTATTTATACATCATATGAGATATACACATATACATATACATATATATCATATGAGATATATATATATCCCTGTGTATTGTATGTGTGCTTACTAGGTCATAATATATGTTAATTGCAGTTAAATGTTTAAAGGCCACAGCATTGTAAATTACTCACTATGAAATAAGCAAACTAGAAAAGATATAATACTTCCCTGAAAAAGCCTTTTCATTGCTAAGTTGTGCCCATCTTGCTTTCAAAATCTGTCCCAAAAATCATATCTTAAATAGAAATTTCCTTTGTTCAAATACAATGTTGTACACGATACATTAATGATGATGATGATGAAAATGATGATAACTCCACTTTTATTTGCATTATACTCTTCAAAAGAATTTCAGATCAATTACTTAATTTTATTCCATTTACTTTTCAGCAACATTACAAAACCAACGGAAGAGGTAGAAGTAGCAGCTCTGTTTACATTGAAGCACAGAGAGGCCAAGTGATTCACCTCAGGTAACTCAGCAGCAAAGCTAAATGCATAAACCTGGTCGTTTAAATTTTAAAAATGCTTTTTCTCTGGATTGTACTGGTTCATGCAACACAGCTGCAATGTTTGCCACTATTTATCTCACGGGTCTTTGCCATTTGTTTTGCATTTAAAGCTATGTCTACAAGAGAGTCCAAAATATTTGAGAAAAGGCAAGGAGGAGGAACATCCAGAGACGAATTGATAATTTACGAGTTTGTAAGTTGCCAATTATATTTTCACCGGTGACTGAGGCTTTAACTACGAGTTAGCAGCCACACTGCTTCGTAGCTGTCTCTTTCACTCCAAAGACTATCGCATGGCCTGGAATATAGTAAACTACTCAATAAATATTGCTTAAGTGAAGCGAAAATTGCAAACTGCGAGGTCATTTTTAATATGGGAATTCATGGTCCTATGCAATGTTTCAGAAATTAAAAGACACAGAAAGAGAGAAAGAGAAAGAGAGATGCTGGGCAGGGCTGAGGGCAGTCTGCTGAAGAAGCTTCCGCTAGAGCAACATAAAACGAGCTAGAGACCTTCCCCCGTTTTTCCAGCCCCTGGAAGAGAGACTAGGAACTATCTGACTAGATATGTCTAAAACTCCTGGGTATGATACTTTTCAAGGACAGATTTTAATACTATTGATTTAATTAATGGGTTTATAGATAAGTTGTATTCGTTAAATTATATTTGTCTGGAAAATTGTCCATTTTAGGAAAACGTTTTTCACAGAATTCACTTATTATTTGTTCAGTCTCTATGTGTCTGTGGAGTTTTCCCCTTTTCATCCCTAACAATGCGTAGTTTTTTTTATTTCTTCGTCATTCTTGCTACAGCAAATATATTTTATTAAATATTTAAAGAATCTCTTGATTATCTTTATTCTATTTTGGTGCTTTTTATTTCACTAAAATGTGTCTACAGTTTTCTTTATTTTGATATATTTGGACTTACTTTATTTGAATTTTTCTTAGTTTTTAAATTCAAGAACAGCTATTAAATTTTGAAATGTTTTCTTCTTGCCATATCTTTTTTGAGGCTATAAATTAATCTGTAAGCACTCTCTTACTTGCATCCTGTACGTTTTGATATTGTAGTTCGCTTCTAAGTATCCATCGAAAGATGAGCTGTGTTCAACTCTGTTTATTGGAGACATAGATATTATTGATTTGATTGATTCCATTTTATATAGCATTGGTAGAAAACATGGTTCGTAAAATACTTTTTATTTATGTTTATTGAGCTCATTTGCAGCCTACAGAGGGTCAATTTTTGTAAAGTTTCCATATGTGTTTGAAATAATGTAAATTCTCTAACTTTAAAGTTCAGACTTCTATAAATATGACTGGTGGCTACCATAGGGGAAGGGGGGAGGGGGGAGGGCAAAAGGGGTGATTAGGCTCACATGTGTGGTAATGGACTATAATTAGTTTTTGGGTGGTGAACATGATGTAATCTACACAGAATTTGAAATATATTATGATGTACATCTGAAAGCTGTATAATGTTATAATCTAATGTTACAGCAATAAAAAAATCCATTATTTAAAATTAGCTAATTGTGTAGTTTAAATCTTCTGTATCTTTACTAATTCTTTGTCTCTTTGTCTATCAAACACTGAGAAGCATGTGTTAAACATTCCAATATAACTGGGGAACTATAAATTTTTCATTGTAGTACTATTAATTTGTACTTGATAGTTATGTTGTTAGGCATATATACTTTCAGAATTATTATGTAGTCCTAGCTAATGCTCCCTTTTACCATTATATTATGGTCTATCTTATCCTTAGTCAGATTTTTCCCAAAAAAGTCTATTTTATATAACAGAAATATTGCTACATCAAATTTCTTTGGATTTTCTCTCATTACATGCAGTCTTTCATCATGCTTTAAGAATGTCTCCCGTAAACAACATATGGCTCGGGGAGGTTCTTCTTTTTTTTGAAATATTTTAAAATTTTAAAAGAAAATTTAGAAGTACAGTCAGATTTTTTTCTGAATCATTGGAGAGTAAGTTGGAGACATCCAGTTGGGGAAGCTGTTGAAATCTTCATGAGATTTATGGATGTATAGCAATGCATCAGTGCTAATTTCCTGATTTTAATGGTTGTATTGTGTTTACATAGGCAAAGGCTCTGTAGAAATTGCACACTAAAATATTCTGGGGTTATGGTGCATGATGTCTCCTGAACTTTTATTCTCTAAGCTCAGTTTTCACTCCATATTACGAACAGCTTAAAATTTTTATCATGTGCATAAGATGTTTTTCCTCAGTGTAAATGTTCAAGTCCTATATATCTTTCTATAATAACAATATGATGACTATTATCAACACTTAAAACGTGTCAGGTACTGTCCAAGGCACTGTGTATTTATAATTAATTTAACCTGCAAAACAACCCCGTGACCCAGCTCAAATGCTACTTTCCCTGTGTAGTCCTCCACATGTACACCCATGTACTATGAAAGATACTTTTTGCCATTCTGAAATCTCAAAATATTATATCTTTTATAGCACCAGACGCTTTTTCTCTCCTATTATAGTTATATGTCTTCATCTAATTTTGCTTACTCAGCAATCAAGTTTGAGGGCAGGAGTCTTGCTAACCATTTATTGCACACTTAAGTCTTACTTATCCTTCTTTTCAAAGCTCTGAAATCACCTGTTATAAGAAATCTCCTGATTCTAAAGCTCTGCATTAGGCATCCCTCATTTGTGCCCTCACAGTTCTTTGCATGCCTTTATAAGCTTTTTCAATCTTATTATAATTGCCTAGTTGCTTACATCTGTCCCAAACTGACATTTTCCTATTGAGACAAGTGCAGGTCCTATTCCTGTGTGTTTGTCACAATACACTGTAGAGTAGGTACTCAATAAATGTGGGATGAATAAATGATTATCCCAAGCACGGCCATCTGATCTCTCAGGTCACAAGAAAGTGCAATCTTTAAACTGAAAGGAGATAATATTTATTAGAGAAAACACATTATATTATTGAGGAAGAAACAGATAATGAGGGCCAGCCCAGTGGGGTAGTGGTTAAGTTCGCCTACTCTGCTTTGCTGGCCCGGGGTTCGCTGGTTCTGATCCTGGGTGCAGACCTACCCACCACTTATCAAGCCATGCCATGGCAGGCATCCCACATATACAGTAGAGGAAGATGGGCACAGATGTTAGCTCAGGGCCAATCATCCTCAAAAAAGAAAGAAAAGAAAGAAAGAAAGAAAGAGAGAGAGAGAGAAAGAAAGAAAGAAATATAGACAATGAGATTTTTACCACACAATTTAGTACAAGACAATCAATCATGAGCCTAAGTCAGTATGACCATGTTAAATATGATGGGGCCCTACCTCACCATACACAAAAATTAATTCAAGATGGATCCTAGACCCAAACGTAAATGCTAAACCTTAAAGCTTTCCGAAAGAAACATAAGAGAATCTCTCTGCAAGCTGGAGCTTGGTCTACAAGTTTTTTAGGTCACAGAAAATACCAAGCATTAAAAAACATAAATTTGACTTTATCATATTTAAAAATGACTACTCATTAAAAGATACTGTTAAGTAAATAAATAGGTGAGCCACGGATTGGGAGAAAATATTTGCAAAACCTATACCTGACAAAGCACTACTATACAGTATAAATAAATAACTCTTCCAACTCAATAATAAACAAATAACCCAAAATAAGATAGAAGAATGGCCAAAAAGCCCAACAAGCCCAAACTGCTCAACATCTTTAGTTATTAAGAAAAGGTCAATTAAAATCAAAATACCACTACACACTTACCAGAATGACTAAAATTGAAGAATCTAACAATACCAGATGTTGTCATCAGAGTACTTGGAATTCTCCTATGTTTTTTGGTGGCATTGTAAAATAGTACAACCACTTTGGAAAAGGTATGACAGTTTGTTATAAAACTAAACATATACATATTCTATGACCAAGCAATGTCATCCCTAGGTGTTTACCAAAGAGAAATGAAAACATAAGTTCACCAAAAAATTAAAGTATAGAAGCTTTATTGATAATGGCCAAAAACAGGAAAAAGCTAAATGTTCACCAATAAGAGAATGGATAAACAAACTGTGGTATATTTCACACACTGAGGATAAAAGAAAACAAATCCTGATATACTAAACATGGATTAAACTAAAATATATTATGTTCGTGGGAAAAGAAAAAAAAGCCATACACAAAAGACAACATTCTGTATGATTCTATTTACATGAAATTCTAGAATGACAAAACTATAATGACAGAAGGAAGATCAGTGGTTGCCTCTAAGAAGATGGAAGTGAAGATGGACTGGAAAGCATCATGAGGAAATTTTTTGACTGATAATAATATTCTGCCCCGGGAAATTGATCTGGATCGCATACATATATGCATTATTAAAAACCCAGCAAATACACACTAATAATTTTGTATTTCATTCTATATAAAGTATTCATCAAAAGTAAAAACTAGTAAAGTATGATACTAATAAATCTGATACTAATAAGTATCAAAATCTAGTTAAGTATGCTAAAATATTTAGAAGGAAATATATCTGCAATTTACCTCAAAATGCATCCAAAATAAGTTAGATGAATAGGTTCAAAGAAGAATAAAGAAATGGATACACATGTGTTTAAGAATGTATAGTAAAATGCTAATGATAGACTCTATGTGGTAAGTTTATAGGTGCTCAATGCAAAATTCTTTCAATTTCACTGTTGGGAAAAATACCATGGGAAAAAAACAATGTGTGAGGGGACACTCCTTTACATTATGTCTCATTAAGAATTGTTTGAAATTTTTGCCATAAGCGAAAAAGAAGAAAGAAAATTTAAACTAAAGATGAAGCACTGTCATATTTACATAACTAATTTCTCTAATAAATTGAATTAATAGCACTAAAAATTATATTCAGAAAATCATGGTTAACTAATAAGTTGTCCAATTATTCATTTACAGCAAATGAGATACACGTATTCCAAACTGAACTTAGAATGGTTCAGTATTTGGGGGCTATAGGAGAAGACGTAAAAAGGAGGGGAAAAGTAGTATTTACAAGTTCTCAGTCTTCTGTTTTGTTTTTAACAGCTTTAACCTCTTACTAAAATTCTTGGATGCTTCTGCACTCACTAATACTTGAATTTTTCTGAAGTTCCACTTAACACTAGACAGCTACTACATCCCTCAAACAGAAAGCCAGTAATTTATTTCTTCGAACTTCTCTCTTTTCCATCTGTCTCCACTCCTACAATTTCCTTACCCCTTCTCTGTAGCCTATTCAATTTCACCCAGTTGTCCCTTGTTCTTGAAACATTTTCTCTGTGTGAAGACTAAATCGCCATTTCCTCCTTTTTGATCTCCATTTAGTCTTGATTACAAACCTAACTGAATTATGGTCAGTATTACTTAGCTCCTTCCTCCACCCACTCACCTTTATAAGACCAGTCACATCTTCTGCTTTAAAAAAAGTTTTCGTAATGGCCCACTTCTCATGATTGCTTTAACATGGATTAAAAAGAAAAAACCATCTTATAGCATCTATGTTCCAAGAGGAAGCAAATACTGAGAGGAAACCTGAATATTTTTGGTAGTCTAAAGTTTAAATATGTAAAAAACGCTCTCAAATAACATTCAAAAAGAGTTCTAAAATAAGTTAAAATTCTTCTTCCGTAAGGAGACAGACCCATGGCTGGTCAAACCAGGTAATGTTAAGCTTTAATTCTTCTCTGATTTAAAAGAAATTTTCTAATTGGGAACAACATTATGTAACATCTTTAAGATTCAGGAAACAGAGCTACATGGGTGGAAGGATACTGATTCTTCCCGTCTTTGCTAGCCAAAGGCTCATACCTGAAATTCCTTTTTGTATATCCATTTAGAGAAGTTCTGTAAATAGTAAAGGTGCCTAAACTGAAACAATATGAAATCTTTTCTGACATTAGCTACTGTATAAAATCACAGAATCATAAATGTTAAAGCTAAGCAGAGTGACTATCTATTCCAATATTTTCTAAATAGCTTTGTGCACATCTCTCATTCTATAGGATGTTGTTTGTTGTGGTTTCCTGATTAAGTAAGGTGGGAGGTGCTGGATTCAGTCAAGGTCAAGTGTAGAATAAACTAGGGTAGATTTTAATGATCTCTTTGGGAGAGTAATTCATCTTTTCTGCTGTCATTTTATTTGCAAAGAGGCAAAGTGATTAACCTAGATTATGAGTAGCAAAACTAGGGCCACAAGGCAGGTCTTCTGATTCCAAGCCAAGGACTATTTACATTACATCCCGATACATCCTATTAATTTAGTAATATGGTATTAAAGATAACACCCACAAAGGTTTGTGGAATATATCCTGCTAACACATCTGACATTTTCTTTTTTCCTCTCTATGAGAGAACAAATCAGATATTTTATCTTTTAGAATATTCTGCATCTTATCTACCAAAACATGGACATTGTTGGGAAAAACTTAACACAAAGATTATTATATTTCCCTACTACCTGTTCTCTTTTCCAATCAAAAACTAAACCAAACCAAAAAGCCCAAGAAACATCTCAAAAAGTCCCTGCAAGTAGAAAAGGTGCTTCTTTTATCAAAAGATTTTAGAGTTAAGCTTTCAGAATGAAGGACCGACTAAAAGGTAACTGTTGGTGCAATTTCTCCTATTTCATATCATATGAAGAATAGTCTGGTTATTTTCTTAATAAGTGGCCAACAAGATCCCACTTCAGCAATGTCTCCAAAGAGGATCTGAACAAGAAAGACCAAAAATCGATGTCCGTATCAAGCTGGCAGAGGTTATTCCTAAAAAGCCCCAGGAGATAAAGCCAAGCCAGTAAAAGTAGGGAGAAGTGGTAAACAGAAGAGTCATTGCTTTAAAAGTTCTTTTCCATGTCTTCTAATTGTAAAATGAATAGCATTTTCAAATTACTTTATTTCATTGTGACATTTTTATAATGTAGATTATCATTTCAACTCTTTGGCAAATAAATATTAGCAGAAAAGATTACTCTCCCAAAGATATCAATAAAATGAACACTAATTTATTCTGATTCCCTTTTTAATCTCTGAAAGCTGCCTTCCAATACTTGCTCAATTCCCCAAGTGCCAAGGGTAAAAAGTGCAGTCCGTTTTCCAGTCTCCATCATTTGATCAAAACTGGATGCTGTGTCATTACAAAGCTAATTGAAAAAATAGGAGAGGAGACATAGTTATTTGCCTGTGATTGTTATTCTCTTAACAAAATAATGTTCAAGTCTATACTGACTCCTGTGACATATAGCCTTCCAGGTAACCAACTAAAACTGGATTTTTGCTTAATCAACCAGGCTAATTAAGGCTTCTGTTCTGATCTTTGGATGACAAGGCAGAGTGTGGCTTCAATCAAATTGCTGGTTGACTCTTCCATGGGCCTAAATCATACCCAGTAATGTAATCAAACCAGTTTGGCTAAATTACACACCATATATCAGTAAATGGCTTTTCTAGGTCGCTAGCCTACACACAATCTGGCATTAAAGTATAGCAGATAAAAAGAAATGTTTTAAAGTTTCCAAGAAACTCTCATGCATTACTTAAGGTTTTAACTAATAAGAAACTATTAGAAGAAAAAAAGAGAGACATGAAAGCATAACAACATTGTGTCCATCCCAAACGTCATTAGCTGCAATCTTTAATCAGGCACTCACTCCAGTTACTGGGCGGTATCGCCAACCTCCCAGAGGGAAGTCAGCCGCAGACCAAGAATGAAAAAACCAATTTGAAAAAAAAAAAAAATGAACCTGAATGATAACTGAGCCCAGATGGAGAGAAGAAAGGTTAACTTTGAAACTGGTCTTATTTAAAGGCCACCAGTAAATTTAAGCCACAGAGAAACTTGCCCAAACAGGGAAAATACTGTGTTCCCCTCCCTATAGTATAAAGGGAAATGAACATTCTCAATTGGACCCACCAACAGAGTCTTTTCCCAAGTTTTAGTGTGGAATATAAGTTCCATGAGCAGGACTTATAGGCTAAATACTGCACTGGGGCAGTGTAGGAAAGAAGCAGCTGTTTCTTATTATTTGTGTATATTTTTCTTATGAGTAAAAACATGGGTGGAGTGTCCTGGTATACTGCTGTGCAGACCTCCCAAAATGGCAAGGGCAGAGCACTGGCTTTCCTCTGCTAATATCAAGGATGTAATCAACATGATATCTATCCAAAGAAACTGCAGCAGAAATAGGACCCGTTGTAGGGCCATTGGTATGCAACTCTATAAAAGAAGAAATGGATTGAGGGGCAGTTCTTAACAAGCGCACTTAAAAGTTTGATTACAAATAATACCAAGAGGAATTGGACCAAAATATAATCAAACATTAAAAGTCATTAAGTCTTTAGAAACCTATGTTAGTTATTTAACATTTTAAATGACATGAGCTGTGGCTAAAACAGACATTCCCCAAAGCATAACTAGGCAGGGAGCGCAGCCAAAGAGACAAATCCCCAAACCTCTCCCTCCCGCAGATCTCCTACAAATACCTCCCTTTGCACACCCACATCTGGAAGCAGAAGGCAAAGCAGCCCCAGGGACACAGAGCAGGAAGTGCGGAGAATGGGTCTGGATGGCCAATGAAGAATGTCCTGCATGCACCTGTACCCTCTATAGCCTCTATTCGCCACGTGACAGTAAGAGCGAGCCTTTTTAAACCAAGGTCAGAGGTGTCAACTGCTCTTCTACTTAAAATTCTCCAGTGACCTTCCATGGCATCAAGAGGAAAACTATAATCTTCCCAAAGGTCTGCCTTTGCTGTTCTCCAGCATCATTCTTCTTGCAGGTTCAGAATAACTCGCTCCCCCACCTCTATGGGGCCTTCGCTCAAAGGTCTCCTTTCAGTGTGACATACCATGATTGCCCTATTTAACATTTCAACCCACACCCCACCCCTGAACAACCTCTCCTGCTCCCATGATTTTTTTCTTGATAACACCATCACAGTTAGCCCAACTATACAGGTGACGTTTTTGTCTATGGTCTGTCTTTCACCTACTGGAACATAAGCTCCAGGAGTACATACTGTCTGTTCTATTCTTGGGTGTAACCCCAGAACACCTAAAACAATGCCCGGAACATAGTAACCATTTAATATTTGTTGAATGAATACATGAAGAAATGTATTAATGAGTATCTTAAGATATTTAATCTTAACATTCTTTCTGATCATTATTACTAATTTATGGACAATAATATCTCCTATAAAACGACTTGGTAAAACAAATTTTTTCAAAATTTGGTTAGATGCTTATTATATTTAATTCAGGCTAAGAGATAAAAAAAATTAACAACACTCTTTCTTCACATTATCAAGCAACATTAAAACTGAATAAATTGCTTTAGACGGGAAAAATGACATCTCTTTGATTTTAGGAACAAAACAAACTTTCCCCTTTTTTAATGCAGAGTTGTAAGGGTCTTAATGAATGACCTACTAATTACCAAATCCTACAAATACCCCTCAGACTTATCTTTTTTTGGCTTCTCTGAGTTATTTGATGCTCTTAAGCACACCTTCTTTCAAAAAAATACTTAGTAATTTGATTTCTTGTGGCTTACTAAACAGGTGGAAGACTCATTCTTCAGTAAAATTAAATCAATTTTGTTAAATCTATGTTACAATTAAGGTAACAAAACTTTGCAATTTAGAAGTAAAGTGTAAAGTGTTATTGTTTGACTATATAGGGAATACATGCTCATTGTAGAAAATAAATCAGAAAAATAAAGAAAACTCGAATCCCATACTAGAGATAAGCAATTTAAAAGCTTGATGTGTATTATTATATTTTTAAAATGAATTTTCACTTTAAGATATATTTATTTTTCCTTTTTTTGTGTGTGAGGGAGATTGGCCCTGAGCTAACATCTGTGCCAATCTTCCTCTATTTTGTATGTGGGATGCCTGCCATAGCATGGCTTGATGAGTGGTGTGTAGGTCTGCGCACAGGATCTAAACCCATGAACCTTGGGCCGCCGAAGCAGAGCATGCAAACTTAACCACTATGCCACCAGGCCAGCCCCTAAAATATATTTATTCTTGTTAAAATATATGCATATAAATCTATATGATATTTTAATGTAGACTATCTCATTGTAGGAATGTACCAAATTTATTTAACCCATGCGTCATTGTTATATACTTAGATTGTTTCCATTTTTTCTCTATTAACACTGCTAGATTAACTTCTTTGAATATATATTTGTGTGATTAACCCACTATATCCTCAAGAATAACTATTGGAAATGGAATTGCTGGGTTACGACATCTGTAAAAACTAAGAATATTGACTTACTTTCCAATATTTACTGCTCTTCTTTTATTCATGTTTTTATTTATTTATTGCTTTGTTTTTGATGTCACTTTAGATAGAATCTCCAGAATAGTGGAGTGACCAGAGATGCTTGCTTTAGTCCTGATTTTAGGAGAAATCCCTCTCGATATCTACTGTTATTAATCAGATTTCTCACACTTAAGAACAGATAGTAAATATACTGAGAACATAACTGTGGAAGTGAGTTTTTTCTAAACAGAAATTACAAACTATTGACTGCCGACGAATTTAGCATATCATTTAGATTTGCTTGCCAGAAATCTTTTATTTATTTATTTTTTATTATTATATTGAGGTCATAATTGCTTATGACATTGTCAAATTTCAGGTGTACATTATTATTTATGAGTTTCTGTGTAGACTGCATCGTGCTCACCACCAGTTGTCTAATTTTTTTCCATCACCATATATACGTGTCCCTTTAACCCTTTTGCCTACCCACCAACCCCCTTCCCCTATGGTAACCACTAATCTGTTCTCTTTGTCCATGTGTTTGTTTATTTTCCACATATAAGCGAAATCATGTGGTGTTTGTCTTTCTCTGTCTTGCTTATTTCGTTTAACATAATATACTCAAGGTCAATCCCTGTTGTTGAGAATGGGACAATTTTGTCTTTTTTTATGGCTGAGTAGCATTCCGCTGTGTATGTATATACCATGTCTTCTTTTATCCATTCCTCAGGTGATGGGCATTTGGGTTGCTTCCATGTCTTGGCTATTGTGGATAATGCTGCAGTGAACATAGGTGTGCATAAACCTCTTTGAATTGTTGATTTCAGGTTCTTTGGATAAACACCCAGTAGTGAGATATCTGGATCGCACAGTATTTTTAAGTGTTTGAGAAACCCCCATACTTTTTTCCATAGTGGCTGCACCAGTTTGCATTCCCACCAGTACTGTATGAGGGTTATCTTTTTCCCACATCCTCTCCACCATTTGTTATTTTTTTGTCTTGGTAATTATAGCCATTCTTACAGGTGTAAGGTGATATATCATTGTAGTTTTGATTTGCATTTCCCTGATAATTAATGATGTTGAAAACATCTTTTCATGTGTCTGTTGGCCATCTGTATATCTTCTTTGGAAAAATGTCTGTTCATATCCTCTGCCCAGTTTTTGGTTAGGTTGTTTTTTGTTGTTGTTGTTGAGTTGTATGAGTTCTTTATATATTTTGGAGATTAACCTCTTAGAAGGTATATGATTTGCAAATATTTTCTCCCAGTGGTGGGTTATCTTTTCATTTGGTTCATGGTTTCCTTTGCCCTGCAGAAGTTCTTAGCCTGATGCAGTCCCACTTGCTTATGTTCAGAAATTTCTTATTTTTTAATTGAGCTAATAATTAGAACTTAGAGACTTTCATACCTAAAATTAAATTTCCATTTCTTGGAATATTAAAAGATCAGGAAATAGTTGGTCTGCATCCTTGGGGACAAAAATGGCTGTAATTGAATAGCTGCTTACTCTTAGATAGGACATGAACCATTCTAGTTGACCATGGTCCCCGCAACTCACATATTGTAGGCATATATGCTTGCACTCAAATTATTCCTCTGAGATATATTTCCTGCCTGATCCAAAGAGGCATTAGATTTTTGGTTCCTATTCCAAAACACGAACTTTTAAAGACTCCATAGAATTCTGTTACATCAAGATACCATAATTTCTTTAACCAATGACCTATTTTTGAACATTTAGATTATTTTCCATTGTTTCGAGTTTAAACACATTCTTATGTATAACACTAACAATCTTAGCTGTGAAATTATTGGTTCTATTTTGAAAGCTTTAGGTAAGCATTGTTAAATATCCTAAACATAAATTTGTGGATGAAGGACTTTGATCAGTCTGGCTTGAGATAGATGCTCACCCATCGGTGGTCCAGTTGACTGTACCTTGTTCCAACGTTGCCGCAAGGGGGTTTTGGAGGGAACTCTTAGGGGAGTTCAATGAAAGGAATGAAGACAACCAAAACAGTTCCCACCATATAAGATTAAACAGATTTCTCTGTAGTCATTGGCCATCTGAATTTCTACTTTTTAGAATTGCCAGTTTGTGCTATTTGCCCATTTTACTAATTGGACTACTTCTTATTAACTTGAAAGTGTTATTTATTTAGTAAAGATCTTATCCTCTTTCCACAGATATTGCAAGTTATCCACTGGTTGTCATGTAATTTTCATTTTGTTTACACTACTACTAGTGCCACTATTACTACTGCACAGGGTTTGTGTGAAGATTAAATAAGTTTTTACACGTAGAGAAGTTGACACACGCTTGGAACAAAAAAAATTACTGAATAAACCAATGACAAAAAAATTACTGAATAAAAGCTGTTATCTTTTGCTTTTATGCTTAAAAAGGGCTTCTACCTCCCATGTTTTTAAAAATTTCTTTTAGATCTTCTTCTCATCGTTTTATTGTTTCCTGTTTTATATTCAATTCTTAAATTCATGCCCAGTTATTTTGGCATATCGTATGAAGGAGAGATTTCATCTCATTTTATATGGCTGTGCAAATGCCTCAACACTATTTATAGAATAATTATTCCTGCTCCACTAATTTGGAATACCACCATTTTAACATTATAATTTATTATGTATTTCTGAGTCTGTTTGGGAGCATTTTATTATATCCTTTTTTTTGACAAATTCCACCCTGTTATAAAACAATAGGTAGAAGTATTTCTCTAAGTATTCTCTGTCATCTCATACAGCAAGTTTTCCCTCATTTTTCTTCTCTTTATTGACTACTCTTACAAATTTACTTTTTCACATTATCATCAGTTTATCAAATTATCTTTCCTTCATCCCCAGATATACCTAAGAAATTGTATTACATAAATTCTGTTCTGAAGCTTTTATGTCTTTATGATACTGCCTTTTCATCCAAAAATGTATTTTATTTATTGAAATTTTCTTTCTATGTCTATCATTGCAATTTCCTCTGGGGAAAAATATTCTATCTTTTCTTTCTACCCTCCAAATTTCACCTGAGTGCTTCCTATTTGCAGATTCTAACCCAGATCCATATGGAGAAGGCATCCTGGGATTTGTAGTTCCTGACTTCTCCTTGGCAATATCTAAAGGAGGGCTCAGAAGGGAGTCAAGGTAACTGCCAAGTTGTTATCAGTTAATTCAGCACATGAGGCATCTTTCTGTGATTCTTGTTTTAGAAGTATAACCCAAATATTTCCCTGAGTGTGAAGTTTGTTCCCTGTTGTTTTGATATAGAGATCATTATTATGCTAGAGAAGCCTCATTCTAGTCTTTTCTTCCCAACTTGCTAAGACATTTTTTTCCCGGGAGTGACTTGAATTATACCAAACGTCTCCCTTCCTGAACCTCTCTCCTCCTTTGGTTATTATTACACCATTCTCTCCTGTTTCTTTTTTTTCGCTGCTTTTTGCTTGCTCTTCATTCTCCACTCTCCTTTTCAATGTCAGTGTTACTTGATTTGTTTTTCATGTATTTTCTCATCATTACTATAATTTCCATATCCTCAGCCCAGATTTACAGAAATCTAAACATTTTTCCAACCCTCTATTGAATTTCTCTATGTGAATAAACACAGGTACTTCAAACCTTGTCACAAAATGAAGGTCCTATTTTTCACTAAAAACCATGTGTTTTTCTTATATTTCCTGGCTCTGCTGACACCAGGATTTCATCTTTTCTGTAGCTGAGTTAAGGATAAAACCACCTATCCAATGACTGAAAATGTCAGCATATTCTTTGTCCTCGTCTGTATCCAATAAATCACAATTTCACCTTAGAAATGTGGTCTGATATGCTTTGTCTAATATTCTCGTGTTCCAGATCTCATTGTCTCAACTTGCGGTGGTACTGCAGCAATCTCCTAAGAGCTCTGTTTCTCTGTCTTCTCTGTACATCGCTCTGACCTACCCAACACATATTCCATATGAGAGTTATCGCTCATGCACGCAAAATCGATCGTGTCTTTTCTTTATTCAAAAACTTTCTTGGCTTGCTATCAGTATCAAGATAAAATTTAAGCTTATTAACTACATATAAAAGTCCCTGAAGAATTTGAATCCTTCCTTAACTGACAACGGCTCTCCCTGTTATGTTCTATAGCATTGCTCCACACTCATGAACGTTCTATTTCACATTTCAATAATATACCTCCCCCTTTTTTGCCCATGTGGTAACCGCCTATTGCTCCTTCAAGACTCTGTTCAAAAATTACTCCTCTCTGAAGTCTTTCTGAGCCTCTAAGTATAGTTTTTCCCAAATTCCTTTTCCCCACTTACTGGATTTTATTTAATACTTTATTTTGATTTTTTGATGTTTGATTTTTTCATTAGACTATGAATTCTATAAGGCTGAGGCCATGGAAGTCTAATATTTCTCTGTCTCTGGGACATAGCAAAATTTAGGTGCTCAATAAGCACCCAATGATTGAATATATGAGATCCATGTATGTCTTGAAGATCTGCAATCTATTTCAAACATTAGCCTATAAAATGAGTGGAAGGAAACTTGATAAATGATTCAAAAAGACTTCAACTTTTAGACCAAGGGCTATCACTTGTGGCCACAAGACTTTGGTCAAGTTATGGAACGAATGAATTGGAATTGAAATGCTCAGAGAAATTATATAATTTGTTCCATCCCTAACCTCCATGAGCCTTAGAGTTTTCATCTGTATAACAAATGAACATAATAACATTCTTCTTATATATCAAAATTTTTCTGACACCATAATGAAGCTGTGTGTAGGAAAGCACCTTCAAATTTGGAAAGGCTATATAGATGTAAAGGGTCTTTAATACTCCATATTTAATCATGTAAGTCAATATTTTATTTTTTAAAAATCCTTTAATTAAATCAAGGCTTGTATATAGAGAATTTTTACCCTTTACCTGTTGGTACAATCTCAGCTCACAATCTAATGAATAAGAAATAATCATATATTCCCATGAGGTTTTAAAAATATGTATCCTCAGTCTCAGGTTAATCAAATCATACTTAATTGGAATCAGAATATCTGTATTCTAGACCCTTCCCAAGGAACATAACAAATTCTCTGATGGCAAATCTTCCAAAAATTAAAAACAAAATAATTTATTTACTGTTGGTCTGGATTATATGACCAATGTAATAAAATGCTGGACATACATGAAATGTAAATATTGAAATAAAGGTTAAATTTTTATCATTATCTGAAATTAATATATTTGTATGCCTAGAAAGGGCAAGAAAATCTGCTCAAAATCTATTAAAATTAAGAGAGAATTCAACAAAGTGGCTAGGTAGAAGATAAATACTTTGAAAAAGACTGCAAGTTTATGTATCAGCAATGACAATAGATAATATATGGGCAATGACTCATTTTATACTTTAAACCAAACATATCAAATAGTTAGTAATATGCCTACTTAGAAAAAAAATGATAAAAACCAGAAATACTTCCACAAAACTTTTAAGTAGAGAAATACACAGTGTTCCTACATGGAGCACTGAACAAAAGAGTTATCTTTTTAAAATAAACAACATGATAACAATATATTCCAAACAAAACCTCAGTGGGACTTTTCGAGGGGTTAGGAAGAGACAGAACTTGGCAAAATGATTCTAAAATTCTTTTGAAAGAATATTGAACAAGATTAACTGTGAATCTTTTATTTTAGAAAGAAATTTTATAAAGTTACCTTAGCAGGTATTAAAACAAATTATAAAACATTAATAAAGTAGAGTGGTATTGCTATAACAATAGGCTAATCTTAGGCGAAAACAGTGGAAAAAAGGGTCACACAGATAATTGTTTAAATAATGTATTGAAACTTGCATCAACTTCTACAATCAAATTTTTCTCATCTTCTCTTGGGTTCTTCTATCATTTTGTATTTGTCTGGCTTATTTGAATTATCAACATTCAATCACTTTTATTACAAAAAAAGACAAATTTGTGTATCTATTGCAACCCTTTATGCTTGGATATTGCAATTAGTATTTTACATGTCTGTCTCACACTCTGATTTCCTTAAAATCAGAAAACTTTAAAAAAATTTATTTGTGTATCCCCAGCATCTGAGCATTACCTAGTCCATTATAACAGCATAAAAAACATTTAACTCATATATTTTTAAATATTAAAAAAAAAAAGTCATGTGGCTCTAGCACTTGAGCACACCATTTCTTCATAAATACAAACATATTCCAGAAATTGAGACTGCCACTCAGATCTGCCTTGAGCATTTTTACTACAGATTAAATATTTGATAGAAATAAGATGATGGTGAGAAATCAGAGAAACCAAACCAATAAGAAAGATCAGTGATAAAAACTAAGCTTTTCGTCTATAACCAGTCTTGCAACACCAATATGACTGGAAACCAACCATGGCCCTTCTCGTATATTTCACACGACAAATATTTTACCTGTAAACTTCAGATTTTCAATGAAAATACAGATTTACTGTTAAAGGTATTGAGTTATTACCAAAATCTAGAACTAATTTGGATATTTTAAAATGTGGATCATCACCACTGCTGTATCTTTTATTTGGAAAAACATAAACCCCACAACCACTCCTATTAAAGAAAGGAATTTTAAACCTCAAAAACCTAACTATATTTAAGCAATATTAAGGAAAGGAATTTTGACTTAACAAACATGAAGATAATAAAACCTAATTTTATAGAGCTATGCTTGGCCTTGAATCTTATTACTTCAAAGAAAACGAAAAACTAATAAGATATTGCAATAAAACCTACATGATTATGGACAAACATTTTGGCAAGAAATAATTGTGTGTTTGCTCAGGTAACACCAACATAATAGCAAAATGGTATCCCTATGGCTACCACCCCCAGTTAAGTATTTTTTAAGATCTGCCTTTTAAATAAAAAAATTCTCTTATGTTAATAGAAGTTCTCCTAACCAAATTTTCATTCTCATGACCAAATTCTCATTCTCCTGACCAAACTCTCGTTTGCCTTCATTTGCAGTCAAAGCAGTTAGCCAAACTGTGTTGCAAAAACCTGAGCAAAAAAGTGTAGGGGAATTTATAATAACGTAGCAAAAAAGATTAACTGTCATTGAAAGTTGTTAGTTATTCCTTTGATAACAGAAACCTAAGAAACAATTTCCTTCAGATGTAAAACTGGTGGTGATTTATTAATTATTAACATACAAAATTACAAATTGGACTAAATGAATTAGTTTGCTAAAAATCTATCCAGAAAGGAAGTTGAATTTTAGAGTCCAAACTTGGATCATAGATTCCGGCAAACGTATCTGGATACCGGTTTGATACATTATATAACAAAATGTGTAAGTTTCTTTATCCTTAATATTAATTAAAAAAAAAAAAAAGGAGAGAATTTTAGAAGTTCTTTACAAACCACCACCTAAAATAAGGGAACTCTGTGAAAGTACCCGTAACGAATCTGCTGATAATACGAAATGCCAATGTAGAGAAGACACCATGCTACCTGAAGTACCATCTTGCCGGCCATTCTTTCAATTCTGCAGAGTTCTAACATTAGTTATAGGCTCCAATAAAAAAGAGAAAAGACTCCCTGGGACATTGGGTCACAGAGTTTCACAAGGCCACTAGCTACAACCCCTGTGCCCTTGGTTAAAAAGGGCTGTGTTTCTTTGACTTTCTTTATATCGTGCCCAACTCAGTGCAAGGAACATGAGGATGTTTCGTGAGGTCTTCAGGGCAACAGTGGGCAAAATTAAACTGTGAAATGTTTTCTGTCTTCTGTAGTTCAATTTTTATGAATAAATTTTTAAAGGAAATTTTAAAACAGCCAATATTTTGTCTTCACTCTAGCTAATTTATCTTTTTTGTGTAAGGCAGCCATGTAGTGATCTTTGTAGTATAACTGATACATTCTATAATAAGTCCCACATTTACATGTGAAAAGTTTCTTATTCTTTCTATGAGCATTTGGAGACCTTGCATGGGGCAGATTCTAAGCTCCAGCCTTACTCTCAAATTATGTTGCCATTAAAAGTTCTTTTCAGAGTCAAAAAGTCAACCTTTATAACCCCAAACTCTTGTGTCTCCCTCCCTATTTAAACTCTAATATTCTGAGGCTTACAGAACTTCTGTCTTCTGGAAGGTGAAAGGGAGTTGTTGGAGAGGAAATTCTTAAAATTAACAACCTCCAAACCCTAGACCTTGAGCTTACAAATATGAAAGAACACTGTTGCCAAATTGACACCAGTCACAAAAGACTTTGAAAATTAATTCAAAAAGAGTTTGCACATGTTGGTAAATCCCTGAATAATATTGTCCTGATCCAAGGGAGCCATTATGGAGGAGTCGGAAATCTCCTATAACAAGCAAATGATTATGGGTGGAATGAGCTGAGTTGATTGGAGCAGACATTTGACATCTGGGCACACTTCCCCATGGCTTGAATAAAGAGATAGTTCATGTTTTCTGAAAATCCAACTATTTCCTGCAAGAACTTTCCTTCCAGCAGATTTACCATGGAGGAGGGGGGCAGCCTAAGACCATCTCTCTCCGTCACAGTACATGGTAAAAGTCACTCTCTGATGCTCCACAGTCACATTTTAGCAGTCTATGTAGAATCACAGAAGAGGCATACTGAAGATTAGAGGACAGTTACATTCCTGCTTCTTCATTGTCTGGAAGATGACGACATTGGTTTACACACTAACTACCCAGACATAAAGCTCAGATCTTCTTTTAGCATGTACACATTAAACCACCTCATTTTCCTTCCCAACCACTCCCAGAACATAGGCACAAAAGTCATTTTTGCCATCAGCCACATCTTATATTTGTTTCTGCCAACCAACATAACTTTTCAGAGAGATATCTCATCACCCCACTGAAAAGTGGAGCAAAAAAATAAATAAAACCTTACTAAAATATCTGGCAAGCCTACAGTGGCCAACCTGCAGTCCTCTCCTATGATCCTTGCATGATCAGTGAAGAGTAATGCAGTCAATAAGGCCAAAGAAAGAAAAAACATTCTCTGGCTTTGAAATTCAGATAAGGTGGTTTTATGGTTTTAATTACATTGTAATAACTACATAAAAGTAAATAGACTCTTCCTGTTTCAAGTTAGGTGAACATCTGTCGTAAATAACTCCAATGCTCTTTCTTTTGTAAACTAATTACACAATAGACCCTATAAATTCATGGAGTGTTAGGATGCAGAATTTAATTATATAATTCACTTAACCAAAGTTTTGCTCTTACTTCAGTGCAGTTCACAATTCTCCATTTTCACAAGATGTAGCAGGAATGTGTTACACAATGCCCATGTGAAATTCAGGTTAGAAAGGAAAGAAAAGAAATGCTTTGTGACTGCACTTTCCTACCTCTCTCTTTTTACCGGAACAAGGTGAATTAATGCTATTTATTCTGAAGAGAAGCTAAAGTAATCACTCTTAATTTAAAGATACAGGTACACTATTTTTAAATCACTTAACCCGTAAGTGATGTGCTTTTCTGAGTTTTGTGGAAAAGATGTGCAGGAATTTATGTATTCTTTTATTATTCATAAATCAGTACTCATTCATAACCTACTGTATGCCAGAGAATAGTTATGAGCTAGAACTATAAAGAAGAAATTCTCATTGTGTTGGGGCAAATAATATAGATTAGTGGAATGTGTCCTATAAAAGATATATGTACAAAATATTCAGGGATCCCAATGAAGCTGCTCCTGGGGGGAGTCAGAAGAGCCTTCTGAAAGGTAAGAGATGAGGTGCATCTTCAACTTGGTTGCAAGGAGCAGAGGCTCAGTATGTGTTGACCCTGAGAGATTTTTCTTGTATGGATGCACATTACCTAGAATTAGAACTAGGATGTCACCTGGAACCAAAGAATCCCCAAGTACCAACAATCTCCTCTGTCCTTTTCTAAGGGACTCATAGCCTAATGACTTTGCTGTGTCTCCCTGTTTCATGGCCCTCTCCAACTGACAATTCTCTTACTACAGACTGATCACTTACTAATGATAGTTAATCCCATCCATAGTTTCTAATTCAGATCTTAGAGGGTACCAAAGTATTGGACAGAACCCTTCATACCAGTCCACTTCATGCCCACCAGCCAATTGAAGAGGGACTGTTTTGGTGTTTAGTCCCCTCTTGATCCAGTCACTAGCATCTCCTACACAAGGACCATCCATATTGTGTTATTGAGTTGGACACTAAGGAGCAAGGCAATTTTTCCTAAAAGGGCAAGTTGAAGGTGGTGGGCATTGAGATCTGTATAGTTCTACAGTATAAATATGAGTTTGCCATGTAGATAAGGTTAGAAATGTTATATCTAAGCAACACTATCCGTATAGATATGAAAATATAACAATGATGATAATAATCATTTATGAAAAGTCTACCATACACCAGTTACTGCGATAAGTACCTTACATATATCAAGTCTAATACTGAAAATAATTAAGTGGATCATGTCTATAATTTCCATTGACTAGAAGATAAAATAGATGTTCAGAGAAGTTAGATAACTTACTCAAGGTCATATAGTTTATAATTGTCAAGTCCAGGATTCCAACCTGGGTATACCTGACCCCAAAAATCTGTGCCTCTCCACTGCTCCATGCTGATTCTTTGGAGTCTTGAAAGAACTTGGTGCATTTTTGTGATTGCAGACTTGGCTTTGAGGAGAGTAACAAGAAATTAAATTAGAATAATAAAAGTGAGCCACTTTTTGAACACCTTTGATGATTATCCTAATAGTTGCATTTCTCCTATAGAAGTGCCCCAGAAAGTGACAAACAGCAGGATGGACAGAGACTCACAGTAGAGAGACTTAGGAGGCAAGTGAGCTATAGTTCCAGTGAGCAACTTAAAGGTCTGAAGTAAAGCAGCCACCATGGGGCAACTGAGGAGGAAAAGATCTGGAGCAGATTTTGGAAGCGAACGAAAGTGGAGAGAATGCCAACTTTGATGGGGCAGGGAGAGGAGGAGAAGCAAATGAAAGAACTTGAGAAAGAGTATCCAGCAAGAGAGGAAAGAATAATATGGAACCCAGGAGAGGACAATGTGTCAAGAGAGTGGGAGTGGTCAAGAGCTTTAAAGAATGTAGGGTGTGGTCCATTGGAATAAAGACCTAAATGGAAAACTGATAACAAACAAAATAATCCACATCCCCTTGGGCTGATCAGAAAACATCAAGTAAAGGAATTGCTAAAAGCACTTAAAATTACCTCTCCCATCCAGTAATCAGGAAAATTTCCCTCTCAAAGTCAAGGTTCTTTGTGTAGAAACTACTGATGCTTCAGTGAAGAAAATCTTCCTCCAGAGTAATAGAACCATAGGCTATGCTAATGAAGGAAAGTTCCATGGAGGGAGTATGTTAAGGCAGAGCTCCAACTTCAGTGTATCCTCTTCCAGGCTGAGGGTCCAAATTTTACATATTTTCTCTCTAAAAGTTATTGTATATTAACCCCTCAAAACTAATAATCAACAAAATCTACCTTCTGATTCCAAAAGTTTCCAGAATATTATTCAAGTATGGAATATTGGGAATGACTTGAGAAACTAACATTGCTGTTTTATTGATTAAAAAGAGAAATGGCTATTTCATTGTATATTCTTTGTTATTCTTCTCACATAGAGTAAAGCCATTGGATATTTTTAAGTTTCTAACCTTTCACACATTCATATCCCTCTCTATGTGCTGTTGGGGGAGTGAGGGGGATTGAGGTAGTCCTTAGTGCTGTTCGCCAAATACAGCTTTCCTTCCAGAAACACGGCAGGATTGCAATTTTCTGCTCCCTTGTAGTTTTGTGTGGCCATATGACTTAGCTTAGCAAATGAAATGTGACAAACATCAATCTGAGTGTATGCTTAAAGAGCTAGCATACAACTTACCATGCTGTTGCTTTCTCCACCACAGCAACTGGCGAGTTTCCAGATAGTGCTGCTCTCTCAGCCTGACATCCAAGTAAGAACAGCATAAGCTAGTACACCCATGATGGACATGTAGCGTGAGCAAGAAACAATTTCTGTTGCTTAAAGCTACTGAGATGTCAGTATTGTTTGTTACTATAGAATAATCCAGTTTGCCTAAATGGATATAGTGTATAGTTTTTCAGTGGTGAGTAAGATGTGGTAGAAGACAAAGAAAGAAGTTTGGTAGAATTTCACTACCACAAATTGGACTCACAGTTAGTGGTGACTTTATTCTATTCATGAAAGGTAGATCCTGAATAAATAGCCGCATGGGAATGGGAGGGGAAAACATGCTGGTTAGGCCAGTGTGTAAGAGGGGCAAGGCAGGCCACCTTGGGTAGCCAGCACAACACCCAAATATCACCTGCATTGGAACAGGCTCATCATATAGTTTCTTACAACCACAAGGGAACAAGAACCAAATTCTACATCCTGCCTAAAGATGACACGTGATAACACCACGGAGAAGCAGCGGCTGTCACAGATTTTATGGCATTGATCTGGGACACCAAGGATTGCTTAGGGCCTGTAAGTCTTCCAACTTCAATTGATTTTTATTAGTTAATAAGGATAAATTTTACTCTTGGCCTCAAAATTGGCAAGAATAGTTTCAGCCAAAGAAAACACTTTTTCACCACATGGTTAAAAATACACATGCTGGTTTGACAATTTCTTAGTTGCATAAGGTTATCATTCATTTTAAAATTTTGAAGGCTAATTTCTTTTTAAAACTTTGGAAGAAATTGTGAATTTAGGAAATGTCATGTTAATGTTAAAGGAACTTAATATATTTAGTCCTAAAGAGTAATGGAGTAAATATCCAACAATAGACATTAATTAAATAGGATAAATATACATTACACAATATTTTAAATGATTCAAATATTTATATACATAGAAAAAACTTCCACAAACAAAATATTTGCCTCTAGCAGTGAGTGTACAAATTTTTTCTCTTATCTATTTTCTGACCATAAATTACCTGTGAAAATATGAGTTTTCTGTAAAGAGGGAAATAGTATAAATGGTCTATCAATAGTATTTTAATAAGAAGAAACTATTTACTCTTTTAGCCAGCCCCAGTGGTCTAGTGGCTAAGACCTGGTGCTCTTGACACCACAGCCAGGTTCATTTCCAGGTCAGGGAACCGCACTACCCATCTGTCAGTTGTCATACTGTGGCGGCTGCCTGTTACTGTGATGCTGAAAGCTATGCCACTGGTATTTCAAGTACCAGCAAGGTCACCCATGGTGGACACGTTTCAGCAGAGCTTCCGGACTCAGACAGACTAGGAAGAAGGACCTGACCACCCACCTCCAAACAAAAGGCCATGAAAACCCTATGAATGGCAGTGGAGCAGCGTTGTCTGATGGAGCACCGGAAGGTGAGAGGATGGTACAAAAAGACTGAGTAGGGCTCAGCTTTGCTCTGCTGTACTCAGTGTCACTAGGAGTTGACCCAACAGCACTAACAACAAATTTGCTCTTTTAGAATAATTGAATGTGAGATGCATTGCTGGTACAAGAGAAACAAAATGCAATAATATGTAAAAAGTGTAAAAGCTAATTTATAATTCATTCCAGAGCAACTACTCAAGTTTTAGAGGCAAGTGTTCTAAATTCACTCAGAAGATTCTTAAGTGATCTATCTATGTCACGTCATAAGCCAACTCTATTAATCCTGCAGCATATTGCAGGAGCTATAGTGTGTCCGAATAGTGAAATATTCCGTTCATATTTGATAGAATTATCCATAATTAGCTTTAAACGCCCATGTACTAGATAAAGGAAATTTGCCTCAAGTAGAGTTGTTTCATACACTGAACCTTGAGGCTAGGAAGCCCCTGAAACAAAAATAAATAGTTTTCCCCGGAATTTGTAGTCCTAATTCTTGTAATCTCTCCTTCCCTTTTCTAGACTCCAACCCTTCAACTCCTTCAACCTGTACCTCTAATCTTGTCACAGTTTTATTTGAAATGGGGATAAGAAGAATAAAATACTTTTTAGTGCCAAAGGAATTAATGAGTCCCGAGTGAAATAGCCAAAAGTCCGTTTTTGTACTGCTACCAAAATGTACCTAGTACCATCTTTATGAATTTAACCTACACTTCATTAATATATAACATTATTTATATTGGACATGTATGAATAAAAAGAAATACTATATATTGAATATTTAATAAATATATAGCAACACATATTAATTACATTAAATATTTAACCTTAAAATGTAATATTTAAGCATGATAGATCACAACTAACCCAGAACAACGTATGGTACTTGGCAAGCGTCCAATAAATATTTGTTGAACATGCAGCTGACTGATTAAGAAACACCAAATCGACGAATTAATTCATATCTATTAAAAAGTAAGCCTTTAATTTCAAATATCTATCTGAAGATGTTTGAAAGGTAAAACTATTATTATCAGCTACTGTTAAAACAGTATGAAAGGACTACATATATGTTACAGCAAACATGGGCAATTCCTTTTAATTTTAAAGCACGGTAGGGATATTCAAAATAGAGATCTTAAAAAAAAAGTATGTGATTTGACTAGATTTGAAGTAGCCAAACTGAGTGTAGCATCAACTTAAAAAGAACAAGCCTTTTGCTGTTCTTAGAGGTGGCCCCTAAACTCGGCCTCACTGAATAAATTATTGTAACCTGTAGCTCAATCCCAAGCTAAGAATGAACAGAATCAGCATATTTGGTGCTGTTCACATAATGAATAGTCATTCATATGTGATTAGGAACGTTTTAGCTGTTATACATATACCAAATTATCATGTTGTACACCTCAGACTTACACAATGTTATACGTCAACTATATCTCAATAAAACTGGAAAAAAAGAAAGAGAAAAGTCTCACTTTAAACAGAATCTTCAGTTTGCCACATTTTTTGCTTTCCCAATTAGATCAGGGAGACATGCAGAAAGAAACCAAGCTGATATCTATTTTCTTAACTTTCAGTGTATATCCTGAAGTCAGCGCAGGGTTAGATCAGGCCTTACTGACTTCCACGATAACATCGCAATAAGCAATGATAACTAAAGTTTGAAGCAATGACCCTGGATTTCGTAGGATCAAGAAAAACTTAATTCAAGGTCATTGTGCTCTGTTCATTAAGACAAAAAATAGATATTTTTGTATCTTAAGATTTACAGCATCAAATATTTTAAAAATATTTTTATTCAACTAATCAGAAAATGCCGATAATCAAGATATCCAATTCCCCAGACATTCTGATTAGTTGAGTATATTTGCAACAACTCAAATCTTTCCTTAAAATTTAACTCTTCCTATCATTATTTTCTTTCCAGAATACCATATACTGTTGCTTAATTCCATCACCAGACCAGCTTTGGGGTGTTCTTCTGAATGCGGTAGTGAGGTAACAGAGACCGTAGAAATTCTCTTGGAGTATGTTTGGGAAAATCTCACAAAATCATAAATCTTCAATCATATACAAGAAATAATATGAACATTTTTGCAAGGGATGTGTTTTTTTTTTTAGAAAAGTGTATTTTCTAGGATTAAGGTAGATGAGGAGATGTCAACAATGAAGACCTTTGCTTTTGTAATTACGTTTTTAATGAACTGCACGTTAAACAATTTTCAGTTTTATTGAGCACATTTCCAAACAGCCAAAATAGCACAGAATATTAGAAATAACTTTAATAACTAATACTGCCAAATTCAAACAGGTTTATACTGGCAGAACCTAGCAATGAGCATATAGACGAAAAACATACTAATATATTTGTCTTAAAAAAACCTTCAAATGCATCACTAATACAGAAATTCCATTATCTGACAACAAGTAATGAATTTCTCCACAGAGTAAGTCATGATTCAATATATCAGAGTAGCCTAAAATAAAGATGACAAATCCTATATCAAATGAACATTATCCCATTCAAAAACCTATAAGTGATCCTTGGTTCTTCTCTTTCTCTCACCCTACATTTCACAAAGACCTGATAGTTTTACCCCCTAAACCTCTCTCCATCACCATCACCTTCTTTATTCCATCCACTTCCCTCCATCTCTATCACCACCAACATAGTTCATCTTCCCTGACACCTCCACCTCTGCTATGCTGAAAAAGACAACTGGTTTACATAAATATGAAATAGACTGGTTTACATAAATCTACTCTTGCCCATTCAGCATGATCTGTCAAAAATAATTTGATTGTCATCTATCCAATTTTCAATCCTCTCCCTTGCTTGAATTATTTTAATTGCTTCCCATTGCATTTATGATAAGAATAAACATTCTTAGCATGCCCTAGGAGGACAACTATTTCTAAAGCTTCATCATCTTTTCCTTCCTTTCTATGTTCTGGCCATACTAGCACATTTTTGGTCTCATTTATGTGTTGTGTGGACTCTCACATTGAGGACTTGGCACATGCTGTTCTCCCTACTGGAATTCCATTTCCACCTCTATTTATCTAAATAACCCCTACAGAGTTGTCATTTATCAGCTCAATCATCACTTCACTTTCCTAACCTTCCTAACTGGGTCAAATCCTTCTCATACATGCATTCAAAGTACCACACATCTGTCATTAATGGTTCTCCTCACAGTTGCAATTTTATATTTAATTGTGTGATTATTTGGTTAATCTCTCTCACACTATTAGAATAAATTCCATTAGAGCAAGGATCATGTTTGGTTTCTTCCTCCCTGAGTCTTTGACTTAGTACACACTAGGTATTTAATTAACATTTGTTGAAGAAATGAAGAATGAAGGAAAGTCTCCATGTTAAGACAGATTCCAGTGATGCTTCAATTGTTCAAAACATTTTCGAAACTCTTCCTTTATAATTATTTACAGAATGTACATATTCATACAATTTTCTTGTTAATTTATCTCCCCTAACCTTCTAGAATAATGCAACACATTATGCTACTATTAAATCAGAAATACAGACACATACATATATATATAATAATTGCATCTGCCAAATTAAGATTTAACTGCTAAACTATGGAAATTGTAATGTGAAAAAAAATTAATGATTTTAAACAAGATTTATTTTCCCAATAGTTTTTTGTTTTGCTTAAATGCAAGGAGGAGAGAAGAGATTAATTTTATTGAGTTCATACAAAGTGCCAGTCATCACGACAGGTTTCATGCATTTTCTCACATTTAATCGTGCCAAGTAGGCAGAATTTTCAGTTTTATAGATGAGGAAACTGAGACGTAAAGAATATTGGTATCTTGTTCAAAGTTGCACGACCAGTAACTGATCATTTCAAATTACTGATTAGAATTATATAATTCTAAATTTCTTACTCTAAAAAAAATTAGGATTTCCCCATAAGATGCAATCAAATCAATTCTGAAACAATGAGGATTACAGGTCCAGTATTGTCACTTATTTTTCAAAACATATTATTTTCCCTTGGATAATTTCATCTGGCAAAATATGTTAGGCAATTACAACATATTTGTAGTCATAAGACCGATTTAGCAAACAGAGAGAAGTAACAATGGCCACCAGATTTTGGTTTATGTCAATATCCTCCCTGTGATTTATATTCCTATTCATTAACATATAGTTTAAATTTTGGCCTTTCCAGTGAGTTATAGTCAAAGTGCATTGAAACGCATTTTAAACAAAAATTAGTGTCTTCTATATTCACATGCTTCACTGGGGAGAAAGTGTTTTGATGAGATCCAATCTGTTTTCATAAATTGTGGCACATTTATGTGTGTATACGCTTAGGGCTAGGGTGGGTTTCAGTAAAACTGGCATTTTTCTAAAACTTTCTGATGAAAACTAAAAATGAGCTATGCAAGAAAAATACTAAAAAACATTCTCTTGGACATCTGACAGCTTTACCATATTTAATATTAACTACATTTAATAATTTATGGAATAACTTCAGAAAATAAGATGGTAACTTGGATTGTACCAAAAGCAAAAGAATAGGTAAAGGTTTATTTTGAAATAGATGGCAGATCTAGTCTTACACAACTTAAAAAATATCTAGAAAAATGTTTTCCTTTTCTGATACCTCTCAACACCATAGACATGTCCACTAATAAAAGAAAAAGATATTGACCATGTAATACAATACCATCAACATTTTCACATTTCAAAAATGATAAAATATTTATCCCATAGAGCAAATAGCAAGTCATAGTAATCAATAGAGAACATTAACTGAGTTAAAGGATAAATATTCTTCCTCGTTCTTATTTTTTAAACTGTAGACCATAACATGGACCATGTAAGATGGAAAATATAAGCTGTACTGATAAAGAGATTACATTAAATAAATTCTAAGGAAGATCCCCTTCTGTAATGGTGGCGTGAGGAGCTCTGCAAACCCTCTCCCCATTAAAACAACCAAAACAGGACAAAGTTATTTTAAAAAATCATTTAAAGTTGTTTTATGAAAATTGTCCAAAGAATATCCAGCAAACAAAGAAAGATTTATTCAAGAAAATCTAACAATTTAATGAGAATGGTGAAAGTCTGTACATTGGAGCCATGATCCACTCGCTCTTCCCTCCTTCAGCTCAGTAAGACAAAAGCATCAGTCTAGGCAGATGTGGTAAAGAAAATGGAACTCCTTCTCCTCCATCTCCCAGTGAAGGGTCACAGTATCTCCCCAATAGGAGTAGACCACCAGAATTTCTCATTCTCCTTCCCCTGTAGCTCCGTGTTACAGAGACTAAATTCCAGGCAAGCATGGTCAAGAAGTTGAGGGATCCTTTCATCCACCCAGCTCCCACACATAGGGTACAGGCTCTACCTCAGGCATAATAATTAGAAAATACTGGGACCCAGATCACTCTTGCTCTAGCTAGCTTACAGGGCAGAGGTTTCACACCAGGAGAGGCAAACCAGGAAGACCAGAGGTTACTGCACCCACTCAGCATCCTGCTTATAAACAGGGGTGTCGCCCTGAAAGAAGTGGGCCACTCTCCTCATCCCCAGATCTAGAGCAGTAGTTTAGAGATTTTGCCAAAGAAGAGAGGCAGAACATAAGACTAGAGAGTTCTGAAGCACTTCCCGAAGAGACTGACGTTATTTTAGAATGGAACTTGGGGAAGTTCAAGCTAAGTGTGCTATCAAAAACAGTGGAAAGTTCGGTAGTAAGTGATTAAGAAGAAGCTGATAACTCCATGAGAGCAACAAGCTAATCCACAGGTCAGCTAGTTTATTAGAGGAAACCAGAGAAAGAGACAGATCAAAAGAGACCCCCACCCTGAGATCATAAGAAACCTCAAAAACAGAAGAACACTCTAAAACTATTCCTGCAAAGGAGTTCAAATTTAATTGGACCAGACTATGGTACAATTTGTTACCCAAGGTATTGCTAAAAAAATAATATAGCAATTATCTGTCAGCAGTTGAAAGTGACACAAACTGAGAAAGACAGCTTAGCAGAGAGATAAGGAAGAGACAAAGAAAGGCTTGCTAAAACCACTGTTATATGAGAGTGACCATGCACCTGCCCAAGACTGTACTCTGTGGAGCAACGTCAGAGACTTCCCACAGTGAGGGGGGAAAGACTTCACTAAACTTTGTGAAACCAAGTAACTACACAAATAAACAAGCAAAGAATAACAATGGAGGGTGGGCTGGGAATCTGTATACAGAGTTGCTACAATGTATCATCTAAATTTTCAACAAAAATTATGAGCCATGCAAAGAAACAGGAAAGTATGAGAACACTGGGTGGGAAGGTGGGCAGAGGAGGAAGCAATAGAAATTGCCTGCAAGAGTGACTAGACGTTGGATTTAACAGACAAAGATTTAAAGAAGCTGTTGTAAATACATTCAAAGAACTGAAGGAAAGCATGCTCAAAGAAGTAAAGGAAGGTATGATGAAAATGTCTCATCAGATATATAATATCAATAAACAGAAATTTTTTAAAAGAATCAAATGGAAATTCTGGAGTTGAAAAGTACAATAACTGAAATGAAAAATTCACTAGAAGGGCTCAACAATAGATCTGAACAGGCAGAAGAATGAAGGAGTGAACCTGAAGATAAATCATTAGAGATTAGGTAATTTGAAGAACAGAGGGAAAAAAGAATAAAGAAAAATAAACAGAGCCTACAAGAAATATGGGACAACTTTAAGTACACCAACATATATCTAAGGGGTGTACCAAAAGGAGAGCAGACAAAGGAGCAGAAAGTATATTCAAGGAAATAATGGCAGCAAACTTCCTAAGATTGATGAAAAATGTTAATCTTCACATCCAAGAAGCTCAACAAAATATAAGATAGATGCAAAGCCACCCTCACCCATACAAATCATAGTAAAATGTTGGAAACCAAGACAAGTAGAAAATTTTGAAAGCAGCAAGAAAACCATAGCTTGTTGTGTATAAGAGAACCTCAGTATGATTAACAGCTGAATTCTCATCAGAAACAAAGGAGGCCAGAAGGCAGTGGAATGACGTATTCAAAGTGCTTTAAAAAAACAAAATTGTGAATCAAGAATTTTATGTTGAGCAAAACTCTCTTTCAAAAATGAAGGAAAAATAAAGGCATTCCCAGAAAACAAACACAGTGAATTTGTTGCTAGTAGACCCACCCTACAATAAACACTAAAGGAAATTCTTCAGCCTGAAAGCATATGAAGTGAAATGGTAATTCGAATCCACACAAGAAAACACACCAAAAATCCCCAAAGAGCTCTGATAAAGGATAAAGCACTGATATAATCAGATATTTCCCTTTATATAATTATTTAACTCCTTTTATATAATTATAAAAGGCAGGATAAGTGCATGTTTCTTAACTAATTTTTTTAAAAATTGTATAATGGGTCTGGTCAGGTCGTGTAGTGGTTAAGTTTACATGCTCCACTTCGGCAGCCTGGAGTTCGCAGGTTTGGATTCCAGGTGTGGACCTAGCACCACTTGTCTAGCTACACTGTGGCAGCATTCCACATAAAAATAGAGAAAGATTGAAACAGATATTAGCTCAGCGACAATCGTCCTCAAGCAAAAAGAGTAAGATTGGCAACAAATCTTAACTCAGGGCCAATCTTACACACACACACAAATCACATAATTTTATTATTGGACTTATAACATATAGAAATATATTTGAAAATAGCACCACAAAGAGGATGAGTGGGAGCAAAGTTTATTGGGGTAAGGAAATGACATCAGATGGTAACAATCCAATCAAAAAGTAGAGATTTTTCACACTGGAAAAACACTAGCAATCTGAACAACGAAAACTGAACAATCTAAAAATGAAATTAAGAAAACAATTCCACTTACAATAGCATAAAAAGAATAAAATACTTAAGGAATAAATTTAACAAAAGTCGTGCACAACTTATACTCTGAAAACTGTAAAATGTTGAAATTCAAGTATATCTGCATGAACAGAAAGATATACCATGTTCATGATTTCACAACACATCTTATTGTTAAGATGACTATACTTCCAAAATTGATCTACAGATTCAATCAAATCCCTATCAAAATTCCAGCTGGCTTCTTTGCAGAAATGGACAAGCTGATCCTAAAATTCACATCAAAATTAAAGTGATACAGAATAGTAAAAACGTCCTTGAGAAAGAAGCACAAAGTTGGAGGACTCACACTTCTTGATTTCAAAAACTACTCCAAAGCTACAGTAAACAAGATAGTTAGGTATTGAAACAAGGAGGGACATATTGAGCAATGCCATAGAATTGGTAGGGAAGGCTGTCACAGAATGTGGCTCCCTGATAGCCATGAGGCTCATAGAACTCCAAAACAATAGCAGTCAGGTGGTGGCCTTAACCACTAGATGCCAGTGGGTTGTAATTCTGATAAGGACCAACAAGTCTGGGTGGCAGCCAAGTGAGACTTACCTGTAGAGAATAAAAGAGATGGTTAATAGAGCACAGCCTCCGAGGGGTAAACTAGTTGGGTGGCCAACAAAGGAACTAAATACATATAATCCAAAGAAATCAAGAACGGATGAGCAATTGCCTCAACAAAATTCATAATCCCTTACCGGACCTGAACTAGTTTTCAAATCCAGGATCTGTTGACAAACGATCCAATCCCTGGGTCCCCAGAGGAAAGTGCCCTGTAATACAAGTAAGCACTGTAATGATTTTCCACCACTTATTTGTGTGATTGCACACTGAGAAAAAGGTGACTATCCAGACATTTAGAAGACATTTGACACAAGGTCCAAGGGGACATTGATACTTGGAGACTCAAAGTGTCACAATTGAGCATCTGGTAGAGTGGGGGCTTTCTGGAGCTAGGTAATAAACAGGATCCTGGCCAAAGTCTGACATACAGTCGATCCACTGGGTCAACAGATTCATCCAAGGGTTCATTTTTCAATCCTCAAATACACATTTGGGGTTGATATACAAGGATGCATTGAGTCCTTAGGTTATAGGACAAGTCATGATTGTATATAAGACCAAGTAGAAGCTTTTGAATGTGCCCATGCACACACTTGAACCTAAGATAAAGCAATATCACATACTGGGAAGATGGTGGAGATTAATGCTACCTGGAAATGTCTAAAGGATGCAGGGTAATAGTCCTTTAATATTCCCCTTTAATTCTGAACACTGTAGAAACCAGACGGATCCCGGAAAATGATCTTGTACTATTGCAAGTCAAACCAAGTAGAAGTTAGTCCTGATCACAGCTACCAAGCGACATGGTATCATTGCTAGAGCAAATTAATATAGCCTCAGGTACATGACATGTGGTCACTGATGTAATGAATGCATTCTTTCTATCCAAATCAGGAAAGAGGATTAGAAATAGTTTGCATACATCATTAATGAACAAGAATATTTATTTACAGTTTGGCCTATATTGTTCTCTGTCAACTTTATCCAAAGAGATATGGACCCTATAGACATCCCATAGAACATCATATTGATCCATTACATCCATGACATCATGCTGATCAATCAGTACAACAGATCGTTAGCACGCTGGAGGCCTTGGTGAGATACATGTTTTCCAGACACTAGGGAAAAACTCTGTGGAGATTTGGGCCTCTGGCATTTCAATAAATTTTTTAGTAGTCCACTGGTCAGGAGTGCCATATCCCATCCAAAGTAAAAGACAAAATTGCCTCATCGTACATTCTCTATCACAAAGAAGGAAGCACAAGGCCTAGAAAGCCTCTTTGTATTCTGGAGGCAACACATTCCACACTTAGAAATACTGCCCCAGACTGTTTGTGGGTGTCACAGAAGAGTACTAGCTTTGAGTGGGGCCTTTATCAGGAAAGGGCTCTGCAGAAAGTCCAGACTGCAATTATAGCAGCCCTGTCATTGGACCAAGACTATCCAGTAGACCCTATGGTGCTGGAGGTGCTGGAGGAACAACATTCAGTGTGGATTTTATGGCAAGTCCCAGTGAGAGAATCACGAAGCGAGTTCCTGGGGTTTTGGAGCAAGGCCATGATATCTGCAGTGGAGAGTTACACACTATTAGAAAAACAGCCTCTGGCATGCCACTGGACTCTGGTAATGATGGAATGCTAGGACATATGGACACCAAGTGACCATGAGTCTGGAACTGTCCTGTGGGACCCACCAAGTCATAAAGTCAGTCAGGCCTAGCATATCCCATCATAATTTGGAAATGATACATCTAGAACCAAGCATGAGCAGGCCAACAGGGCACAAGTAATCTGTAGGAGCAGGTAGTCCAGACTCCCATGTCACCCATCACAGTTGCATCAACGCCTTTTTTTCAGTTCACAATGATGGACCAATGGGGACTCCTGTAAAATCACCTTAAGGAGCATGAAGAAGACTAAGCTTGGATTATGGAGGGATATGCCTGGCAAGTAGGTGTAGCAGACCTGGTCATCCATTTTACATGGACAGAACAGTGCTGTCCAATAAAAATATAATGTGAGACACAAATGCAAGCCACATATGTAGTTTTAAATTTTCTAGTAGCCACAATTAAAAAGTGTTTCTTTAACTCATCATATCTAAAATGTTATTTAACATATAATCAATATTTAAGAGTTAATGAGATATTTTATATTTTTCTCATATTAACTTTTCTTTATCTGGTTTGTATTACAATACATCTCAATTTAGACAGTAACATTTCAAGAGCTCAGCAGCAATATGTGAGTAGTGGCTACTTTATCAGACATTGTAGGGTTTGAATATACATAGACACAAGGACACTAGCTGGTCAGGGTCCTGGAAGGAAAAAGACTAGAAAATGAGATGAAGGTCTGGAGTAGAGGCATGTGGTTAGGCATATGGGAAATGGGCACAAAAGGAAAAGATTTCTGTATTACACAGTAATGTCAACCAGAAACTACTCACCATAAAAGAGGCGCTAAACATTCAAGTAGACAAAATATCTTGACTGTTTATTATTAGCCAGCCTTTGTCTGCAACCAACCCAGTTACTGACACAATGAGCACATGAACCACCTGGTCATAGGGGTAGAGATGAAGGCTATGCATATGTCCAATGATATGACTCCTGCTTACCAAGTTTCATCTAGCTACTGACACCTCAGAATGTCCAAATTTCCAGCAACAAAGATCAATGTGCACCCCTGGTATGGCACTATTCTTAGAGAAGTCCAACCACTTGGTAGCAAATTAACTGCATTTGGTCCCTTCTGTTCTAAAAGAGCCAGTGGTTCATGCTCATGGAAGTAAACACTTATTACCAGGACAGATTGTCTTTCCTGCCCACAAGGCCTCAAGTACCGTGCAATATAGCGCTAGCATCTCTATTCTACATTTACCCTCAGCAAGTAAGGCCCACTAGAGCTCCGGAGAAGCTGCTTCCCAAATGTGTATGGAGAGATGGATCAACTCAGTGCAAAGCATGCACTGTGGACAGAGACGCACCACTCAGACCCTTCTTCAAGAAAGGACTCACTGCCCGGCCATGAGGAGTGTAGTTAGTTGACGGCCTCCAGCTGCTAGCTTCTCCAGCATCCACTTCAATCTCCAACCCTGGTTATGCTAATCTCAGAGCAGTTCTTGGTCAATGACTGATCAAATCAGTGGTAAATGATGGCTCACTCTTCTTGGAGTGGCCTCCAGCCGATGAACAAGTCACGATACAAAGGCCTTGCTATTTCCACCCAATGGCAGACTCCTCTAACTGGCACTTTGCTCTGGACTCCTCATTGGGCTGTTAGATTGACAGTACAACCTGACAACTCTTCTTACCCAATCCTCCTTCTGTTCTTTTCCTTTCACAGATGTTACTTTCCAACAAAACTTTGCATTCTTAACTCCGTCTCAGAGTCTCCTTCTGGGAGTACCCAAACTGTGACACCCACAAGTGAGAACCACAAGTGAGTTCTGGTAGTGAGAACAAAAGGGCCCTGATATTAGTATGGTGAGAACAGAAAGTTGAAAGGTAGATGGCTTTCTCTATAAATACATCATTAACTATGAAGATAATATTTTTACAATGCATGAAATTTTGTTAATCAAATTTAAAGCCTCAAGTGGAATTTGGAGAAAGGAATTTTGAACCCATAACTCCAATAATTTTCTTTGGTTCCTCTAATCCAAGAATTTATGATTCTGTAAATTACATGGAAATATCTTACCACAGTGTTATATTTATATATGTGTGTATACATATGAAAATATATATGCTATATACTCATTAGTTTAAGCTTTAACTCTAGAAGTAGTCATTCGTCCTATTCAAAAGGAGCCAGCCCAGTGGCACAGTGGTTAAATTCACACTTTCCACTTTGGCGGCCCAGGGCTCACTGGTTCTGATCCTGGGTGCAGACCTGTGCACTGCTTGACAAGCCATGCCATGGCAGTCATCCAACGTATAAAATATAGGAAGATGGTCACAGATATTAGTTCAGGGCCAATCTTCCTCAGCAAAAAGAGGAGGATTGTCAGCAGATGTTAGCTCAGGGCTAATCTTCCTCAAAAAAAAAAAAAAAAAAAAGAATCCATACTCCAAGAATAGTTAATTATCATATTAAAAAGTCCAAAGTCCTTCTACGTGTGATTCTCTTATTCACATCCTGATTGACAATGGAAAATTGTCAATTTGCATACCACATGTCAAAATGTCCTTTTATTGGTAAAATTAATGGCTTCCTTATGAGGAGGATAAATTTAGATATTAGCTTTCACTAGTTAAATCAAAAGCTATTCAAGTAAAGTGAATTGACTAAAATCATTTTGAAGCCAATTTCCTATGCTTTCATGAACAGAACATAAAAATCTTGCAAAGTATGTCTCCTTTCCCCTTAGGGATGGTGCTTGAGGTTTAATCCCTCAATAGTCCTGTATCTAGCCACTAATTTAGAAGGATTATGTCGGCCTAATGCTTACTCTCAGGGTAGCAGAGCTCTTCCTCTGAAATGTTGCGACTCCTTCAAGTGAGATTACATGAAAGATGGTAGGTAGAGCTCCAGAAAGGACGGAAAGCTGGAACTTCATCAAGCTTATGGAATAGGTTGTCTAAGCTATTTTTTTGCTTGCTTACTAACAATTGTTAGTTTAATAAATGACTGTACATGTTGCAGATTTTTGTCTAAAACTTCCTTTCATTAAACTGGGACGGAGTGGTAGGGAAGTAGCTTCAAAAACTTCAGACTACCCCCACAAAACTAGGAGTTGTTCATGAAAAGATTAGCAGTTTATAATATAAGTCTTCTAGCACCTACTTATATAAATCTAAGATGACCGGAGAAGGAAGAAGCCCTTGATACAATTGAATTCAATGACACAACAAAGAGATTGAATAAAAGACCAATAACTGCGTTGAAAACACTAATGAGCTTGGGGTTTTCTCTATGAGTTTAGAGAATATTAAATACTTTAAATTAAAACCTTTTGAAATTCATATAGACATATGACTTACGCAGTGAGAATTTTAGAGAAATTTGCCAAATGTAAATACGTAATTTCTAAAAAATTGATCTAAATTTGGGTTGGTCTACTAGTGCAGTGTTTCCTGACTTTAAAAGTGCATATAGTCAAATCCTGATGTACAGATGATATAAGTGTGTTTTAAGTACACTTCTAGAATAATTTTGATACCTAATTGCTAATCTTAAAGCTGATCTTTGAAAATAAGTAAAATGTCTTTTAATTCAGGAAAGAAATATTGCAGAGCACATCTGCAAACTATCACAGATTTACAACAAAATAAATTTCTATAATCTTCTTTGGTGTCTCAGAAATGGGACAGAGATAACCTGGTGGGTTATAAATACTCCAGCAGGAGGGGCTCATTTGATAACCCTCTGACAGATCCTAAATTACCACAGTCTATGGAGAGAACACTGTAATGATGGGGCCATCTGCAAAGCAGTTACATCCTAGTTAAAATTTCTAAGGCTGTGAACAATGAAAATATTATCAGATGATTAACAAACTTACAGATGAAAGCTATAAATTTAAGCAGTGTTTATTAAGCCGATTAGAAGGTTCCAAGACACAAATTTTGAACAGTTTTATTGCAAGGTCTGAAAGTAAACAATTGGTAAAGTAAATATATTGATAAAATAATGCCAAATACTTATTTTTTTAATACTATCACATTTTTGGTAACTTGTACATTTTAATAAAAGTCCAGACAATACGTAATTTGAAATTTAAATGTACTCAATTTTACTAAGCCAAGGCTAAAAGACATCATGAGGAGTGTGTACAGGTATATGTGTGTTTCTTTAAACCAGTGTTCAAACATAAAGCAATTAAGATAGACTAAGAGCAATTGACACTGAATATTATAAAGGTCCTCAAAGTTGTGTTATTGCTTAGCCTTTGGGCATGACAACGTTTGCTAGAGGCAACACAGCTCTACAGGAAATTTTAAGCTTTTACAGGTTGCCAGGGGACAATTTAGTTTTCTGTTAATATAGGATATTTACGATGTATATATACAGCATGTATATTATATTTATGATATATTTATGACAAGTGTATAGTATATTTGATGTATATTATGTTAATATAGTATATTATGTTAATATAGTATATTATAGGCTAAGCAACAGTAGGATGGTTATTGAGATGGGTTTAGAACCATACAGCCTGGTCCCAGTCTGAGCTCTGCCACTTAGTAAATAGGTGACCTTCAGCAAGCTCATGAATTCCCCGGTGTCTCGGTTTTTTCTCAAGAATAGTACTAACATCGTAAGGTTCTTATGGAAGTAATATTAATAAAATACTTAGTAAAGTGCCTTACAAAATACTAACTTCTTAATAAATATCATATAAATATTATTATTAATGAACTGAGAATTCACTCCATGCAGAGCACAACATGATACAGAGAGTTAGAAGAAGTGGATTTGGCTCATGCCATCGAAGTGTTTTCAAAATCAAGTCAACAGGCTCTGGCTTCGGTGGAACATTTACTAAAGCGGAACAATTACAGAGGAGACTGGCCTGGCCTAGCATAAAGATGCCACTGAACTTCGTGTTGCATTTTACATATGTCAGAAGTCTGACAGATTCAACTTCGAAGGTTAAATAGAAAATAGAAATTCGATTGTCTTAAATACCAGAATATCAGACCCAAGATTGAAAACAAAGGTAATATGAAATACATACACAACAGTGACTGGATAAATTCTTCAAAAAGTATCTCGAAGATATTAACTATTCTTTTGAGATTATAAATCAATAAAGTGGGACTGACTCTGAGTTGTTATGAATATGGATTTAGTATCGAAAAATACAAATTTTTGGCATCTGATAATACAAAAAAAAGTTGACAATGCAGTCTGAAAAATAAATTTAAATGTAAATACTCCTGATTTTGAAGCTGGTATAATGGTTTTGGCTAAACTTCAGTTTTGTTGCCCTGATGATTATGCGGAAATCCCTAATGCAATTTGCATTTTAGATCAGGAGTGTTTACATCAAATGCAGTTGCTCAGTTTAGACAAGCACGTTTAGATTTTGACACAGGAGATACATTTCTTCCATCACTGCATAAAGAACACAGAACACAAACAACATTAATGAAGCCGTTATAGCTGTCCAGGCAATTATTGCTGATCCAAAGACAGACTACAGGCTGGAAAAAATTGGAAGATGAACATTTTAGGATTTCAGTTTCTCATTTACTTAGTACAGTCAGAGCCTACGCACAATTCTGGAATGTGTAAGGAAATCAAATGTTAGTTTTTCAGGAAATGAAACCGCATAAAGTTGACCAGAGATTTGCCATTTTGGGGGTTTTTTGCCCTCCAATAAGTATTGGGGAAAAGTGAGAAGTTAAATGAACAGAAGGAAAATGCTGCAAGGATGTTCACCTTATCTACAGTAGCTAAAGTTGGAGGAAATTCAATACCCAACAGAGTGAAATAATCTAACCATAGGACAAATACAGTTCACTGAACTGCCTGTAACCTAGTTCTGACCTCTTGTAAAATGCCAGTAATACATTGAAAACTCGACTTGACTACCTAATACTTCACTGCACCTCTAACCCAAAAGTACTGAGTACTTTTATATATTGTAAATCATAATCCTCAGAACAATTCTTTGGGCCAGGTACTAGAACCTCAGTTTGACATATGAAGTAAACAAGTTCAGCAAGACTTGGTGAGGTTATACAATATGTTCGATGTCATGCAGCTGGTAAGTGATTAAGCTGGAATTTCAGCCACATCTGCCAAGCTCAAACACTGCCTCCAGCACATTTCTAGACTAAATGTTCTCCTCCTAAACATTCTTCTTCCTTAACTTCCTTTTTCTACTACTTGCACCACCACGTTCAAATTCCTCGTGTCATTTTCTTCCCCTACATCAGTAATCTTCTGAAATAACTTTTGTCTTTCCTCCTCCATCATTCATCCCACTTCAATAATCCTTGTTACCTCTCTGCTGGGAAATTGCACTCGTTCGGTTTATTGTCTTATATACTCCAGTCTCTGCACACCTTCAATCCATTCCACCGTCTTCCAGTCGAAAGGCTCCAATGGCTCAGTTCCTTAAACCCTATCATGTAAAGGCTGGAGTTCCTTTTTTTTTTAAATGATGGGCCCTGAGCTAACATCTCTTGCCAACCTTTTTTTTTTCTTCTCTCCAAAGCCCCCCAGTACATAGTTGTATATTCCAGTTGTAGGTCCTTCTGCTTGTGCTATGTGGGATGCCACCTCAGCTTGGCTTGAAGAGCGGTGCTAGGTCCATGCCCAGGATCTGAACCGGTAAAACCCTGGGCCATGAAGCAGAGTGCGAGGACTTAAACACTTGGCCATGAGGCTGGCCCCTGGAGTCCCTTGTTTGTTGTCCAAACTCTTCCTTATTCTGTCCCCAATCAACTTGGCACAATTTCTTTCCTACTGCTTTCATTTATACATTCTAATCTTCAAGTAAATTTGAAAAGGTATTGTTTTACTTACATCCTAAGTTTTCCTTCTTATATGTTTATCCTATTTCCTCATTCTGGAATTCTTCCCCATTTTTCCCAATTCCCAATCTTCTCAGGTAAATGCAAACACCATACAGAAAAAAGATTTAAAGCAATTGCAATCCGACAGTCACAATGGGTGTCTCTAGATGGTGGGTAGGGTGTTTACTTTAATCTTTTTTATATTTTTAGTTTTATATAGGAGCATTTATTATTTTCATAATTTAAAGGAGCATTTATTATTTTCATAATTTAAAAATTTTAAGAAAATCTTACATGCATGAAGAAATGTATTATTTGCATACAGGGAAGTCCCAGGATATCTGTTAATTTACTGACATTCGAACATATAGTGCATAGAAGAAATAATGACTTTCAATATACAGTGAGCTGAGCAGAAATTAAAGAGAAAGGTTGACTGAAGCCATCGATGTATTTTTTTTAAAGATCTCAATGAAACCTAAGACATGACTAAAGGCATATGTCAGTTGAGAAAAATTTGTTCTGGAAACCACCATAAGATCATTCTGTTGAGAGACTGGAATGTGAGAAAAGAAGAGTAATCGGTTTGTTTGCTTGTTATTTGGAAGAATGCAACATGGGATTCCTATTGTGGTTAGAAGGTAGGTCTCAGAAAAGAATTTATTCTGGGCACAGTGAGTTCATACATAGACTTGAGTGCCATCCAAGCAGAATAGATTTGGTGGTAATCCAATTTGATTTGCACTTTCTAGTTAATACAAAGGTGTTAGATGACATTAGAAAGAAGGTGGCAGAGACAATAAACTGTGTAGTGGTACAAGGAGATTCTCTGTGCTGTGCCCTTCTGGAAACACAGCAGGGAAATTTGCCTAATTGGTAATAGGTTAAATTCACAACTGCAAACGCAGAATGAGAAACACCATATCTGGCTATCAAAAACAAATACTAGAAGTTAGATGTCACAAATAAGCTAGAAGAGTACAATCAAACATAAGTTTGAAATGAACAATTGGAGGAAAGCCCATTTGAGCTTTAGTATTAAACTATAGAGCTCTAAGAACTGCAGGAATAAAGGTTGCCACTTTCATTACTCGCTGTGGAGAGGAGAAAATCTTAGCTGTGAGGATCATAGGTCTTTCTCACTGCTTACTTAGTATTTGAAAGGAATACTAGGAAAAGAGGTCTTTCTGCATAGGTGCATACACAGTATATCAGAAAATATATAACAATGTATTATGTTTTCATGAGATTGTAGCTGACATTTTTCATTTTGTTCTCTCCACTAGTCATAGGCTCAGAAGAAAACAGGAATATCTAATTCTATTCAGATAGTCAAGATTAAATATGAAAGCTAAAATTATAAAATTTACAAAATAAAACATACGAGAAAAATCTTCATGATCTTGGAGTAGTGAAAAATATATTAGACAGGACACAAATAACGCTAACCATAAAAGAAAAGAAGATACACTGAATTTTATCAAAGTTTAAAACTACTCATCAAAAATTACCATTAAGAAAACGAAATAGCAAGCTAGACCCTAGGGAAAATATTGTAATAGACATATTTGACAAAGAACTCATAAATTAATAACAAAAGTCAAACTCAATTTTTAAAAAATGGGCAAAAGCTTGAACAGACATTTACAGAAAAACATAAATGAATGAATGGCCAATAAGCATATGAAAAGGTGCGCAACATCATTAGTCATGAAGGAAGTGCAAGTCAAAACCACAGTGAGAACTCACTAAACACCAAGCAGGATGTCTGAAATTAAGACTGGCAGTACCAAGTTTAAGCAAAAATGTGGAGCAACTAAAACATACATGCATTGTTGGTGGGAATGTAAAAGGGTTCAACCACTTTGGGAAATTTCAATGGCAGTGTCTAAGAAAGTTAAGCCACATCTACCTTATATATAACTCAGCAATTCCACTCCTAGGTATACTCCAAAGATCAATAAATGCATACGTCAACAAAAAGCCTTGTACAAAAATGTTCAGAGCAACTTTATTCATAATAATCCCAAGCTGAAAATAACACAGATGTTTCTCAGCAGGAGAATGGATAAATAAACGGTGGTATAATTCGCACAAAAGAATATTATACAGAAATGAAAAGGAACAAACTGATACAACCGCAACTTGAAGAATCTCAAAACATTTCTTTGAACAGAGGCTGACCGCCAAAGAGAACATACTGTATGATTTCATTTTCATGAACTTCGGAAACAAAAACAATCTACATGATAGAAATCAGAATAGTGGTTGCCTCTGGAGGGGGTAAGGGCTGTGGATTGACTGCAAAGAGACACAAGTTTTCTTTGGTGATGGAAATGTTCCATATCTTGATTTGGTTGATGGATGCATGGGTGTGTATATTTTTAAAAACTTCAGACTATATACTTAAGATCTGTGCATTTTAGTGTACAAAAATTGTCCCTCAGCAAAAAAAATTAATCCAGAAAAAAGCACTGAACAGTGCACTTTAAGTGAACCAAGGCTTGTACAAAATTCTAAAGCAACAAAAAATGCTTTTAAAGCTATCTTCTGAGTGAGGATGATAAAGAATAGATATGCTTCGTTACTTGGCCCATTTCCACCTGGTCACCATTTCTTTTGCTTCCATCTGCTCGGTGAAGTTGAATGACTTTTACACAGCAGAACAAATGTTAGTTAAGAAGGAGTTGAAGCCCAAAGGAACTGATTATTAAGCTCTGGCTTTCCCACTAACTAGTTTTGTGATCTTGGGCAAGCTGCTTCACCCAGTGGGACCTGGACCTCTGCTTCCTCATAAGTAATATGAGGGCCAGACTAGATAATTTCTAAGGCTCCCTCCAACTCTAACTTTCTGTGTGTAATTCCAAATGTGAGTTCTGCAGCTTAAAACAAAGAACAGCACCCAGAGTTCTACGGTGACCTAATGAAAACATTTGGCACCATCAATAGACCTGAAATCTGGCAGATATTCCAGAATGCTGGGCTGCCAAAAAAAAGCTTACCAAGGTCATAAGCCTATTCCACAATGATATATTGGTCATGCTAGTGTTGACAGCATCTCATATGATCCTCTCCCAATTGCTCGTAAAGTAAAGAAAGGCTATGAATAGGATCCAGGGATACCTAATTCTTTGTATGCAACCCTGTTAAGAGATTCAAGAGAAGACTTGGAAGCTGATGTTAAGATCTGTTCCCAGTCCTTTGGAAAACCTTTTCTACTCGACAGACCAAGCACTCAAGAAGGAACAAACAACTAATGTTCTAAATAAAAGCATTCCTGTGGGCTTAAAAAGTTACAATATCATTAAACAAACTCCTTCTTTTTGAAGTTAGCCATGTTTAATTTCCAATAATATTAATAGATTTGAGTGTCCTAAATGACTGTGCAAACATGCTGATTCTTCTTCTCATTTACTAATGTCTTCTCCAGGTTGCAAAAGGGGTAGTTTGCCCACCTCCCAAAGCTGTATGAAACCAGTACAAAACTACACTGAGTTCTGTAGAAAAGAGACTAATTTAGCCAGTCCTCAAGGGCATTGTTTAGCACATTTCGATTGTAATTGACTGTCCTTGAGCGGCCTGCATGATTTATCACTCATTGCTCAGAGCCCTTTTAGGCTAGGGAAGAACAGACCTTCTCCTTCCTAGGGCATTCATGGTTCATGTCTAAAGAATAAAGAATATTTTTAAAGCAAATCCAAAACTGATTTAATAAAGGGCAAAGAATTGGATTTCATGTTTCGCTACTAATCACATATATTCATCCTGAAGGCATCCTAAATGTAATAAATAAATATATATGTCATTTTCTGCAAGGGTTACTTGTTTGTCTTGTCATTTATTTGTTTGTTTTTGTGGTGAAAATAGCTTTCATTTTCTGGAGTATACTCTAACTTCCCACTGATAAAAATGACTCCAACCGTATGAGAAAGAATTGGAGAGTGGAAAAAATTAACAAACATTTGATCATATTTCAATCTTGTGGTGTGGAAATGATGGAGAGGCAGAAAATCAGATCAAAACACAGGTAAATTTGATGGTTCTTGAAGTAGGATGTATCTCAAATTAATTTACACTCTAACTACAATTACTAAGCAACAGAAATTATTAATGAATAGGCGATATTTTCATAATTAACCTCAAAGACAAGTGAATTCCCGCCAAACAAAATATTCCAATTTCATATATTTCAGTATGGAATCTATAACTGAGAGCCACCTTAGGAAGATGAACTGTTTTTAAGTACATCCTAATTTTCTTCCCTTTGTGTTATCTGGAATTTTCTTGGATAACTAACTTCAGAGGCTTTTTAAAATATATGTTGCTTTACTCACAAAACATGTCTAAAAACCTTACTCAAGCAGGAACTCATTCAAAATAAATTTCTTTAAGGACTGTTTTGTTGTTCTTTTCCTCATTCTGAAGGCTGTGGTCAGTGGACGGAAGGAAAATCTGTGTTACTCCAGCATTTAAGTGAGGTTCAAAAGCATTCTTAACACTCTGTCTTCCAACTGTATGCATGTATAGAAGGAAGCTTAGTGTAATTTCCAGGCTTCAATCACAGAGACTTGAATTTTCTGTTCAGAAAGTTATAAGCTTCTCTAGAAAGCCAGGTTTAGTCAGAGGATAGAGACAATGAATTCCGGAAAAGCAACTGGGGCACTAGAAGGGTAGCAGGAAGAACATAGCCCATGAGGATTCCTAAGACAAGTAAGACTAACAAGATAACAACTGCCCCACTTATAATTTGCTAGCTGATGAGGCCCCCAGAAGAACCTGAATAACAGGATGTATCATGGAATTTCCATAGTACAGTTTATCCCCATTATTCATGGATTGCATATTTGTAAATTCACCTTCTCACTAAAATTGTGCTTGTAACCCCATCATCAATATTCATGATGCTTTTGTGGTCATTTATGGATGTACACAGAGCAGAGAAAAATTAGAGGCAGCCAATGTGCACATTCTCAGCAGACGTCAACAAGGCAACACTCTGCCTTCTTGTTTCAGCCCCAAAGCGTAAACAAATATCTCTTTCATGGTCTATTTAGTACCACTTGTCTGCAGTTTTGTGCTTTTTGTTGGTGATTTTGCTGTTTAAAATGCCCTCCAAGCATGTGCTGAAGTGTTATCTAGTGTTCCCAAGCACGAGAAGGCTATTATGTGCCTTATAGAAAAATAAGTGTGTTAGGTAAGCTTTGCTCAGACATCAGTTATAGTGCTATTGGCAGTGAGTTCAAAGTTAAGAAACCAACAATACATATTAAATAAAGTATCTTTAAACAGAAACGTACATAAACAAGGATATGTACGGATTGGTTGATGAAAGTGTTGTGACCAGAAGTTCACAGGAAGCTAATCCAGTATTTCCACTAGGAACAATGATTCAGTCTTCACTAATTCAAGGTTTGCAAAGACTTCATAGAATTCAACTACAGCAAATAATGAGAATTGACTATAAATGTATCCATTAGAATAAAAAATAATAAAGGAGTCTAAGAACTGTTCTCATGCCAGAAGGCTTAGTCAACTGTTGATAGGTCTTGATAGAAACAAATTATTTTTAGATTTTCTTTATTGCACAATAAAATTATGCCCATAGTAAAAAATATCTAAAATGCAGATAACAAAATAAATGGAAAATTCTTCATAATGCTTCCATCAGAGAAAACTACTGCTAACATTTTGACATTTAGATTTACAGAAGTTTGTGTGTGTGTATGTGTGTGTATGTGTGTGTATGTATATATATATATACATACATATACATATATAGAGTGATATAAACTGATATTTTCACTTAATGTGTTGTGTATATCTTTCTGTCAATAAATAGTTTTACAGTTATAAGGAATATCATTTTATAGATATTAGTTTACTTTACTAATCTTCATATTGTATATATTTAAGTGGTTTCATATACACACACACACTTTTTGTTATAAATAAAATGGTGTAATAAACATACTTGTTTATACAATTTTGTAAACTTGTACAATTGTTTCCTTAGGGAAAAAGGAGTGGACTTGTTAAGTTGTTTTAGAGGCTTGGGTACTTGTCAAAATGTACTAAAAAAAGGAGGGCCAAATAACAGTCCGCCCAGAGTGTGTGAAAATTGTTCCCTTCCACTCTTACTAACACTGTGCACTGAAATTCTTTTTAATGTTTTCTGATATGCTATGATGGATAAAAAATGGTTTATCATTGGGGCTCTAATTTGAAGAGTAATTCTAGTGATTTGAACATATTTTTATGTCTATTGGACAACTGTTTATTCCGCTCTTGTGAAATGCGTTTTCATGAATTTTTCCTATTCAGCTATTGAAGAATTCATCTTTTGCTCATTAATTTGTAAGAAATCATTTTGTATTAATGGGTATGCCTATCAGATGTTGAAAGCATTTTTTTCCAGTATAGTGTTTAGCTTTTACTTAGATTACACACATATTTTATTTCTTTATATTTGGTGGTAAGGAATGTTTTAACTATCATATAGTCAAATCATTCAAATTTCGTTTTTATTTCTGCCCTGGACATCATGCTTCCAAAACTATATAAATATACAACTACATTATCTCCTGATACTTCTGTGATTTAAATTTTTACATTTAATCACTTGTAACTAACGGATTAATTTATCTGTAAATAACTATTGGGTAGGATGTGAAATGCTGAGGATCTAGGGCATCATTAAGAGTCTATTTCCAGTTTACTAAGAGTTTTAATTAAGAAAAGTTACAGAATATTACTAAATGCATTTTTTGCCTTCTGTCACTGGATCATAAGGGGCTCTTTCCTCTCATTTATTTATGTGATGAATTACTTAAATACATTTTCTAATGCTGGACCACTCCTACATATCTGAAAGAAAGCAGATAATAAATGTATCTCTGAATTTGATTGCTAATAGCTACATAAATTTTTGCATTAATATTCAGAAGTGTGCTTGGCCTTTGGAAATCTATGTTTATCACATGTTTTCATTTGGATTATGCTGACTTCATGAAGTGAATTGGAAAGTTTCCATCTTTTTTATGTACTGGAGATTTTTTCTATGGTTGAGAATTGCCATCTCTGAAGGACTGAAAGAATTCCTCTGTCAAACCACCTGGAACAGCACCTTTTGCAGAAACTATTTTTGACCAGATTTTCTATTTCAACCATGTTTATTGCCTTATTTGGATTTTCTCTTTCTCCTTATTTTGGTATTCAATATTTTCTTTAAAAATCCACTATTTCAATTAAATATTTTTACTATCACAGTACTTTTTTACTATTTCAATCTCAGCCATATTTATTATATCCCCGTTCTTATTCCCAATATTATCTGTATTTATGTCTTCTCATTTTCAACAGACTGGTTGCTTTTATTTTTTTTTAAAAAAAGAGAATTTCTGAACTTATTTTTCAACTTGAATTTTTTTTTCTAAATTAATTCTTTTATTTTCATCATTCTGTTTTCCATTCATTAGCTTTTTTATTTGTTTTTCTTTCACTAACTTCTTGATTTGAAGCTTCGTGTCCAAAAATTTCCTGAAATGTTTTTTTGGATGCTGCAACCAATCTTGGAAAAGATTCTATGTCCTTCATTTTGTTCTACAACATTTTTTTCATGTAATTCACATTAATTTTTTCTTTTTACTCTTCTTTAAACAAGGAAAATATTATGAGGTCAATGTTTGTCTGCACACAGTGTATTGAATTGCCCTTTTTTCTAGTCTCTGTTCAACATCACAGTAGTCAATTATTTCTTAAGTCATTAGTTAGATTTACTGGTTAAAGTGTTCAGCTTCCAGCTCCTTTCCTGACTTTTATTACATCTAACCAAAGAGAACTTTCTGCTCTGATGTGGTGGCATTTCTGCATCGCTTATTACCTACTGCTCTGATACCCCAAATAAATCATGATAAATAAAAAACTGCAGTCTCAGATCATTCTAGAGCAGTCTCTCTCTCATGCACTTTTCTAATGTAGAATAAGGTCTCAAGATGTGTGTACCACCATGCGTTTTCCCTCATTTTCGAACAGTCTCTCACCTAGAAGTTGAAGTCATCTATCTAGTTGTTAAAAGATAGAGAGCAGAAAGGAAAATATAGCAAAATGGAGAGAGGGGTAGCAATTTATGACAAAAAGAAGAGTGCTTAGGTCCTGGTTTATGAATCAGAACAAGTGGTTAGAGAGCATAGAAGCATCTCGTATCTTTTCTCCTGTGAACTCTGTTTTGAAAAGAAAATTCTAGAGAGAATATGGAAACAAAATTTGGGCTCTACTTAATTCCTTGCACAGGGTGCAGACCTGGCACAGGGAAAGTGTAAGCCTGGAATATCTTGTGGTGTCAGAAAGTGAGAAAGTGCTCAAAAAAGGAAAACAAAAATGAGAACATTTAGAAAGGACACAGAGCCAACCTAAAAGAGTTCTTAACGGCCAAAGTTGGAAGAAGTTGGGCAACATAAAGAACAATAGTACTGGATTATAACCCCTCTGAAATAAACATGTATGAGATCATACTGATATAAATAAATGGAGAGGAAGGACAACTATTCTTTATAGAAGAATTTCAATTAGCAAATGTAGGAGCAATGAGGGAAATACAAAATCACCAGTAGAACACCACAATAATCGTTGCTGTGGGCAAGATCCACTGATGGATGCTTAATTTAATGAGTAGAACTTTAAGCAGAAAAAGGATCTTTGCAATATTTCAAAGTATCTCCACAATATTTAGTAATTACAAAGAAAAAAGAAGTGACTTTATAGTATAAAATCCTGGCAGACACCACCTTAGCCAAGTGGTATATGTTAACATCACTATCGATATACATTGACATTATATGCCCCTGATATGATACACTAATAAGGGCACATTACCTCTGTGGTATCCTTCCCAATAACAAACAACCTTAAACTAACCTTAAATATCAGATGAAATGAAATTAAGGAATGCTCTACAATATAAGCGACCAATTCTCTTCAAAAGTGTCAAGGCCATGAAATACAAAGAAAGACTGAAAACCATCATAGATTGGAGGAGACTAAGGAAACAGGACAACTAAACGCAATGTGGGATGCTGGATTGGATCCTGCACCAGAAAAAGAGAAATAAATGAAAAACTTATGAAATCTGATTAAATTCTGTAGTGGATAGTTGGTAGTATGACACGAAGATTAGTTTCTTAGGTTCAATAAGAGTCTGTGGTTATATAAGATGATAACATAAGCGGAAGCTGGGTGAAAGGTACAGTCATGCATCACTTAACAACGGGGATACATTCTGAGAAATGCATCGTTAGGCCATTTCTTCACTGTGAGATCATCCAGTGTACTCACACAAATGTAGATGGTATAGCCTACCACACACCTAGGCTATACGGTACTAATCTTATGGGACCAACATCATATATGCAGTCCATCATTGACCAAAAGTCATCTTGTAGCACATGACCACATTCAGAAGCTCTGTATTATTTTTGCAACTCTCCTGTAAATCTAAAATTATCTCAAAAGAAAAAGTTTAAAAATCACCTTAATTTGATAAAAATAATCACATAAATTTAATATATAGTCCCTGATATACACCTAATAAAATACGAATCTAATAACAAAATCTATATTCAATTTTCCGTCAACATTCTAACCATTCAAAAATTCTAAAATCTCTTTCAGCCGTAGGAACATTTTCCTGATCTGGAATGCATGAAAATAGAATCTGTACATGGTTCAGATTTTATTCAATACCATGTGCAAATCACCCTGTAGGAATTTGGGCTCATAGAACTAATATAAGAAAATGATGATACTCTGGCTACTGCTATCAATAAAATCCTTTGTCTCTGACTGAGAATCTCATATCTTCTGCCAGCATCCATGAAACTACAGCAAGCCTAACTTGTTAGCTTGCAAGTAGAGTAAAAATCTCAGACTCCCCAGAGTTCTTGACAATTCAGTTTTACTTTCTTGCACACAAAGAAGAGTAATGCAGGTGTTGAAAAATCAAATGTCTAAAGGTGCTTGGCAAGTAACAAATAAATGAAGCAGGTCAGATGAAGATGGTGATAACTAGAGTTCACCTCTTGTTTAAAATGCACAATTGCCATTTCAATTGAATATTGGGCCCCAAGGCTGCCAGACTGACTGATTTTTTTTTTTTTTTTTACGAGAAGCCCAAACTCTGTTTTATATAAGTAACACCTAAATTTGGAATGTTGGTTAACTGAGCAAAAAATTCTAAAGCATATCGTAGGCTCAACAAAATATATCTATGGACAGTGCTGTCATGGATGTTGCTGCCTTAGTCTACACCTTAGATGTCAAAAGACAGAGGTCTAGTTTCTTCTGCTTATGGACTATATAAGGTAATTTATTTATAAACTTTCTATATTTTTATTTCAAATCATTTCATTCAGATCATTCATTTGTAGAATATACAAAGTAGGTGCTTTCACAATTTGTTCTTTAGACTCACCCAGACTTTTTGAGACTCACCTAGACTTTTGAACATTCCAGACAATAGAGAAATTCATGAAAAAGGAGTTAAACAATAAAATTGTCAGGATCAGACCTATCTCTGCCTCTGTGATCTGTCTCTGCAAAAATCAGGCCTGCAGATTCAGGGAAGATGGAACACTGTATTTTGTTTATTGGTTATTCAATCAGATATGCACCACTGAGTCTTTAACATTGTATTTTAGCTGCTCTGCGTTTGCTGGCTAAAGATAAAGAAAACGTATATTAAAATAAGATGCTGGTAAGAACATCAAAGAGTGAATGAAAATTTAGGCTGCTCCATCTTGCAGTATATAAATGCCTAACTCTAGAATATTCTCATGAATTAGATATCCTACTTTGTGTTGATGCTTTTTATATGATATAGTAATCTCCCATGATAAAATGGAAGCGTTGTCTGAGAATTTCATAAAAGCTATTCTAGACTCAATCTATAGGATTTAAGGGAAAATATAACCTCATTCTCAAGTATTACTCATTTCATTCCAAAAGCTTTAAACCCCAAAGTGATGCTTACAAAGAAATAACAAATATGTGGAAAGACTTGGGAAATATAGAGTTTAAAATAAACACTATCTTAACCAGATAATTCATATCCAGGGAAACCAAAGGTTTGGCTTTCAAAAGAATCCTGTGACTGAGTTGTGTAGCTGAATGGGCCAGCCAAATGAGCCTTTTTCTACTTCTCACTGGCTCTGTGCTCCTTCCAATCACAGAGCTGCTGTTATGCTTCTCTATGAAATGCTCTTCTCACTCCTCCCTGTGTCTGATCTTCCTTCCGATCTCAACTTACCTGCCAGTGTCACAGGAGAGCCTTCTCTGACTTTCCTCACCTGCCTAATTCCTTTTGCTCTACCATAGCACTGCCTGTCCATTTTTTTTTTTAAAGATTTTATTTTTTCCTTTTTCTCCCCAAAGCCCCCTGGTACATAGTTGTGTATTCTTCGTTGTGGGTTCTTCTAGCTGTGTCATGTGGGATGCCACCTCAGCGTGGTCTGATGAGCAGTGCCATGTCCGCGCCCAGGATTCGAACCAACGAAACACTGGGCCGCCTGCAGCGGAGCGCATGAACTTAACCGCTCAGCCACGGGGCCAGCCCCACTGCCTGTCCATTTTTGGTAGCACTCACCACAGTTGTGGTTATTAGAAAAATGTCCGTATTCCCACTAGACTAAGATCCAAGAAGACAGGGTCCATTTCTAGTTTAACTTTCCACCAAATCCTCAATTCCAAGTAGAGCTCTTTACATGTGGTAGGTACTCAACTCAAACTATTAAATATATGAATAAACAGAGTCCAAATTCTAAAATACTACTCCTACGTCTCCTACTGTCAACTGACCTCAGGCAAATCACTTAGTTTTGTCATCTGAAAAATGAAGAGTAGGGGCCGGCCTGGTGGTGCAGCAGTTAGGTGAGCACATTCCGCTTCAGGGGGCCTGGGGTTCACCGGTTCGGATCCTGGGTGTGGACATGGCACCGCTTGGCAAGCCATGCTGTGGTAGGCGTCCCACATATAAAGTGGAGGAAGATGGGAGAGGAAGGGGCGGAGCAAAATGGTGGGGTGAGCTGACCCGGGATTCTCTCCCCTCCAAAATACAACAAAGGATTGGAAAAACTGAATTTCAGAGAATAAATCTAATGCCAACATGTTAGAGACCTACAATACCAAGAAGGCGGAGATCATAAACCTTGCTGACGGCCTCAGAGGAGCTGGAACAGGTAGGAGAGAACGTCACTCCCTCCCCTAGAGTCTGCGATCGCTGCTGCGCCCAGTCTGGGAAGGAGTGGGGGAGGGGCCACGCAACTGGGGGATCATCCAGGACTCCTGCTGCTGGTTCAGTGGAAACCCGCTGACGGGAGAAAGCTTCCATGTGTGGGGACCCCATAAACCCAGGGCCTCAGGAGACCAGAGAACAGAACTGATCTGAATCCAGATTGGCGTGCAAGAATAGCAGCCCCTCCCTCCCGGCAAAGCCACAGGGCGCCGCCATCTTGCCTGAAGGCGGAGCTCAGAACACGCGGCTCTCGACCCCCATCTAGTGGTGACAGGCTGTAACTGCAACCGAATTCCACCACCCTGCGAAAAAACCGCTCCTCTACCATCCAGCAATTTATAAAAGCCCCAGACCAGAAGGAAAACAATAAAAACACAGAATTAAGTCCTGAGGACTTGGAATTAGGTAAACTAAGTGATAATGAATTCAGAGCAATTATAATCAAAAAATTCAATGAGGTAGAGAGAAAGATAGAGAAACAAGCCAATGAGTTCTGGAGTTACTTCACAAAAGAGATTGAAATCATAAAGGAGAATCAAATAGAATTATAGAGATGAAAAACACAATGGACCAGATAAAACAGAATACGGATTCCCTGAATGCCCGTGTAGACACCATAGAAGAGCAAATTAACATAGTTGAAGATAGACAGGCTGAATGGCTCCAGACAGAGGAAGAAAGACAACTAAGAATTTAAAAAAATGAGGAAAATCTCCAAGAGATAATGGATTCAATGAGGAGTAAGAACTTAAGGATCATAGGAATTCCCAAGAACATGGAAAAGGAAAATGGAGCAGAAAGAGTGCTTAACAAAATTATTGAAGAGAACTTCCCAAATCTAGGGATTGATGGAGAAATGTGTGTAGAGGAAGCTTTCAGATCTCCTAGATTTGTCAGTGTAAAAAGACCTACTGCAAGGCACATAGTAGTACAATTGGCAAGAAGGAAAGATAAAGAAAGAATACTCAGGGAAGTAAGAAAAAAGAAGAGAATAACCTATAAAGGAGCCCCTATCAGACTTTCAGTGGATTTCTCTACAGAAACCCTACAAGCTAGGAGAGAATGTAGTGACATATTCAAAGCTTTAAAAGATAAAAATCTTCAGCCAAGACTACTCTATCCAGCAAGAATTTCCTTCAGATATGAGGGAGAAATTAAATCTTTTCCAGACAAACAAAAGTTAAGGGAATTTGTAACTAAAAGCCCTCCACTACAAGAAATCCTCAAGAAAGCTCTCATACCTGAAAAAAGAACAAAGGGAGAAAGGGGTCACAATCCACAGACTAGGGAGACCGATGGGTAGAACCAGAACAGGATAGCAAATATTCAACTATAGCATTAGGGTAAAGGTAAGGAAACTACCAAAGCAAGGACGACCTTATCACTCTAACTACAAATTCATAACACGAGTTAGTATAAGAAATGAAAATAATTATTTAGGAGGGGAAGAGCAAAGGGTCTAAATCAGTATTGGCCAAGTAAGTAAGAGACCACCAGAGAATAGACTATATTATACACGAGATTCTAAATACAAACTTCAGGGTAGACACTAAAATAAAATACAGAACAGAGTCACAAATCATAAATAAGGAAAAATCTAAGAAACCCAGCATAAGAAATTGCAGTATTAAATGGGTAGGCTAAAGCACACAGGAAAAGAAATGCAGGAAAACAAGATAATGAGCGACAGATTGACAGCATTAAGTCCACATGCATCAATAATCACTCTCAATGTAAACAGATTGAACTCTCCAATAAAAAGACACAGAGTGGCAAAATGGATTAAAGAACAAGATCCAACAATTTGTTGCCTCCAAGAAACACACCTCAGCCCCAAGGACAAACACAGGCTCAGGGTGAAGGGGTGGAGGACAATACTTCAAGCTAATGGCAAGAAAAAAAAGGCAGGTGTTGCAATTCTTATATCAGACAAAGTGGATTTCAAAATAAGACAGGTAAAGAGAGACACAGAGGGACAATATATAATGATCAAAGGGACACTTCACCAAGAAGAAATAACGCTTATAAATATCTATGCACCCAACACAGGAGCACCAAGATTCAAAAAGCAACTATTAACAGACCTAAAGGAAGATGTTAAAAACAATGCAATAATAGTAGGGGACCTCAACACCCCACGCACATCAATTGACAGATCATCCAGACAGAAAATCAACAAAGAAATAGTGGAGCTAAATGAAAAACTAAAACAATTGGACTTAATAGACATATATAGATCACTTCGCCCTAAAAGAGCTGATTACACATTCTTCTCAAGTGCACATGGAACATTCTCAAGGATAGACCATATGTGAGGAAATAAGGCAGGCCTCTACAAATTTAAAAAAATTGAAATAATAACAAGCATCTTCTCTGATCATAATGCTATAAGGCTAGAAATTAATTACAAGAAAAAAGCTGAGAAAGGCACAAAGATGTGCAGACTAAACAACACACTACTGAACAAGTAATGGATCCTTGAAGAAATTAAAGAAGAGATCAAAAAATACCTGGAAACAAATGAAAATGATAGCATGCCATACCGACTCATATGGGATACAGCAAAAGCTGTATTAAGAGGAAAATTCATCACAATACAGGCACATCTTAACAAACAAGAAAAATCCCAAATAAGCAATCTTAAACTACACCTAACTGAACTGGAGAAAAAAGAACAAATAAAGCCCAAAGTCAGCAGAAGGAGAGAAACAATAAAAATCAGAGCAGAAATAAATACTATTGAAAGGAAAAAGGCAGTAGAAAGGATCAATGAAACAAAGAGCTGGTTTTTTGAGAAGATAAATAAAAGTGACAAACCCCTAGCCAGACTTACAAAGAAAAAAAAGGGAGAAAGCTCAAATAAACAAAATCAGAAATGAAAGAAGAGAAATAACAACAGACTCTGCAGAAATACAACGGATTATAAGAGAATACTACGAAAAACTATATGCCAACAGAATGGATAACCTAAAGGAAATGGATAAATTCTTGAACTCCTACAATCTCCCAAAACTCACTCAAGAAGAGGCAGACAATTTGAACAGACCAATCACAAGGAAAGAGATTGAAACAGCAATCACAAACATCCCAAAGAATAAAACCCCAGGACCAGATGGCTTTCCTGGGGAATTCCACCAAACTTTCAGAGAGGATTTAATACCTATCCTTTTCAAGCTTTTCCAAAAAATTAGGGAAGATGGAACACTTCCTAACACATTCTATGAGGCCAAAATCACGCTGATACCAAAACCTGACAAGGACACCACGAAAAAAGAGAACTACAGGCCAATATCACTGATGAACATAGATGCAAAAATTCTAAACAAAATTTTGGCAACCAGAATTCAGCAATTCATCAAAAGGATCATACATCATCATCAGGTGGGATTCATACCAGGGACACAGGGATGGTTCAACATCCGCAAATCAATCAACGTGATACACCACATCAACAAACTGAGGAATAAAAACCACATGATCATCTCAATAGACGCAGAGAAGGCATTTGACAAGATCCAACAGCCATTTATGATAAAAACTCTGAACAAAATGGGCATAGAAGGAAACTACCTCAACATAATAAAGGCCATATATGACAAACCCCATAGCCAACATCATACTCAATGGGCAAAAACTGAACGCCATCCCCCTGAAAACAGGAACGAGACAAGGATGCCCTCTATTACCACTCTTATTCAACATAGTACTGGAGGTCCTGGCCAGAGCAATCAGGCAAGAAAAAGGAATCCAAATAGGGAGGGAAGAAGTGAAACTCTCACTGTTTGCAGACGACGTGATCTTATATATAGAAAACCCCAAAGAATCCATTGGAAAACTGTTAGAAGTAATCAACAACTACAGCAAAGTTGCAGGGTACAAAATCAATTTGCATAAATCAGTAGCATTTCTATACTCCAATAACGAACTAACAGAAAAAGAACTCAAGAACACAATATCATTCACAATGGCAACGAAAAGAATAAAATATCTTGGGGTAAATTTAACTAAGGAAGTGAAGGACCTGTATAATGAAAATTACAAGGCCTTTCTGAGAGAATTGGATGACGACATAAGGAGATGGAAAGACATTCCATGTACGTGGATTGGAAGAATAAACATAGTTAAAATGTCCGTTCTACCTAAAGCAATCTACAGATTCAACACCATCCCAGTCAGAATCCCAATGACATTCTTTACAGAATTAGAACAAAGAATCCTAAAAGTCATATGGGGCAACAAAAGACCCCAAATTTCTAAAGCAATCCTGAGAGAAAAGAACAAAACGAGAGGCATCATATTCCCTGACTTCAAAACATACTACAAAGCTACAGTAATCAAAACAGCATGGTACTGGTACAAAAACAGGTGCACAGATCAATGGAACAGAATTGAAAGCCCAGAAATAAAACCTCACATCTATGGACAGCTTATCTTCGACAAAGGAGCTGAGGGCATACAATGGAGAAAAGAAAGTCTTTTCAACAAATGGTGCTGGGAAAACTGGAAAGCCACATGTAAAAGAATGAAAACTGACCATTCTTTTTCACCATTCACCAAAATAAACTCAAAATGGATCAGAGACCTAAAGGTGAGACCTGGAACCATAAGGCTTCTGGAAGAAAACGTAGGCAGTACACTCTTTGACATCAGTATTAAAAGGATCTTTTCGGACACCATGCCTTCTCAGAGAAGGGAAACAATAGAAAGAAAAAACAAATGGGACTTCATCAGACTAAAGAGCTTCTTCAAGGCAAATGAAAACAGGATTGAAACAAAAAAAACAACCTGCTAACTGGGAAAAAATATTTGCAAGTCATATATCTGACAAAGGTTTAATATCCATAATATATAAAGAACTCTCACAACTCAACAACAAAAAATCAAACAACCCAATCAAAAAACGGGCTGGAGACATGAACAGACATTTCTCCAAAGAAGATATACTGATGGCCAATAGGCACATGAAAAGATGCTCATCATCGCTGATCATCAGGGAAATGCAAATCAAAACTACACTAAGAAATCACCTTATACCCATTAGAATGACAAAAATATCTAAAACTAATAGTAACAAATGTTGGAGAGGTTGTGGAGAAAAAGGAACCCTCATACACTGCTGGTGGGAATGCAAACTGGTGCAGCCACTATGGAAAACTGTATGGAGATTCCTCAACAAATTAAAAATAGAACTACCATACGATCCAGCCATCCCACTACTGGGTATTTATCCAAAGAGCTTGAAGTCAGCAATCCCAAAAGTCCTATGTACCCCAATGTTCATTGCAGCATTATTTACAATAGCCAAGACATGGAAGCAACCTAAGTGCCCATCAACAGACGAATGGATAAAGAAGATGTGGTACATATATACAATGGAATACTACTCAGCTGCAAAACAGAACAAAATCATTCCATTTGCAATAACATGGATGGACCTTGAGGGAATTATGTTAAGTGAAAGAAGCCAGCGAGAGAAAGATAATCTGTGTATGACTCCACTCATATGAGGAATTTAAAAATGTGGACAAAGAACAATTTATTGGATACCAGGGGAAAGATGGGGTCGGGGTGGGCACAAAGGGTGAAGTGGTGCACCTACAACACAAATGACAAACATTAACGTACAACTGAAATTTCACAAGATTGTAACCTATCATTAACTCAATAAAATAAATAAATAAATAAATAAATAAAGTGGAGGAAGATGGGCATGGATGTTAGTTCAGGGCCAGCCTTCCTCAGCAAAAAGAAGAGGATTGTCAGCAGATGATAGCTCAGGGCTGATCTTCCTCAAAAAAAAAAAAAAAATGAAGAGTAAAACAGTAGGGCTGTTTTGATGAATAGAAAAATTTTAAAGACTGTAGATGACACATGCTATCTTTTTAGCCTCAGGCTATTTAATTTCATTTTGTTCTGATTGAATATTTTCAATGTAATCCTAATGCATGTAGAGGGATTATTTACAACTGGTAAAAATACAATCCATTCATTTATAAAGTATTTAATTCAATGGTTTTTAGTATATTCAGCGAGTTGCACAACCATCATCATAATTTTCGAACATTTTTATCACTCAGTCCTATCTTATCTGCTATTATTGTAGCCCCTCCAGCTTTCTTATGGTTGCAATTTGCATGATAAATCTTTTCCATCCTTTTACTTTTAATCTATTTGTGCCTTTGAATCTTGTGTGTCTCCTGTAGTTAGCATATAGTTGGATCTCGATCCAGTTAATTCTGTCCTCGTTTACAAGAATGGTTTTTGAGTTCAGCATTTGAAATTTGTTCTGATCCAAAGAGACCTCTTCTTAGCTGTATATTTCCCTGGTTTTCTCTGGTAAACTCTCTGGCCCATAGTTTAGCTTACATCTCTAATGAAGCTACCAGCCTCCTCTTAAAGGCTTTCACCCACAACCTCCATTGGATTTGAGAGTGCTTTCAGGCTTGAGTAAAGTCAATTCCTCTGGGAACAGCTTAGGAGCTCTTTGTTTTACAGCTTGCCTTTGCCCCAGTGCAAAAATATCTGAGCCACAGCTCTGGAGCGCGGGGCAGAAAAAATGTCACACTTCTGAGTGACATTCCTCCTTTAAGAACTGGGCACCAGATATTGTTGGGGAGGGGTAACCTCAGGTTTTCTCAGCTTACCTCTCCCAGAATGGAGTCTCCACCCTAAAAACAACCTGAGGTGAGAATGATCAGGGTGCCATTATTCTCTGCACCTGTGCCCAAGCTACAGCTTCCATCACAAGAGTAGGGGCTGGGTAATAGAAGGAAGCCCACATCTCTTGGTGACACTATCAAGGAACTTAGCCTCTACAACAGTTGGTGGATGGGATAAGAGAGGCTGAGGCTCTGTACTTGCCAGGAATATACTATAGCCCTCAGCTGGGAGCTTGAGTTCTTGTGTTCATGGTCACATCCACCTGGAGTGGAGTTTCCTCACACTGGGCTCAGAGGAAATGGGTTGTGATTCAAATGCCACAGATTTGATATTCTTACTGAGTTTTAGTAGATTTTCTCGAATAATATTACTTCCTTTGCTCTATGCCCTTAGGACCATTTCCAGAGACCTTAACTGGTTGTATTTTTTATAAGTTTCACTAGTTTTCTTGGGGAGTAAGTCTGTGAACTCGTATTGCCATTACAGAAATGGAACTTGCAGTCAACTTTTCTGTGACTCACAATATCTGTGGTTCTCCTTGCCACTGTTTTTGTAACATCTGTACAGAATATTTACCAATTTATTTTACTTAAATACTCTCTCTCCATATTGATTTCCATAGAAATTTCACACCATGCAAATGTGAAAGAGACACAGTAGCCAGACATTAAAATTTCAGACAATCTCGTTCTTCAATACATCAAATATACAGACGTGTATTTTTGGATTCTTCTCAGGACTGTATAATCCTATGTATTATGCAATGGTACTGATCACACTTTTGTAGTCACTTACACATTTAAAATACTTGTGACAAAGCCATCAGTTTATGGTTTAACAGGTTTATTCCTTATAGCCTGTCCTTGTTACACATATGACTTATTTCAATTATTAAAAAAAAGCCCTACATTTTCATTGCCATATTTAAATCTTTTACAGAAATTCTTGATAATAGTAGGTGCTTCAGTTTACAAAGAAGGTGAGAAATCTATTTTTATCCTCTTTGTTTTGTCTCCAATCAATACAGCTTTGGAGTGAGAGACCTCAGAATTATTTTGCAAAATTTTGCTGCATAAAATATACTGAGAAATTGATTTTTTCTTTGTTTACCTAGAAAAATGAACCCCACACCAGTGAAAATTATCATTGTACTTCCTTATCTTTAACTTTAGCATGATACTTTTTTTTGTGAAAGGAACGTGGCTTGGTTGGTTGGGTTGTTATGTTGTTTTTTTGTTTTGTTTTGGCATAGTGATTTCATTCCTTACATTGCTGTCGGTCTGGTCCACACTAATTGATGAATCACTTTATCTTGAGCTGATGGATCTTATCACATCCAATTTCATATTTTCTTTCAAAATTCTTGTTTTTAATCAGTTGTCTATTGTTTTTAGAGTATTTTAGCTCACCTTAATAAAATATAATATGCATTAAATAAGGAGATAAAAATATAACACGTGTACACATAAAAAGACAACTAAATAAAGAATGAGCAAAAGGCTTAAATAGGCACCTCACAAGGGAAGATATGCAAATGGCCAATACGGTCACATGAAAATGGTCAACATCAGTTATAGGCCAAATGCGACTTAAAATCACAATGAAAGACCACTGCAAGCTCTCAGAATGGCTAAAACCAAAAAAACTGACAACAGAAAATGCTAGCTAGGATATAGAACCACCACAATCTTTACATATTACTGGGTGGGAGTATAAAATTAGTTTTTAACATGTTTACTTGAAAAAAATAGCAAATACATTTATTTAACACAAATTCTATGCCAGACACCATCCCAGTCATTGAGAACATAGAGTTAAAAGGTTGATTTCAGGGTAGGAGCTGACAGATGTGGAAACAGGTTACTACAGAGTAATAAGTTTTGTGATGTGCTTAGTATAGGAAACTGCAGAAGCCAATTTCTTGGAAAAAAGTTGAAATTGGATCTAACTATCCCTTAAATGTTTGAAAGAATTCATAAGTGATGCTATCTCGGGTTTAGAGTTTTCTTTGTGGGAAGATTTTTAATTATAAAGTTAATTTCCTTATAGAGCTACTCAGATGTTTCCATATCTTATTATGTCAGTTTTGGTTATTTGTGTCTTTTAAGGAACTTATTCATTTCTTCTAAGTCATCAAATTTCTTGATATAAAATTATTCCTAATGTTCCTCATTACCCTTCAATATTAATAGACTCTAGAGTGAGGTCTGTTATTTTATTCCTGATATTAGTAATTTGTATTTCCTTTCTTTTTATCTAGATCAGTCAAGTTAGGAGTTTTCTAGTGACTTATTCTTTGATAAATGGTTTATTTAAAACCATGCAGCTTAATTTCCAAATACTTGGGGATTTTTTATACGTTTTTTGCTATCAATTTCTAAGAATAGCATTGTGGTCAGAGAACATACTCTGTATGATTTCAATCCTTTCAGATTTATAGAAGCATTGGTGAATGTTTCATGTACATAAAAAAATGTATATTTTGCCATGGTGGAGCTGCAATGTTCTGTGGCAATTGGGTTGATATGTCAACAGAGTTATTCAAGTATTCTCATACTTGTTGATTTTCTATTTGTTCCATCCCTTACTAAGAGAAGAATTTTGAATCTGAAGCAATAATTGTGAATTTTTCTATTTATCCCTTCAGTTTCCTCTTCTTCCCTTTGTATATTTTGAAGTGCTGTTGTTAAGTGCATATATGTTTAGTATTGTTATATCTTTTGGATGAATTAATACAGCCAGTCCCCCACTTTTAAGATTAGTGTTTGCATGGTATATGTTTTTCTGTTCTTTCATTTTAACCTAGTTTTATGTGTTATGTGTAGTGTATTTCTCTTATAAACAGCAAATATTTAAGTCTTACTTTTCTTTCCAGACGGAAAATGTCTTTAATAGTAGTGGCTAGATTATTAACACTTAATGTAGTTATTAATATTAAAGTAATACCATCTTGCAATTTGATTTTTATTGTTTCATCTGTTCTTTATTCCTTTTTCTCCTTTCCTGCCTTTTTTAGATTAATTTTTATGTTCCATTTTATGTCCTCTGTTGGCTTTTAACCTGTCTTCTTTTGTTCTTTGCTTTAGTGGCTGTACTGAAATTCACAATATGCATATTAAATTTATCATAATTATGTCACTCCACATGTAAAGTAAGAACTTTATGATACTAAATTTCCATTTACAACTCCCCATGCTTTGTGGTAATGTTTTTATAAGTTTTATTCTACATATATAAATTCTATAATAGTTATTATTTTGCATTAAACAGTCTCTCTCTTAAAGAAATTAGCAACTCAAAAAATATTTTGTTGTCTGCATATTGACCATTTTTGGAACTCTTTACTCCTTCTTATAGTACACATTTTCATCTGGTATCATTTTCCTTGTTCCAGAAGAACTTGCTTTAATATTTCCTCTAGTGCAGGCCTACAAGAAACAAGTCCCTGGAGGTTTTGTGTGTTTGACTACGTCCTTATTTCACTCTACTTTTTAAAAAACATTTTTACAGAATATAGAATTCTAGGTTGACTTTTTTCCTTTTAGGACTTTAAAAATTGATTATTGTCTTCTGTCTTGCATAGTTCCTGATAAAACGTCAGTGGTTATCTTTATTGTTGTTACTATGTTTAATGTTTCATATTTCATTGGCTGCTTTTAAGATTTTCTTCTTTGTCACCAATTTTCAGCAATTTGACTACGATGTGCCTTGTTGTATTTTGCTTTGTGTTAATGCTTCTTGGGGTTTGTTGAGCTTCTTAGATCAGTGAGTTTATAATTCTCACCAAAGTTGGAAAATGTTTAACCATCATTTCTTAAAAAAAAATTTATCACAGTCTATCTCCTCATTTTCTGGTCCTGCAATTACACATAAAAGATGTATTGATATTGTCCATGGGTCACTAAGGCTTTAAGTCTTTTTCAGCCTTTTTTGTCATACAATTTGGATAGTTTCAATTGCCCATCTGCATGTTAAATGTTTTCTCCTGCAGTGTTTAATCTAGTGAAATTTTCAATTCATGTATTATGTTTTCAATTCTAGAATTTCCATTGGTGTTTTTATATACATTCCAATTCTCTATTGAGATTTCCTATGGGTTTCCTCATTATTTTCATGTTTTCCCTTAAATCCTTAAACAATTTTATAATAACTGTTTTAAAGACTTGTCTTCTCATTCTATCATCTCTCGTTATTTTTTAATGCATCTTTCTTGAATGATTTTAATACTGATCAGGAGTCACAATTTTCTGCAAATGTCTGGGAATTTTTTAGTAGTCATTGGATGTTATGGATGCTACATTGTTGAGTGACTGGATTTTTTGTATTTCTTAATAGGGCATTGAGTTTTGTTCCGGCAGGCTATTAATTTAGTTGCACATCAGTTTGATCCTTTCAAGGCTTGTATTTTAACTTTCTTAGTGAGAGTCTAGCATAGATTTTACTTTGAGGCTATATTAGCTCTACTCTTTAGGTGTGGTTTTTTTGTGGACTCTACTAAATGCTTCGAGTTTTCAGTGATGACTTTTCATTCGGGTCAGAGTAAGCCTGATTTGAACTTGAACATCATCCAGCCTTGTGTGAGTTCCATAAATTTTTCATTTCACCACTCTCTGGTGATTTATGTTTTCACCCAGCAGCTGGCTCTTTGCCTGGACTCATGGGGTCTCACTCTGTGCACACACAGGTAAGTATTCAGTTAAAGACTCAACAGGTTCCCGTATGCAGAATTCTAGAGCTGCTTCTTAGTACAGCTCCTTTATCCTCAGTACCCTACCCTGAAAATTCTAACCGCCTTTGTAGCCTGGAACTCCAATCTCTCTCTCTATGCCGGTGAAAGTACCAGGCTCTATTTGACCCCATCTCTAGGAAGTTCCTCCAGACAGAAAACCAGAAGATCATGGTGCTCAGCTCATTTGTCTGCCTTCTCTCAGGAATTTCAGTCCCTCACTGTCTATTGCCCAACATCTTAAAATAGTTATATATTTTTGTCTAGTTTTCTAGCCATATAAGACATTGGTATTGTTGAGTACCAGTTATCCCCATAGGCCCAAAGCAGAAGTTCCTTGAATTCTGTTTTAAGAGGAATACAGGACACAGACCGTGCATGGCCTGGTAAACCAAGTAAGAAGACTGGATTCCACTCTATGAACAAAAGGGAACCACAGAAGAATTCCAGGTAGGAAAGAGACACGAGATGATCTACATTTTCTAAATGTGACTCTGTTCATAAAGAATAGGTTGTAGAAGAGAAAGAATGGAAGCAACTCGATCAGTTAGAAGGTTCTTTCCATATTCCAGACAAGATATCGCAGTGGCTTGGGCTTCCTAATAGCAGTGGTAATACAGAGAAGTGATGATAGTTGAGAAATATTTGGTGATAGTCTGGATATGAGGAGTAAGGCTGCAGTAACAAAATACCATAGACTGGATGGCTTAAACAAGAGAAATGGAGTGTCTCGCAGTTCTCCAGGCAAGAAGTACAAAATCAACGTATCAGCAGGGCTGGTTTCTTTGGAAGGCTGTGAGGGAAGGATATGTTCCAGACCTTTCTCCTTGGCTTATAGATGGTCATCTTCTCCCTATGTGTCTTCACATTGTCTTCCCTATGTGTCTGTCTGTGTCCAAATTTCCCCTTTTTGTAAGAACACCAGTTATGGGATTAGGGTCCACCCTAATGACCTCATTTTAACCTGCTTACCTCTGTAAAGACCCTATCTCCAAAGAAGATCACATGCTGAGGTACTAGAGGTTAGGAATTCAACATATGAATTTAGGGGGACACAATTCAACCCATAACAATAGAAAAGTCTGGAAGAAAAGTTAAGGCACATAGCTAAAACTTTTCTAATTAATGACACATTTATAAGATCTTCAAATATATGCACAGAGATGGCAATATAAGTTTTACTCCTGGGTCTGCAGCATACACAGTGCACTATATGCATTAATATTCATCAAGATGTTAAAATTTTCTGGATGATTAAGTAGATGATTGTGTGATGTTTCTAAATTATAGTGCAGTATATACGTGTGTGTATTAGTAATTGATGCAAACATTATCTCTTGCTAACACTTGGTGCTTCTTGGTAACACTAGAACTCCAAAAACACGTTTTACAACTTATCTCAGTAAGAGGTTTGTGCTGGGAACTCCAGAGAACTGAAATTGCATAGTTGAGGTGGAGACGGGACAAATGAGGTCCTGAAAACAAAAGGAAACAATAACAAAATTTTATATGATAGTAAACAAGAAATTAGTTTCATGAGCAGAGTCTTGCCATAATGAAAATAGTTGTACAAACTCAAATAGGAAAAAAATCTTTCATGCTTGCTAGTGTTTAAAATACATAGGAATGAAGAACATCCAGGAAGAGAGACCACACTAGTAAAAATGTCACTAAGTGAAATGTCTCTCCTCATATTCAATGAGGTGGTGGTAGGACTTTGCACTTAAAAAAATAAATAAATAAATAATAAAGTGATGATTACCCCTATAGATTTTTCTTATACCATGGGACTATAATATGAATATCTTGAAAGCAGAAAATAGTCTAATATGTTTTACACATGTTCTAATTTGTGAATAATAAATACAATACAATAATAACTTTGTGTAGTTAAAATGCCTCATAATCATCAGCTTGTTATTCATTGGGCCAGAAGTCTTATGAGATTTCCCAGTTTAGAGAAGAGAGAAGGAAGATAGCAAAGGATAAATTCATCCCTAAATCAAATGCAGAATCAGTCTCTAAAAGGCTAAGATGGAGCCTTAAGTCTGAGATTCTCCTTCTGGGATTCAGGTCACCCAGACATTCTTTCCCATTATATGTTTTCAAGCAATTTATATTCAGCATGCTTTTTTGGAAATTATCATGGTACTATATAGTGAGTTCTATATGCTTGCAAGTTCGTTTATTTATTCTGAGAACACTGAAGTGTTTGTGATTCCTTACTCAAAGATCCAGCTTCTTGGGGATAAGAAAGAAGATCCAGCTTGTGTTATACTTATTCCGTGAGTTTAAATTCTTTCTTCCCAAATTATTTGATGTTATATATGCTATTTCATTTGCTTCTCACAACTACCCTTGAAGGTAGGTGTTGTTGCTCTTATTTTATAGCTGAATACATTCAGAGATATTAAGTAATGTGCTCAAGAGAAATCAGATCTAACTAGTAGAGCTTAAATTAAACCAAGGTATTAGCTAGAATAAAGACAATGCTGCTAAGACAAAGGGACCCACTTCCCCTTTTCTCCCTCTCTACTCCCCAAATAGAACAACTGTCTTAAAGAAAATCAAATCTATTTCTTCCATGTAACAATCTAGAGGTGTAAGGTTCGGGGCTAGCAGGATGGCTTGGATCCTCAAAACCTACATTGTAAGTCTTGGTTCAAGACTCTAGCTGTCTCCATTTCCCAGCCATCAGGTAGGGAAAAAGAGGAGGTGCTGGCAAATGCTTTACTTTTAATTTCTTTCTAGTGACTAGGACCTCACGCCTGATCATATTCCGAGAGTCAGAATCTAATCACACAGCCACACTTAGCTGTGAAGGGGAGCATTAAAGTTTCTAGCTGGGAGGCCATGCATTGGGGGGCAGAATATTATCAAAGTTAATGCAGAATACATTAAGTCAAAGGATTCAGAGAAACCCATAGAGCTCAGCAAGACAATGTGGGAAAAGAGAAATGATAACAAGGAGACTGAATAGTATCTACTTACAAAATGAGTGTGACATAAACCAAGAACTCAACTGAGAGTCTATTAAGTAAAAATAGGGTAAAGACTGTTCTACACATGAACCATTCCCAGTTACCTAGGTAACATGTCCCAGTTCTTGTGTTAATGATATTATATTCAGAACATTTTTATGCAAGTAGATTAATAGTAATCAGAAGAGGATTAGCATAAGGTCTAGTTAACTCCTGTTTGGGGAGAGATCTGGGGAAGGTTTTGAGAGTGGCTTTAGCGTCTGGCAAAGGATATGATAGATAACAAAGGAACTGTAGTTAAAGGATTTACACTAAGCCTGTGACCTTGTCACCTTCATGAGTTCTGCAGAACTCCCTCCCACTGAGTCAAGGTCAAAGTAGATGTAGATTTGCATTGCCTTCAAGGGTGTCATTACTGCATGGCACAAAGTCCTAGAGAGGGCACATTTAAGGGAGTCACATAAGCACTTTTGTTCCAAAGACAATAAAAATGATACTCTGCCAGGTAGATCATTATAGAGCATTTATGTACCTAAGTTGCTGATTGCAATTTAATATTAATCTGATGTTGAACACAGATAATGGAATCACCAATCTGGCTGACTCACAGCAGTCTTCCAGGAATAAATCAGTTTTATCCAGATCTGAAAGCGTGTGCCTAAAATATATGGCAACAAAGGAAACAGAGCTCCAAGAGGCATTGTGAGTGGGAATTTCAGAAACAAAGAAAATACACACTGGAAGTAACAGCATGTGTTCAAAGACATTATCTTAACTGTGGTCAGAGAGTGTATTCTGAAGCACAAAGGATATAGTAGAAATGAAGAGGAGATATTCGGTAAAGGAACTTACATTTTAGGTATAGAGTTGAGATTCAGTAGTTTATAGAGAATCTCAATAGGTTTTGACAGAAGTATTACTTGAAGCTGATGATTTTGGTAGCTGTTTGTGTTGTAGATTTAAATAAAAATGAACTTATCATTTATAACTGTAATTCAAATAACAAAAGTCCCTTCTACCTTCATGTCAATTTATCTTTCTTTAAAAGTCTCCATTTTCATCTTCAAGTTTCTTCAGTGATATTCACAGAGGTGATTTGCCTGCATTCTCACATTACCCATATCACCTACTCTGCTCTTCTGATAGCAGATCTACTCATTACCCACTTTTTCTTCCTGATATACACTCTGTTTATCCAGTTAAGCCACATTTTACATTGGAAAGATTCTAGATTTTCAAATTCCTTCATTTCTTTACTTTCAGGAGTTCCTGAATAATCTCCCTCCCAGGAAAGCAGGTAAGTACTGTGCATCCAGTGGTAGGAATTAGAAAGAGAAAGTAAGTGGTAGGAGTGGGTAGATAAAGTAGTAGGTATTTAAACTGGTGTTAGCATGGTCCTTGCAATCTGTCAGGGAACAAATATATAGAAAGTATGTATCGTGTATTTGGACCTAAATATTCTTCTCTTCCAAGAGTTTTAGAATAGATGTATCAGGCAGTGATGGTTAATTGCCTATCCAATATCTATTCTTCACTTTTTCATTAGTGGCAGAAACGTAGTATATCCAAGGTGGTAATATTGCTAGCTTTATTTGCAATGAAGGATAGCTTTGTGACTAAGTTCTGGCCAATGAGATGGAAGCAAAAATTGTACCTTGGTCTTCTGGATGAGCTCCTTTAAAGGATAGTTGACAACTGGTACATGTCCAGTTTTGCCCTGCTCCCCTTCTTCTGGCTGGCTGGCAAGGTGATGTGATAATGGAATCCCAGCAGCCACCTTAAACTGTCAGGCAACCTCAGAAATGGAATCCACATACTGAAAAGATGAAATAGAAAGATAGAAGACTTTGGACCCTGATGAGTTGTCATGTCAATTCTGAACTATCTTCAGACTTCTTTTACTTGAGACAGAACTCATTCTCTAGCTTGATCAAGTCACTTTTCAAGGTTACTCCTAAATGCAGTGAAACTTAACCCTAATTGATACAATCAAGTTAAATTCTTTTCATTTTATGATCATAGGGAGTAAAGTAGGGGGCCAATAATATTAACAAAGCCAGTAATAATGACTTCAGAGTTTAACAAAGCCCATATTATAACTTGTAATATTTTCTAGACCTTATTTGTGTGGTATATTGTCACGATTACTCAGCACTAATTTTATCTTCTTCAGTTTCCTTAGAAGGAAAATTCTCACTCTTCAGAGGTATTAATACATATCTGCTTTTCAGCACTGCTACACAAATAAAAGATAGAAATGGGAAAGGAAAATGTTCAAAAAATATTTTTGCATTGAGAAAAAATATTTCACTTTCTTTATTTTGTTATTATTATTGTTATGGAGATAGGGTTATTCACTGTTCTGTTTGGGGAACATTTGAACAACTAACCTTACCAGGTTAAAAAAATAACATAAAATTAAAATTTCTTAATAAAATTTTTTTACTCAAAAAATATAATTCTGAAGGAGTTATATCATTTTCTTTACAGGAACATATCCACAATGCAGTGATCACAGTATTCGTCAATATTTTGTGACAAAAGAATCCACGTTGGTTCTCATTGTCCAAATATGACCTTCTCATCTGAAACATCTTTTGGTCCTCAAAGTAAAAACTGAAATAATGTGACATTGTTATATCCAGAAACTGAAAATACCTGTAGCAGTTATAGGAGAGAGGGAAAAAAATAAAAAACCATGTGATCTCCAGTGGCATATGTTTTGAATTGTAGCACATGAATTAAATGTTTGCAAACTATTTTAAATAAGTAAAAGACATCAGGGAATGAAACGACATAATATACACCGTAAAACCATATATATCCTAAGGCTGAAGTGCTTTTAGTTTTCCTCTTTGGAACCATAGCAGACTATTTGATATAGGAGGTGAGTTTTTTACCATTGGGTCTTTTTCCTTGCTAAGTCCTAACAAGTGGTTTATTTTCTAGAGTGTACATCCTCTTTCTCACCACAAGAGTCACAATCAGTGTATTTCAACAGCTTGAAGAAATTACCTTCTCTCCCGTATTCAATTCAAAATCCTCCTCTTTCTTCTTTCTTCCCCTTTCCTATTTAGAGTCATGTGTTATAAAATTGCCGACTGCTAATGAGGGATAAGCATCTTGCCAGCCTTTTTAGGTCTAAAAGTTGGTTAAAGTCACTTCAGTTTAAATTGTTCCACACATCATCATCAGCCCCATCCAGGACGGTGGGTCCTGACAGCTTCTCTCCTGCAAGCTTAACCTCTGTGCCACTGGGCCAGCCCCTACTATCTCTTTTTTTTAATGTTTAATATTTGAGACAATAAAAGTTATAAATTTGAAAATATACTTTCTTACCTATCAAACTGACAAAGATTTTCAAAATGTATACTAGACTAGGTCCATGACATTGTAGTAAATTTGATATTCTTAAACATGTCTGTGGAGAATATAATTGCTTCAGTTTTTCTGGGGAGCAATTTAACAATATTTATGAAGACCTTCAAGATTATTTATCTAAATCAATCCAGTAATATGCACCAAAGTCATAAAGGTTAAATACATATTTTTTAGACCAGAAAAAGTATTAAAAGCTGCCTACTATTTCTGGTAGAGAAGGAGATAAATGAATGATAGTACAACCACATATTTTAATATTATGTAGTCATGAAGAATCATTTTTCTGAAGGTAGGTTCTTATATTACAATTTTTCTAAGTGAAAAATGCAAGACACAAAGCTGAATATAATTACGGCCCAAATGGCTTTTTACATCATCTGCGAAAGTAGCCACAATAAATGACTTTCCTATAGGCTACTCGTGACTAGGCTCCTCATATCTGACTTTCATTGGCCATAAGACTTGCTTTGGCCAATTAGGCCTTAGCTAATGTGAAGCAAGCTGAATCTTAAAAAGTGCTCCATGTGGGAATTTGCCCTCATGCTGCTGTCTGGAACCCTGAGACCACCAGATAAAGAAGCCTCGGATAACCTACAGGGAAGTAGGAGGCAGTAGGAAAGAAGGATAAGCCATCCCAGCGGAGGCCACCTAGACCAACCAGCCAGCCAACTTGCAGACATCTGAGCAAAGTTACCCAAGATAAGTCACCATGAGCCTAACTGCCAGCTGACGACTTCAGCGCAAAACAGAAATGCAGCCAACCAACCCACAGAATTATGAACTAAAGAAAATGATTGTTTTGGTTTTTTTAAGCTAGTAGATTTTGGGTTTGGTTTGTTACAAAGCAAAACCTCACAACCAGATGCACTCACAACTAATATAAAACTATGTGGCGCGGTTGGGGGAGGGCTTTGGGAGGAAGAAGGAGGAAAAAAAAAGATCGGCAACAGATAGTAGCTCAGGTGCCAACCTATAAAAAAAAAACCAAAGCAAAAACTAATACAGATAGTAAGATGATTACAGATTTTGATCTTTTCCTTTAAAGTCTTTTAAGTTTTCTAAATGCAATAAAATCAGTGTGAGCTTATTTTATAACCAGAAGATAATTTTATTTTATTATGAGAATAAAAATAGATACAAAACAGAAGGAATAAAAATAACTGAAGAAAAATTAGAGAAAAAGAGTTGTATTCCTCATGTGTACCCTTCAGTTCTCAGCTTTCCCTGTAGAAACAGTTGAACAGTATCATCTCTGGGAATGCTTTTGATGAAACCGTTGTTCATATCTTTTCCCTTTGGTTGCATTTCAGTGACTCTGGTTTTATCACAGTTCATCTCTGTGGTTTTGGTGTCTTTCCACAATGACTATTGCTTTTTAATTACTAGTTCTAAAGCATGTAGTCAGTAAGTCACAAATTACAAGTCATCATTGAAAAGTCTCATTACAATAATCATTAGTCAGGAAAAGACTAACCTATTATTATTTTCTCCTTTAGCAAACACACACCTTTCCATCATACTAGTATTTAATTATAGAACATTTTCAAGAAAACACCATCAGGAAATCAACTATTATGTCATTTTTATCATTTATCATATGCTTAATGTAAATTTTATAGGAGTTGAATTTAACTCATGGTTACAGCCAGATATTTACTAATCTGGAATATGTCCTGTATGATACGTATGTTAAAAGAAAACCTACTGTCTTTTGATAAGGGTAAGTGGATAGAAAAAATTTAACTTAAAGAAAAAAACTTTACTGTTTAGAGAACTGAATGTTTATTTGGTAGAAACAATTCAACGTCACCAATAAATTCAATATTTATTTGGTAGATACAATTCAATAAAATATCAAAAGATGGTTGGTAAATGGCCATGCATAGTCTTAGGAGATTAATCTATATTCTAAGTGAGAGAGGAGGAGAAAAAGGAGGGGAAATACAGGAACAAAAGAATCATTAAGATGCTGAGCACAGCGGTTAATTTTACGTATCAGCTTTAGTGGGCCACGTGTGCCCAGAGTAAACATGCTTCTCGGTGTTTCTGGATGATATTAGCACTTGAATCCGTGGACTAAATAAAGCAGATGGCCCTCCCCAATGTCCTTGGGCATCATCCAACCTGCTGAGGACCTGAATAGAACAGAAGGTGGAGGAAGGAATAATTTGTCCCTTTTCCTGCCTCACTGGTTGAGCTGGGACATCTCATCTTCCCCTGCCCTTGGACTGCCTTGGACATCATTGGCTTCCCTGGCTCTTGGGCCTCTGGACTCAGACTGAATTATACATCAGTTTTCCCAGGGCTCCAGCTTGCAGAGGGCAGATCTATGGGACTTCTCAGCCTCCATAATTGCGTGAGTCAATTCCTCATAATAAATCTCCGTTTATATATATTTCTCTATCCTATTTGGTTTTGTTTCCCTGGAGAACCCTAATACAGTGAGATCCTGTATATTGCTCTGTGCTCTCTTCCTGTGGACTTCCCCCTAGATATACACATTGCTCACCTCCACTGCCCATCTCACACCCTCTACCTTCGAATATAAAACTTTACTGAGTCTCCTGAAACTAACCAGGGCTTGTTATGAGAGAATTGAGGTGGCAGACCCAGATGCAGAAGCCAGATAGACAAGTAACCTCTGCACTGCACTCCACTGTGTGACAATCCATCTGCAGGGTGCCCAATGAGCTAACCACAGGTGCTAGCACAGACAACCTAAAACCCAGCCAAGTCCCCAGGCTAGGCACTTCTTTGCCTCAGGGACACAGTGGAATCAGCTCACTAAGTCTGTCTCCTCCCCTGCCTCATCTCTCCAAATACAGAAAAGGAAAAGATAGAACCGAGAAAAATCTCTGGGGAGGAGGGGACCAGAGGCAAAGTTTGGAAGTAGAAGAATTTGCTTTGGGCACTTGTTCTTCCTGTACCTCACTCAGTGACATGCCCTCTGCCCTACACACTCCCCCGGTCCACATCCCTGCCCCCATAGCAGAGTGACTTCTTGTTCTACTCTCACCTTCCTTCTCCATCCACAACTGTCAGATATCTTGACCCTTTAGTGCTTAGTGCCTGCAAAATGATTTGCTTACATTAGATTTCATGTCATTAAATAACTGTAGGAACTTTGAGTTGGCCAACTTGACTTCACCTGAATCTGCTCTTTAAGGATGCTCAGGCTGCATCGTTTGTTAATCATACAATATAGCCACTTGGTCAGAACTTGAAAAGTCCTTGGGAACTTGGCGTCAAAAAGTGTTAATGGGAATATTGCAATCATGTGGCTATCTGGAATGATGATACATGAATTTCTTAACCTCTGATAGAATCAGGGCATACAGTCCTGCCCAAAGGGAAAACATGGCTATTGTGTATGTTCTCTTCTCAACAGCATGGGCAGGCTACTTAATAGCTCCTTAACCATTTTTAAGAGATAGGGTTAGCTCTGCTCTCCCAGACCACTGGGAAGGAAGCCATCTTCTTTGTGCAGAATGATTTTTCACGTGTTGTTTACTCCCCAGTCTCACCCTAAGCCCCGCTGGACTGTTCCTTCAGCACCCAGGAGAACATGTTGCTCACGCACAGCCCTTCTCCGCTCAAGTTTGCATTGCCTTGCAAAGTCCAATTTTCTCTAACTGCATCATGCCACGCACTATAAATCACATTTGCATCCGATTTAAAACATAAACCACAATAGACACTGAAGAACAAAAGGAACCACCAGCCCAGCTTTTTTGACAAAACTCCCACACATTGATAATTGGAAGCACATAAATCTACACAGACAGGGTCTGAAACTCCTGCCATGCCTTACGCTGTGTGTCTCACATCTCACCTACTTTCAATGCTGCCACCAAATCTCCTGGAAAAGTATGAAGGGCAAGAAAAGACTAACAAACACTTCCTGGGGAGCAATAGAAATGAAAACAAATAACATGGATTGCACAAACTGTGCTTCTGGAGGCTTCATTTGACCATCATTAAGACCTGTCTGGTTGTTTGATGCCATAGAAATCCCCTCGTTCAAATTCAATACTTAAGTTAGTTCTAAACCAACAGTTAGTTACTAACAGGTTAAGGTACATGTTTGGGTAAATCAGGCTCATTTAAGAAGTCCAAATTATTTTCAGAACTATGAAAAATGATTTTGCCCCCAGCTTATATAAACAGCTCCCATGAACAGTGTGGGGTTTTCTGTATGTGTTTAATTATCCATCAAAATTCCATAGTTCTAAACTAGACCAAATTCCTTTATAATATGGTTCCTAAATTTAATTACCATTTAAGGTGCAAATCTAATGGAAAGTGAAAGGCCTTTCATTATGATGCAAAGCAGCTGATTCTGATTTGCTGCTGGAAACTATTTTGTCCTGCACACATAGGTGTATTAGACAGCCTATGGACTCTACTTCAAGATGACGGAAATAGCCCCTTAATAACTAGAGAAAACTAACATTGTCTCCCTTTAAAAATCAATAAGGCAGCTGACCTTATTGCTGCAGATCATCATTCTCCAGGGAACAAGACAAATATTATTAACACAGGCGAACTTCAAGTCCGAATTGTCAGAAATGCTTAAACGGATAATGGTTTGTTACAAGAGGTTGAATGCGTATGTGGCTTGAAGTCACCTGGCAGCAAAAGTACGATTTTAATTAGATTATCAGAGAGCTATTTGTTAAATTTTGGAATGCTGATAAATTTTTAAAAGGCCTTCTAATCTGGAGATAATTATCTTCAATCATTAAACTTGTTCTTAATTAAGAATATGAAAATGAATCTGTTAAGCCTTCAGCAAAATAGTAAGCCCAATAAAACGCTGAAAATAACGCTGCCAAGCTACCAGGAAACTCAAATAGCTACTCTCCTAGAATCTGTACAACTGGTGGAAATTAAACTACTTCTCAAAAAGAGACCAATGCATCTTGAATGAATTCCATCCTTTGGCAAGTTTTTGAGTTCTGCTTCAGAAAAATCAAAAGAAAGATTTATATTCTGATAAATCTTTGAAAAGTGCCTATGGAACAGAACATTTTTATGCTTCAAAGTGACAGAGGTGATAAAGACAAAAAGGATAATGTTGATTTAACTCCTCAGCATAGATTCTAGATATTTGAGAAACTGGTTTCAAAGAAAACAATTATGGCCAAATATGACGTAGGTGCAAGACTCATAAGCGCCAACATTGTACGTGGTTGGCGAGGGTGAGACATTCTGCTTGTAACTTTTCCTCTGTCAGCTCTAACCTTAACTAGCTAGGAACTCAGTCAGGTAGACCATTGAAGGTGGATGTTTCCATTGTTTCAAAAGCAAAAGATGGCAATGTTGAACATTGTTAAATGGTAATGACCACTTAAGATTTTCTTTATTACATACACAATGCTTCTTTTTCTGGTATCTTGATAAAAATTATTGCTGTTGGCCTAACAGTCACTATCACAGGTAAAAGGCAAGTGTTACTAATTATTGTATTACATAGTAAGAGAAACCAGGTATAGAAAGAATTTTTGACTTTTCCAAAATTTCCTAGTAAGTTTAGTGGTAAAATTTAATGAAAGCCACATTCTGCCAATATCTAAACTAATCTCTGTTTGGAACTAGTGGATGCTGTTTTAACCCAGACCATTAGACTATTTAGAAAGTTGCTAAAGTTATCTGCTGCCAAAAATTTCACAAAGACTCAGGCGTGGAATGGCCTAGGCACACATTTATTCTATAAGTTATTGAGCATCCTACTATGTGCCAGGCATTGTGTTAAGCACCGGAAATACAATAGAGGACATGGAAAAAAAATAATACTTGTGCTCTTGAAGTTTCATTTTAGTGTAGGAGATGGACAAATAAAGCAGCCAATAAATAATTCCGAATTGTTCTATTATGGAAGGGACTGAATCTCAACCAGGGCAATAACAATGTCTCCCTAGGAGGTATCAGGGGTTGTCAAACGCCTTGAGGGACTATTGGCATTTAGTGTTGGGGCCAAGGTTGTTACAAATCTTGTAATATAGGGGTGCAGGGGTAGAAGTCCCACAAAACAAAGATCTGTCCTCTAAAGTACCCATAGTGCTCCACTGAGAAATGCCTGGTTTTATCATCTAACATGGTCAACACCACAGTTAAACATTCCTACTATGAGAAGATTATTGTCCTGGGTTATATAAAGGAAACAAGAAAAACAAGTGATACCTTCTGCCCCCAATGGATTTGGTCTATGAGCTAAATTATACAGACACGCAACAACTGCAGAAGAGGGCCAGTCAACAAATGCAGAGCTGGGCCACATTAATGAAGCACATGCTAGTATAGAAATTAACTACTGGACGAGGTTTTGAGAAGAGGGAAAAATTAAGCCAAAGTTTAAAAGAGGGCATGCCTTGGCATATAGGAGGAAAGAGAGCTTTCCTAAGCAAAGGAAGAGACATCAAGTCTAGCCCCTTAGGTTGTTAACCAAACGAGAGTGTGGCAACTATCTGTAAATACAAACTAAATCTAACACAACACACAAGCACTGGGTTTTCTTGGATATACATTCCCTTAATCTTATACCTGAACTTTTCCGTATATTAAGGTGACCTCTATTTCCAAAGCACCTGATGTCATTTCTATTGTTCTTAATATGCCATTTTCCCTCATTTTTAAATGTTCTCCAGTTGCCTTTGATTCTGCTTGTTTAAGCCCATAAAGGCAGTTAATAGACTTTATTAACTTTCATATAAATGATCCCCAGGCAGGTTCATATACATACCCTCCACAATAGATTTCATTTGCAAATGACCACAGGAGACAAGTTCTTTTACAGTCATTAAAATTCTTGGGCAATCTAAAAAACAAACATCAAATTGTTTTCTTTTTTTCTTTTCCAAGGGCTGACAGTAAAATAAAAAATCATTGATGCTGGAAGAGCATTATTCAGACACAAAAAGCATTTTTGTAAAATGTTACAAGTCTCTCTCCCTTCCTTTCATGGTAAAATTCTCAGAGCTTTTACATTGAGTCTTTCCTGTGGTTACCCAGTGAAATCCTCTACTGGAGAGGCTATGCCACATTTCAGTTCACACAATAGGACATGAAGCACTGGCCCAAAGAATGGGGTTTGGAAGTCCCCCGTTATGTGGTCAATCAACGGTTTATGGAAGGAGGATTCAAAGGTATTTAAATTACATGTAACACAGATGCTTTACACCACTAAGATTGCTTAGAAAGCCACACATGCAAAAAAAGATATGTTTGTTACAAACCAGTTTAGAAGTTGATCTGAAAATAATGATACTATACTAAGATTCTTATGTAAACGTTTATTTAAGTTTTATAAGGAACTAAGCCAAAATGTTTGTGCTTTTCCATTGGAGGATGGTCAGGTTCTCTAGGATTTGCAGGGATTTTTTACAACTTTTAATTATTTTTTGAAGGGAAATTCGTATCTAGAATAACAGAAAAGTGAATGAACTTTAAAGAACATATTAAATATTTCCTGGAAGCATGCTGATGTGAAAAATTAGAAAACCTAAGGAAGTTTCAGAGGCAAGATGGGCTTTTAAAATATAGCCATTCAGTCACTGGCTTGCTGCCAACTCAAAACCTGGAAAAACATCTTGAAACCTTTAAATACCATAATTTTCAGCTGTAAGGAATTCTCTCTGTGTTATCAATGTGCTGGGGGGCAAAAAAAGTATTCTTTTATAGATTTCCAGATCCAAGGTTAAAATGTATTTTAGGAGATGTTTGTTTGAAAGTATTTTGCTGCTTTCCTATATAGTCAATTTCAAGTAAGATGAGGTCAAATGGAGTTCAGACGAGATCGTACCAGTAAATCTTGTGAATGGAGCAAACCCACAACTTCTCCCTCAATGTGACAAAACATCATTACACAAGAGCTATATTTCACAAATAGTTTATTAATTTCATTTCAATTGTAAGTATTTAAGTATCTCAATTATCTACTAACCAAATTACAAAACTACTGAATTTCAAAATGCTTTCAATTTAAAGAATTTAAACTCTGCATTGTTTCCATAGCCAAGTGGATTTTTGGTCCCTATATAAGAGAAAGGATGTCATAAATATCGAAAACCTTCTTGAATATATTTATTCTGCAGGGACAATTTATTCAGCTTAAAGTGATGCCAAGATAGGGTTTTGTTTAGCCAGGCATTTATAAAATCAAAATCCCCTTGCTTTTTTTAAAATCCTAAATAATTCTTGGCCCATTCCCTTCATTGTGGCTTAACTCATAAATTAATAATAATTGCAACTATAGCACGCACTTGTACGATAGGTAGCAGCTAGTAACAGATTCCAGGATAAGGATCTCAGGCCAAAATGGCTTAAAGATGAACAGGAACCACGGCAAATAATGGGCATGATGGAGGGCTGGATTGAGAGAAGTGTTCCAATGGTAGAGCTGGACATGTGAAACCAGGTGAGCAGTATAGAGGGAAGGGGCATCAGTACCAAGCAGACAAGAGATATTCATTTGGGATGACCAGAGACAAACTCATCAAACCAAAAAGGATGCCAGGAGGTCTCAACACCAAGAACAAAGTTAGCAGTGTAGAGTCCGAGGAACTAACAACCTGGAAACCACCCCTCACGCATCCTGTGCTACAAGCTGGCAAATCCCATTGGTTCTGCCTTCAGAATATATTCAGAATCTGGCCACTAATTACCACATTCACTCTGGTCTAAGCCTCTATCATTTCTTGCCTGGATTTTTAACCTTATCCCCTACAGTGTAATCTCAACACAGAAGCTAGAAGTGTCCTTTTAAAATGCAAGTCAGCCCAAGTCATTCTTCTGTTCAGAACTCTGCATTGGTACCCCATCTCACTCAGAATAAAGTCCAAAATCCTTATTGTAGCTGATAAGGCCCTATGCAATTGCTCCCCTTCCCCAGTAGCTCTCTGAATTTATCTGCTTCTTCACTGTCCTCTGATCACTTCATTCCAGACACTGGCCTCCTGGCTGTTTCTAGCATGCTCCCACATTAGTCTTTTTTCCAGCTGTCTGTTCTGCTTGCAATATTCTTTCCTCAGATAACTCCTTGACTAACCCCTCACCTCTTTAAAGTCTACTCAAAATTTACCTTCTCAATGAGGTCTATTTAATACTGAAAACTTCTTCCCCTCTCTGACACAGGCTCCTAATTCTCTTTACCTCTTCTAATTTTAATTCTGTCCATAGCACTTACATTCTACTATGCATTACAACTAGCTTATCAATCACATTAATTGCTCATTTTCTATCTCTCCTGACCAGAATGCAAGCATGGCAATGACAGGAGTCTTTGTTTTCATTAACTGATATATCCCAAGCACCTAGAACCATGTCTAGCCAGAACAGCTCAATAATCATTTGTTCAGTAAATAAAAGTACCCACCATCACATAATAATTTTTTGCATAGAAATTTTTAAAGTCATTGATTAGCTCAACATTTTCACAAGGTTTTGTAATTATTCATCACAAAAAAACTCTCCCCAATTTGGTATAGTATATAAGATCCTAGGTAAAAGAGTATTCCTGTCAAAAAATCCATCTAGCTTCTGAGTCTATGCCTTCCCAGGCTTGTTTTACTGAGTCATACTCATTCTCTCTTTGGAAATTCTTATTAAACATTTGTAATGGTTACAACTTACATTTGTCTGGCAATTTACGGCTTTGAAATACACTTTTATGCAGAAGAACTCCTCTGTTTCAATAAAAAATTAATATTACCAAAAGATTTGAGTGTCTTGGTTTAAACAAAATGTATATTATATTTGAATTACATTTTTCAAGATTACGAACATATAAGACTTATTATCCATCAATTCATGGTTATTTAGAGAATGTGACATGGTTCCAGTTGCCCACACTCAACATATGATTCTATTTATATTATTTTGTAAAATATTTGTAGGATTAAATCACCGGGGCAAATAATAGCATAGCTATAAGTAGTTTAATTTTCTCTGCTCAACTGAAAAATAAGTAACGTTCAATCTTAGCACTAAGACTACTGTTTCTAAATTCTTCTTTTACACTTTTGATTAAAAATCACATGTGTGTGGTTGTACATATTCCTAAGTCAAACATCTCATCACAAATGCACACCTAATTAAATTTCCATCTTAAAAAAAGATAAACTGGGTAAGAGCTACAACTGACAATGTATGTATACCATAAGGAAAATATGAATTACTAAATGAACCTTTGATGAAAAGTAAATTCCTCCCCTCCAGGTAAATATAAACTCTTAAACAACTTCTAAATAAACATACGGGCAGTAACAGGAGCTGATGAAGTTACAAATGAAGCTACACATGCTCTCTTTTCTATCTTTGGTTAGATCTCTCCATTAGGCAGCTGTCTAGCTTCAATCATTTGCCCTCAATAGATTTAGGAAGCTATAACTGTTGCAGATAACCATAAAAGACATCCCTATTAAGATACTTTTTTGTTTTCCATTTGCGCAACAAATAAAAGACTCATGGTGAAAAATCACAATTTATTATGTTTTCTAAAATCTATTATGTTCTGAAGATTATAACTTTTTTTTCATTGAAAATAAAAGCCTGAAAGAGGAAATACAGAGGGCTGAAAAGCACTTGGACAAACTTTCTATCTAACTAATAGTCAAAGAAAGGCAAATAAAAACAGGATACCATTTTTCATCAATTACGTGGTAATACCCAAGGCTAATCAGACAGGAAAATTTTAGGTTTCTGGTAGAAATCTAAATTGGTATGACCTTTATAGTAAGCTAATTTGCAAATTAATCCAAGGGCATCATAAATATGTGTATATTTCCAATTTTGGGGACTAATCCTGAAAAATAATCTGGAACGCAGCAAAAAATATATATATTTTCTCGAGATGTTTATTACAACATTGATTGGCGTGTCAAAATTATCAGCAAACTACTGTCCAATAATTGATTACTTAAGTATACTAAGGTATAAGGTATATATATGGAATGTTATAAGGCCATTTAGCTTAAGGTTTATAGAGTTTTACATAACTTGAGAAAGGTAGGACTTCCGAGAAAGATAGTCACAAACTAAGGCTTATAACACCACCTAACAGAAATTGACAATCAAAACATGAAAAATTTACGGGAAAGAATAAAAAGAAAAACAACTTCACCACCAGGGATACTGAAGAATGATGCCAATCACATATCTTAACCTTTGAGTGATTTGTTTTCCATATCTAGCACAAGTTTAACCAAATTGACATTCTCAAGAGTATAATGTAGTATTACAAAAAATATGTGAAGGGAAATGTGAAATGCGCTGAATCTCATTAACATGCCCCAATTTAGAGAGAGAAAGGATGAAGCCTGGGTGAATAACAACAGAAACCACAAAGCATATTTGGAAGAGAAAGTGAGGAATCAAAATGCCTTGGATTTCTTTGACCCAGCTTCTGAATAACTGTTTCAGCTCCTCCTACAGGAAAGAAACTCAACCCCTAATCTGACAATGTGTTGTCTAGAGGTCAGGGAAAAGATGAAGAGACACAAAACAGTCTATTTAGACCCACTGACACATTTGATACCAACAATATCAAGAGTAGATCCAAGAGAAAAAGTATCTGTGTCTCGCCACCTGAAACCAGGATGGTGGTGGGCTTTTCCCTAACTAGAGTTTATATTACCATGACAAACTCATCCCAAAAAAGGGGAGCAATCATAAATCACTAACAAACACATCACCATCTCCTTAAGCCATTGCTTAGCAAAATTCCTTGAAGTTAGTGGAGTCTATCCATACTGCAGTGATTTCAACAATTAAAAAGATCAATTGTACAAAAACAAAGATCCCTGGAGTACCGCTATGATGCACACAGTTCAGGCAGATTAATGACCATACTGATCAATTTAAAACTTTGCCACCAGCCCTCCAGGGTAAGTTCTAAGGGGAGAGATGTAAGAGTACCCACAAGCAGGGCTGGGTACCTTATTCACAGTGCAAAATGAAAATGTGGACCCCAAATAGCCAAAGCAATCCTGAGAAAAAAGAACAAAGCTGGAGGCATCACAATCCCTGACTTTAAAATATACTACAAAGCTATAGTAATCAAAACAGCATGGCACTGGTGCAAGAACAGATACACAGATCAATGGAATAGAATTGAAAGCCCAGAAATAAAACCACACATCTATGGACAGCTAATCTTTGAGAGAGGAGCCAAGAACATACACTGGAGAAAGGAAAGTCTCTTCAATAAATGGAGTTGGGAAAACTGTACAGCCACATGCAAAAGATTGAAAGTAGACAATTATCTTACATCATACACAAAAATTAACTCAAAATGGACTGAAGAATGTAAGACCTGAAACCATTAAACTCGTAAAAGAAAATACAGGCATATGCTCTTTGACACTGGTCTTAGCAGCATCTTTTCAAATACCATGTCTACCTAGGCAAGGGAAACAAAAGAAAAACTAAGTAAATGGTATTACATCAGACTGAAAAGCTTCAAGAAGGCAAAGGAAATCATGAACAAGACAACCTGCCAACTGGGAGAAAATATTTGCAAATCATATATCTGACAAGAGGTTAATTTCCAAAATATATAAAGAATTTATACAAGTGAACAATTGTACCCATGTCCCTCATAGTACCTAGCCCCATATTTTTCCCCTAGGATAAAATCTTCTAAACAGATCTCCAAATAAAAGAGAATACACAAGAGACTCAATGTGTTTTAAGATTTAGAAATAGTATATCTTCCATGCAAATGGCAAAGAAAAGAAAGAGGGGGTAGCAATACTTATACCAGACAAAATAGACTTTAAATCAAAAACTGTAATAAGAGACAAAGACGGGCACTACATAATGATAAAGGGAACAATCCAACAAGAAAATATAACACTTGTAAATATCTACGCACCCAACATAGGAGCATCTAAATATATAAAGCAATTATTAACAGACGTAAGAGGAGAAATAGGCAGTAACACAATAATAGTAGGGGACTTTAACACTCCACTTACACCAATGGATAGATCATCCAAACAGAAGATCAATAAGGAAACACTCCCCTTAAAGGACATGTTAGACCAGATGGACTTAGTAGATATATACAGAACATCCCATCCAAAAACCACAGAATACACATTCTTTTCACATGCCCATGGAACATTCTCCAGGATTGATCACATATTAGGCCACAAAACAAGTCTCAATAAATTTAAGAAGATAGAAATAATACCATGCATCTTTTCTGACCACAAAGGTATGAAACTGGAAATCAACTACAGAAAGAAAACCAGAAAAGCCACAAAAATGTGGAGATTGAACAAAATGCTACTGAACAATGATTGGGTCAATGAAGCAATCAAAAAAGAAATAAAAACATTCCTGGAGACAAATGAAAATGAAAACACGAAATGCCAAAATCTGTGGGATACAGCAAAAGCAGTTCTACGAGGGAAGTTTATAGCAATTCAGGCCTACCTCAACAAAGAAGAAAAATCCCAAATAGACAATCTAAAAGTGCACCTAAAGGTACTGGAAAAAGAACAACAAACAAAGCCCAAAAGCAGCAGAAGGAAGGAAATAATAAAAATCAGAGCAGAAATAAATGAAATAGAGACTAAAAAAATGATAGAAAAACTTAATGAAACCAAGAGCTGGTTCTTTGAAAAGATAAACAAAATTGACAAACCCTTAGCTAGACTCACCAAGAAAAAAAGAGAGAAGCCTCAAATAAATAAAATCAGAAACAAAAGAGGAGAGATTACAACGGACACCTCAGAAATACAAAAGATAATAAGAGAATACTATGAAAAGCTATACGCCAACAAATTGGATAATCTAGAAGAAATGGATAAATTCTTAGAAACATACAACTTTCCAAAACTGGACCAAGAAGATGTAGAAAATTTGAATAGACTGATCACCAGTAAGGAGATCGAAACAGCAATTAAAAACCTCCCAAAAAATAAAAGTCCAGGACCAGATGGCTTCCCTGGTGAATTCTACCAAAAATTCAAAGAAGACTTAATACCTATCCTTCTCAAATTCTTGCAAAAAAATTGAAGAGGAGGGGAGGCTTCCTAACTCCTTCTATGAAGCAAACATTATCCTGATACCAAAACCAGACAAGGATAACACAAAAAAAGAAAATTACAGGCCAATATCCCTGATGAACATCGATGCTAAAATCCTCAACAAAATACTAGCAAATCGAATACAACAATACATTAAAAAGATCATACATCATGATCAAGTGGGTTTCATTCCGGGAATGCAGGATGGTTCAACATCCACAAATCAATCAACGTGGTACACCACATTAACAAAATGAAGAATAAAAATCACATGATCATCTCAATAGATGCAGAGAATGCATTTGACAAGATACAGCATTCACTTATGATAAAAACTCTAAATAAAATGGGTATAGAAGGAAAATGCCTCAACATAATAAAGGCCATATATGACAAACCCACAGCAAATATCATTCTCAATGGAGAAAAACTGAAAGCTATCCCTCTAAGAACAGGAACCAGACAAGGATGCCCACTGTCACTGCTCTTATTTAACATAGTATTGGAAGTCCTAGCCAGAGCAATCAGGCAAGAAAAAGAAATAAAAGGGATCCACATTGCAAAAGAAGAAGTGAAACTGTCACTCTTTGCAGACGACATGATTTTATAGCTAGAAAACCCTAAAGAGTCCACTAAAAAACTTTTAGAAATAATAAAGGAATACAGTCAAGTTGTGGGATACAAAATCAATGTACAAAAATCGGTTGCGTTTCTATACATTAACAATGAAGTAGCAGAAAGGGAAATTAAGAATACAATCCCATTTACAATTGCAACAAAAATAATAAAATACCGGGGCTGGCCCCATGCCCAAGTGGTTAAGTTCGTGCACTCCGCTGCAGGTGGCCCAGTGTTCAAATCCTGGGCGCGGACATGGCACTGCTCATCAAACCACACTGAGGCAGTGTCCCACATGCCACAACTAGAAAGACCCACAACGAAGAATATACAACTATGTACCGGGGGGCTTTGGGGAGAAAAAGAAAAAAAATAAAATCTTTAAAAAAAAAAATAAGAATAAAATACCTAGGAATAAACTTAATGAAAGAGGTGAAAGATCTGTACACCGAAAACTATAAAACATTGTTGAAAAAAATCTAAGAAGACACAAAGAAATGGAAAGATATTCCATGCTCTTGGATTGGAAGAATTAACATTGTTAAAATGTCCATACTTCCTAAAGCAATCTATAGATTCAACGCAATCCCTATCAAAGTTCCAACAACATTTTTTACAGAAATAGAATAAAGAATCCTAAAATTTATATGGAACACAAAAGACCCCAAATAGCTAAAGGATTCCTGAGAAAAAAGAACAAAGCTGGAGGTATCACACTCCCCGATTTCAAATTATACTACAAAGCCATAGTGACCAAAACAGCATGGTACTGGCACAAAAACAGACACACAGATCAATGGAGCAAAATTGGGAGCCCAGAAGTAAACCCACACGTTTATGGACAGCTAATATTCGACAAGGGAGCCAAGAGCATATGATGGAGAAAGGAGAATCTCTTCAATTAATGGTGTTGGGAAAACCGGACAGCCAGATGCAAAAGAATGAAAGCAGACCATTCCCTTACACCATGCACAAAAATCAACTCAAAATGGATTAAAGACTTGAATGTAAGACCTGAAACCATGAGACTTCGAGAAGAAAACACAGGCAGTACGCTCTATGACATTGGTCTGAGCAGCATATTTTCAAGTCCCATGTCTGACCGGGCAAGGGAAACCAAAGAAAAAATGAGCAAATGGGACTACATCAAACTAAAAAGTTTCTGCACAGCAAAGGAAACCATCAACAAAACGAAAAGACAACCTAACAAGTGGGAGAAGATATTCACAAACCACATATCAGATAAGGGGTTAATATCCAAAATATACAAAGAACTCATACAGCTCAACAACAAAAAAACCAACAATCCAATTAGAAAATGGGCAAAAGATCTGAACAGAGATTTCTCCAAAGAAGATATACAGATGGCCAACAGGCATATGAAAAGATACTCAACATCACTAGCTATCAGGGAAATGCAAATCAAAACTACAATGAGGTATCACCTCACTCAGGTCACAATGGCGATAATTAACAAGACAGGAAACAACAAATGTTGGAGACGGTGTGGAGAGAAGGGAACCCTTGTTCACTGCTGGTGGCAGTGCAAAACAGTGCAGCCACTATGGAAAGCAGTTTGGAGTATCCTCAGAAAATTAAGGATAGATCTACCATATGATCCAGCTATTCCACTGCTGGGTATTTATCCAAAGAACCTGAAAACACAAAGGCATAAAGATACTTGCACCCCTATGTTCATTGTGGCATTATACACAATAGCCAAGACTTGGAACCAACCTAGGTGCCCATCAAGGGATGAATGGATAAAGAAGATGTGGTATTTATACACGATGGACTACTACTCAGCCATTAGAAATGACGAAATCCAGCCATTTGTGACAACATGGATGGACCTTGAGGGTATTATGCTGAGTGAAATGAGTCAGAGGGAGAAAGTCAAATACCATATGATCTCACTCATAAGTAGAAGATAAAAACGACAAAAAAGAAACACATAGCATTGGAGATTGGACTGGTGGTTACCTTTGGGGAAGGGGGGAGAGGGGAGGGCAAAAGGGGTGATTAGGGTCACATGTGAGGGGATGCACTATAATTAGTGTTCGGGTGGTGAACGTGATGTAATGTATACAGAATTCGAAATATGTTGTACATCCGAAAAAAATAAAAATTAAAAAAAAAGATTCAGAAATAGATAATTTCTGGACATATCCATTTATTCAATAAAAATATATTGAGCACCTAATATACATTAGACATCATTCTTAGCACTGGGCATGTAATATACCAGGAAAATACCTTATAAACATTTATGCACCAAACAAAATATCATTTAACTATCTAAAGCAAATACATTAGAAATACATTGTATTAGACTTCACCTCTCTAATAAATGGTCATGTTAAGTACACAAAATCAGTAATTTTGATTTTTCTTAGTTTCTTTTGCATATATATATATTAAATATTTCTAATTTGTTACGTATAATTCACAGGTGCATTTTTCCACTTTCAGATAAAATGGGAGAATATAGAGTAAAACTTGAAAGTCCATCCTCATTCCCATAACTCAGAAGTTAATTACTGTTAATGTATTGCTGTGTATCCTTCTACTGTCATTCTAAGCATTAGCACACATATATGCACTTATTATACATACATAAACGTTTCCCAGAATGTATCATTAAAAGAGAAAGAGATAGAAAATATGAGAAATTACAATGATGTCTAAGTCTAGACCTCATCCACTTAATAGGAATTCCTAGGGAAGATAATAGACAGAATGCAGGGGAAGAAATAATCATGCAAAAAATTCAATAAAATGTGCATTTGCTGAGTTTTCCTGTTGATAAAGCCATTGAGAACGATGCAAAATAAATGTGGTGCACATCTAGCCAAATTAAAAATGGTTAAAATGTAAAACATCAAGAGATAAAAGTGAAATTCCCCAAAGGTACTATGATAACTGCACACAAACCAGTAAGTAGAGAGGGTAGATAACATTGTGTTTCCTCTATTGTCGTTTGCACAGAGATGGAGAATTCAATTATAAGGAACTTTTGTTTCATGTATGTGCACTTTTTAATGTCACAACTAAACCAAAGCAAATTGAGTCTTCTAACTGCCTAAATATTTGTCTTTAATTTTTCCATTGGAGGACCATAAGGAGAATGGAGTTTGTTTCATAAAGAATGCAGGGAGATACTAATTACTTAAAAATATATAGATGCCTACAAAAAATAAGAAGTTATTATACTTAATTTATCTGCAAATTAAGAAAATATAGTTAGCTTGAAAGGCTACCAGAAAAAAATAAAAATATGAATTAGAGTAAACCATGTAATTCTAAGAAGTTAACATAGTGTACAGAATGATCAAGAGGGCTATTAAAGTTATTTGGCCAACCAATCTCTCTTAGGAATGAATTAGCAATAGAGAGTACAGCTGGAAGCCATAGGACCACAGAGGTTTAGGTAAAAAGGAACAGATGGATCTGTAGTGTGAAGTTTCTAAAGATGGAAGAGCTTATTTCATGATCATGCTGACCACAATGCAAGACAAACAACTCTGTAGGAATGAGTTAGCATCATTAGACAAAATGAAAGCTGTTTATAACCATGAGTGAAAAGTACTGCCTGAAAACTTACCTTTTATTTTACAAATATTGCCCAAAAGAATCACCTTTAAATAGATAAGACTATCATATTCTTCAAGGAAGACTTGTAAAATTCTTTTGTCTAATGTTTTGCTCCAGACAGGTGAACATCTAAGGCATTCATGAGCACTGAGTGTCTTTTTTTAAAAAAAGAATTCACAAAATAAATACTTCAGGTCCCTAAGTACCTTGTTTCAGTTACTGGCATCGCACAATCTCAGAGTTGGAAAGGACCCTTGATGATATCTAGACCAACCTCAAGTGGATATACAAATTTCTTCAGAACCATCTGGCAAGTGGTCAACCAGCTTCCAAGCTTCTGCATTAGTGAAGATGTCTGCTAATTAAGGCCATTCTCTCAAGACAATTTTTTGCATTCTTTGAATTCAAACCATAGAAATATCTTCTTTACATGGATTCAAATCAACATTTTTGTAACTGTCAACTCTTTGTCATAACTTTGTCCTCTGAAGTTACCCAAGAGTAAGTCTTACATCTTCCCTCAGTGAAAACCATTCAAATAAATGGAAGTGAGCAGCAAATTGCTTCTCTAGGCTAAACGATCTTGTTCCCTCGACTGTTCTCGAAAGAAGATGCCATGTTCCCTGTCCATCCTCATCACTCTTCTGTGTGTCCACTCCTGTTTGTGTATCCCTCTTAAAATACAATTTTCTTGGAGTTGTTTGAGGCAAGCACCTCAGAATGATTACCTCACTTATTCTAGATTACATAAGCCAATATAAAACAATAATAAAAGACCACAATGACATTCCAGTAATTAAGATCCCTAACCCTTGCGAGAGGATTTAGTGCTTCAGCAGAGTAAAAGCCACGGCCATTGTATGAACTATGGTTTCCAAGAGAAGCCAGATCTAACTACAAGAGAAGCAGGAGTAACAATGCATAAAGGAGAGAAACCAATTCAACCAACATGGGACTGATAGATGTCTCAAACTTTTCCAAGATTTACCACCTGTTCTGGAGTCCTGTGTAAACTGACAAGCTAAATATAGAAACAAGGGTACCCCAGGTTTCTCCATGCCTACCTAGAAAAGGATGTATAGGATCAGTAACTGCCAAAAGACGGATTGTTTTTCAATCTGCCCTTATCCAGGAAGTCTCAGTATTTCTGTAGTCTCACACTTAGGTTTATGGCTTTTATGATAATTAAATTCCCATAAATTCCCAGTAGCATTGTTTTGCCTCTAACTCTTGTCCCATATTTCAAATATTTCTATGAATGCAAGAAAGGGGAACACACAACTGGCAACATTCCATGAATATAATACTACATGGAAATATTCATGAAAACTTGAATGAATAGAAGTGTATAGAACGTCACAGTAATAAGATTTGCCCAATTTTCCAATATAATTTAAAATCTTACATTGTTTTAAAAAAATAATAAACTAAGAAGCCTGACTTTTGCTAATTGCAAAACTGAAGAAGATAAATATGCAAGGACCAGGTAAAGAACCACACAAATATCCTTATTGTGTTAACAGGATTTTAGCAAATTTTTATAACCCACTGCTATGAAATGAGCCCTAAATAATATCCCTAAAGAGACTTTCATTGACAAAGCTTCACTTTCGCTGGAGAGATTCTCACTGGCCATTGACCATGTCGGCAAAGGTAGACAATCCAAGCTCATCAGTTAGATGTAGACCCCCAGAAGTTTTCCTGGGGATCCTATTTCTGGGACAGCTATGTCAACCATAGATCCTTTCCCACCTCTGGGCAGGTGCTAGACCACAAAGTCACCATGCCCTTCCTAGCAGCATTATCTCTGAGGTCCAGCCTCCTCAAGAGCAGTGGGAGTGGAAAGGCCTTGCCCTGACAGGCCCATCAATTCAGCCACAGTTTTCTATATGAGATCTTAAGAATTCTGATACCAAAGAGTGGCCTGGAAGCTGAATTTGCTTTAAATGCCACCCATCCCTCTCTCAAGTCTTAACAAAACGAAAGGTTCAATAGTCGGTCCTCACGGGGATAAATCTTGACCAGCTCTAAAAATTTTTGTCCCTAAAGTGTTGCCGTCCTTTCCCCTCCTGCTTTCTCAGTATGTGGAAGGGGATCACTGCAAATTAATTTTAGTAAACTACATAAATCTGCATAAAACAAGCAGATAAACTTCTGTACAATATGTTTAAAACAATGGGTCCCCGGAATAAAAGTCTCAACTCCACATAACATGTATTGAACCCTGTAACATCAGGAAAAAGACCTGGGCAGAAGGACATGCTTTTCTCAGAGATAGATGGCCAGTGTGTTGCTACAGGCAAATAAACAAATCAAAACAAAAATACTGAGAGTGCTCAATTTGGGAAATGAAGTCCAAAGAAAAAACCCTTTTCCTACCCTTTATGAAACTGTAATGCAGTTGCACCAAGATTATCGCGTGGAGCTTAGGTCACTATATCCCGGTCTGTAAACCGTGCTTTCCACATAGATGTCATTCTAAATGCCTTGAATGATACTTCCTCTCTTAGTCTGTAATCAGGAATTTGGCCCCAATTTCCAATCCAACAAGATATTAACACGATGTTTCAGCAAAAGTGGAGGGCAAGCAAGTATCATTTTCCTAAAATACTGTTTTTTCTGGTAATCTTCCTTTCTTGCTCCCCTGCCCATTTGTGACGTCAACCAATGCAGCAACTGGCAACCAATAGAAGCAAGCAATCTAGAACTTTCCCTACAGCCTGAAGTCCAGTCATTAGTTCACTTTATGATCCCCTCATTTACTAGTACTTGGAAGAACAATTGTGTCACCAACTTGACTGACCAACGAATACAAGGCAAGGGATCATTTCTGGGTGCTGCCTTCTAGTTCTGCAAAAACTATAATCCAATCCCCCAAAATAAATGGTTTGGGTAGTCGGAGTCAGGTACTATAAATAAATATGTCAATTGAAGATTATCTCAATGTCTGAACACTCCTTTCTGGATGTAATAAAGGAATTTGATGGAGTAATCGATAATAATGAGGCAAATGTCACAATGTGAATAGTTAGGTAAGACACAAAATGTTTGAAACCATCACAAGATAACACTCAAAGTATTTTGGCTATAAGTATCCTTTAAGAATAATTATCCTCTTATCTAAAACGCAGATGTTTGAGATTGTTATATTAGCTTCCTAAAAATGAACTCACATGGTTTAGAAAAGAGATGTCTCATCAAATTCCAAGATTTGGCTTGGATTCCCCATCATCCATGCCATAATGCAAACACACCACCACATATTAAAAAGACATAATAGAACAGGAAAATATCTCCAATCTTAAAGAGAACAAGAGTATGGGAACAACATTGTGTAAGGAAGGGCAAGAATGAAATCAGAGGGTAAATATTTGTTGAGGGCCATAGGGTGCTTAATCAAAAATAGAGCTTCTCTTCTCTTTGGAATAATAAAGCCTTTGAAGGAAGAATCAAAAATCTTCAAAGTCCCAAGTGTATCGATAGATGGCATGTACTTGTTTACCTATCTCAACATTCTAGAACTGAAATTAGGGACAGGAAAGGGAAATGCAGGGTGGATGCAGATCCTTAAAATTTTACAGTGGAAAGCTTGAGTCAATTTGAATTGTATTATTGTTTGGTACAGAGGGTGTTAGAAATCAAAATATATAAATTCACCAAAAAAATGAGAGCAAAGAAAATTTTCTGTTTTGTTCACTGCTCTTTTCCAGCACCTTGAACAGTGCTTGGAACTTATTAGACTCTCAATAGATATTTGTAAAATGAATAAAATAATAAATAACTATTCAAGTTTTTAAATAAATTCAAAAATGACAAAGCATTGGATGTGGTTCGACAACTCACAGTGTACGTTAGTATTATATAGAAAGATCCCTGGAAGGGGAGAAGATTGAAATGTCAATCATTTACTACCTTGAAAATCATCTGAATATCCACCCACTAGAGAAACTCATGTAGATCTCCTGCTGGAATGGAATCATTTGATTTTGCTTATCTATCATTCGTTGAGGGTTAATCACTGGCAGAATCATGATGAAAAGTAAGTTCTACCTTCCGGTTATACTTTAGGATGTAATATACCTCCACTCACTCTTGCACATTTTCTCCCTTAAGGACAAGATGATTTAGAAAAGCATCTTTCTGTTAGAAAGAGTGTCGACCATACAGTAGGAGAATCCAAATTAAAATTCCACCTCTGCCACTTGCTATGTGATCTTGGGCAAATTCACCTTTTTTAATCACTCAACTGCTCTGAATTTGTTTTCTCTTTTGCAAAATGGATTGTGAGAATTAAGTCAGTTTTCACATGTATGTGAAAGCACCTAGTTTGGTCTTCCTTCCTCCCTTCCCTCTTTCCTCCCAAATACATCATTCTATGTCTCCTTCTTTCCATGTATCTTGTCTTGTAATGCTCCTTGTCACCCCAGAGACCACCATCTGTTGTGTCTTCACTCAATACCCCAGTAGTTCCTACCTCTTAATTATTCAATGTATATGTTAACAGAAGAGGATTATGAATTAACTGGCATTAAAATGTTTATGACTGACAGTATCAATATGTTGATCTGCCTCTATACTACAGCCTTTAAAAATGCAAATCTAATCATGTCACACCCCTGTGGAAAATTTTTCAACTGTTGCCTGCATAAGACTCCTGCACAAGGCTTTTAAGATCCCATGTTCCCTGGGCCTTGTCTGCCTCTTCAGCCTCATCTCAAACTACATGCTCCCTTGACCTCTATGATTCAGCAATACAGGGTTTCCTTGAGTCCCGTGGTTAATATCTATTCATTTTTCAAGTCTCATTCTGGAAATTTCTTCCCCAGGAGGGCTTCTTGACCCCTAGAAGAAATGAGATCCCTCTACTACCCATCCCTATAGCATCTCATATGTTCTCTTTTGTTTTGCTTTTAGTGTTTGCTAACATAGTATAATATCTGAATTCCTAGGAACAGGGATTGGGTGCCTTAATCCAAAAAGTGTCTATCTTGGCATAAATTTTATGTATCATCAGCAGGCTGAAGTTAAAATATATTGGAAAAGATTCTAGGAAGCCTAATGAAAGATTCACTCCTTGTCCCACCTGAAAGCCACTTCCATGACACTCCCCATCCTATCTGAATAGATTGAAATATCCACCTGAGTTAGAGACAAAGGTAAGGTGCATTATCTCGAACATCAAACAGGAAATTTTATTCAATAAATATTTTTGAACAACTACAACATATTTATACTCTGCTCCCTCTCCACCAAAAGTGATTTTTTTTTAATTACCAGGAGATCCATCCTCCTAGCGTTCATGTTTTACCAAGAATACGCCCTGAGAGTGTGCCTCTCCTCCAGCCTCCAATCCATAGTACATCAGTGAAAGATAAAATGACACCCTAGACGCCTACATGTCCCAGGAGAAGGGTGAGGCCAGGAGTGGAGCAACATAGAGGAACAGGACAGCATGAAGCCAACAGAACTGGCCAAATGAAACTCTAAGACCTGATCCATTAAGTGTATTAGGACAGGGAGATCTAACCCAGGCAAGGAGCCTAGATGACAAAAAGCAATAGGTAGGGATAAAATAGTATGAATATATCTGTGGGCAGAAAAGGAAGACTGGCTGGAAGAACAGTCCCCTACTTGCTGCTTTTGCCTAGAGCGAGATATATTTAAGCTAATAGATGTTGACTGTCTTCATTAAGACTGCTGTCCAGCACTGCTATCTCTGGGGAAGACTGAAATTCACAGAGTGGGGAAAGTAGGTGAACCCTGCTGGTGCTCAAAAAAGAAAATCACATATATTCTGTTGTATCCTTTATTCTTAAGCATCAATTTTGAAATCTTAAAAGAAGTTTCTGAGACTTCCAAGGGAACAGGAAAATATAAAGACAAATGGTCTGGAAAATTTTTAAACACTAATTGTGTGACCAGTTGCAGGAGCAGACAAAGTCTTGATTAAGTAATTGGCCTGATGACCAATAAAAAGTCCAAGTTCAGCTCATGAAACTTTGACTTGTCCAGCTGTTTAAAGCAAAGGAACCCTGAAATGAATATTAGAAAACTTTTTCCAACAAATGAGCAACACATGCCAGTGCATAGATGCATAATAAACTTATAAGGAACCATGTTGACAGTTTCATTGCTTTTGGCAAGACTACAAATTCTTGGACATCTGAAACATTCCAGTTCTCTTTTCTACTCTTTTTTGATCCCAAGATTCTTGATTGGGGCAGGGAAGAGTTGGTGACACAAATTAGCAAAAGACATTTTCTCTCTTTTAAAATTAAAAGACTCTTTACGGGAAATTATGCAGACTCAATAATTATTTGTGGATTACACATAACTTCCATTGAATTGAAAAGTTCTGTCCTTTGGTTGCTGTGATTTTTATTGTGTTGCAGAAAGTTCTTTTCTCAAAAGTGTTAAAGTTGTTTATCAAACACATCTGCTGTCTCATATTCTATCAACAATAACAGACTTCATTTATAAACGGCTACACATAACACACATTGGAAGTTTTGGACACATTAGAAAAATCTAATAAGTAATCAAAAGACCAGAAGGGTTTTTATAACTTAGCTCTTTATCAATAATCTTTCATGACCACAAGAGAAAAATGATTGCATAAACCCAGACAGCCACTTGATTGAATCCAACTTAACCATGGCTCTCTCTTCCATAACACTATTTCAACATTCCAATCCTACTTAGCACAGGTAACAATTTTTAGAAAAGCTCGCATAAAATTTCTGGTCTTGTGAACTAGCCCCTTTACCTCCTAAGGCTGCCAAGCTTTAGAAATAAAGTTGCAGAAAACTCTTTTTCAAGTAAGCACTTTTTTTTTTTTTTAAAGATCCATGACTAATATATCCCAGGTCTGTTTAACTTACACTGATTACACTGAGGCCCCTTTTGCCTTCCATTATAAGGAAGGCTACTTCCACAAGCTTCGTGGCTGTCAGGTTTCATAGGCTCGTCCCTGTGTACTCCTCATTTGACCTTCTGGACACTGACCAACCTGTGTGGTTCTAGAGCTGCTTCTGGCAATCCAGGTGGTCCTGGATTCCAGCCTTCTCTCCACTTTGTTAATTTATATGCCTACAACACCCCTGCAGGCCTTAAAAGGTTGACTTTGGCTGTGAGACAGGAAACATTGCATCCATGTGGAAGCAGATGAAAAGGGAACCTTCTAATGGAGTACTAAACATAAATCAAGGGGGAGAAAAACAAAATGCTGTAGATTAGGGTCTCGGCTGAGTGCATTTTATATGTTACACCAAAACACTCAAGTCTGAGGTTGAAATGTTTAGTTATCACTTCACTCAGAGAAACTCATGCCCATTGGGTTTGATGGTTGGGTTAAAAGCCAGGTACAAGAAAATACAATTTGCTCCTCTACAACATGAAGAGGTCTCTGTCTGTCTGGAGTTCACTTCTTCTGTTTGAAGTAAATGAGATGTCCTTTATACAACAGATGTGCACCAAATCACCCCAAACACATCTGCTTCCTCAAAGTGTTTTTAGCACAACCGGCCATCACTTAGAAGTGATGAGAAAACAGAGATAACTGTTATTTAACTTCACATTTTCTCATTTAACAGCGGCCTCTAAAGTTTGCTTTGATTTTAGTAAACACATAAATGAACAAACTCTAAGCTGTAGCTTCAAAAATAAAATTTTTTTCAAAAATTGAAAAACCTTTTATAAGCAGAGAGATATTGGTGTTCATCGTGTGGATTCTCTAGCTTCTCATTCCTACACTGATGGATCTCGAGATCTCATAGGTGAGGCTAAGGCAGTAATTGGCGGCTGCTAGAAGAAGCTGGCCCAGAGAAGATGCCGAATATTCCATTTTTTGACCATTCTATACAAGGAGAATAAGAAAATACCTTCATGCAGAGGAGTGGTTCTAAAAGTGTGCCCTCAGGTCAGTGGCATCAGTATCAACTAGGAACTTGTTAGAAATGCAAATTCTCAGGCCCCATCCCAGACTTACTGAGTCCGAAATTTCAGGAGTAGGCCCAGAAATCCGTGTTTTAATACCTTCTCTACAAGATTCTGAGGCACACTCAAGTAAGAGAACCACTGGTGTGGAGGCACTACGTAGAGTTCCACCTCTCACCCCCAACCCCATGAAGAATGGGGTTTTCTCTGCCTACCCCAAATTCAAACTGCTTTGTAGTATGTTCAAATAAAGCTCTCCTGAACATTCTGTTTTTAAACTATTATATAATCCAGAAAATCAATATCTCTAAACATAAGCTAGATCCTCACTATATAGCAGGCCACATCAAATACTCTTAGAGCATACAATACTGCAGCAAGAAGAGTTTGTAACCCATCACAAACCAGTACCATCAATTAAGTTTTACTGCAGAGTAAAATTCTTACGTTTGGACAGAGTATTATTATATAAGAAAAGATCTCTCCTCCAATCAAATAGTCACAGATATAATTAATTATATGAATTTTTAATTGTCATTTTATCATTCAAAAAACACATATTGATCATTTCTTTATCCTTAGAATTTAGCATACTGTCTGGCACAGAATTAGTGAGTGATATTTGTGAATAAGTGAATAAGTGATAAAGGAGAGAATTCGTATGATTTAGGGGGAAAATCATGAATTTTGCCACAAATAAAACTAGGTTCATTTTCTGGTGCTTCTATTCATTTGCTGTGTAAATTGGAATTTGAAAAGGTACATAACCTCTGTAGGTTTCACTTTTATCTATAAAATGGAGATACTAAAACATGTGTTCATAGTTTTTAAATGAAGGTTAAAAGAAAAATGTGTGTAAGCACTTCACACAATGCTTAGCTTACTTACAAGTACTCAGTGAACTACAGTTTCTTTTCTTCCCTTTTCTAGGATAAATGTGTTATCCTTTTTTATGTATAGGGCTTTCCCTCTCAGTGGTGATGTAATACAGATTATGCAGAAAAGCCATAAATGTTACAAACAAAAATACACATGTTACGCTGTCAGGGATTCTGGTTGAGTTTTGTGTGATGATTTCACTTCTCTCACCTGGTGTAGCGATGCCATAAGCAAAGAGGAACCGATGATAAAAGTCAGAATCATTGCCTTGTACCCAATTCAGTGAATGTGTGTATATTGTTGAACCCTTCTTGGATCTTTTATAGTATCAAAATTACCTTTAGAGGCCAGCCTGGTGGCATAGTAGTTAAGGTCACATGCTCCACTTTGGCGGCCTGGAGATCACTAGTTTAGATGCCGGACCCGGCCCCATGCACTGCTTGTCATGCCACACTGTGGCAGGCATCCCACAAAGTAGAGGAAAACTGGCACAGATGTTAGCTCAGGGCCAAGCTTTCTCAGCAAAAAGAGGAGTTTTGGTGGTGGATGTTAGCTCAGGGCTCATCTTCCTCAAAAAACCAAAAAAAAATTGCCTTTAAGTTATTTTGAAGGAAGTTTTGCCAATTCATTGGGGTGGTTCTTTCCTCGTGGAAAAAGAATGTAGGCAGTTGTCTTCATATGCAATATAGAAAGAAGTCCTTTCTGCAAAAACTAGATTAAAACCTAGTTTCAAAAACTACATTATTTACCAAACAACAGCAGCCAGGAAATTCTTCTTGGTTTTCCTCAGAATTGAAAAAAAATTGAACTTCTCAAAGAGAAGCCAACTAACAGTAAGTTGAAAGAATAGATAGGAAAGCAAGGGGCCAGACACTGCATATATACGCTTCAAGAGGAGAAGCTGTGCCAAAAAACCAGCACCTAAGTTTACGAGCCATTTTGATACCTACCTTGGGTAACTAGGTTCACACTTCCCCCTCTGAGCAGGGCACATATCCACACACTCCTTGAAATATGACTATGACCTCCCCATTATGGGATGCAAATCCCTAGCTCCACCTTCTAGGCCAGCACCAGAAAGGGGCTTCAAGGATTATGGCCAGGAACTCTGGAAGGCTTCACTGGTTCAAGAGATTCCGCTTACTGTTTCTTCAAAGAGCCTCAAGAGCAAGCAGAAGTGAGAATCGGTAGTTCTCACTGAGACTCTAATTGAAATCCTGATGTAGGGTTCATCAGCTTTCTGTTACCTCTTTGTGTTTATCCTTTTGATTAATTCCAGGTCCTTTCATCACTACTTGGATTTTTCTACCTCCGCCCCCTCTACTTGCTTCTATGGAGAAGGAGAAAACGTCATACAAGGAATTTGACTGCACTATGCCTCAGTTTTATCATGTGTAGAATGCAGCTATCATCTTCAGAGTTGCATTGGGACAATAAGATAAATTATATGAAAAGCAATTTGCCTGTTTCCTAGCACATAGCAGGTGCCTAATACATACAGTTGAATCTACAGTCATTTCCATAACTTTCCCTGACTACATATTTTCCTTTAAGCCATAAAAATTAAGTCTAAAAATATGTCAAAAAGAGAAAAATTCATGTTTATGTTAAACTAACATCTTATTCCCATGCTATGTGTTTGGAAAAACAAACTATGACTTTATATTATACATCTTATTTTCCAATTTAGACTATAGGCTTCTATACAACTTAATATGAGCTAACCTTTATTTTAAAACAGCTAAAGCAAGTGGACACATAAAACAATTATTCTGATTCAGATCCACACCAATATGTTCCTGCCCGTCCTCTTAAATATAAACTTCTGTTTGTGTAATCCACAAAACTTAGCCCTACATGAATTTCTATCAAATATTTTTATTATAAAAATGAATGAGGGGGCCAGCCCCATGGCCAAGTGGTTAATTCCGTGTGCTCCACTTTGGTGGCCCGGAGTTTCGCCAGTTCGCATCCTGGCTGTGGACATGGCAGGACTCATCAGGCCATGCTGAAGTGGTGTCCCACATAGCACAACCAGAAGGACCACAACTACAATATACAACTAGGTACTGGGGGACTTTGGGGAGAATAAGAAGAAACAGGAAAAAAAAAGATTGGCAACAGATGTTAGCTCAGGTGCCAATCTTTAAAAAAAAATGAATGCAGTCAGAAATCTGAGTAATGTATAAATGATTGAGCTGTTTATCATTCTGATTTTAGCTTGTGAATATTATAGGATTTATGGGAAACCTTTTCCATTTTTCTGAAAATTGGTAAGGCACACTATTTAAAATGTCTATCCATATTCATAAAAACTCAGCTGCTGATGATATGGAGCACCTAACAGCAAAGGTAAGTTGAATTATTTAGGAAAGGTAAGCCTTGATCCTTTATCAGCTTATCAGTTCAAACAAACACCACTAACAACTCTAAATGTAACACTAAAGAAGAAACAAATCAGTTAAGTTTAAGTCAGATAGACATGTCCAAGATTTAAAAAGTAAATTTCCCCAGACTTGGTGCATTTGAGGACATTTTTATAAATAGGGTCTTCTCAAATTTTCCTTTAAAAATAATATAAAATATATAGGACATCAGCATTATGGCAGAGTGAGTGAGTCCCTTTGTCTCTCCCCTCTAAATTATAACTAAACAGACATCAACTGACCAACAGAGGATTCCCTACACAGCACAGTAGGACACCTAAGAGATCCAGGCAGATGTACATCTGAAGATGGGTGGACTAGACCCCTGGGAAGCTGTGGAACTAGGGGAGCAGGCCCCTTACTCTCCTCTAGTGGTAGTGATTCAGGGCATGGATCCTCAGGCAGCAGCCCATGTGACTGTGAATGGAGGTGAGGGTGGCTCAGCCTTATGCCTGCACAAATGCCCACAGGGCAGCAGCTGTGGCCCCACATATGTGCAAAGTCCCCAGTGGTGGCAACAGTGGCACTGAGTGTGCAAACACCCATAGAGTAGCGGCCCTGCCCTGTGATGGTTGGTGGAACAGTGGGAGCAGTGGCAGCCTGACCTACACAACTGCAAGCAGACAGAGTGGGCACACCCAGCCCCCAGTGGCAGCACCCCCTACACTACTCCACCAACAGCCAGGGCTGCATACAAGTCTCTGCACTCCCAGGCCCCTGCCAACGAAACCGACACCCATGAACCCAGCACCCCTGGAAGTGATAGAACCAGCATCCCCAGACAACAAGGGATCAACAGCACAGGTGGTGTACTGCACTAGAGTATCCAAGCCTGAAGAAAGCCAGTGGAGAAACACAAGACCCAGGTGACCAGAACCAAAGTAACCAAAGTTGTACCTAAATAAGAAAAAGTGATTATTACCACAAATGTGCTGGCAGAGGATCAATTCACCAAACACCATGATGATTTACAGAAACACTGTAGAACAGAAGGAAATGACAACTCTCCAGAAACCAAATCTGAAGTCACAGAAGATTACAATCTAACTGACAGAGAATTCAAAAATAATTGCCATAAAGAAACTCAATGAGCTACAAGAAAACTCAGACAGTTCAATGAGCTCAGGAATAAAATTAATGAACAGAAGGAATACTCCAAAGAGATTGAAGCTCTAAAAACAAAAAACAAAACAAATTCTGGAAATGAAGAATACAATTAATGAGATAAAAAATAATGTAGAAAGCATAAAAAATAGAGCAGACCTTATGGAAGAGAGAATTGGTGAGCTTGAAGACAGGAACACAAATTGATACAAGTGGAGGAGGAGAGAGAACTAAAGTTTTAAAAAAATGAAGAAATTCTTTGAGAAATATCCAACTCAATTAGGGAAAGTAACATAAGGATTGTAGGTATCCCAGAGAGACACGAGACAGAGAAAGAAGCAGAGAGCTTATTCAAAGAAATAATAGGTGAAAACTTTCCAAATCTGAGGAAAGAACTGGACATGCAAGTCAATAGACATGTCTATTGCAAGTCAATAGCAAGTCCCTTGACATCAAGTCAATGGAATTCCTAATTACATCAATGCAAAAAGATCTTCTCCAAGGCATATAATATTAAAACTGTCAAAAGTCGGGGCCAGCCCAGTGGTGCAGTAGTTAAGTTCGCACATTCTGCTTTGGCAGCCCCAGGTTCACCACTTTGGATCCCGGGTGCAGACATGGCACTGCTTGGCAAGCCAGGCTGTGGTAGGCATCCCACATACAAAGTAGAGGAAGACAGGCAACAGATGTTAGCTCAGGGCCAGTCTTCCTCAGCAAAAAGAGGAGGATTGGCAGCAGATGTTAGCTCAGGGCTAATCTTCCTCAAAAAACAAAACTGTCAAAAGTCAATGACAAATAAAAAATATTAAGGACAGCAAGAGAGAAGACCATAACCTAGAAAGGAACCCCTCACAGGCTTTAAGTTGATTTCTCAGCAGAAACCTTATAGGCAGGGAGAATGGAATGATATATGTAAAATACTTAAAGACAAAAACTATCAGCCAAGAATACCCTATTCAGCAAAATTATCTTCAGATATAACAGAGAAATAAAAGCTTTCCCAGACAAACAAAGCTGAGGGGTTCATCACCACTAGAACTGCCCTACAAAAAATGACCCTGATACCAAAACAAGACAAGGACAACACAAAAAAGGAAAATTACACATCAATATAACTGATGAACATAGATGCAAAAATCCCAAACAAAATATTAGCAAATCAAATACAAGAATATATTCAAAGGCTAATACATCATGGTCAAGTGGGATTTATTCCAGGGATGCAGAGACGTTTCGATATCCACAAATCAATAATGATACACCATATTAACAAAATAAGGGATAAAAATCACATGATCTCAATAGATGCAGAGAAAGCATTTGACAGGATCCAACATCCATTTACGATAAAAACTCTGAATAAAATGGGAACAGAAGGAAAGTACCTCAACATAATAAAGGCCGTTTCTGACAAACTCATAGATAACTTCATACTCAATGACAAGAAACTGAAAGCCATTCTTATGAGAATAGAAACAAGACAAGGGTGTCCACTCTAACCACTCTTATTCAACATAGTACTGGAAGTTCTAGCCAGAGCAATTAGACAAGAAAAAGAAATAAAAAGGGATCCAAATTGGAAAGGAAGTACTAAAACTCTCACTGTTTGGAGATGACATGATTCTATATATAGAAAACCCTAAAGAATCCACCAGAAAACTATTAAAATAAGCAACAACAAGAGCAAAGTTGCAGGGTACAAAATCAACATACAAAAATCAGTTTCATTTCTATGTACTAATGAGGAACTAGCAGAAAGAGACATCAAGAATACAAGCCCACGGCCAGCCCCACAGCCAAGTAGTTAAGTTCGCGCACTCCAGCTTTGGCAGCCCAGGGTTTTTCCGGTTCAGATCCTAGGCATGGACCTAGCACCACTCATCAAGCCATGCTGAGGTGGTGTCCCACATAGCACAACCAGAAGGACCTACAACTAAAATATACAACTATGTACTGGAGGGCTTTGAGGAGAACAACAAGAAAAAAGGATTGATAGCAGATGTTAGCTCAGGTGTCAATATTTGAAATAAAGAGCTACATATTAAAAAAAAAAAAACAAGAATACAATCCCATTCACAACTGCAACAAAAAGAATAAATTTAACCAAGGAGGTAAAAGATCTATACACTGAAAACCGTAAGACATTATTGAAAGAAATTGAAGAAGACATAAAGAAATGGAAAGATATTCCAAGCTCATGGATTGGAAGAATACACATAGTTAAAATGTCCATATTGCCTAAAGCAATCTACAGATTCACTGCAATCCCAATAAGAATCCCAATGACATGTCTCACAGAAATAGAACAAAGAATCCAGAAATTTACATGGAACAACAAAAGACCCTAAATAGTCAATGGAATCCTGAGAAAAAAGAACAAAGCTGGAGGCACCACAATCCTGACTTCAAAATACACTACAAAGCTACAGTAATCAAAACAATATGATACTGGCACAAAAACAGACACACAGATCAATGGAACAGAGTTGAGAGCCTGGAAATAAAACCACACATCTATGGATTGCTAATGTTTGATGAAGGAGCCACGAACATATAACAGAGAAAGGAAATTCTCTTCAATAAATGGTGTCGGGAAAGCTGGACAGCCATGTGCAAAAGGTTGAAAGTAGACTATTATCTTACACCATACACAAAAATTAACTCAAAATGGGTTAGACTTGAATGTGAGACCTGAAGTTGTAAAACTCCTAGAAGAAGATGTAGGCAGCACACTCTTTGACATGGGTCTTAGCAGTATCTTTTCAAATATCATGTCTACTCAGGCAAGGGATGCAAAAGCAAAAAACAAATGGGACTACATCAGACTAAAAAGCTGCAAGGCAAAGGAAACCATGAAAAAAATGAAAAGACAACCCTCCAACTGGGAGAAAATATTTGCAAATCATATCTCTAGCAAGCGGTTAATTTTCAAATTATATAAAGAACTCATACAACTCAACAAGGAAAAAACAAACAACCCGATCAAAAATGGGCAGAGGAATGAACAGACATTTTTCCAAAGAAGATATACAGATGGCCAATAGCCACATGAAAAAATGTTCAACATCACTAGGAAAATGCAAATCAAAACTACAATGAGATATCACCTCACACCCATCAGAATAGCTATAATTAAAGACAAAAAATAAATGTTGGAAAGGATGTGGAAAAAATTGAACCCTCATACACTGCTGGTAGGAATGCAAACTGGTGCAGCCACTATGGAAAACAGTATGGAGATTTCTCAAAAAATTAAAAATAGAAATACCATATGATCCAGCCATCCAACTACTGGGTATTTATCCAAAGTACATGAAATCAATAATTCAAAGAGATTTATGCATCCCTATGTTCATCACAGATTATTCGCAATAGCCAAGACATGGAAGAAACCCAAGCACCCATCAATGGATGAATGGGTAAAGACGATGTGGTATATATACACAATGGAATACTACTCAGCCATAAAAAAAGACAAAATCATCCATTTGCAACAACATGGATGGACCTTGAGGGTATTATGCTAAGCAAAATAAGTCAGACAGAGAAAGAAAAACATCATATGATTCCACTTATATGTGGAAGATGAACACATGAATAATGAGAAGAGATTAGTGGTTACCAGAGGGGAAGGGGGTGGGAGGGAGGGAAGAAGGGGTAAAGGGGTACAAATGTATGGTGACAGATAAAAACCAAACTATTGATTGTTGACACAATGCAGTCTACAATGAAAATGAAATACAATATGGTACATCAGAAATTACAATGTTATAAGCCAATTTGAGCTCAATAAAAAAATATAAAATATATAACATCAATATCCACAAAGTTATTCAAAGTAACTTGTGGGAGAAAGAATCAAGACTCGTCTTTCTCAGAACATTTGAGTTGGTATTAATCACATACTCTTCACTTAGAGATTTATCCTTTCAATTCAACTTTTTCAAAATAAAAAAAGGCAATGGAATTCACAAAAAGAAAGGCAAAAACAATTGCAAAATATAATGACCATAAAATTGTATTCGGGAAGATTGTATTTGTACTTCACCCAAAGAAATCAAAGTCACTTTCAAATCTTATCAAAATATACAACTGTCTGGAATGGAAAATAAAAACCTTGAAGAACAATCAAGACTTGGTTTGTCCAGGTTCAAAACTCTTTCCCAATATTTCTTCCCATCACTCAATTTTAAAATCTATAACAACTTACTGTGTTCAGTTGAATTTGAATATACAACACCACTGAATCTGCTCAACCAGCCAAGAGGAGGGGCCAAGGATACACATTGTTCTTATTTATGAAATGTGATGTAACTGGAGACCGCAGTCATAGTCAAGAATTTGTACCCATCCCTTCTCACCACACAACACATGCAAAGCAGGTGCCTTTCTATTCATTAAAATCAGACTGAGAGGGATTATTTTTATCTGTTATTATGTACCTAAGAAACCAGACACAATTGGGTAAGATATGCCAAACAGGAGAACACATAATAGGGTACCATAGATTGATTTAAATATTTTGCAACCAGAGGGAACTATGTAGTACCAAGTTTCCAAATGGATTTATTTTGGTACATGGCTGTCTCTACACAGAGGCAAGTTTTTCTTAATTTTTCTATGAACTCTAAAGTGGAATTGAGCTCCACACAGAAGCCCAACTCCATAAAGCCCAAGTTTTCTGAGTATCTCAAAGTCCAAAGGGACATTTCGTATGAAAGACAAAGCGATCCTGAGCCCGACATTGCTCTTGCACATGCCTCCATAACTCTTTCATCAGTTACATAAGCAAGAGCCACCTTGCCAAAATCTCACCAACACTGAACCCATAGCATAGCACAAGGGTAAATATTCACATGTACTCTGTTCTGCTCTAAGTTTTACAAGGTCAACCTGAGGTTTACTATTTCAAAACGAGAAATAAAACAAGTAGGTAAAGGGAATTGTTATTAACCAAACAGAGCACAGCCATCCTCAAACCACAAAGGTGGAAGCCCGTTTACTGCTTTCAACCAATGTGAGTAGACTTGCACGTGTTCCTTCAGTCTTATCTCTAACGGCAATCGTGCATTAACTCTGGCACTTGTGGCTTCAATATTTAAGAAAGACAATGAGAAAAGAAATCTCCACAGGGATTTGAGCAGCATTAATTAAAGACTGAATCCTTTAAAAAGAAATTTTACCAAAATGTGCCATGTAAGTATAACCTGATGTATGTCTTTCATCATTTGAGTTAAAACAGAAACAAGAGAGCTATTACTAATCTTTGGCAATTTTTTTTTTTAATTCTTGCTCTGATTAAATGAAATTCCTCTTGTGAAACCCTTCTGCTTCCCTTTTCTTCTCATTTTGCCTGCCTTTGCTTCTCTTCTTACTGTCGTGAGGCAAAAGAGATTGAAAGTCATTGGTCTTAGGGTTGATGGAGGTCTTATAGAAACGAGAGAAAAGAATTATAATTTCTTTTGCCTCACTGCAAATTTTGATTATATGTATGCTTTATTAGTCAACATGGACAGTGTTCAAATAGTGCTTAAAAAATGTAAAATAAAATCATTCTGTTCTATCAAGTAAAAATTAAAAACTACCTTTAAAAACTATTGCTTCTCACTATGGATGCTTCTAAGGTGAGAAAAGTACATAAATCTAATGACCTGATGATTATTGCTGCTATTTGTATCTTTAGTAATTAGCACAGTGGCTAAGCCATGGCAGACATTCTATATTAAATAAAAGATGGAATGAATGAATGAATATCTTAGACACAGAACTATCAAAACAAGTAAAGATTGTTAGAATCCCTGGCTCCTTCTGGTTCAAAAGGAGTGCCAAACCCATGATCCCACATATGGTTCTCTGCATGCTCTTCCTACTCCCATCCTCTCCTTAATGACTTGCTTTTCCTGGAGGGAACAGTTTTAGATAAATACCAGGTGGAAGATGGTGCCTAAATCAAGTTCTGGAAGTGATTTTTTTGAGGTGTTAGAAGCTCCCACACATTGAGAGACCTCCCACAAGCAATTTTCTTGGGGGCAGATTCCCAAATAACAAGGATTGGTGGAGTCTGCTTCCTGTAATGCCACCTAGTCATCCATCTTAATCTAGTGCTAAGCTTAAGGAGTTGGCTAGAGCAGTCCTCCCTGCCCCAAAGAAAAGGAAGAAAGAGACGAATTGAGAGCAGAACATCTGTTATGACCTTCATGGGGAAATAATAGGGTAGTCCAAAGGTACCACCCTTCCCTGGCAGGAATACAGTCCAGTCGCACACTCTCACACCGTGTAGACATTGCCTTAAGTCATAAAGTTTAATGGAGCAATAAAAATGTTGGAAGATAAAGACAAATCAATGAATGAACGTAGGAGAAATAGACTTGTTCTCACACAGTAAAATTCATCAATTTGAGACAATAAAATCTTAGCTTCGGACTATTTTTTATTATTCCATTTATCTATTCAAACTCTGCATTTCCTAAGATTTGCTTGGCACGTAAAATTCTAATCAAAGTTCTCAAAAACTTGTGATATCTGTCCAAGCTGTGAAATTTGCTATTTGATAAAAGTAGAATACAAAAATGTTCCTAGTCCAATATTTACTTTGGAAATTAACTGCTCAAAGGAATGGCTTTCTTATGTTTAGTCAAGGTGATTAAATTTAAATGATAGGGTAGTAAGGCATTGTTTGGCCAAAAGGCTAGCACTGGCTGTTGTGCTTACTTACCTAATTTGGGGGGCTCCTTTCTTCAAACATTAATCTTCTCTTTCTCTCTCTTATTTCAAGGGAGAAGGTAAACCAATTAGGATACTGCAATATTCCAGAAAAAAAAAATAGGGTTTGAAATAGACAGTAGTTCTGATTCCCAGAATCAAATGCCCCTTCCAAATTTTGAAGATTTCTCTTGTATGAGTCCTTGGAAGAGACAAGGTCCCATCTCATGTTATAGAAGCCAAAGATATCAAATACTTCCACATCCTGGCCCCTTCATCTCCCAAATCTGACCTGAGTTCAGCCAGTTAAATATTCTCACCTGGGATTTGAATTTTGAGTGAGTGGTGCTATCTAGGTTGGGTTCCCCCAGAAGCAGACTGAGACAAGGATTCAAGAACCAATAGCTTACTTGGAAAATACAAGAACACCAGTAGGAGAGAGGGGAGATAAACAAAGGAATGGAAGGCAGCCAAGGATGGGTGTACCATCAAGCCAGCTGCCACTGGAGTGGTGACCAGAGCTAATTTCCTTGAGCAAATGATATAAAATGGAGTAATTCCACCTAAGGAGAGAGAAGGTTTGTGTATTTATAGATGGGCTCCTATCAGTCATTGGTTGAGGGCTGAGGGATATTAACTTGCTACTACTTTCAGCCTGCCACATGCAAATTGAGCAGCCTTTGTAGATTCAGAGAAAGTTCTCAGGCAAAGAGATGCAGATACTGGTAATTAGAGGTCAGCCTGAGCAAACCAAGGCAGTAAAGCCTGGAGTATGTGGGCAGGTACCTAAGATGCTGAGGCAGTTTTAAAAATGACTCACAGTGGTGGCCTACAGTGCCAATGACAGTATCAAATGTCCAGTAGTGTCCAGCAACAGGAGTGAGAACAGTGGCATTGTAACCAGTGTGTTCCTACAACTACGGTATCACCTTTATCTGCTGCCTCACCTATCTGTTTTACATGGCTGATTCTCCTATCTTCCCCTCAATTTTGTGTGAGTCACTCAATATCTTTCAAATGAATTCATTTTTTACTTAATTTAGCCAGTGCTAGTTTCTCTGCCTTGCGATGAAGAATCCAGATGCCTGATACAATGGTGCTCAAAGTGCGGTAAAGGACAGATGTTTGTATGCCATCTGTGGCAAATTCTGAGCCAAAACAAAGCCAAGCCTCTAAGGTTTCAGAGCAAACTCATGCCATCTTCACAGATTGTAATTATTTCAGCAACTAGGTAGTGTCCTTTTGTGAATATCTTCTGACTTACCGTTGGATCCTGATGGCTATCAATGCCTCACTATCAGACACCAAGTGATCAGGGGATTAGGGCTGCCAAGAATAAGTTGGATGTATGCAATCCAGTACTGTACGAGCTGCTATAACAAAGAAACCCAAAAGTTAGTGGTTCATTTTTCTCCCACAATTATCCAGTGGTGTCCAAAGTCATCTAGAAGTGATCCACATCCAAGAGGAAGATCTGTTCTAGAAGGTTCTCTTTCTGTGTTGTTTCTCTACTATCTGCTAAAGTATAATACTTATCTTCGTGGCAGAAATTGGCTCAACAACATGCCCACATGCCAGCCTATGGAAGGTGCAAAGAAAGTCCAGGATAAACAATTTCTTTTTAAGCAAGTGAAATAAACATTATTTCCACTCACATTCCATTAACATGAACTTAGGGATACAGTCATATTAGCTGTAAAAACAAGACTGAGAAATGCCTTCTCTAGTTAAAGCAGCCATGTGCCCCAATAAAATGCTGTTAATATGGAAAAAGGGGAGAGTGGATTTGGGAAGACAACTAGCAATTTTTTCTGAACAACCTAGTCATAAAATCATGTATGTGTAACAACATTTCATCATCAAAGAGATATACTAAATCAGATAGATGAGGTTTTGGGGGCAGGTCATTTATACTCTCCACATTCCCGCAACTGCACCCTGCCACATATTAGTCAACTCACACTTAAGGCCTCATGGGGTGATCCTTATTGCCGAATCTCACTTACAGATTATCAACTGATTCTCAGTTGACTGAGAAAGACAATCTCAAGCCTAGTATCCAGCCACATGTGACAACAGCTGAAATATAGTGCCACTGCAAACTGGCTCTGAAGAAGGCAAAACGTAGAGCAACACAATTTGAATAACAGATCTACATGGATTTCTGGCTAGTAGCTGAAGGTTTAGTTGAATGGTCGAGGATATGAAAGAAACAATATAGGAAGACTATTGACAAAAAGTTTTAGGGATGTGTTATGTGGGTGGATTTCTTGGAATAAGCATAAAAATGTTGTGTGCCAGGTGAATATCCACCAAAAAAAATCCTTGAGAGCAAGTTCTTAATAGTCAGGTGGACAAGATTTGGTTATGGTTCAGCTTGGAAACAATGCCTTGCAAGGTTGGAATATGGCCCCACAGGATGAGATACATGATCTGGACCAAGAACCAACATTATTCTCTCATAATAAGTATGTTTGTGTCTGGGAACCAAGAGACGGAAGTGAGTGATGCTTCTCAACATCAAACGAGACATTTATAATTTTTTATATTTTTCCATCTTTGAGACTCTTGAGTTTACTAGTTAAAAAAAAAAAGTTAATTCTTAAAAGAATACTTCCAACAGAGAACAGGGATCATAACAAAAGTTCCAGAGAGTACCACCTAACAATTATTGGCCCTTGATAGCACTGGGTGAACTAGCAAAAATTGTTAGTGTGGTCTGAGGAGACAGCCCCTGACTATCAAGGGAAGATATTACAGCTGCCTGCCTACTTTTGGATACCACCTCTGCTAAGGTCACACTAAACTACTCATAATTGCCCAAACTGACTGTTTACTTTCATGCCTCCGGGCCTTTTTACTTACCAACCCTTCTGCCTCTAAGGCCCTCCACCACTTCTCATCTTTCAAAGCCCAGGTCAAAAATCACACTCTGTATGGGGCCGGCCCAGTGGTATAGTGGTTAAGTTCACACACTCCGCTTCGGTGGCCTGGGGTTCGAGGGTTCAGATCCCAGGCACAGACCTACACACCTAAGCCATTCTGTAGTGGCGTCCCACATACAAAATAGAGGAATATTGGCACAGATGTCAACTCAAGGATGATCTTCCTCAAGCAAAAAGAGGAAGACGGGCAACAGATGTTAGCTCAGGGACAATATTCCTCAAAAAAAAAAAAAAAAAAGTCACCATCTGTGTAAAGTCTGCCCTCATACACTCAGAGCTATTTACCATGTTCTTCACGCATAAGCTCACAGAGCAGTCATAGCTCTTTTCCCATCACATTGTAACTATTTGTTTAGATGTTTATGGCCCTTATTACACTACAAACTTCTAACCAAAGACATTAATTATTTCAAGAACCGCAAACTTCAGCAAACTTAAATTTTAAAAACTGCACATTTCTGTCCAAGGAAGATGATTAATTTTAACAAGATACGTTCAATGCATCTTTTGGCCAAGAATTGTAACACCCACTATGATACTTGGCATCAAGAAAGCTCTACATGTATCTTGTTTAAATTGGCTTAATTAATAAGCTTTTGCAAAACATACACAGAAACTGAAAGCATGAGAAAGTTTTAGCTCAAGAGTCATGTCAGAGTTAAGATATGTATTGGGAATCAATCACAAAAAGGTGATTCTCTTGATCATCTTGATCATCTTGATCAGGGTTTTTGGCTTACCTGGTTTCAAACAGGCCGTCAGTGTTGTGTACTGGACCACCTCTTTTTGATAGGTATTTAGCATCTCCAGAACCCAGACCCATGTTGGAAACAAAGTAGATACTCATTAAATGTTTGTATGATGAATGAAGGAATAAACAAATGTATAAAACTATGGATCCTACCACAGCATAGTCTCTATCAGTTTTGTACATACTTGGATAGTGTATATGTAAATGCATATTTTATATATGCTTGCATAGTGGAATTCTGTTTAGTATCATCAACACTAAACTCCTTTATCAGAGCACAATTAACATTCACTCCTTTTAACTTTTTATAACCAAAAGTGATTATCTCTATGATATAGTACGTACACTTCATCAAGAGATTAAAACAACCATTGACTGCCTTTAATTAACATTATATAACAGACTATACAAAAAATACATTCATATTGTAACCCAACTCTGTAAGCATTTGGTTCATTATACACAAGGTAAGTATGTAACTATATCCCTAGGCAAGATTTTTCAAGGTGTATCTTTTCCTTGTGTTTCTCTTTATTATTTTGCATTTTTTTAATAATGGGAAAAGCTATTTTCCTCCATCCAAGAAATTGACTTCCAATATGGAAAGCATTAGTGGACTTGCATATGGAATTCAGAAATGGGCAAACGAAGTCATAAACAGATTATTTGACAATGAGAACAATAACCTGAAGCCCAGAAGCAACTTGATTGTGTTCCTATAAAGTTTCATATACTAATATGAACAGTATTCATTAATTCTCATGGCTTTGCAACATTTGGGGTTCATATGGCCAGTCACTCTCCAGCTCTTTAGCAAAGAGATTTTCAAAACTTCTGGTAACAAAGGAGTTAATAGAGTGGCATTGCTATTAAAAGATTTATGCTCACCAGGTGTTTGAGTTGCTTGAAAAGTCAACCATTTAACACACAATCTTTCTGTTGTAAATACTGTACCACCAAAAGACAGATTAAACAGTTTTATATAAAACTATGGTTTAAGAAAATAGGGATAATGAAAAAAACATTGTGTCCAACTTTTCTTGAGTAAATTGCCAAGCATGTGACCCTCAGAATGCCACAGTGTCCTTATACCAGCAGCTCACTTAAATTGTCTCATGCAGAGACAAAGGCAGTATTCGGGGCTTTAAAACATAACTATAAGCTATGAATATCAGTAACAAATTAATGACTACTCTAATCACATATACAATTATATACGTCAAACGCAAAAACTCATTCAGAGGACTCCAAGGTTATCACGGCCCATAACACCATACTTAGCGGCAACTTTCAGTTTCTCTAAATTATGAGGTCAACCTGTTAACCCTGTCAACTTCACACTATTTCACTGGAAACCCTGCCTGTTTGGGAAAATTGTGGTTTTTCAGGCTTACAGTCTTGAGCTTGCCTTATACAAACTAACCACCAAAAATGGGGGTGGGGGACACTTTTCATGAAATGAGCGTTATAGAAACTAACCTCAGGGTTAAATATTACAATCATTCACAGGTGGGATTTCCTGGGGTTTTGCAACTTTCCATGAAGAGATTTACATGTGCCCAAGAGAAGCCACTGCTGAAACAGGTTTCTTTTTTTTTCTTTTGGGTGGGGTGGGGGGTGGGTGCAGTTTTAACTGAGCAGTGAAGTAACTGTATCTTTTCATAGTTACGGAACTGTTGTGCTTTTTGTTTAGTAGGTCAACACACTGTCGTCGTCTTAATTTGTGTCTGGGCCTATCACGCAAGGGCTGTTGCCTCACAGAAGGTTTTAATCAAAACAGCCAAACCAACAAAATAGGACATCCTGGTTAGAATTACTCTCTCAACCTTATTTTGAACTGTTGCTTTTTCAGAGATTTGGCAAATTTCATGATAAGCCACTTACCAAAGTGTTCACATTTAATGAGAGGCAATTTTTACATATGAAAAAATAATCTTTGGTCACCCAGGCCTCTAAAATGTCAAATATCCATAGTTAAATGAGGAGCAATGCTACGTTTTCAACCAGTCTGACATTAAAGTGTGGAGTCTAAAACTGTGCTGCTCTCTGAAAAGACTTCTCTACTTATAACCCTATAACCTGAATATCAATCTTAAAAAAAAAATATTTCTTTACATCCTTTTGAACTTCCCACAAACATCAGGACCATAACCATTGTTTGGTGTTAAGCTTTTGAGTATCTATCCATCTTTCTGCTTGCACTGTGTTGCTTGGATCTTGCAGACAAAACTTGTAAGTTACTACTAGAGCCCGCTACTGTTCTGCAAAACAGAACTACAATCCATTGTCATAAAGAATTACAAGATGCCCATCTGGCTTTCCCATGAATCATAGAGTCAAAGGTACAGCTGCAACCCAGAAATTTCTCGATTGTTCACCAACAGCCCATAGGTCAAGCCTGGCGCATATTTAACAGTATTTCAATTGGAGACCATCATATACTCATGGTGTCATATTTTTTTTTGCCAATTGTCTATTAAGGTTAGCGGTTCTTACTTAAAAACAAACCAAAGTAAAATCTCATTTCTCTCAAAGATATATGTGAGGTTGATGTCAGTTTTTAAAAGCTTTACACACAGAGCTTGTCTGTGGACATATGTGTGCAAGCAAGTGCAGCAGCTGCCACGTGTTAGAATTAGGAATCAGGCCTCCGAGACCTGCCTTGTGACACACGTGCCTATTAACTTAGGCCTCTGTTGTGTTTGTCATACTCCTACCTCAGATGTGGTCTCCTCTGCTAGATGTGCTCAGATGTGGCGCCATGCTGCTACTTCCACCATGGTGGCTGAAATGATAGGAAGCCACATAGGAGATCCCCCACAAATTCCTCCCCTCCCACAGTCTGGAGTATCAAATACAAAGTAGATAAGTGGTGTCTGGACAGCCTTCTGAAAGGAATGTTCCAATTAGAGCAGCAGAAAACATTTGAGTTGGTCCATACACCAAAAGGATTCAGTGAGTAAGACTTCCTGCAACCTGAAAGTGTTTGTGTAAACACACATGTGTGTGTACATCAGTGGAGCAGTTTCCCTTTTTTCTTTTTTTTTCCTCATTGAAATCTGTATACAAATATTCCACAATGTACTTAGTGCTTCTCTGGACAGTTAGAGTTTCTCTCTTTCAAAGATTCAAATTAGTCGAAACTTGGGGCTGGCCCACTGGCATTGTGGTTAAGTTTGCATACTCTGCTCTGGCGGCCTGGGGTTCGCAGGTTCAGAGCACGGGCATGGATCTGGCATCACTCTTCAAGCCACGCTGTGGAGGCGTCCCATATAAAGTAGAGGAAGATTGGCACAGGTGTTAGCTCAGAGCCAGTCTTCCTCAAAACTAAAAAATTAGTCAAACCTTCAGACAATTAAAATTATCAATAGGTTTTTGGAGTAAGGTTGTTTTAACCATGCCACAGAACAACCCATTTTTTAAATCATTCTTTGGTAGTTCACATTTTATAACAGTTTCTCCATCCTTATAGCTCCCTTTGTGTATTTAAAAAATTTGTTTAGTTACTAAACATTTCTATTGAGCACTCACTAGGACTTTGTTAGGTCCTGGAAATAGAGCAGCGAAGAAAACAGGTGTCATCCATGCCCTCATGTACTTAGCTTTTAGATGGAACAATAGGTCTTTCAAGAGCAGAGCATTACAAAATTCTCTATTTACAAAATGGTATCCTGATATCTGAAAAAATGAATGAAAACTGCTCAGCAAAGGCCTATATTGTAATTAACAATATACTAAAATTCCTTCTGTTAAGGGTTTGTCTTCCACCAAAATTCATGTTGAAGTCCTAACCCTCAGTATCTCAGACTGTGCCCTTATTTGGAAATAGGATCTTTAGAGAGCTAACCAAGTTAAAATGAGGTTATTACGGTGGCTCTCATAGAATGTGACAGGTGTCATACTGGATGATGTTTCTAAAAGCCAAGGAATGCCAAAGATTGCCAGAAAACCACCAAAACCAGGAACGAGGCGGGAAACATATTCTCTCTGACAGGAACCAACCCTGCTGACACCTTGATTCAGACTTCTATCCTTTAGAACTAATCAATTTTTCTTTGTTGGCTACCCAGTTTGTGGCACTTTGTTATAGCAAATTAATACATCTTATAAAACCAAATATTTCTATTCCTTAAAATGTAATAAAACAAAGAAGAAAGGGCTGTAGTGGTAGGTAGAATTCTATCTGGGGGAAAATTTTTAATTAACAAATTTTTTACTTTTTTTTTTGAGGAAGATTAGCCCTGAGCTAACATCTTCCAATCCTCCTCTTTTTGCTGAGGAAAACTGGCCCTGAGCTAACATCCATGCCCATCTTCCTCTACTTTATATGTGGGACGCCTATCTCACACAGCATGGCCTGCCAAGCGGTGCCATGTCCGCACCAGGGATCCGAACCAGTGAACCCCAGGCCGCCGAAGTGGAATTTGTGCACTTAACCTCTGCGCCACCGGGCCAACCCCTAATTAACAAATTTTTGAAATGTCTTTAACATAAATAAAGACATCTGTTCAGTTGAACCTCAATCCAATTATGCTAAAACAAAAAATATGCATATCCCCAAATTAAAGAAATTTATTTTTGTTTCCATTGTAAAATAAACTCCTAAGAACATACTAATGGGACATTTGGAAGTATAGTTCAAGTTCACAGATGTAATTACTGTATTGTAATATAAAAAGAAATAAATACAATAGAGAAGTAGGGAAAATAGCCTTCAATTCTGGTGAGAGCATGATCTTTAAACATACCCCTAAATTCTAACAAGTTAAGCATGTGTGTCCAAAATCAAATAAAATGAGGAAAGACTGTTTTAACCTAGTGTAAAAATTTAGTATTGTGACCAAATTGTGTTTCAGAAGATAAGCATTTTTTTTAAAAAATCAGAATTTATCTCTGTAACTTTATTGAAAGTGACCAATAGAGTGACAGAAGTTACATCACTCAAAAACTTTTATTGTTTAACTCGACAGAAGAAGTACAATCTAAATGCATAGCCAAATTTGGTTTGAATCCATCTTCTATAATGCTATAGTGGAAAAATAAATAAAGACAAAGTAAATGTCAAGTTTAAAGTTGTTTTGAGTCAATAAAATGATCTAAATTAATATCCCAGATGCATCATTCTTGAATGTGTCCTCTGTCCCAAAAATCCTGTCATCCTTTGTATTTGGAAATTTTCCCATATTTACATTTATTTATAACGATTTGGTGAAATAGGAAAATTGCACATAGGTCTTACAACAAAATATTTAAAGTAATCTGTCCTTTAAGATACTTGGTTTCATTTCTCCTGTGACATAGCCAAGGGGCACAATCTTCCTTCACCTACCCACCATCAGACAAAAAGGAAAACCAGTTCTTTATTTTCTTCAATAATTTCTAACTTCCTCACAGATTTTCCTAAATATTAGCCGTTACATAGCATCAAGTAGTTTAGACGGTTTTTCAATACCCATCCAAACAACTTGCTAACATGTATAGATTTATTCCCCTATGATCAAGGCAAAAAAAGATATTAGTTAAATATTGCTATGAACTGACTGTTTGTGTCCCCCCCAAAATTTATATGTTGAAGTCCTAATCTGCAAAGTGATGGTACTTGGACAAGGGGCCTTCGGCAGGTGATTAGGTCATGAGGGTGGAGCTCTCATGAGTGAGATTAGTGCCCTTGGAAGAAGAGACGTGAGAGAGATGATCTCTCTCTTTCTGTCACGTGAGACACAGCGGGACAACAACTGTCTGCAAACCAGCCAGAGAGCCTTCACCAGACACTGAATCTGCCAGCACCTTGATCTTGGACTTAGCCTCTAGAACTGTGAGAAATAAATGTTTGGTGTTTGAGCCACCTGGTCTGCAGCATTTTTGTTAGAGCAGCTCAAACTGTCTAGGACAAATATCATTATTTTTTTAAAAATCTATCATGATAAAAGACTATAATTTGTAACATGATTTCCCACCTAATATTAATTTTCTGGTGACATCAGAGCAGGGGGTCACTACAGGGTATAACAGAAGAGGTGGGAGCCTAAGAGGAGGCTGTTTCTGCACAAGATTCAGTTAGCGTTTAATACCAAAAGGTCTGGCAGCTAGAAATCACATATGAACCAGGAAGCCAGTGACTTACTCATAGCCAGTGGAAGCCAATAGATTAAAAAGGAGAAATAGCACGAAATAGTAGAAATCAAAGTTGGCCATGGTCAAAAGTCTAGAAGAACACAAGTCAGACCTGTTCTAGGGCAATAGAGGTTTTTGTTAGGTGATCTCTTTTATACTTCTTACGTGCAAAAAGTGTAGCCTCAGAAGCTAAACCTATGGATGTGGAAAAAGGATTTGTAGCTGGTTCAAGAATGTTAGAAGAAAAAAAAACTCATTAGCTTCTGATCATTGAAATGGTAGAACAAATGTGTTCTGAAAGCCAGAGATGGTACAAAGAGAAATAGAGAAATAACATGGGCATGTTATAGTTTCATCCACGATGGAGTAGCTATTATTGGACTTAACTTCTTGCTATAAACAAGTGTAAAATCTAGACAAAACATACATAGCAACTGTTTGCAGGCATTGGATAGCAGCCAAGGCAGGGCTATGGTCCTTGAGAGTAAAGAGGCAAAAAAAATAAACATCACATAAACCCTATATTTCTTCCTGGGGGAATTTCCCAAACCACAGCTCAGGGAAGAAAAGCCTAGGTAAAGATAGGTAGTCTTGCTGGACAGCAGAAACAGAGATCAGAGTTCTGGGCAGCCAAGAGAAGTAGGATTGGAATGGCCAGATCCCAGAGAGGAAAATACTACAGAGAAGGAGCTCTAATAATTTGTGTAAATTTCCTCTCAGTTCCTTAGTCATCTTCTAAGATGCACAAATGGAAGGCAAAGCTTTGGAAACCTAGTCAACATCAGCCATTGGGATGCTCGAGAGCAGAGCAGAGATTTCCAAGGCCACAGAATTCAGGTCCAAGAGTTAGAGACCTGGAGTATCCATTTGTGATCCCAGAAATGCTACCTCCTCGGATGTGGAGTAAATCTCTCTCCTCTAGATATAAGGGCCAAGAGCAAAACTGAAATAGACTTGCCCTCACAAAGCTTAAAACTACTTTGGCAAAATACAGGTGATCCACAAGTAATTTCATCCCCTGACAGAACAAAGTTTAGCACTCTTTAGAAGATAACATAACTCAGGGCATCCACAACATATATACAATATTAGTTATACAATCAAGAATTACTAAACATGTTAAGAATCAGTAAAAAAAACTCCAATAATTGAATAAATAGAAACAGAAATGAAGTTGACAAACGTGGAATTCAAAATAACTAGCATGAATATATTTAAGAAAAGAAAGGAAGAGAGAGGCAAAATCAATAAAGAAGTCAGAATTTCAATAGTGGATTAAAATCTATAAAAAGAAATAAAATGGACATTCTAGAAAGACAAAACACATTATCTGAACTTAAAAATACTTAGCAGAAGACTGGAAACAACAGAAAACTGAATTAGTCAATTTGAAGCCGTGTCAATAGAAAAATCTCGGTAAAAGTGCAGAGAGAAAAAGATCACACAAAAAGAAATGGATTCAGAATGGGGCCAAATTAAACTCCAGCTAAAGGCTGCTCTAGACAAATATGTTCTGACAAATATTAAAAACAAGTCTTGAAAAAATCAAAGTGATTTCAAGTAACAACAACATCCCACAAAGCCTACAAATATTAGAAAACCACAAAGAAATCCAGCACCTAACAAGATAAAATTCACAGGACATGTACCAGTGTTAGATTCTCCATGCTCTACACGAAGTACTATATTATCTGAAGCTACACTGTGATAAGTTAAAGATGTATTCTGCAAATCCTTGAGTAAGTACTGAGAGTGAACCCTAACACATCAAGGGTGAACCCTAATGTAAACTGTGAACTCTGGATGATAAGGATGTGTCCATGTAGCTTCATGAATTGTAACAAATATACCTCTCTGGTGAGGGGCGTTGATGATGGCAGAGACTATGCATGTGTGGGGACAGGGCATAGAGGGGAAATCTGTGTACCTTCAGCTTAATTTTACTGTGAACCGAAAACTGCTATAAAATATAAAGTCCATAAACACACACACGTGCATGCAAACACACACACACACACACACAAAGATGGGACAAATAGAAAACAAATAACAAGACGGTAGATTTAAACACAACAATATTTGTGGTAGCCAGATCCTAAAAGTGAGTCCCAAGAATCCACACCCTAATACCTAGAATTTATGAATGTGTCCAGATAGGAAATACAGCTTTGTAGGCCACAGGGTTCTTTTGTGACTATTCAACTCCACCATGGTAGTCAGAATGCTAACATTCTGGACAATACGTAAATGAATGGGCGTGACTGTGTTCTAATAAAACTTTTCTTAACAAAAACAGACAGTGGCAGGATTTGGCCTGCAGGCTATAGTTTGCTGACCCCTAACAAAGAAACTGCTAAAAACAAAAAGATACTACAACTAATAAGTGAATTTATCAAAGTCATAGGATCAAAGGTCAATCTACTGAGATCAATTCTATTTCCATATTCTAGCAACACACAACTGAAATTCAGAAAACAACATTATTGTCACTGGCATTGAAAATGTGATATGTTTAGGGATACACAAAATGTGTATGTACAAAAACTGTACACTAAAACCCACAAAACATTGCTGAGATAAATTAAAGAAGGCCCAAATAAACAAAGAGAAAGATCATGCTCATAGTTTGGAAGACTGAATATTGCTAAGACTTCAGTTTTCCCCTATTCCATCTACAATTTAAAGGCAGTTCCAAAGAAAATCTCCACAGTCTTTTTTGGATAAAAATCAAAAATCAAAAATTATATGGAAACACACACCAAATAAACCAGAAGACCAAAACAATTTTGAAAAAGAAGAATAAATTTGGAAGATTTAAACTACCTGATTGAAAGTCTTATAAAGCTACAGCAATCAATGGAAGTGTGATATCATGCAAAAACTGACATGAAAACTAACAAAACAGAATAAAGATGAGAAATAGACCCATACAAACATGGCCAATTGATATTTTTTTCCCCAGAGATTGAAACCTGAGCTAACATCTGTTGCCAATCTTTTGTTTTTCTTTCTCCCCAAACTCCCCCAGTACATAGTTGTATATTCTAGTTGTGGGTCCTTCTACTTCTGCTATGTGGGACTCTGCCTCAGCGTGGCTTCATGAGTGGTGCCATGTCGGCGCCCAGGATCTGAATCAGCAAAACCCTGGGCTGCCAAAGCAGAGCGTGCGAACCCAACCACTCGGCCTCGGGGCTGACCCCTGGCCGATTGATTTTTGACAAAGTTGCCAAGGGCAATCCAATGGAGGAAAGAATTTTTTCAAAGACTAGTGCTGGTATAATTTAATAACCAGAAGGAAGGGAAAAGAGGGAGGGAGGGACTTTATCTCATGACATATTAAAAAAACAAAAACACAATGGATTATACACCTAAGAGTTAAAAATATGAAAATTCTAAAAAGAAAATATAGGACAAAATCTTAGTGACCTTGAGCTAGGCTAAGATTTCTCACATAGCTCACAACAATACAAACTGTAAAAGAAAACTGATACATTGAACTTCATCAAAATTAAAAACTTTTACTCTTCAAAGACTCTTTTTAAAAATGAAAAGACAGCCACAGACTAGGAGAAAATATGTGCAAGATACATATGTGACAATAGATTTGTATCCAGAATATTATAGAACTCTTTCAACTAAAGAAGACACACCAACTAATAAAAAATGAGCAAAAAATTCTGAAATGAGAATTCACCAAAAAGATATGCTGATGACAAACAAGCACATGGAAAGATGTTTAGCATCATTGGTAATTAGGAAAGTGAACATCAAAACCACAATGAGACACCACACACCACTGGAATAGCTAAAATTAATTAAACTGATAATGCCAAATGTTGTAAAGGATGGGGAGAGCAACTGAAAATCTGCTACGCTGTTGGTGACAATGCAAAATAGTAAGGCCACCATGGAAAACAGTTTGGCAGTTTCTTACAAAGTTAAACATGCACTCGCCACACACAATTCCACTCTTAGACATTTACCCAAGAGAAATAAAAACGCGTGTCCACACAACAATTTCCACGGGAATGATCATAGCGGTTTATTCATTAGAGCAAAATACTGGAAAGAACCAACCCAATGTCCCTCAACTGGTAGAGAAATAACTACAGTGCTGTATCCACTGCTGATACATAGCAACAAAATGGTAAATCTCGAAAGCATTATGCTGAGTAAAAGCAGCTAAACACAAAAGCCTGCACGATGATACAGTAATTACATACGAAGTTCTAGAAAAGGCAAAAGTATAACGATAGAAATCAGATGAGAGGTTTCAGGGGCTATGGAGAGGGAATGGGGATTGATTGCAAAGGGGCACGAGGGAACTTTTTGGGATGCTGGAAACGTTCTGTATCATGATTGTGGTGGTGGCTAGATGACTATATACATTTGTCAAAAACAAATTGTGTACTGAAAAACGATGAATTTTATTGTATGTAAATTAGACCAGATGAAGCTGACCGCACAAAAAAGTCATTACGGCTTGATCTGAATGATTGTTACACCAATAAGCTCAGTTTGTAAAAATTCAGGCTCCACACTTATGACATGTTCCCTTTTCTGTATGTATATTAAAGTTGAATTAAGTTTTAAAATTTTATAAATATAAAAAAGAAATCATGTATGACAAATGCATTTAATTGTATACTTAAAATGAACGAGTTTTATTGGCTACAAATTATACTTCAATAAAGCAATTTTTTTAAGTGATTATGGCAAAAACAAGGCAAACATTAGACTCACTGCAAATTAAGCTTATGTATAAAGTCCAGGGGTAAAGATCTTGGCAACCAGCAAAAGGTCATTCAGAGGGTATTGAGTTTACTCTGGTGCTTAACTTATTTTTCCTTCACCTTGGGATACAACATAAATCAGAATTTGTCCAAACTGTTTGCTAAAACAGATTCTTATAGTGTGGTAAGCAGCATAATGGCACCCTAAGATGTCCAGTCCTGATCCCCAAAAGCTGTGACTATGTTACCTTGCACGGCAAAAGGGAATTTGCAGATGCGGTTAAGTTAAGGACCTTGCGATGAGGAGATAAATGTAGATTATCTGGGGGGTCCCCAAACTAGTCACATGGGTCCTTAAAGGCAGAGAACCTTTTCTCAGCTGTCATCGGAGGGAATTATGACTAAAGAACAGATAGAGAGATGCAACATTGCTGGCTTTGAAGATGGAAGAAGGGGGCATGAGCCAAGGAATGTAGGTGGCCTCTACAAGCTGGAAAGGTCAACAAAATGGAACAGAAAGGAATGCAGCTGTGCTGACACCTTGATTTTAGGCCATGAGACCCACGTTGGACTTCTGAGATAACAAATTTGTGTTGTTTAAGCCACTAACTTTGTGGCAATAGCAGCAATAGAGAACTAATATGCATACTCTTTTAATCTGTTGACACGGAGATAAGTTTAAAAAAAAAAATCACACGGCTAGAAGGAAGGGAAAGTGATGCTACTAGCAAAGAGCACAAGTTTCTGGAGACAGAAATGATTTGATTTCTAGCTATGTCACTAAATAGCTCAGGCAACTTGCCCTTCTGAGTTTCAGTTTCTTCTTTAAAATGAGGTGTTTATAGTAGGGCTATTGTAAGGATATTGTAAGGGATATTGTAAGATTTTAATATACTTTTAAGACAGTTAGCTTAACCATCACACTTGGTAAGCTTTTAATAAATAGGAGTTGTATTATTTTTCATGGGGGAGATTTCAGAAAACTTTTCAGGTCTGGAAAGATTCTGTATGTAAAATTACTTTGACTTTAATGTTGGAATTAATGTTATAGTGTTTAAGTCAAAAGGATCTAGTATATTGAACTGATGGGAATTCAGTCATTTTAAATAAACAGCATGGATAGAAAAGTAATTCCTTAGTGTTTTACCTGGAACTAATTCCTCACTAACTATTCCAAAAACAGGGAGAAAGCAATCCAAGATGAGATTTTACATATAACCAAAAACAGGTTTTGATTTCATCACTGACCCCATGGGAATTATTTTTCTCTCCAATGGAATTAGGCAGATTGTGGAGAAAGATGCATATTGGCTTATTGAGACTATCAGTAAAGTCTCCTTTGTACCTAAAATCTTTGGCTTGAGCTTTCTGAAGACAAAAAAATTCACATGAATACAGTAAATGTTTGAAAACTATGGAAATCAAAAAGGTCTAGATGCTCCAAAGGATACTATTTTAAAGAATAAAGCAATTCCTTCCTTAAAAGAACACTCATATTCTCTTATTTTTAAGCTACCCTCTATTGAGAAAATTGCACATTGATGAAAACAAGGAAACTCTGGGGTAAAGAATTTACTTTGTCTTCAGGTTAATAAGAGAAAACACAGGAAAGAAATCTAAAATGGAAAGTTACTCATTTTTGTTCATTGATACAACCAGTATTTACTGATTATCTTTTGTGGCATGCGGAGAAAAAACAATATAATTCCTACCCTTAGGGAATTAGCAATTCAAAAGTTCAAAAAACTTCAAAAAATATGCTGAGATTTATGTGATGAACTACAATACAAGGTGAAATGAAATAAATTTCATGCAAGTAATACAAAGCCCTGTGCATGTTCAGAAAAAAGCAAATTAGAAAACCCAGGCAGGAAGCATCAATAGTGCACCAGGGCTGTTGGGGGGTGGGAGGGCAGGCTCACTCATTGCCTTTATTGATGTGACCCACAGGGGGAGTGTAGACAGGATAGAAATATAGATTAAAGGGGCTTGAAGTATAGATGGGATATTGGGATACTGATCAGCATAGATGACTGAAAAGGCATCCCAAGGAGAGGAAAAGCTTATACGAACATAGGGCAGCGTGCAGATGTGCAGGATTTATTAAGGAAAACAGTTGATAGCCCAGGTTGGCTGGGAATATAGAACTGATGAGAAATTCTTTGGAAATAAATCTGGAAAATCAGATCAAATTAGGAATTATCCTGAAATAAGGCTACCGAGTTTGCATTTTATTACACACAGGGAAGGAAGTATTAATGGTTTTCTAGAGCATAGGAAAACACCCATGTATTAGAATGTAAATACAACTTTGATGCCAAAACCCAAAAGATGCACACACACAAAAAAACTACAGACCAATCTCTCATATGAATATTGATAAAAAGTAAATTAAAAATAAGAAACATAATCCAGTATCACATTAAATAAAATCACAAGCAAGAGGGATGTAAGGGTGTTTCAATATTAGATACCAGGGAAAAAACTACATATTTATCATTATAGATTGTGGAAAAGCATTTGATAATATTCAATATCCATCATTAAATTTTTTAAAGTCTCAATAAAACAGGAATGGTAAGGTATTTTACATCTCAACCCAAAAATCAGCACCATATCTACTGGAGAAATAGAAGATGCTTTCCCACTAGGCAGAAACAGGACAATGATATCCACTCTCACCATTGTCCAACAAAATTACAAAATTAAAGAGAAAAAAATTGGATTGTAAAAATCAGAAAAAGGTAAAAAGATCACTATTTGTGGTTGATATGACTGGATAACTTGAAAACCTGAGAGATTCAGGTTTGAAAAATGAAGCCATCATACCTTTAAAAACTACCACAAACAATACAGAAAATTAGTAAAGTTGTAGGGTACAAAACTAATATACACAAACAGTGTTTATATGAACAACAACGAAAGTCCACAGAAACTAGAGCATATTTATAATAGCAACAGAAAATGCCTAGAAAAACCCAAGGAATGGACAGATATCTATGAAAGTACATTAAAACTTCCTTAAGAACACAGTAGGAAACCTGAACAAGAATATAAAATATCAAATTCTGCTAAGTTTATTGCTACATTTAATGTAATACAAATAAAAGCATCAACAGTTTTGGGGGGGTGGGCAATTGACAAGCTGATTTTAAAGTTACTTTGGATTAAAAAACACAAATTATAATATCCACAAAAGTCCAAAGAAGAGTTATGAGAGGGTATCAGCTCTATTAAATATTAAAATATCTAAAATAGCGTAAATAATTAAAATGGCATCATCTTAAGCCCATGAACAATCACACAAATGACATACAATTCAAAGTACAGATTTACATTCAAACACACATAGGAAATAAGTCTCTGACAAAAGTAGCATCTCCAATCAGTGAGGAAATGTTGGAATATTCCATAAAAGGTATTGGCACAACTGGGAAGCTGCACCAAAATAAATAAAAATGTGTCTTATTAGTTAGGTTAGGCATAATCTCATATATTTAATGGCTATTTGTATTTCTTCATTTGTGAACTCTTCATATTTTTTCTATTATTCTATAGTTTTCTGTTTTGTAAGAGCTCAACATATTTTAAGGAAATTAGCCCTTCCTCTGTGTTATGAGTTATAAGTATTTTCCTCCTGTTTAATATTTGCCTTTTGACTTTGCTTATAGTGATCTTCCCCATGGGAAATTTTTTTCCTATATGGTTGAATTTTTAGTCTTTCCTATAGCTTTTTAAAGTATTTTATGATTCCATTTCATATTTTAATTTTGACTCAATTGGAATTTACTCCTAGTATAAAGCATTGCATATGCATCCAATTTTATTTTATTTATTTTTTCATATAGCATCCTAGTTTTCTCAACATCATTTATTGAATAATCTATCATTTCCTCAACGATTTTAGACACTATTTCAAATAATTACTCTCAAACATTGTGGATGGGAGTGTAAATTTGTACTTCTATACGCAATATGCATCAGAATTATAATGCATATATCCTTTAAACCAAAAATTCTTCCTCTAAGAACTTATCTCACAGATATACACACAAATGTACATGTGTGTATACGCATTTATATGCAAAAATGACATACATAAGATTATTTGCTATGTGTTTTGTAATAGCAAAAGTTTGGAAATAATCTAAACATACAAAAAAAGAACTGGTCGAATAAATTATGATATATTTATGCAACAGAATAATATGTATCCGTAAGAATTAATAAAGGTGCTCTTATTTGGAAAGATCTCTAAGATCTTTTAAGCTTAAAAAGAGTATAGAATCCTGCCAATTTTATCTAAAAATGAGGAAAAAGTGAGAGTGTGTATGGATGTGTAGTATACAAAAATATGTCTGAAGAGAAATACGCCGGTTGTCCGTGGGAAGAGAAGGAACGGTTGAGGTTCAGGAGTAAGGGGTAAATGTTTCTCTGAACTTTCGTATTTTTGGAATTTTGAATCATGTGACTATATTACATACTGGGAAACAACTAACTGGTTTATAGAGAAAAGAAACATGCAAACAAACAACAGTAAAGAGGCCACTTGAAATTTTCAACTCTAGTCGGTAAAATCCAAAGGTATTTGGCAGAGCACTCCAAAGAAGAATAACCACAATTGGAACACGTTCTTTAGTATTTTAAAAATTTCTTAATTTCAAATTATTACCCAACAACATGAATCGAGCACTTAATACTAAAGGCATCCCTCGACAAATGCTTTCTAGTGAATTAAATTAAGTTGCATTTTAAATTAAAACTATTGTGGTTCTGTCTGATGGAAATTTTTTAAAATCACACGGAGAGATGCCAATTTTTCTAGCTTTCCAAAAACTTACTTTGAAGTTTGTTTTTATCTGGTACTGAATTAGTAAAAAAAAAAAATCAGCAAATACAGTTTTGTGGGGGTTTTGTTGAGGAAGATTAGCCCTGAGCTAACTACAGCCAATCCTCCTCTTTTTGCTGAGGAAGACTGGCCCTGAGCTAACATCCATGCCCATCTTCCTCTACTTTATATGTGGGATGCCGCCTCAGCATGCCTTGACAAGCAGTGTGTACGTCCGCACCTGGGATCTGAACCAGTGAACCCCAGGCTGGTGAAGTGGAACTTATGACCTTAATTGCTGGCCCCAGCAAACACAGTTTTTAACACTATTTTTCTACCCGGTTAGAAAGATATCTCCTATAACCCCAACCATTATTCAGCAGTACTTTGTCACAACATCTCTGAATCTTTGTTCCTCTCTCTTCCCTGATACTCTCCAAAGTGAGATCAAGGAGTAGTTAGGCATCGTGAGCTAACAGGTATTGAGCAGAGGAAAGTTATTTTTGTTTTTATGGGAATTCTGCTTCTAAACTTAATAAAACTTGTGTCAACCCTTGGCATTCACCATTTTCATTTCATCACGATCTCATGAATTACATTCGTATAAAGTTATTCTTTACATTGAAGAAACAACAATTATTGGTTAAGAAAACTCTGAATTTCTGAAGTGTAGTCTGTCCTTCTTAATTAACTTTATGGCAAATATACATTTGCCTTCCATTTATCTTCAGAATTTAATGTAATGTTCTAAAATTTGAAAGACTCTATCATCACATCCAGGAACTCTGGATTAGCTAACAAATCTTTTGGTTTGAGGGTCTTCCAAATGATGATAATTTAGATGGACAAATACACTTGAATAAACCTATAGGTTTTAAGCAGTTTTCACAGCCCAGTGCAATAAATAGGAAATAAAGTAGGATTGAGGGGGAAAAAAGTCTTCATTCAAATAATGTCATGAAATTGGAGGTGTTACAAATCCCCTAAAATAATTAAAATCTATAAGTTTACAATTTCTTCTTAAAAGGTGGGGAAATTCAAACTGATTTCTCCCAAAAGGCAGACATGGTGTTTTGATGGGTGTACATGCTCCAATTCTTTAAAAACAAACAAAACACTTAGTAGTAGTAGTAAAACAATTTATCGCTTCTAAATCCAGAAGTCTTATGTCTTCAGACAGGACGTACTAAAAAATTCATATCCATCAGCAAATTAAACATTTTTCTTTCAAAAGAATTATTAAAGCAGCTTTAACCTAGCTTCCTCACCATTATCTTTGGATGAATGAAATACTGGAGCAACACCCTAAATGGATGTTATCCAAATAGTTATTTAACCAAACAGACAAGGAGAAAGTAAGTTTGAATGCACCTGTGATTCTCACAGAAGAGATGAACACTGATACTACTGCATCATGGAGACATTTTACTAATACATACATGGATGGGCAAGAGTTCACCAACTAAAGATGAACACAAATGAAAGCAAGCTAAAATAGTCACTAAGGAAATTCTACTTATGTTTACTCATAGTTTGCACAGCCTGTGCATCTCGGACCTTACCCACCAATAGCTAAAGTATTATGTCATTTTCTAACTCTATTGTTGCAACAGGACCTCCTACCAGATTAATTGCTCTAAATTATTGAGCTCCCATTGTCTTCTAGCACTTTTCATAAAGTTATCCAGGAGTATCTATCTAAATTCTGTTTTCCCTTGAGGAAATAATATTTAAGCTTGTATCCTATAGCCAAATAAAGTTTCACCTCCTTGGTCAATTTCAGACATTTGTGAACCCTTTTAACTTGAAATTTTATTGCCTGTAACCACAACCTAAGGAGAGAATGTCGTCTTTTTAACAAGTGTTTTCCCACTTTTGTCTTCCCTGGTACCCCTCATTCAGGTTTCTCCATGAACCCATCCACAGCCTCAAGCCTAATCTTGTTTCAGGGCCATTCTAAAAATGACAGGAATAATATTACTACCCAGAGTCCATGACACAAGTTAGGCTGGGAATTAGGTCACATTCACAGACTTGAACTGCTGTGCCACTCTAAGCGATCCATCAGACCCAGAAGTACCATGGTCAAGGCTCACCTTGGCATATGTATAGGCCCAGAACCAGTACTCCTCACTCACTTATTGGCCCACTGGACTTTGACTTTGATTTGTCTTCCATGGTGACCTCAGCTAGTATACCTATTACCTCCAGGTCCCCCTATAAACTGAACCCTTCCCGCTCTGTTTAAATCTTCTTTTCTAGGGCTAGACAACACTGGCAGACTTCCTACAACATAATGACATCTCAAGTTGGCCATCTTCCCCTCTTTCTTCTGGATGAAGACCCCACCTTTAATTGTTTCTGCTCAGCCTCCTAGTCCTGGACTTGCTCAGTGAGCCCCTTGGATGTGCCTTGTGCTACCTGATTTCTCTAGATAAAACCTTTCTCTGCAGCTGGGTTTGCGAATTCCAGCCTTAAGTCATTCAGCTTTTGTTTTCTTGCCCTCCTGCCACAGGTAACTCAATAAAGAGGGGAAAAAATGCATCATCTGTACAGAAAACCCCATGTATTTTGAGTTGTTAATACAACTTCTCTCTAGTAGGATAGGATTTATGTAAACTTGAATATTCCCCCATTCAATCATCTCTAAAGTTTTTACTCAGGCAAAGAAAAAGGCATTAAAATGAATAAAGATGCCTGTATCCTTCATGAGTCCTATTTACAACCACGACACCTACTGGCACACATATCTAGCAATATTTTCCAAATCTCAATAAGTCTTTGCAAGCCTAAGTTTGGATACTATACGCAGACTAATATGGCTTAGAAGAGCTAATAAAAAATCTGTAGCCATTTTTATAGACCCTACTTACTTAGAACTGATCTTGTCTACCTTACAGAGATCTGGCAAAAGCAGAATTCAACAGGGCAGGGGAGAAAAAGTGGGAAAGTTCTGGGAAGAAGGACTCAACTAGAAATAAAAACAATCACTTCAGAGGAAAAACTGAGAGAAGGAGGGAGTGAGGGAGTATATTGGGATGAATATTTAACTGCCTTTCTGTACTTTTCTTAAAGGGATTAATTTCTAAAATAAAGTCATCCTCTCTACTCCAGTGCCTACTTTCTCTGAGAGTACTAACGGGTTAAAATGCTGATTGGTATCTTTTCCAAGTCAAATAATTCAGGCATTACACTGATACAGAATCCTATTAGGAAAACAGTTACTACTTCCTCCCAGCTGATGACGGATGGCTGGCATGCGTCCATATCGCAGCCTTGGGGCCCCAGAGGGTAAATCAGACCCTGAAGTCTTAAAGCTCAGCAGGCTACTTTGGCAGTGGGGAAAGAGGTGCTTGACTCTGGACCGCCAGTTGGGGGTTAGTGGAAAACATAACTGAAGATCACCAAGTCTGCAAACCTCCTCAAGACTGAGTCCCTTGATAGTGAAGCTGGAGATACCACCATTCATGTCAAGTCACAAGCAGCCTGATAGAAAAGCCAGAAAGCAATCACAGACCATCAAGGAAAGGAAAATGATATTACCAAGCAAAATCCTGTAAGGAGAAAACCGTCCTTTGCTCCCACCCTGCAAACAACAGAGGAATAAGGCAGGAAAGAGGCAGGGCAGGGAATGGGTGCAGGGGTGCATATTGTGGAAAAGAAGCACACAGTCCAAGCCAGTAGTCTAGCCTAATTGAGGGCGACTGTGGGGCAGAGTGGGAGACAAAGGAAGCCTTGAAGCAAATGAGATGGAAGTAAGCGTCCACAAAGTTTCAGGTCCTGAAAGTAAGTGAAATTTTATGGAATCAAACTGAGATGTCATTAAAGGAACCTACCACGAAACAGAAAATACAGGAGGAGTTCAGAAACTACAGTGGCAGTAGAAAAAAAAAATCCACCTTTATATCCCAGTGAGTCAAGACTGCCTTAAATGGTTACAGCAACATACATTTTCTATATATTATCATCAATAGGTAAAAATATGGCAAACCTCCAAAAGATCCTTTCTAGCCTGTACCTTTGTAGGCTCTCAAAGAGTTTCAGAAAATCCCATCTATTCTAAAATAAATTACAGGAGAGTCTTCTTCCTGAAGCTATTCTAATGCTTAATAACTATTGGTAAGGCACTTTCTTCAGGAGTTGAAAATCTTTTATAAACGGTGAATGCCTATATGCTACTCTAAGACATAGCAATTTTAGGTTCTCTACTCTAAAAGAGTAGGTCTTATTTTAGTCAACAACATGACTATGGTTTCTGGTCTTTTGTGCTAACCTGCATAAGCACAATGTAAAATATTAAAAACATTTCATGTGGTCTTTCCTTTTTAGTAAATCTCTTCACCCCTGAGCATGAACTTTGTACCTATACCTTCAAAAGGTCAACGTGACAAAACATCAGTAAAACTCCAAATAATTTCTAAACTTGGTGCTGTAAAGCTAACACATTGGTTCAGCAGAGATATTGATTAAAATGATTTTTCCAAAAAGGGACAGCACGTTGCAGTGCCATGTATGAAAAGACATTGGGAAGATCAAGTGAGATAAGAAGTAGGAGCTTGGAGGGTTGATGGGGTAAGCAAAAGGTAGCTAAGAATTCCTCTGTCTTCTAGCATTTGACAGAATAAACACATCTCACAAGAAGGTAACAGTCAACACTCTCAGAAGCCACAGTAATTTACACTTTGGGAGTGAGACAAAGTAAAAAGCATATGGGAAATTTGGAGGATAATACAAAAGAAAGAGCCATTGTAGATTAAATTTACAGAATGGAAATTCATTTGCTAGCACAACTGCCACTGTTTACCTAAAAATGTTTTTGTCAATAATTTGTCAACATAAAGATGTGCTGTCATCATTGCATAAAAATAAACAGAACAGAACCAGCACCCAGAATTACTTTGGAGGAAGGAAGAGGGAAACCCTTGCAGCAGAAGAATAAAATGTCGCAACTTTCAATAGCGTCTTAAGCCAAATATTCATAAAAATCTCTCTTGCCAAGAAAAAATACTTTCCTAATTTGTTTCTTTTGTTGTGTTTTGCTTTGAATTTTAAAAGTTCTTTTTTGTTTTGTTTTAAAGGGCAAACTCATAAATATTTACAGAGAGATCTTACTAAGCAGAAAAAGAGATTAGAAACTGTTTTTGAATGAACGCAACATGTTTCATGTAAATGGAATTATACAATCAGTTGTATGTTGAGGAGAAAGAAATTACAAGTCACAAAATATAAGTGACTATATGAGACATTTTAAATGACATGAAAAGTTAGGATAAATCCAAAGTGTTCTGTATATTTATGGTTCGAGTTCAATTTAGTAAACATACTGGCACCTAAGACAGTAAGCAAAATTATGTAGTTTATTAAAATGTTACCAAGAAAAATATTAATAAGTAACAAGTCATTATTCTAAAATTTTAATTCAAACATATGTCACACATACTGCTAACCATATAAAATTCCGCTTATTACAGGGTCTGAGAAAGGCTTTGATTTTATGTTTTCTTGTATGTCTGAGATTATAGTAAAAGTTTATCAATTACCACCTCACAAATACAAAGTTGAATCACATTTGTTTTATTAAACAGTGATAATTTGTGCAAAAATCACATTTGTGTTTTATTGAAAAACGTGATTTCTAAAAAAGTACTTTCACTACAGTCATTAAAAACCTCCTAGCATCATCGTAGAGACAAATTTGTTGTTTCTGATAGTCTTTCTCATTAAGTACTAAATAAGGAAAACAGGCTTTTGGAAAAAAATGATTATTTGAAGATGGTTCACACTTAAATAGACTTCACTCAAATTGTAGAACTATTTAAACAAACAGATTAAACTCCGTATGTTCCATTCTCTGACACATTGTATTCATTTCTCCTGGAAACTTGATAGCCCCAGATATAACTATTATATATAAAAATAACAAAGCCCTTAGCCACGAAGAGTAAAAAGAAATGAATTGTGTGATTCAAAGCTCAGCTATAAATTGGGCATCAGAAATACTCTTACCACCCAGGTAAAATTTTAGACATAACATCCTCAAAAACGATATACATCTCCTTGGTCTTTGGTTTAATGATAAAATAAGAACTCCTGAAGTGCCTCGTAGACCCTGACAAGAAAAACAAAGTAGAAAAAGTACTACAAAAAGAAGCTTCCGCTACCTTACCCCAAATCCTGCATTTCCTTTTAATAAGGGGATAAAGAAATTAACACTTTGGCTTATACCTATAGGCCAGAGGTGTTTGGAAAAGAGTTATCTATGTTTTGTCCTTAATTCTGGGAAAACGTAGAGAGAGAGATTGATTGCTAGCAATCTATTCATTCATTAGATACTGATTGAGGGCTCTCTAAAACCTAAAAGTTACCAGGGCATATATCATCTTTGTTAGAAGGGGATGCAATGATAAAAAAAAAAAAAAATGCTTACTCGCTTTTCTTTATATCCTAGGAGACTATACGTTCCCACAAAAACTTCAGAGAACAACAGTCTCCATCGTTTCTTTGAGAAATCCAGCATTAAGGTAATTGTTAAGATACTGAGAAGAGCATGATAGTGTTTCCTGATAAATAGAAAACTCTGATGACAATGAAAGTTATGAACTCTCTTGATAGCTTTTCCACTTTCTCTAATGTCTAGTAGATAAAGAGAGTGATCTAAATGACAGAATTCTCTCCAAGTGTGGGAAAGGTAAATCACGTTTTTTGCATCTAAAAGTCAATATTATAGAATAGGTGATTAAAACATTTTCAACAACTTCATAGTAAGGATTATGTTAGGGTTAGGGTTAGAATTTATATGGCTTTCTGATTTTTACACAAATTCTAAACAGGTCAAATAAAGACTTTTTTAAAACAGAAGTTAAATATGCTTTTCTCTAGTAGTCACTTGTTAATAACTTCCGTCTTATACTTAAAATTATGTTGAGTAATTAAACATCTGCAATAGTAAAGTTGTTGAACAAGAATTAGAAAAAAAATTCAATAAATATATAATGAGAGTTCTAAAAGGCAGCGTGGTTATTTGGAAAAATGGAAACTTGGGAATTAGGATTATTAATCCTAATTCCCCATAAATTCTTTGGTACAGCACCTTGGTCTGTTTTTTATTTTCCTTAGCTGTGAGACAAGGATATACATATGAGCTTTGTTAATAGGGTTGCACGAGAAATAATGAATTTTGTTCCCAATCATTTTCAAAGCAATTTAAAAGTGGGGCAATTGTTGTTTTCACATGAATAATGTTGCCTGAAAACAAAAGGCTATAGTAGTTGCAATGACCTCATCCAATGCTGTAATAAACACCCTCTGATAAGAAGTTCTAAATGCAGATTCAAAGGTAAAAGTATTCATCACACTCACGTGTGTGCGCACACACGCACACACACACACACACACACACACTGCATCTCTCTATTCAGTTCCTTTAATATTCTCAATTCTCATTTCAAAATTCCTGTTCGTATTTATGATTCTCAACTTGGTATCAGACTCTGCCTTTGGCTATGAAGTCATTATTTTTATTGTCTTGGAAAACACCCATGTGCAAGGAGAAAAACAAAATGTTACAATTCGTATTTATTTCCATTCTTCTTTCTGACCACTGTCCAATTGTTCCCTATTTCCTTGTGCAGCCCTTTTCTGGTCACAAGGATGTCACTAATTCAAAGGTTCAGAAATCATAACTTTTAATAGAAGAAATTGAAAAATCAAAATGCTAATTAAATTTCTTTTAAATGCTTTTTTCCCAGAAAGAGGTCATAATTGCTTTAAAAGTAACTATGTAAAAAAATGAAAGTTGCAAAACTTAACATTCTATTAAATAAATTGTATATATAAATTAGCATTAAATAAGCTCTTCGTTAAAAGAGGGGGAAAAGCTAGGGAGGCAAAATGTTCAGGAATGTCTGCTGAACGAAGGAATAGTCAGGAGGAAGTTCTCCGAACGCTCCTATTTGCCATGGGAGGGACTTCTCATCTTCCTACACTCTCCCCTGGAGGGTGAGATACCATGGAATGTGTCCAAAACTCCACAATCATTACCTGGTAATTGTAACTTCTCTCTGCAAAGGCAGAGAGAAGAGGAAAAGAAAGTACTGTATAAAATATAGAGAATTCCTCCAGTATTTAAGTGAGGAAGAGACAAAGCTGAGTAAAAAACCAGCACTTTTTAAAAAAAATCCACTTGGAGGATCTTCAAAAGTCACAAACAAACCTAAGATTCTTGACTCATTAAGTTCTAAAGTTGGGGGAGAAAAATCAGACAATTTTATTTCGGATATGAAATTTGAATAGGAAACGGACATTTAGTGTAGGTATAAAGCAGTTGTACATAAACCTGTGCATTTAAATATGATAGGGTATATGAATATTCATCAGATAATTATGCTTTTCCACTACTGAATTTTTTGACTGTCATTACAATTAGCAGAATTAATGGAATTAAACTTTTTTGAACGTAGGATGAAAGTGTGTCCCGTAGAACACTAGATCACCAAGACATCCTACTGGAGATATGGGGGTGTGCCATTTAGACTTCCTTCAAGAAAGAACTCTTTATCCAGCACCACAGAGTACATTAGCTGCCAGTCTAGGGCTGTCAACTCCATGTCTGCCTCAGCTTTTGCACCCAGGTCATGCCCTTCTCAAGGTGGCATCAGCCAGTGACTGAGCAAGACCGTGGTAAAGGGCCCAACCACTTAAAATGCAATAGGAGACTCCTCACAAACTTGCAATCTGCTTCAGGTTTCCCATTGGGCTGAGAGACTTGTCAGATCTGTATCAAAATCCTATTTCTCACTGCCCACTCTTATTTTCTCTCTTTTCCTTTCACAGATGTTAATCCCCATAAACATTTTGCATCCCAACTCTGGCTCAGCATCTGCTTCTTAGAGAATCCAAGTAACACAGTAGACAATTAGTGATCCCGGAAAGCAGGTGGTAAAATGCGGTATTGGGGCTGGATAACTTACTGCCTGGCTGGCCATAAGGGCTCATCCCAGGCGGTATGCATGACACAGGTAGTCCCTTCTCAAAGCTTTGGCCCAAACGTTAAAACTTGTGAAAAGCTACCAGTGGAGAAGAGCACGCTGGCCAGTGTGATATGATCTGGGGGTTTAACAAGCATAGGGGACAATGCATATAAGGTCAGTGGAAGCGGCTGGTTGCTATTAAATTACATTGACCCGTATAAGGGATTATGACAAGCTAAGGCCAGTTAACAGTCAATTGAAAATGAAATGGGAAGGCCATAGGGCCTCTTTGGCAGCTCACAAAAAGGCCTTTATTCCCTTTATTCCCTTTATTCCTGAAGTGGGAGAGCAGGAAAAGCTAAAGACTAAACTGAGGATTTAATAGCAAGAGTCTCTTTGTTTTAAAGAAGACTGAATGCTCAGCTGAGCTGGGTCTGATATGCCTAGATTAGGACTCTGGCTGGGAAAACCTGGGACCCTAACACATGAAATGGGAGCATCTGGGTGGAAGCTTCTGAAGATTTTATTTCCCTAGATTACTTTTAAGTTCAGAACTGCAAACGTGCCCTAGCCCTATTAAGATTTAGTACTTCCTCCATGTAAGAATAACCTGCAGAAACTCCTGCCCTGCTTAGTGACAGGGGCCCCACTCAGGATCCGCCTTCACCTCCTCTTATGCCAGGTCACCAATAGATAGTTACAGCAATAATCCTGCCAAGGCAAGCTGGGCCTGATAAGAAAGGAAAAGGCACTATATCTAAAAAGACATGCAAAAATCAGCCAGCATGTACTAGCCAGAGCTGCGATAATACCTATTGACTAGATTTTGAGTATGCTTGACAAACAGGCTGGACCACAGGCCTGGATTTATTGAGTGTTAATTGACATAGGGACACTGTCACAGGATACGGGTTTAATTTTCCGGAAAGGGCCCTAGGAGATGGTGTAAATTAGCAGTGTGGCTCCTACAAATCTGGAGAAACTGATGACTCATATCAAGCAAGGCTGAAATGCATGAATTGCCATAGCAGATGGTACAGATAAGGAATAAAAGTCTTAGGAAATCAGGTATACTCACATGGCTATTTTATGTAAGGCCTGACAACCCACCTGAGGATTCTATGCTATGAGAAGGCCCAGAGGAGACAACATTCACCAAAGCCATCAGGAATATGATGATGATGGGGGCACCATCTTTATTAAGAGTTCCTAGTGGCTCTCCTCTGCAGAGCAGAGTTGATGATAAGAGATGCCATAACAGAATTTGGCTCATTGATAGCAAAGGAGATGATGGGGCACCGATGCGATTGAGGCCAGGTGAGGGTACTTAACTACCAGAAGCCAGAATTGCAATCAATATTTATGAATTTTTCAGCAAATGATGTTGGAACAATTCAACATCCATATGCAAAATAGAGTCTCAACCCTTACCTCACACCATAAACAAAGACTAACTCAAAATGGATCAAAGACTAAATGCAAAAGCTAAAATTAAAATCATAAAACTTCTAGAAGGTCACAGTCTTCTCAGAATGGCACCAGCCAATGAGTGAACAAGACTCTGGGACAAGGGCCCAGCCATGCCTTCCCAAGTGAGGACTCCTCTAATGGGCAATCCTTGCTCCCCAGTTCCCATGGGGTTGGCAGAGACTTTGTCAGCTCTGCCTCACATTCTGAGAGCTCCCATTGCTTAATCCTGTTTTCGCCCCCCTTTCCTTTCACAGGTGTTACCAATAAATCTTTTGCATGCCTAACTTCACCTCAGTATCTGCTTCTAAAAACAATTTCCTATTTTTTAAAAAGTGCTACAAGTGTTCCTGGTTCTGCATGTAGGGAACTTGGAAGTCTCCACTCCATCCTAACAAGAAGTAAAAAGCTGAACAGACTGAAAATCAACAACTCTTCCCGGATCCATAAGAGAGGAGAAGACACAGGGAACCAACTGCCCCCAAGATTGGAGAGACAGACAGGCAAATACAGGGAGTAACAACTTACCAGGACAGAGATTCAGAAGCAGAACCCTCCACGGGAACCAGTGCTGGGGAAGGAAAATCTGAACTGTAATTGACAAATTGCTGGAGACTCATTGTGGACAACTCTGAGAGTCAAAAACTCAAGGGAGACCCAGTTATAGGAAGGCACACACAATATTGCAAGGTATACCTTCAGGAGTTTGACCAGGGCCTCACGATAAGTACCACAGAAAAATCTCTTTGTGCTTCCAGCAGAGGAAAAGGAACCATTTTGAAATACATGAGAACACTCTGTTCTTAATAAGGCCTGCCCACATGGCAAATTAGTTAAGTGGAACCAGGATTAAGCACAGCTGGGGTATTATCAGAGCCTAGCTGACCTGGGAGAAGGGAAACACCTAACTTCAGCAGTTACTTTTATCTGGTACATCATATCTGGCTATCAAGAAAAAAAATCACAAGGCATACCAAAAGGCAAAAATACAATCTGAAGAGAGAGAGCAAGCATCAGAAATAGACATGGCAGGAATTACCAGATCGGGAATTTAAAATAACCATGACTAGGATGCTAAGGGCTCTAAAGGATAAAGGAGAGAGCATGCAAGAAGAGATAGCCAGTGTAAACAGAGAGATGTAAATCCTAGGAAACAACCAAAAAGAAATGTTGGAGTTAAAAAACATTGTAACAGAAATGAAGAATACCTTTGATGGGCTCATTAGTAGACTGGACACAGCTGAGGAAAGAATCTCTAAGCCAGAGGATATATCAATAGGATCCTCAAAAAACAAAAGCAAAGAGAACAAAGACAAAAATTTTAAAAAGAACAAAATATCCAAAGACTGTGGGACAGCCACAAAGGTATAACATATGTGTAATGGCAATACCAGTAGGAGAAGAAGGAGAGAAAGGGATACCATCAAGAAATACTTGAAACAGTGACTGAAAATTTCCTCAAGTTAATGTCAGACATCAAACCACAGATCCAGAAAGCTCAGAGAACACTAAGCAAGACGAATGCCAAAATAAACTACCTCTAGGCATATCATTTTCAAACTACGGGAAATTAAAGATAAAATCTTAGGGCAAAAAGGGTAATAGGGCACATGTGTACAGTGATGGATGGTAATTAGTCTTTGGGTGGTGAACATGATGTGTCTACATAGAAATGGAAATATAAAGATGTACACCTGAAATTTATATAATGTTATAAACCAATATTACCTCACTGAAACCTAAGCTGGGAGGAAAATAAAAGAAAAAGTCCTGAAAGAAATCAGAGGAAAAAAACCACTTTACCCATAGAGGAATGAAGATAAGAATCATATCCAACCTCTACTTTGACCATGCAAGCAAGAAGAGAGTGGAGTGAAATATTTAAAGTGTCAAGAGAAAAAAGCCACTAAGTTACCCTGCAAAATTATCATTCAAAAGTGAAGGAGAAATAAAGACTTTCTCAGACAAACAAAAATTGAGGAAATTGGTTGCCAGTAGAGCTGCCTTGTAAAGTGTCCTAAGAAGCTCTTTGCAAAGAAGAAAAATAATACAGACGATAAACTTGGATCCACATAGCATAGAGCAAAGAAGTACATCAAAGAAGGAGGAAGTGAAGGTAAAATAAAAACTTTTATTTTTCTTATTCTTAATTATCTAACAGATAACGGTTTGTTCAAAGTAATAATACTAACAATGTACTTGATGATGCATGCTTATGAGTATATCTTATGTATGCTTATACATATATGCTTATACATAAGTGAAATGAATGACAGCAATGATCCAGGGATAGGAGTGAGGAATTAGGATTATTTTGTTATTACAAGGTACTCACATTACCCATGAAGTGGTATAGTGTTATTTGAAAGTGGACTAGGATTAGCTGAATGTATATTGCAAACTCTAGAGCAACCACTTTAAAAAGTAAAAAAAGAAGTATAACTGCTGTATAAGAAAGGAGAGAAATGGAATCATATAAAATGTTCAATTAAAACCACAAAAGGCAGAAAAAGACTGGAAGACCGAAAAAGAATAAGGGCAACAAATAGCAAACAGTTACAAAAATGGTAAATATTAATCCAACTATATCAAAAATCAGTTTACATATCAATCATCTAAATGCACCAATTGAAAAATAAACATTGTCAGAGTGGATCGAAAAGCATTCTGTATGAGTCCAACTATATGATATTCTGAAAAAGCCAAAACAAAGCAACAGTAAAAAGATTAGTGATTGCTAGGGGTTGTGGGGAAAGGTTGAATTAACAGATCATTGAGGATTTTTAAGGCAGTGAAAATACTCCGTATGATACCATGATGATGGGTACATGTCATTATACATTTATCCAAATCCATAGAATACACAACACCAAGAGTGAATCATAATGTAAACTATGGATTGGGGTGATTTTAATGTGTCAATTCAGGCTCATCAGTTGTAACAAATTTACCACTCTGGTGGGGGATACTGAAAATGGGGAAGGCTGTGCATGGGGCAGGGGGGCAAGAGTATATAAGAAATCTCTGTACCTTCCCCTCAGTTTTGCTGTGAACTTAAAACTACTGTAATAAAAAAATAAAGTCTTAGTTTTAAAAAGTGCTAGAAACTGCATCTGGCATCCTATTCTTAAAATTACAAGAGAAAGTAACATGTTAAAGTTGCTGAGAATTCTTCCAAAAAAGAAACCTGTTCAACTTTGTTTATTCCAAAGCTTCCAAAAATAATTTGACCATGAACCCCTTTTCCTCCTAACACCCATAACATCCCACAGAAGTAATGTTCTATGGAACAGACTTTGGGAAATACTAACCAAGTGGCAGCTTAGCAAATTTCAGATACGGCCCTTAAGAAAAAATAAACAATCTCTTAAAACGTGTCCTGCAATTACAAATCTATAAAATAAAATCATCATGTGAAAATGAATTTTAGCTTACATGGTTAACTAATTCTAATTCATTGCATCCTTGAAAATGTTGGGAAAAGTGTTGAGATTAAAATTTTCCGATTTTTTATCGATTTTTTCCAATTTGCATCAGAAATTTTCAAAAATAGAACAGCTATCTTAGATTCCTTCTTACTTTTGAACTGAATTTACTTCCAGATTATTCGGATGATGGACAAATACCTCTCAGACTAATCTTCCTGTCCATTCCTGCTATGCTCAAGTTACAACTCTCAGTCAAAGAAGTTTCCTCACGACCTGGTCCCGCTTTATTGATCTAATGTCTGACTACTTCACCACAGATCTTTCCTCTTAGTCCCTGGTCACCAAACCTTCTGGATCTACTTTCTGAGGTCCTGCAGCACATTTTCTCTATACATTGTGTGTATAGTCTATTTCTCCTTTTAACGTGCATGTCTTTTTTGCTGAAGCAGATTATCAGCCCTTCAATGACTGGAAAAAAGTCTTACACATCTTTATAACCTCTGCAACTAAGACGGTGCATGTCATGGTGACGTTGCTTGCCCTGCCTGGGTCATCAATCTCAATTTGTCTGTTCTTATATTCATATCAAAAGTCTTCTTGAGATCATCTCTATGTATCTGCTCAGAAGCCAGATAATACATGACTTCATTGTCCTCTTTTGAATCCATCTCTCATCTCGGCTGCATATAATGAACTATTCTTTTACCTCTCTGGACAGTATAGTGCCTTCCAGATTACAGACGGACACAGCCTTATGTTCTCAGGTGTTCCCAAAGGACCATACCCATATGCAATTGCAGGGAACACTATCTTTACATAAAAGAAGTAAATAGCATTCAAAATACTAGACAACTGGAGTGACCATACAACTAATCATCCAAACCAGGACACTGCTGAAAGTGAAGGAGACTACTACTAATCAAGTTTGCTACAGAAATTGCATGTCACAACTCTGAAGGAGAAGGATCAGACCACTGAACACCTCATCCTTTTATTCATTCATTCAACAAATATTTATTCAATCTCTTCTGTGTGCCGGGTTTTTGCTGGGTTCTGAGATGAAAAATCATAAACAAGGCAAATACAGACCTTGCCTTTTTAGAAGTCATAGAGAGAAAACAGGGCAACAAATACATAACTAAAATAATTACAAATTCTGATTTTAAATGCTTTAAAGGAAAGAAAAAACTTTGGAAGAGAGAGGAACCTACTCAAGATACGCTTTTCAGGAAAGATCTCTCTGGAGTGGTGACGTTTGAACTGTGACTTCAAAGCTGAGTCAGAATAACCACGATGGTGGCTGGGAGATGGAAAACAGGAAGACATTCCAAGGTCAGAGAACAGCATGTGCAAAGGCCCTGAGGGAGAAAAGTTTGGTTTCAATGAGAAAATGAAGAAGACTTGTTTGCTTATAGTTTAGTGAAGAAAAGAATAAGTGTCTGGAGCAGACTGGAGAGGTCAGAAGTCTCACATTCCTTATCTAGAATTCTCAGCTGAAAGGACAGGAGAATCTTAATTGTCAATGCACATAGCACAGCTAATTCAGCAAGCATTTACTCTTCTATTCCCTCTTAGCATAAGCCCACCCCAAGAGATAAATTAAGTCAGAGACGGAAAAAGGATACGGACACTCAGGAAAAGCCAGCTGTGCTCACTTCCTCCTCTATCACCATGGCATAATGAAGGAGGTGAGAAAGGAGCGCACATGCTCTTTACAACAGCAGAATGGGTGAGAGCTCCCCTCCCAACATGACAAGCTTCTTCACAGGGTGTCAATATGTTTATCTCTGCAAAATTGGGACCTGGTGTATCTTTTTCTCTGCATCTTCTAAAGTTCTTCTGGTTCATGACTTTTCCAAGTGACCACAGCATGGGGGAAAATTCTAGACAGCTTCTAGTGTACATTTAAGTTTGAATAAAATGTAAAATTAAGATTGCACAGTTATTGACAGGGAAGCAAAGTGCGTTTCTTCTACCGAAAGTTTGATGACACTTGAACATAAAGCTGGACACACACTTCTGAGTGTCATGGGTTTTATCAAGAACAAAGGAAAGCACAAATCCAGGGAAGTAATTAGAGGTCAGAATAAAGCCATTTGCAGATTTAAAAAATAAACAGTATTAAGCCTAAACATGAATTAATTTGAAAAGAAAAGAGACTCCGGCATAATTTGGGGGTCCAGGAAAACTTTGAGCTTTATTCTGGTGTTTTGGGTTCAGCAAAATACATTTTGCCAAACGTTTTCCCCCTTAATTTGGAAAAGGCATGCATATTTCAAAGGAAATTTAATCCATATGTTTCTGATTCATTTACACTTAATTCATCAAAATGTTGTTTTGTAAGAGTTATTTGGTGTCCAAGAAGTCTTATAAGACTCTTTTTTGAACCAGAAAGCTTTGCGTTGCCAGGACTAAATGGAACTTTCTATGCAAAAAGAGAAGGACCTGGTGTTCCTCTAGAAAGTCTGGTCCGTGAATTAGATTATGCTCCTAGAGCGATGGATGCAGTCAAGGGTAACAGGTAATGCTGAGAATTAACAGGGAGACTTTAGTGAGATAAAGAGAAAACTGCCAACAACCCTCCCCGGTGGAACAAACTCACCATTCTGTTATTGACAAGCAGGGTTTTTTTCTTTTTTATTATGAAAAACTATTCCAATATTTCAAGAAGAAAATGAAAGACTTTGGTCCTTAGCTTGGAATGTTATACTCAGTTATTAACCGTGAATAAACATGTTATTTTATTAAAACAATAGCGAAAGTGTACTTCCTCTGGTATTTCAAGCATTTTGTTAGACAAATTGTGAGCTTCCTCCATGCCTTCATGCTCTTCACTCCTTGTTTTGGACCTTAAGAATGCTTCTTTTAAATCCAATTGATGTTCAAGTTTTTCCACTAACCAGTAGGCTTTTTCTCTTTAAGCATGCGCTCGCTTAACTTCCAATACTTCAGATATTGGTTTTTCTGTCTTTTTTTTTAATAAGCATGCAAAGCCTCTACATTTAAAGCCATATTATCCTGTGATGCATTTACTGTGCTTATTAACTTGATTGTGCATATATTATGGCAACAGTTCAAAACATCTTTTCCAATGATTCAAACATCATGATGCAGTTACAGTGCTATCCCTTGATAGATGTGGGAAAACCCACAGCCTCTTGAATGACAAACACAGAGATTTAAAAATACAGACCTCATCAGATTTAAAATGACTATGAAGATTTCCTATGATTGAAACCATGAAATAGTTCAGTGAAAATAACTTGAGTAAAATATTAAGAAGTAACAAGAGTGGTTGCTGTTAATATGTTTTAAATAATCAATTTGAACTAAAAAAAAAGCAATTTGAAAAAGTCTATACTACTTTTCTTTGAAAAAAATTTCTGAAGTGTCTGCATAAAAATTTTGCTGAGTGCAGCCTACGAACTAAAGACAAAGATTGGTGGATACAGGAATTTATTGAGAGCCTCGTATGCAAACGTTTTTTCACTCCTAAAGGGTTTAGCTATGTAGTGCAAAGTATAAGATTTGGAGTTTCCAGAATTATCTTATCTCTTACTGATAATTATAACAAGAGAAAGAGGCTATTTACAAACAAATCTTGGATCAAGTCCCAGCTCTACCATTTAGGAACTATGTTCTACTTAGGCATTATTTTTTAAAATCTCGAAAGCTATTTCCTTATTCATAAAATGGGTAAAATGCTATTCTTACCTCAACAAGCAAAGAATTAAATAATATATGTATTAAAGTAATGCTAGCTGTTACAACAAATAAATGCCCAAATATATAATGACTCCAACGTGATGACAATTTACTTCTCACGCACATACAATCCTAAATGTGTATTCCTGATTGTCAGGGGCTCTACTCTGAGCAGGGATATTGGAACCATGGCTCTTTGCATCTTGTAACCCCACCCTTTTCAACACATTATTTCTAAGATTGTTGTGCTTGTCTGCATCAAGCCAGCAGAAAAAGAAAGAGCATGGAGCCTCACAAGCGGGCTACACCTAGAAGTGGCACACATCCCTGTTATTGACATTCCATTGGCGAGTACTAACTCACATGGCCTCATCTAATTACAAAAGAGGATGGAAATGTACCACTTGGGTTGCCAGGAAGAAGAGGAAACAGAATGGGAGAAAAATAGCCACTCTTTGCCACATGTAAAGTACCTAGCACTCTTCCTGTCATAAGTACTCAACAAGTGTTAGCTATCACCATTATTAATAAAGTTTCTCTTAAGTATAGATATTTAGCTTGGGAAACACTAGCCTCAATGGCAGGGCAGGTGAATACATATTTACTATATTATGTGGCTCAGAGAAACTCATATATGTTCAAATATTAAATACAATAGCAAAATATTTTCAAGAAAAAGCTTTACACACTTAATGGCTAGATATATCAAATAAATAATATATCTAAAAAAACACTATGTGTGGATATTCTTGAATAACACTATGGAAAAAGAATCAAGCAGGCTTTTCTCAGTCCTCAAATGTTCAGAGATCCAAGCTTAGGAGATTAGAACAAAATCCTTAGACAGTTGCGTTTCAAATACGATTATAGCAAACCTCAAGCTGCTGTCCAAATTCTTTCGCTGCATTATCATCCTATTGCAAAGCATACAGCTTCTAGAAGGTACAAGTTGAAAACTGCTTTTGCTGTATGCATAGAGTTCCCACTGCATTATTGTTTTCTATCATGGAATAAGGCCTATGCAGTCCGCCAGTATCTTCACATATTTTTCCTCAAGTAAAGATCTAAAACTATACCTATCTCTCAAGGGCAGTGTGGAAAACCATGTGAAAAGATCGTTTCTTTTTTGGTAAAGAAATTACTTTAAAAAAAACTTAAAGTAAAAGAAAAGTTCAAGATTTCTCAGGGTCTGTCTGGTTCTAATGGTAAAGCACTGCCAGTCCAAGAGGCAGAATTCAGCAGCTTTAAAAAGAGTTAGTTAATTAAAATCACCCTTCTCTTAACTTGCCTTTTTTTGGTCTCTTTAGTTGGCCCAACTTACCCATTAGTATAATATTCAACAAATGAAAACAAGAGGAAAAATGAAGCAAGTTTCTTTCTATGCATATTTCTAAGACCAGTCAGTGTATGCTCCAAAACCAAGACCACAGAGCCAAAACTGTTGTGAAAATAAAGCAGCTTTTAGCTGACTGAAAACTACTTGAATTCAATGCTTGTTTTACATACCAAAAACAATTCATATCCTTGCAATTAAAAAAGTTAATAGCAAAGCAGATGCTACTAAAATACGGTACTCTTTTCAGCATACAAGGCTTTGAGGAACCTCTGAAATATACACAAGAAAGCAAGTTACCTCCTAATCCTCTCAGGCAAGGTCTAATGAGGTCTCACGTTATTTTCCCCCAATAACTTCTTAACCTTGGAAAATAAAGCTTTCCTGAATGTTCCCAACAACCTTGGATTTCTGATCATGTGATCAGAGAAAGAAATACTCTCTGGCTTTCATTAGTTTGAGGACATCTGCAAGTAGAACTTATAACACAAAACAATCTCAGTTGCTGATCTTGTTCTCTCATCTGGACCGAACAGTGTTAGTGTCAACAATTGCAGTAAACAGCGTGGCTAGAGCTAACGTAAACATTTCAGAAATCATAAGCTTAATATCGTTGTTCAGAAGTTGGACCAAGCTATGACTAAACTCTTCTGCACTCTAGACCGCAGGCTAGAGACTGACTTTGATATATTTCCAGAAAGAAAGTGTATCCAAACCTGCACACTGGAAGAAAAGTAAACATTCCTGGCATTGGAAGTAGATGTGGCAATAGGTACCTTTGGTGGGTGGATAAATGCAGAAAGTGGAACAAAGGGCAGTAATGCCCTGCCTGTAGTGGGTGGGAGGCGTTCTGTGGGTCCCATTGTTATTAAAGTTAAGTCATAAAAGTAGATGTTGTTTATTTCTGCGGTGGCAGTTCTTCGGCTCTAGCTCCTTCTCTGGCCACATTTTTTAAAATAGCTCCATGCCATTCCTATTATGTGCAAGCTTTCTTTAGACCCAGGGCAAGGCAATGGAAAAACCAACCTAAACGAAAACAAACGGGAAGTAAATGCTTTGGGTTTACTTCATAAACACGTCAGCCACAATGTAGGTAAATACCTTAAAATAAAGGAATAATCTGCTGGTTCATTGTGTCCAAGTGAGAATTTTCATGTCATTTATAAGAGCATAATACTCTTTTTAGACTTTTTGTTGTCTCTAGTTCTATGCAGCCAAAGACACTTTTGAACGTCATGTTTATTCCCAGGGCTAATTCCATGATACGGATAGGGTAAATTGAACGGCACCTACTCTGTCGCATCTTCAATGGTATGCTTACCATCGCCAAGCTGAATTGAAATGATTAGGTCCTAACTGCTTCTATTTACAGATTTTCTAACTTAGAAGAATAGGAATGCTCTCTCCTTTTTCATAATTACATTTGGGCAACCCTTTACAATTGCAAAATTACTTTCTTATTGGTTCTGTCATTATTGCCTGCAGCAACCTTGAAAGGTGGACCAATGGAGAATTACAACGCATAATTGGCACATAAGGAAACAGGAGGCAGTAAGTACCTGAGCTGGGGTTTGAACCTAGGGCATCAGATGCTCATCCCCACACTCTTTCAACTATACCACGCCGTCTCTACACAAATGTAAGGAGCTGAATCATAATAATCCCTGCTTCACATCTGGTCTGTGTAGCCTTTTTCTGATTTATAGTGGCTCAGGCGAGGGGAGTGGCTACAGCATTCCCAGATAATGCATAAAAAGACTGCTCACATAGGTCCCTCACAGAACGGCCTTTTCCAGAAATATATGATGATGACCAAATAACAAAATTAAGCACCTATTACGTGTACTGCACATTATCTCCTCAAAACTCCTTGACAGTCCTAACAGGCCAGGATGATTTTGTTTTTCGTTTGTACCTGATAAAATGAAATCTGAAAAAAACTAACTAATTTGTTCAAGATCATCTTGCTAGTGAATGGCAGAGGCAGGCTTTGAACCTGAGTGTGTCTGGGTCCAGAGCCCATGCTTTTGGCAGCAGACTGCACTACCATAGCTGAGCGTCAGCCAGACTGCAGAGTTTACATTTTAAACTGGTTAAGAATGTAAGAAGCTTTCAGAACTTCTGACACTTCTTCAGCATCTTGTTCAGCTCATTACCTCATTCTAGATCTTTTTGTCTCTCAGCACCTAGATGTATAACGAGGTTTCAGAATAGTTCTTTTTTTAAAATTGTCTTCAGTCCTGTGAAGGCTATGTTCAACTAATATCTGCCGAGCTAATTCTTCATCTTGCTTCAAGTGCCTATTTAATTCTCCTCTTCCTAAGTCTGAAAAGACAATTGAAAAATATTTATTAAGTGCTTACCATGGGCCAAGCACTGTGCTATACATTGCAAAGTATTAAAAAAAAAAAAAAAAAAAAAAGACATTATACCACCTCCAGGAAGCTTGTAGCCCAGCTAGAAATATGTCATTTCAAATGATAGCAGAAAACATTTATATGCTGAACTCAAAAACACTTAAAAAGTGTAAAATGCTCAAACAATAGACAGATGCAGGGTCAAGAACCTCTGAATTTCTGGTTAGGTAATAATAACATTGGAGTAGTGGCCATAGCTTTAGTACTACCGCTGTGCTAGGTAAGGAATCTTTGGGTTTTTACTAATTAAAAAGTTTGCTCCACCATCCATGTGGGATCCAGATATATTAGTAAATTATTTCCCACTCAGAATTCTCCTCCATCTCTCTTAAATCAATCCATATTCTTCCAGCTCAGGTTCCACCTCTTGTAAAAACCCTTCACTTGTCTCCAACCACTAATCTCAGTTCCTCCATGTCTAAGAACACGTTTCTGTCTACCCCACAGGTGAGCAGAGATCTTTTGATTGCAAATGACAGAAGCAACTCAAATCAGCTTAGGCAAAAGAGGGAATTTTTTGGTTCACATTTACAAACTTTTCTGTAAATTCACCATAACTTGCCATCCTAGCCCAAGAAGCAAACTCTCTGTTAACGGAAATAATTATTTATGTCACTATACATTTTTTTGTTCATGAAAAATAAAACACAGGCTTAATTTTAGTTTCATCAAGAAGTTTTCAACTTGTAAGCTATGCAGTTGAATATACACTGAAAAATGAAAGACTGTTTTCATTTTGTTTTTTTTCTAAAAGGAGAGTCTATCTTTGCTGATCGAAATGCCCTAACATAGGTAGTAACCTCCACATCATCTAGCTGCCATGGTTCTCAGCCTTGGTCCATTAGAATCATCTGGGAATATTTTAAAAAGAAACCAGTGTCACTCTACTCCATCCTTACCACTAGCCCAATTCAATCAGAAGCCCGGGCACTGGAGCCTAGACAACAGTATTTCTTAAATGCTCACCATGTGATTCTAATGTGCAATGAGGGTTGAAAACCCGTCTTCTGTCTAATGCGTACTTTGTCCCATCTACCCAGTCGAGGAGTTATCAGAATTCCCCAGTTAATGACAAAGGGGTGGAAAGCTAATTTTGACTACTAGAAGAGGGCAGAACAGGAAGAAATGATTAACAGAAGAATTCAGATATACTTATTTTTCTTCCCAAATGTGGCAGTAATTCTTGGCTGTGGTACCCAACAAAAATTTGCAATTTCATTGCAAGGATCTCTTCCCAACCATAAAATTCTAGAATCTTTATATGTGTCCTCCATTCTTTGTTGTCTTAGTTATTTTGTGCCCATGAAATTATCCAGGGAATTGCTTACCATTATCCATAGGCCTTATAAAAAATATGCATTGTAGGTTTTAGACTACTGTCTTCAAGCAGAAAAGGGCAGAATTGAATGGATAGTACTCTGCCTTCAAACACCACAGACAGTTGCTAGGTTGTCCACATACTGTTCTGAAGAAGGCCAAATGCTTGAGATTGTTAAAGGACAGTTATTTTAAGCGGCTTGTTAGTGGGCCACGTGAAATGACAGGGGCTATAAACTTGACCATAAATGTCACTTGTAATTAAAGATAATGTGTGCATGGTGGTTCATTTAAGAAAGCATCAACTTCATTAGAATGAGGACAGCAGCTTAGCTACTGTTTTATTCAGAGGTTATTGGTAGCAAAAACATGGGAGCATTTTGTGGAAGAATGAAATCATTTACATTGATTTCATTGGAGGAAAAAGCCTTAAATGACAGCAGCTAATTGCTTAAGGGTTTATTTTCTGCCAACTCAGAGGGCTCAGATGGCTGTTGCCCTGTCTTATCTTCGCTTACCCTCACTCCACAGCCATTGCTGACACATGAAGGAAATCGTTGTCTTCAGAATCAACAACTTGCTCTCAGTGGCCCAATTGGCAGAAAATAAAAATAACCAAACACAAAAACCTCTTATTTTGCAATATTAGCAAAGAAAACCCTGACCTTCCACCTCCTACCTAATCTACCCCCAATTGCTTCTTTGACACCATGCCTAGTAAAATGAAAAGAGGTTTTCCAAAGAAGGAACGAAACATCTGCTTGGACTTCAGATTCCCCTCCAAAGCGGAAAACAGGCCTACAAAGGTTACATGTTTCAACTAGCCATGCAAGATGAAGGAGAAAGTTCAACCGCTTATCCCACTTGACCTTGGCTTTAACACAGGATCACGTTGATCCTGATGAAAAGATTAAAACGCCAAGTCCAGAACTGCTCACCAAGCAAATTCACAAGGGGAGTTCTAAGAGTTCTTTGGCACTCTTGCTTCATATGGAATTAGCAGGGACGATCCCAGGCCACAAATGTAGCAATATTTTAACTCAGTGTGCAAAATTTCAAAGATAAAGCCTGAGATTGGAAGCAGTACTGAACTTTTCAAACAGTGCTTTCCTGGTAGGCTTTGTCAAGAAAATACAAGGCATGGTTGAGAGCTGTTGAAAGGTTTCTTTATGGGGGGGAAAAAGTGGAGGTCATTAGGGCTGTGAGAGATAAAGCATAGGGGTGGGGGTGGGGGGGTGACAAACCCAAAACCATTTTCTTTCACATATCCCTACTCTAAATTGCAAATTCATGCAACTTTCAGTGAAAGTTACTTTCATAGTACAGCAAAATGGTACATAAATGATCATGCCTTTCCTCAGTAAAGACTAAAGCACTTTTGAACAATGTCAGCAATATGAACTTCAGACCTAAAATTTTGAAAATCTGAGAGAGAGGTTAACAACAAAGGTCTGTGCTGGTCCACAGGTCCATCTCTTAAACTGCTCTGACAGAAAGCACCCTAGACCAATGGTCTGGGAAATTGGGTTCCAGCTCCCCTTCAGCCACCACTTGACTATACCTCAGCCAATCTTCTTATGTTCTTTGGGCCTCAATTTCTTCATCAGTAAAATAAAAGAGTTGGAGTAGAGGAATTCTAGAACCAAAGTATTCACAGGTGTTACAGAAATTGTGCAAAGCTGCTCATGAATACTCTGCCTCCATTTTTAACTTCTCTTTTCTGACTAGCCCAACTCATAGTGGTTTCTCCCTCTTCCCTGTTCAGGCTACTCATTAACTCTCCCTAACTTAGCTCGGTGTTGTTCACTTGGTCTAACGTCTTCTCTTCCTATGAGACTATAAATTCCCCTGTGGCACAAAATAACTTCTTTTGAATTACATCCCTTGCTGAAATTAAAAGAATGTTATGCACATGGTAGATATTTGCATATTTTTTTGAAAATGTATGAATGAATGAATATTTGGCACTTAGTAAATATTGAGTTAATTGACCAGTGACTATTGTTAAGGATGGATCACAAAAACAAGCCACCTGAGACACTGATTTGTAGAAAACAGGATCTAGTCATTAGGCCAAAAAGTTGCCCCGTCTACACTTGTTAGACACTAAGAAAAATATTCATATCTCCACTTTAAAACCCCTATATAATCCCTGTTTTGGCAGAACGGTAAAAGTTCTGTATTTCTCCTGAAACTCTTGAAGATATATAATGAAATAAATCAACTGATATCAAAAGTATTTGTTGTTAGAGTACCTTTTTTCATTAAAACAGGAAGAAATTCTACATCTTCTTAGTCCTTATTCATGTCCTTATTTTCCTGAGTCTTTGCTCTGTTTTACTAAATAACATAGAAATTCTTAACTCTGGTAATTGTGCCACCGTTTAAAATGATTTAAACTATTACAATTATCCTGTTCCTTTTAAAACAATTTGGCACAACCAGTATAAACTTATTGGCTATCTTTGTTAAAAATATCTACTGTTTTCACTCATTCCCTCCCACATATGTACTAGAGAAAAACTCTTAAGGGCGTTGGATACAAGAATTAATGTGCTCACGGATTTTACCAATATTACTGGCTCCTGTGGCCAGGCATTTTCATTGTTCATCTTACCAGAAAAGTACTTATGTCACTAGATTGGACTGGAGAAATAATTAGTTAATAACCATAGGCAAAAGGAGAAAATAAGAGGCTCTGACATTATTAAGAGTCTTAAAACATCGCCAACAACAAGAGCTTTCTCCTACTAGAATACGGAAGGTTTTCTTACTTGCTAATTAGACTCTACCATCTCTGCTCTATACCGCATAACATCATTTCTATCCTACGCAAAACCTCAATTAGTTTTTCCTATGCTAATAGCTAGAAGACACGGCACATATTTTTCTCTCCTGATTTTGGCTATCAGCTTATATTTGAAAGGGAAGCACACAGGGAAAAATCACAGCCAGATGGACAAAATTAATTCCTAAGAGAAAGAAGTCACAAGACAATAAGGACCACAAGTTAGGTAAGCAACAAAACACAATATGGCAGCCTTGCTCTATGAGATAGATAGTCAGCCAGTGGCTGGGATTTAAAAAAATAAACATTTCCTTCACACGTGGTTTTCAGTTCCCTGTTAAAGCTTACTATCGCATCTTTTATTTTGACCAAAATGTCTTTTAAAATATTTGTTCATCTCAACTAGTCACAGCAAAATCATTAGGAAGCCCCAAACCAGTTGAGTCCATTATAAGTTGGTTGGCATCAGAAACACATAGACACACACACACACACACACACAGAGCAGTGACCACACTATTTTTAAAAATCCCTTTTGTCACTAGGGCTTTATTTTGGAAAGATTGTCCCTTTTCCTATATCCCTACCTTAAAAGGACAATTTTAATTCTGACTGTCCCAGATAAATAGGAGCACTGATAAAGGCAGTCAAACAGAAATTAAAGGCAACAAGACTAATGCACAGCACACACTTGGCTCTTCACATCCTGTAATGACTGAGTTCAGCCTGAGCCACCACCAGCACATGGTGTTGGCCAGCTGAGGCTCACAGTTCTCAAGTTGTAAGCCTGAACTCTAGGCAAACCGGTAGGAAGAAGTGGCCGGGAGAGCCAAGTCACGCCTGTGATGTATCTTCTGGTCCTAACTGTAAGAAACGTCAGCTACAGTAACTCAGAGTCACTGAGACAGCAGAGCTGTTAGGCACATTTATCAGATTGGCCCAAGTCTGATATGACAGAAACAGCATGTTCTGCTGTTCAATGAACCCACTGGTGCAAATACCACTCCAGCAGCCCATGAACTCCGGTGGAGATCTGTTTACTTTGCATGTAACAGAAAGAGCAGGTTTTTTGGGCATTTTTGCTCTAAAGTACAGAGAAAAAACTTAACCACTGAATGAACCTGATGCAAAAAGAAAGAAAGCAGTTGCTTGCAACCAAAAACACATCTCTGAAAAATTAGTTATTTTAAACATTTTTAGTGACCATTAAATGGACTCCTTTGAATGGAATTATATTTGGTTGCTTTCTAAAAAATGCATAGTTAACTCATTATTCACTTAGAAGATGCAGCTCAAGAATAATTTTAAGGGACAACGTGATGATTCAGAATAACTAAACCTCATGCAGACTTAAAGATTCTCAGAAAATAAAAATTATTTCTGAAGAATAGCCCTTTGTTTTTCAAATGAAATTACGTAGCATTCTGTTTCTCTGAAACTAAGTGAAATCTCTTAGCAAAAATGAAGTAGACAGCTGAGAGAAATGAGCACTCCCAAGCACTGCTATTGGGAATAAAAAATACGCCTTCTCTGTAGGGCAATTTGGCAATAATTATCAACAGCCTTAACCATGTTTAAAACCTTTACAGTAGGGGCTGGCCTGGTGGCACAGCAGTTAAGTGTGCACATTCCTCTTCTCGGCGGCCCAGGGTTCACTGGTTCAGATCCCAGGTGCGGACATGGCACCGCTTGGCAAGCCGTGCTGTGGTAGGCGTCCCACATAGAAAGTAGAGGAAGATGGGCACGGATGCTAGCTCAGGGCCAGTCTTCCTCCGCAAAAAGAGGAGGATTGGCAGCAGTTAGATCAGGGCTAATCTTCCTCAAAAGAAAACCCTTTACAGTAATTCCACTTCAAAGAATTCTTCCTAATAAGTGAACTGAGAGGCAGGTGAAGAGCTATGTACAATAGCACTCATTGTGGAGTTGATGCTGAAAATAACCTTGATGTCCCGCAATAAGGAATTCGTTCAATAAATGTGCTACAACCGATGTGACAGAACACTATTTAGTAGTTTAAAATGATGCCATAGAAAAACATTTAACAACATTAGAAAACGTTCTTGATGTTCCATTAAATGAAAAATCAGATTATTAAACAGTAAGTAGGATATAATCACAATTTTTAATTTACATAAATGTATAGGAAAAAGACTTGGCATATATGCTGTAGGTCAGTGCTGTCTAGTAGGAATATGGTGCAAGCCACACACACGATTTTTAATTTTCTAATATCCATATTAAGAAAATAAAAAAGGATGAAATTAATGTTAATAATGTACTTTATTCAATCCAATATATTCAAAATATAATCATTTCAATATGTAATCAATATAAAAAGTTATTAATGGGATATTTCATATTCTTTTTTTCATACTAAGGCTTCGAAACTTAGTGTGTATATTTTGCATTTACAGCACATCTCATTTCAGACTAGCTACGTTCCTGGTGCTCAATAACCACGTGTAGCTGGTGACTACCATATTGGGCAGTACCCCTCAAGAATGTAAAACATGGGTGATTTCTGTTCTCATCTTTATGATTTTTTATACTTTCTAGTTTTATAATCAGAAAAAAAATCAGCATTTTGAAACAACCAAATAGAGGCAGCAGGACATAGGAAAAATAAATACGTGTATGGGTTTTGGAGTTAGAGACCCGGAGGCAGAGGGTTCTGCTTTCATCACCTTGCAGCTGCACCACAAGTCCTCGTCTGTAAAATGGGTATAATAACATCCACCTCATCAAAACACTTGAGAGTAAGGAGGTAACAAACAAGACATAAATAGGTGAAAAGCAGGAGAATGCCTGCAAAATAGTGGCCACTTAAAGAAACAATGTTTTTTTAACCAGAAATTTTCCTACCTAAAACATAAAATCCCACATCTGTATATAGATGACCCCTTGAATGGTTTTGCTCTGCACAGTCCAGCATGGTGCATGGCACGTTTGTTATATAAATGAAGGAATGAATGAATGAATGAATGAATGAATGACATTTGGATAGCCTATACCTTTTAAAAACATTCTCACCTAAGTGATTCTTTCATATGTTCTTCTACTTTCAGTGTTAATAATTTTAAATCATGTGAAATACAAAAAAAAAGTTTCTGTCTAATTAAGACTTCCCTAATCTTCCCATTTCTTCCTTTGCTGGCTGTTGTCACCTTCCACCAGCCTCCTCTCAGGATCAATAGTTTGACACCCTTTCTTTCAGCTTGCACAATACTTTACGTTTACCTCTACTTTAGCATTTATTATGTTCTACTTGAATTCCTTCTGTGCATGGCTGACTTCCCTCAGTAGACTGAGCTCCTTGAACGCAGGCTCTGTGTCCATTGTGCAATGTCTAGCACAAAGTAAGCACTCCACAGATGTCTGTTATATGCATGAAGGAATGAATGAGTAGCGCTACTAGATTGCAAGCCTCTCAAAGTTTATATCTTTATTTTATTCATTTTATATATCTCGTTATGCCTCTCATATTCATGTTTAGATATATGTGGAGATGATAGTTCCAAGTATTAATGTGCTTCCTGCCTGCTCCCAACATTGCCCTGCCCCCAGCTCACCAAATTCTCTCTCTTGGTCCTCTCCTCCACCCAACTTCAGGATAGAAGTGTCACCTACAGTGGAAAAATAACAAAGGACTATGTACACAGAGAACTGCAGGTTAAGCTATTCTGTTCTTATAGAAATCCAACTAGGGAGGAGAGGAGAAAGTGATGGAGAGTCTGCACAAACTGGGGAGAAAGGAATAACAATACGTCAATGTTTGGCAATGAAGGGCATAGCTATCTAACTTATGTGGTGCTCTCCTTTGAATGACTGTAGTCCAAGAGAACACTTGTAAGTCCTTTGTGCAGATGATGAAAGACTTGCCTCCATGAGTAATAATGGTGATGTCAAAGGAAATTTTACCCCTGGCCAAAGTGGAATCAAGTGAACCTACTTAGGACTGTCCAATTTATGCCTATTACATATATTCTGAATATTAAAATGAACAAGTAGAGAAAACACTGTTTTCTTTGTCACTTTTAAACAGTTTTAAAGTTTCTGACTATATCATACAGTGCAAGATAAGCTGTACAAATTATTGGATAATACACAGGCAAATTCAAGTTTCATAAATACGTCAGTATGATGCTTTGCCGATTCTAAAAATAAATAGCACTTACATTTGAGTACAGCTTCACACCAATAAATTTATTTTAGACTTTGCTTTCAAATTCTGTGCTCATTTAGTTTTGTTTTGGGGAGATATATTGATTGGATGGTTGGCATTTTAGAACTCAACTGCAAAGAGTAGAGTTAACCATATTCTTCAATGCATAGCATATTAACCTTATCAGCCATGCAAGGCTGTTCTCTTGCTTGTTTTATTTTTCTCCTTCTTATCCATCTCCACTTTCATTCCCCTCATTTCCACAGGCATCCATTGTAATATGTTTGAAATATGTCCTTAAATATTCATGTATGCTTGTAAAGTATTCAGTGTTGTTTATATACTTCCTTTATTTATATGAATGCTATGCTATAGATATGATTCTCTTCCAAACTTGTCAACACTTTTTAATATCTCTATCCACAGTGATTCCAAGTGCTGTGCAGTATGCCATTGTATGCGTCCATCATATTTTATTTATCCGTTCCACCAATGGTGGATACCTATGTTGATAACTTCCAATTGCTTATAAACCATGTCAGAATAAGCATCCTCAAAAATATCCTCCCGGCAGGGTTATATACTTAGGAGTGTCATTGCTGATTCAGAGGGCCAAAGCAGATTTAATTTCTGTAAATGAAACTGACAGATGTCTGAAAAGTTGCTGTACCCATTTATATTCTCTATAGCACCATATAAGCATTCCCACCTCCTTACATCTTCTTAACCACTTAATATTATCCACCTTTTTAAATTTTGCCTTTAGTGTGCCCTTGGGAGGAAGATTTGTGGTTTCAGCTCCAATGTGTAAAGAGCTTGGAAGTTGTTGGTCTCATCTTTATAACAAGAAGAAAGCTGAAAAAACTGAAAATCAACTTTTCTTAGACTTAGAGACTTGAGGTTGTAGGGCAAAGTGCCATCCCCAAATCCGGAGAGACAGGAAAATTCAGAGTGACGGTCAATATCTGCTAATCTAGAGCAGAAGTCACTGGGACCATAAACTAGCAGAAACACTTAGATGGTTATTTTGACAAATTGCTAGAGGCTGAGCGAAGACTAGCATGTGAATGAGAAACTCCTGGAAGCCACAGTCTTAGGAAGGACCCCACGCATTCATAGGTTTACCTCTTGGAATCCCCCCAGGTTCTCACATGTAAGAGCCAGGAAAGATCCCCTCATGGCTCTGATGGAGAAAGGGGCAAAGTAATCACTGTGAAATATGCTCGAGGCATTCTCCATAACAAAAGCCTCCCCTTCAGGGGGAAAGACTTTAAAAGATTTTACCAGAGCCTCATCCTACCTGAGGGAGAAAATTTCCCCTACTACAGTCCTCTCTATCTTCCTGTACCACCTAAGGCTGGAGAAAAGCTATTAAGTATTTGTAAAGGTCACAGCCCAGGGCCACAGACCTACTGAAAAACTGAGACTTAATCATAATAGTATAGAACACTTTTCTTCCTCCACACCTGACTATCACCCCCACAGGATTCTACTATAATAACAGTAGATTACACCTGGAAGAGCTGCAAAATGCAGACTCTATCTAAGGAGGAGTTCTCAGGGAAGCCCAAAGACAACAGAGGATAGAATAATAAAAACAGGGTCTGGCCTGGGGCACAGTGGTTAAGTTCACATGTTCCACTTCTGTGCCCCGGGGTGTGCTGGTTCAGATCCCGGGTGCAGACTGGTTTGGATGCTGTGGTAGGCATCCCACATATAAAGTAGATGAAGATGGGCACGGATGTTAGCTCAGGGCTAGTCTTCCTCAGAAACAAAAAGAAAAGATTTTTTTTAAAGAAGAGTAATAAAAACATTGGAGGAATTTGAAACCTCTGGTACCTAAAGCTACAGCAAGCATTAAATAGAACACAAGCTCCTCGCCAGATTCACATAAAACTTCACATTAAGGCCTATTTACCTCAGTTCCTATTACCCAATACATCATACCCATCTTTGAACAAAAATTACAAGGAATGCTAAAAGGAAAGAAAAAACACTATCTGAAGAGAAAAAGCAAGCATCAGAACCAAATTCAGATATGACACAGCTTTTGTAATTATCATGCAGGGAATTTAAAATAACTGTGCTATGTTATATGTTATATTATGTAATATGTTATGTTATGTACTCTAATGGAAAACATAGACAACATGCAAGAACAGATAGGTAAAGTAAGTGGATAGAGAGAAACTGTAAGAAAGAACGAAAAAAATACTAGAAATCAAAGACACTTTTAGAGAAATGAAGAATATCTTTGATGAACGCATCTGTAGACCAGACATGACCAAAAAAGAATTAGTGAGTTTGCAGATAGAGGAATAGAAACTTCCCAAACTGAAATATAAAGAGAAAAATAATTTACAAACCAGAATAGAACATCTCAGAGCTATGGGACAATTTCAAAGGGTGTAAACTTTGCTTTTCTGATGGATATAAAGTGCTACCTCAATGTTTCTCAGGCCTTTTAAAACCTTCAACATGCTGGTCCCGAAGTCAATAATCCAATCCCTTTACCCTGCTGTTCCTTCTCCACCTCCATTCCTCCTACCCGCTGCATTTATCCCTCCAGTCACATTGTTAGCCTATATCATAATTTCCGTGACATTTCATTTTTCTTACTAATGGTATTACTGCTGGATTCTAGAGTTTCCATATTGCTTCAAAAGTTACATTCTTTTTGAAACGTTCTTTCTGCATCTATGCAGCCTCCGGGAGGCCTTTTTCTAATCTACTGTCAAATGCTCACTAGATCGCCTCAATCCGATTATAGGGTCTCTCCATGTTTTGCTTTAAGCCTGAGCTAGTTGGGGCCCTCTGTCTCCTTCTAGATTTATCTATACTCTATTTTCCGCACCCTCAACCCCAATCCCTGTATACACAGGGAGCGCCTCAAACAAATTTCTAAGATCTGTTTCAGAGGCATATAGTGTGCAATGCTTGGACATAAAATTTAGTTCAGGAAGGTATGGTGTATTTCAAAAAGCCTGGACTTGAAAAGCGGAAATAGGATTTCCCTCCACACTTTGCTCTTACTAACTGCATGAGCCTCCTGAACTACATTACTTGAGCCTCTATTTTTTCATCTTTAGAATGTGATAATAATCCACTAAGCCTGTTATGAAGATTATACAAAATAAAATAATCTATATAAGAGCAATTATCAAAGTGCCTGGGATATAACAAATGCTTCAAGAAAGATATTTTTACATCCTTAAAAACTAAGTTACAAAAGCTATAATATGGATAAGTAGAATGTTCAAGTGAAGAAAATATTATTTGGGCCAGCCTGGTGGCTCAGTAGTTAAGTACACACGTTCCTCTTCAGTGGCCCAGGCTTTGCTAGTCCGGATCCCGGATGCGGACATGGCACTGCTTGGCACGCCATGCTGTGGTAGGCGTCCCACATATAAAAAATGTAGAGGAAGGTAGGCATGGATGTTACCTCAGGGCCAGTCTTCCTCTGAAAAGAGGAGGATTGGCAGTAATTAGCTCAGAGCTAATCTTCCTCAAAAAAAAAAAAAAGAAAATATTATTTAAGTTTTAGTATAAATTGAATGAAAAAAATCATTTTGCATTTTATTTCTATCTTCTAAATTTTACAGTATTTAACCATCCATTTTGATTAAGGCATCAAAGAAACAGACTTTCCCACATCCCTTTAGTTTTTCATGATATGCTTAAGTATTCTCATAAAAGTTTATAATATTTTTATAAGATTTTAAAGTATTGCAACTAAATTTTTCATTGTTTTGGCATTCTGGGTAAACTCGGGTTCATAAATACGTTTGGCATAGAATCAGAGCAAACTGAAGCGACCAGACCCACTTTTCAACTGCTATAAGAAAGTATTTCCGAAAGGAGTTTCTTTGTGGGTCAAAAGAAAGAATTCTGGAATCCATATACCTACCCAATAACTCCCTTAGAAAATTGGAATTGAAAAATCAAGCCAATATATTTCATGGAGATTGACAGTGTGAAAATTTTCCATAATCAGGGTTCTTTTCAGCCATAATCAGAATCTCTTAATCAAGGTGGTAATGCTGAAAAAAGGTAAACAAAAAACAAAAAGAAGAGAATTGCCTCCAGCTAATGCCTACAGTTAATCTGAAACTGTTTGCCACAAAGCATTGCTATGAAATTTCCTGGGTTGGTCAATGTGGCACACTAGGAATTAATCTTAGAAAAGTGCCCAAAAGAATGCAAAAATGGACTTCCAACCACAATACTTAACATTGCTTGATCTTCCGTGTCACTGGAACAGACCAACCAGTTCTCTGTTGCACCCTTGGAGCGCTCCCTGTCTGGGTCAAAGTGTCAAAGTATAACGACTTATGCAACTGAACTTAAATTTTAACAACTTAAAATAGATTGTTTTAACTATAAGATGTGTACTATAAGCCCCATGGTAAACACAAAGAAAATACGCAAAAGAAAATGAGAATGGAGTCAAAGAATATAACCATGAAAAATCAACAAATCACAAAGGAAGATAGCAAGAGAAGACAAGAGGAACAAAAGAGCTACAATAGACACAAAACAATTAACAAAATAGCAATATTCTCTATCAATAACTACTTTAAATGTAAAGGATTAAACTCCTCAAACAAAAGACATAGAGTGACTGAACGGATTACAAAAACAAGATCCACTATATGCTGCCTGTAAGACATTAAAGTAAATGGATGGGAAAAGATATTTTATGCAAATGGTAACCAAAAGAGAGCAAGGGTGGCCATACTTATATCAGACAAAATAGACTTCAAGTCATAAACTGTCACAAGAGACAAAGAAAGACATTATATAATGATAAAAGTGTTAATTCATCAGGAAAATATAACAATTATATACACACCAAAGTCAGGCACCTAAATATATGAAGCAAGCATTGAGAGAACTGAAGGGAGAAATAGACAACAACACAATAGTAATAGAAGATTTCAAATATTCCACTTGCAATAATGAATAAAACACCCAGACAGAAGATCAATAAGGAAACAGAGGACTTGAACAATACTACAGACCGAATGGACCTAACAGAACATTCCATCCAACAGCAGCAGAATACACATTCTTCTCAAGTGCACACAGAAAGATCTCCAGGATAGATCTCACGTTAGGTCACAAAATAACTCAATAAATTTAAGAAGATTGAAATCTTACCAAATGTCTTTTCCGACCACAACGGAATGAAACTAGAAATCAATAGCAGAAAGAAAACTGGCAAATTCAGAAATATGTAGAAATCAGAGAACACAATCTTGAATAACCAAGGGGACAAAGAAGAAATTGAGAAAAATTAGAAAATATCTTCAGACAAATGAAAACAAAAACACAACATACCATAACTTATAGGATGCAGCAAAAATAATACTAAGAGGGAAGTTTATAGCAATAAATGCCTACATTAAAAAAGAAGATCTCAAATAAATAACCTAACTTCACACCTCAAGGAGCTAGAAAAAGAATAGCAAAGATAGGAGAAAGAAGGAAATAAAGATTACAGCAGAAGTAAAAGAAGTAAAAAATAGAAAAAAAGAAAAATCAACAAAACTAAGAGTTAGTATTTTTTACAAGATCAACAAAATCGACAAAACTGTAACTAGACTAAGAAAAAAAGACTCAAATACATAAATTCAGAAATGAAAGAAGAGACGTTACAACTGATGCCACAGAAATAAATCATAAAGACTATGAACAATTATATGCCAACAAACTGGATAACCTACAAGAAATAGAGAAATTCCTAGAAGTATACAACCTACCAAGACTAAATGTGAAGAAATAGGAAGTCTGAACAGACCCATAACTAGTACAGAGATTGCGTCAGTGATCATAACGCTCTCAACAAAGAAATCAACAGGACTAGATGGCTTCACTGGTGAATTCCACCACACAGTTAAAAAGAACTAACGCCAATCCTTCTCAAACTCTTCCAAAACATGGAAGAGGAGGGAACACTTCCAAACTCATTTTATGAAGCCAGCATTACCCTGGTATGAAAGCCAGACAAAGATACTACAAGAAAAGAATACTACATGCAATATCCCTGATGAACATAGATGCAAAAATCCTCAATAAAATACTAGCAAATTGAATTCAACAGCACATTATAAAAACCATACGCCATGATCAAGTGGGATTTATCCCTGGGATGCAAAAGGGTTCAATATACGCATATCAATCAATGTGACACACCACATTAAAGGAACAAAGTATAAAAATCATGTGACCATCTCAATAGACGCAGAAAAGTATTTAAGAAAAATCAGCACCCTTTCTTGTTAAAAATACCCAACAAACTAGGAATGAAAAGAAATTACCTCAGCATAATAAAGGCCATATATGAAAAGCCCACAGCTAACATCATACTCAACGGTGAAAAACTAAAAGCTTTTCCTTTAAGGTCAGGAACCAGGCAAGGATTCCCACTTTTGGCATTTCTAGTCTACATAGTGCTGGAAGTCCTAGCCAAAGCAATAGGCGAGAAAAATAAAGGCACCCAAATCAGAAGGGAAGAAGTAAAAGTATTTCTGATCGCAGATGTCATAATTTTATATGGAGAAAACTCTAAAGATTCCACAAAAAAAGAATAAATGATAGAACTAATAAATGAATTCAGTAAAGTTGCAGGATACAAAACCAACATACTAAAATAAGTTGCATTTGTATACACTGACAACAAACAATCCGAAAAGGAAATTAAGAAAACAATCTCACTTCCAATAGCATCAAAAAGAATAAAATACCTAGGAATAAAGTTGACCAAGGAGGTGAAGGACTTGTATGCTGAAAACTACAAAACATTGCTCAAATAATTAAAGAAGACATACATAAACGGAAAGACATCCTGTGTTCATGGATTGGAAGACTTCATGTTGTTAAAATGTCCGAACTACCTAAAGTGATCTACAGATTCAATGCAATCCCTACCAAAATCCCAACGGCATTTTCTCCAGAAATAGAAAAAAATCCTAAAATTCATATGGAACCACAAAGGACCCTGATTAGCCAAAACAACCTTGAGAAAGAAGAACAAAACTGAAAGTATCACACTTCCTTACATCAAAACATATTACAAAGCTGCAGTAATCAAACAGTATGGTATTGGCATAAAGACAGAAAAATAAACCAATGGAACACTATAAAGAGCCCAGAAATTAACCCATGCATATTCAGTCAACTGATCTTTCACAAGGGTGCCAAGAATACACAACAGGAAAAAGATAATCTTTTTAATAAATGGTTTGGGAAAACTGTGTATCCATATGCAAAGGAATATAATGGAATCTTACACCATACATGGAAATCAACTCAAAACAGATTAAAAACTCAAATATAAGATGTGAAACTGTAAAACTCCTAGAAGAAAACATAGGGGAAATTCTTCATGACATTCATCTTGATTTCTTGGACATGACACCAAAAGCACAGACAATAAAAGCAAAATAGACTGAAAATGCCAACTATAAATGTTCTGCAAAGGAAAACAATCAAACAAGCAAGGGAAACAATCAATAGAGTTAAAGGCAATCTGTGGAATGGGAGAAAATATTTGCAAACAATATGTCTGATAAAAGGCTAATATCCAAAATATATAAGAAACTCCTACAACTCAATAGAAAAAAAAAGAACCCAAATAAAAATGGGCAAAAGACTTGAATAAATATTTCTACAAAGAAGACATACAAATGGCCAACAGATATACGAAAAGATGCTCAAAATCACTAATAATAAGAGAAATGCACATCAAAACCACAATGAGATATCACCTCACACCTGTTATGATGGCTATTATTAAAAAAATAATAATTTTTTAAAAAACAGAAAATAGCAAGTATTGGCATAAATGTGGAGAAACTGGAACCCTTGTGCACTGCTAGTGGGAATGTAAAATGGTGCAGTTGCTACAGAGAACAATACGGAGGTTCCTTGAAAAATTAAAAATAGAGCTACCACACAATTCAGCAATCTCACTTCTGTGTGTTTACCCAAAGGAACTGAAATCAGGATCTGAAAGAGATATATGTACGTCCTGTTCATTGCAGCACTATTCACATTGCAGCACTATTCACAACCACTTAATGGCCATCAGTGTATGAATGGATAAAGAAAATGTGGTATATACACACAAGGGAATATGTATGTACACAATGGCAATATGGAAATCAGCCATAAAAAGAAGGAAATCTTGTCATATGCTACAACACGGATGAACCTTGATGACATTGTGCTAAGTGAATAAACCAGTCACAGGAGAATAAATACTGCATGATTCCATTTATATGAGATACCTAGAGGAGTCAAACTCATTGAAGCTAAAAGTAGAGTGGCGGTTGGTTGTCAGGGGCTAGGGGAAGGAGGAAATGGGGAATTGTTGTTCAATCGATATAAAGTTTCAGTTATGCAAAATGAGAAAGTTCTGGAGAGCTATTGGACAGTATCAATGCTTTAACATACATTTAAAAATTTCTTAAGAAGGTAGATCTCACATTGTGTTTCCACCACAATAACAAAAAATTATACAGCCAACTTTTTCAACTCTCATATTGAATGATGTCTCTTTCCTAGAAATGTTTTGGCATTTTCTTAGAACTCCATGTGTCAAAGAAAATCAAGACACTCCTCAGAACTTCTTATCAAAAAGGCTAACTCAATCTTCACTCTTTATTGATGGATAAATGTCTTTTACTTTTAATATAGTTGAATATAAAGAACCTTCATTCCTAAATCCCTTCAACCTTTGTATTTCCTTGATTTTGTTTCTTAACTGTGTAAATTGCCATAACAATACCCTTCTGTCTGGATCTGGTGTGACATGTTGCCAATGAGCTCATTGCTTTAGCAGTTGGAGAATTACTCTCATCAATCTTTCCTTTGAATGCCTTTGTAGCTTGTGATCTTCTGGTAGATCTTTCAAAGAATCATTTATTCTCATGGTGACTTACCACACAGAGTGTTGTTTCAGATCCCTGTGTCCATGTTTTTATCACACAGGATGTTCATGTTTTCTCTACATCTTAGAGACCTGCTCTCAATTCAGTCCTTCCACCCATACTTCTAAGAACTTAGTATGTCAAGCAATGACCACTCTGATATTCAGTGCCATCCATGGACTGCTTTCCCTTTCCGTTAGAAAACAGTAACACTCAATTTTTTAAAAGCTACACTTAGAAACCTTTAAGCAGCCCTTCTCATGTGCAAGCTAAAGATAGTTTTAGTTAATTCAAATTGATTTTGGCACATTCCCTAAAAGCAAAAAGACAATTGCCATTTTATTCTGCAATTGTATGAATTCTGATGACTTTTCTCCACATTTCAGCATCATCGCCAGGATGTGAGATAAAATCCCCCATGATGATTAGCTTATCAGATGCTGGGATGCTCCAGTTCTGCTAGAATCTTTCTTTTCCATCAGCACTTGTTATGATCATGTAGTAAAATTAGACCTCAATAATATCTGTGCCCCATCACTCAATTTATAAAGAACAGAGACTTCCACTTCACCCATGTTCATAAAAGTTAAGTACTTCTTTTCATGGAAATCCAGATGGAATCTCATGAGCAACCTACCATCACAGTGAGCTGAAACTGGATAAAATTCCTGCATGAAAATCAGTGCTCAGAAGAATAATCTTCCTGCAGTGGAACAAACCGGCAGTCCCTCCTCTGCACTTCAATCAGTGTATCCACATTTCTGTTTTGCATCTCTAAACTAGAAGGAACTTTCCTAGAAATCAGGTAATGCTCAACATCTCTTCCAAACATTCTCAAGATTTGGTATTAAGAAAAATTCACACTTCATAAATATTCATTCACTTAGCCTCCCCTCTTATCTTAATATCACATTCTTGGTTTCTTTATCAATATTGTATCCACATCTCAAACTTACTGTAATTTTTCACACTTATTTCCTTAATTATATGTCACATTTCCATCATTTGTTCAGTCATATATTCTGTTATCTAGAATTTAACTCAATAAATTTAATTTGTAAGCCTTTAAGAAATATTAGTATTCTAATAACTTGTACAGGGACATGTTATATAACAATATCTTGCTGGTTTTTATACCAATAACCCTTTTGAATAGAGTGCATGAAAACAGAATTAAAATTTCACATTATAATTATAGAAATGTAGTAGAGTTCTGTCATATTTAGTAAGGATCCGTCTTCTAGACTTTATGCATTGGGTACCATTGTTCTTATATGCTTACTCAATTTTAGGAACAAATTTACGGCTTTCACTAATAGCAGAGTGACAGTCAACCAACATCTGTATCAAAAAGTGATGAGAATGCAAATTCGTATCTTTAAAAACCAGATAACCATACCTTTTCTAGATGTGGAGACATAGAGTGTTCAAAGGCAGTAAGAACTTCCACCAGAAACACCACCATGTTTTCTGGCTTCATCTGCTCAGCTCCATTAAAACAAAAACCAGGGTTATATTATGACCTCCTCTGACAAGGAATGCATTAATATAAAAAAATGCTTTAAAATCAACAAACACAGACTATGAAACAACTGAAATAGGTGAAAGTTCACGTAAGAGAAGTGATTGGTGCGCATATTAGGACACTAAATGCTGCGATCTTCCAAGCCCCTCAAGGAACATTGCAGCTGTCAAGACAGCGCTTAGAAAAGGAGTTTGGTAGAGAGTCAAATACCTTTATCCAGCAAAACCAGAAAATTCAGGCTAGGCTTTCAAGATCAATAGGCGGAGCTTCCAGAGAGGAATTTAGGAAGTTTTAGAGTGGTCACAACAGTGACATCAATAGTCGGGGAATAGGGTGAGAGGGGATAATGGGAACAGTAATACTATACCTATCAATTCTAACTGAAAAAATTTGCCAACTACCTAGTCTGAGATTTGCCTTTCTTGAGAAGACAAGGAACAGAAAGCAGCAAGGCACAACCATTTTTGTCCCTAGAGTACCACCCAAATTCATAGACAAAGTTTCAGACTAGGAGGACCTAAGTCATCAGGCCCTTTCATCCTTGGTCTTAATCTTTTAATTTGTCCTTGATCTTAATCACTGCCACCCCTCAAAAGATGGAAGTGATTCTGTGGTTCCTCTAGCAGCCCTCCAATAAGCTGAGTGACTTCAGGATGCCTTGATCTCACTGGAGAGCTGAAATATCCTAGGGCCAACCCAAATACACAGAATCCTTCCAACTAAGGGTAAATTAATATTAGACACTAAACTCAGGCCAACAACTGACTGGAGCTAATGAATGGAGCTCATGAAAACCCCACCAGTCGTACCCTAGTCCCGGGTTGCTTATTCATGCCATAAGCATTACATTGTTGTCCAGGGTAAATATTAGGATTGTACAGCATATAATGCCCCATAGAGCACGCTGATATTGACTATTCAGTTGTCATTTCCGTGTCTGGCTTCCCATACTGCCACAGCATTCATGTCCAGCCTCCAACAATCCTGAAATCTATCTTGAATACCATCCAGGGAGTTTTAGTCACCAAAAGCACTAATAGATAGGCAAACACGTTGGTAAAGTAACATCACCTCCAAAACCCCAAAATAGCATTTGTCAAAGCCCAAAAGAATAACAACTTGAATGTTTTCACTTATCTCATTTTCCAGTTATGGATAATATTTGTGTTACTAATGGCCAGAGATTGCCTATGGCATTTAAAAGATTTTAGGGGTTATAGAGAAAGTATCTAAAATTATACTGATTCATAACACTGCCTGTGTTACCCTATTTCTAAATGTGAAAAGTAGAAAGAATAAGAATGGGTAAGAGAGGGAAAATATAGAGGATTCAAACAATGTCAAAATAAACTTAATATTTTTAAAGTATGGCTACTTTTGTTTTTGAACTATCTTGTGCTAAGTAGACACGAAATAAGACATAGGACAAAGCTATCTAACTGGATGGAGTGGCAAGGACCCTGAACACAGAAAATGGCTTTTGTGTGCAAATTGCCAATAAATAAATGGAATAAGCCCTTGTAGGTGGGATTCACTGAAAGTACCTCTAAGATATACAAAATTTCCAAGATGTGCATTGTCCAATGCACTAGCCACCAGCCTCAAATGAACACTTGAAATGTGACTAGGTTTAACTGAGGAAATAAATTTTTTATTTTAATCTAAATTAAATTTAAACACTGATATTATTAGAAAACTTTCAAGTATGTCTGAAACAACCTGGGCACATGAATCTACTTTTTCAACGATTAATTTTATGAAATATGAATTTACGTTAAATATTTTTAATGAAAATTTGGCATTCTGATTGTGATGTGCTCTGAATGTAAACACACACTAAAATTTGAAGTCTTCATACCAAAAAAAGAATGTAAAATATCCCAATAATTTTCATGTTGGTTACGTGTCAAAATGATAACATATTGGTTTAAATACATTATGAAAATTAATTTCATGATTATTTTTACTTTTTATGAGATTACTAGAAGTCTTTAAATTACATATGAGGCTCACATTATATGTGTATTGAAAAGTGCAGATTTGGAGCATAGTAACATTACTGCAGCCAAGGGAGTCCCTTTGGTATTTCACACAGAAAATTGCTCATAGTTGACTTTCACTAAATAGATATTATCTAAATAAAAAATTGTCCACATATAAGGGCAAATATTTCTTGTTATACTTTCCAAAAAAGTTAATTTAAAAATGAGCTCATTTTTCAGCAGAAAGATAGTTTTGGAGATGAGTCAGGCAATGAGAGAAAAGGGGACATTTTTTCTCCTGTAGTTCAGAGAACGTGCGATTAGTGAGAAGAGGCCAAATCAACTCATCACATTTTTGTCAAGTCACAACAATGCTCCTGAGCATTTGCTACACTAGACACCCCTTCTCCTTGGGGTTTTTTGCACCTATCTCATCATGGCTGCATCCAAAAATTATCAAAATTCCAAGAAACTCTACAATGGCTCTGAGGAGCTATAGAAAAGATAAATAAATTAGATAGATAGACAGATAAGACTAAAAGCATAGTTGCTGGCATCACACAAAATTATTTGACTCCCAATTTTGCTATACATAGACAATGAAAAAGTCATTTAGCCTCTATAATCCTCATTTCCTCATCCATAAATTAAGATTAATAATAGTAACTACCAGTTAGGATTGATTTGTTTAAAAATAGGTTAAATACTTAGCTTAGTGCTTCAAACACAGTAGGAATTCAATGTAAGGAAGTTGGATGGTGCTGATAATTAATTATCGTTATTGTTATGGCTACAACTATACCACCCTTTTCTAGCAATTCCAGGAAATTCTGAAGTCTTCTTAAGTAATCTTCATTTTTGTAGTTCCCAGCTTCTCCAGGAATAAAAGTCTCTTTTAGCTTTAGTTTTTTGCTTTCCTCCGTGAAATTATCAATCAAGCTTCTGGTGCCATAGGGCCATAGACATAAAGGGAACTAAAAGAGGATTTCACAATCTAATGAGTTTCACAGTCATAAAATACAATTTTTAATATTTTATGGAGGAAGGGGACCACAAAGGCAAAGGTACCTCGTCATACTACAGCCCTGCCAAGTGACCAGAAGGAGCAAACAAGATGAGACTGATGCCACAGCACTCTGAGCATTGGGAATCACAGCTCGACTGGTCGCTTGGGCCCTCATAGCCGGGGGAACAACGGAAAGAACAATATGTATACATAAGGGGCAGAGAGCCTTATCACTAATCATGGAATGCAAGATAATACTCCAAAGGGGTGTTTTGATAACTCTCTATCGGGCTCTATACTATCCCTAAACTTTCAAATTCACTCACAGGCCACACACATCAGCCCAGAGAAGCTGGCCCCTCGTATCTTGGCATTACTTTCAGCCTTCGTACTGCCCTGTTTTGTCCTGGGCAACTTGACCTCACCTTATACTTCTGGCTTTAGACTGTATAATTAGACTTGCTTTTTATCCCTTTGCCTCTAACTTCAGCCAGCTGAGCCATGCACACTGCTATGTCTGGGGCTATGACTTCAGTGTCTCTGCTTCAGTGAGTTTCTCCCTCTCACCATGCTGCTTCGGATCATCCTAGAGCCATTCTGTCCTCTTCCACCCTGCTCCTCTGACACCCTCCAAAGCCTTCAAGACAATAAGAGAAATATATACTGTAAGGTGTAGCACCTAGGAGCCAAACAGACACAATTTTGAGTTTCTGGTTCAGCTAAATGACCTTCAACTTTAACATCTTTCATACTAATTTTACTTGGCTGTAACATGGAGGTAATGGGCAGCACTTCTAATTGACTCACTCTGTCCCTTGGAAGTGGGAAGCAGGTAGCGTATTTAATAAATGGTACTTTTTTCACTTCTGCTTCATATATAAAGATCTTGAATTAATTTATTTGACAAATACTCATAGATTACCTATTATGTGCATATATTGTTCTAGATACTACAGATATACAGGTGATCAAAATAGAGTTCCTGCCCTCAGAGAACTTTTACTGATGTATGGAGACAGATTAATAAACAAATAAACCAGTAAACAGCATGTCACAGAATCAGATGATAACTGTTATAAAGAAAGACAAAACAGAGTGGAGGAGAGAGTGAACCTGTATACAGTTCTATCATGTAAGAGGGTTAAGGAAGGCAACATTTAAACAGATTCCTAAAGAAAGGGAGTGAGAACATGTCCAATGAAAGAATCTTCCAGAAAGTGGGAATAATAAGTAGAAAAGCACTAAAGAAGGGACATGCTTGTCATGCTTGAGGAATAGCAAGAGGTAGAGGAGGAGCCCTTTTAGCCTGAATGTTGGTAGTGACACTTTCTGTGCTTTCAACCACATTGTTCCATCCATGAGCAATGATACAGCTCATTCCCCACATAGAATGGGAAGCAGGAGATGGACAGAACAGAATGCAAGGTTGGGAAGCTCCATGGTCAGGTCTGGCAGTACATTTTCAACTTCAATTCAACAAACAGTTCTTGAATATATGCAAGACTCTATATTAGCCTCTGAAAGAGAATAAAGATGAAGTTAGAGAAGGGCACTGATACCAAAGAGCTCATTTTGTCTGAAAAGTTGTGTATATTCAAAACTTCCTAAACATCACTTTACATGTAACTACAAAACCCCTTCAAAGAAAAATAAAATTATTTTTGGACTTTCCATCATTTTGGTTTATCTATCCTATGCCACTTCTCCCTAATTAGAGTGGATAATTGAAAGTTAACTTTATTTTCAAAGCAGAGAAATGTGAATTGGCCCACCAGCTGGGAAATGGAGTATTTCCAGATTGCAATCTTAATGGTCATTTTAAGACCAGAAGGGACTCAAAAATGTCATTTAGTCTATCTCTCTGCCTGCAAGTAGGACAGATCTACACTTCGCCCAGGCAGACGGGGCTCATTGCTTTAAATCCATCTCAATCCATCTCAATCAACCAAACTATATGTGTCCATCTTTTAGCAGCGAGATTACATTGCAAGGTAACTTTACATATTTGAACATTTTCATCTCTATTCACTTAAAAAAATAATAATATAATCATATTAGCATAGTAATAAACATATAAACATAGTAATAAATTTCCAAAGAACTCTTCCAAAGGACATAATTTACTCTACGTTTTTCAAGTAGAAATTTTTAGGGGTAAATGGTTGTTACTGTTTTAGGCTTCGTAAAACTGGCCATAAATTTTTATTTTTGGATGGAAAACTATAAGAAGGCAGTAAGTCTCTTTCCTGTTGTTAAGACTAAGCAAAGTAAACATTATTTTAACCTTTGTTGTATATCTGGCTCACATTTACTCCACCTTTTTACTGGACTTTCTCTCACATTGCCCTATGTTGGGTGTTTGTACTTTTTTCTCCTACATTTATTTTTCCTCAAATTCTCTTAAGTTTCTGCACTTTCTGTATAACTTTCATTTTCCTTCTGTGATGTTCTTCCTCTGCTCCATTGTTTTTGTTGATATATATTATTATGCTACAACTTTTTTGTTTTTACTCACTTTTTAAAATACTTTATCTTTTTTTTCCTTTTCTTTTCATTTCCATCATTTTTTAAATTCCTACCTTCTATCCTGCCCTGGTAAAGCAAGTCTCATGCCATGTTGAGATGTAATCATAGTCCTACCACTGTTCCACAATGTGATCAAGCCTTGGGCTCTCTGTTTGTTAAATAGTCAAGCTGGCCAGCAGAGGCAGAAGAGACAACGTTCAGATCTAGGGTCTCAATTTACCTACTGAATTACAAAGTTGAGTACTGAAATTATATTACTGCATACTTTCATTCCACATTTTAGCTACAACATCCTAGGAGAGATAGGGTTAGCACCAATATCAGTAAGGCACTTATGAGGATAAGAGAAAAATTTACTTCCATCTTAAAAACTACTATATAATTTTTAGGTAGTTTTTATAACTATTGATTTAGAAAAAATATGAACTTTGATTGGAATGGCATTCAGGTCTACAACATACTGACCAGCACTATTGGTGGCCCAATGGATCAAACAGACCACATAGTCCCTAGGATTACAAGCAGATCTCAGCCCAACTCATCTCTTCTCCTACTTCATTAATGTTTCTTGTTTACCACGCCTCTAATCTCAAAACTGACCCAACTATACACAGATTTTCATCATATATTTCATCATCTCAGCTCCCTAAGTGAAATTTATAGTGTCTCATGAACTAAAAAAGTTTAATTGATAATAATCATGGTAGCCAGAATAACGATCCCCAAAAACTGTCTGTGTCCTAATCCCCAGAATGTTATCTTACATGGCAAAGGGGAACCAAGGTTATAGATGGAATTAAGGTTACAAATTAGCTAACTTTAAAATAGGGAGATGATCCTGGCTTATCCAGGTGGGCTCAGTATAATCACAAAGTTCCTGTAAGGAGGCGGGAAGCGGGAGGAAGAAGATTGAGAGTCAGTGATTCAGTGTGAGAAGTGCTCAACCCGCCACTGCTGGCTTTGAAGAAGGAGGAAGAGACCACAAGTCAAGAACTTTGGGGCAGCCTCTAGAAGCTGGAAAAGACAAGAAAACAGGTTCTCCCCTAGAGCCTCCAAAAAAACACAGCCCTGCTGCCACCTTCCTTGGAACCCAGTGAAACCCATTTCAGACTTCTGATGTCCAGAACCATAACATAATAAATTTGTGCTGTTTTAAGCCAGTGAACTTGTGGTCCTTTGTTACAGCAGCAAAAGAAAGCTAGTACAATAATGAATGCCATAAATAGTTTCACCACAATCATTTTGAAATGTGTAATATAGATTTTCAATGTATAATTTAAATTCTTAAGTCTAGAATCTAAAGTGGATTTTTTCCCCCAGCAAGACTTTTCCTGAATTTTGGTGTGATAATTTTATTACAGCAAAAATTATATTTAAAAATTGTGCAATTAAAAATCTTTTGGATATTACCTAGATATGACATTTCTAAATAGTTTCATCATATAAGGAAACATTATCAGAAGCATTAAACTTTCTAAATAATTATTAAAAGATTTGTATTTCATTCTAAAATAGCACTCATATTCTATTCTCTAATTTTGTCTCATATTCTTTTTCATAGGACTGTTTTAATCCTAGACCAGATATTTGAGTTTCTGAAAGATCAGACTGGTTTCCACACAACAAAATTTTTAAAGTTAAGTCAATAATATTTGGATTGTGTAAATAAAGTTTTTAAATCCTGTTAGGCAAAGTCTCTGACAAAACTACTATTTGAATGTTGAACATTTTGGGAACTTTATAGCTATTTTTCTACTTTTCTCCTCTAGTCAGAAAAATTTATATTATCTATATGTGTGATTTTAGACAAGTTACTGAAACTCTGTACTTCAGTGTGTCTGACAAGATTATTTATGATTCCATGATACTATGACTTTAAAATCTGCATAGAAGTTTGATAAGAATAGTGAGGACTAGGAAACCATTACAAACATTTCCTATCCATAGACAAGTTTAAAATGTTAAACTTAAAATCAAGCTTAAAATTACAACTATCAAAAAATAATTACCAATATCAGTGAAGCAGTCATTGGGAAATGCTCACACTTACCATAAATATGAGTGAGTCTCCTAAAATACCATCCTTTAACTTCCTCCTTTTCTCTCAACTGCCACCCCAGGTCTTTCGAGTGTTTAAGGTCACAGATAGAATAAAAAATGAGAAGTCTTAGAAATATCATTTAAAAGACTGAGAGTCCTAGGCGGGTGAAATCTCTAGAGATTTCTGTGAAAAAAACTCCACCAACAATTCATCCACAGCCCTTCATCTCCTATCCCAATCTTTCATGTTCTTTGAAGTTCCAGCCCTACCAGAACCTCAGCTGTAAGCTGTGAGGAGAGGCACTGTCTGTGGGTACAGCTGGGAAAGGCCACACTCTCATGACAAGAGACCAAATCTTCATCTTACCAGTTTTCATAAATCCTACGTCACTTTTCTGATTTATCTTGAAAATGGTTGACCTTAGCTAAAGACATACCAGCATTGACCATTACTGACTACCCTCTTAAATAGCTTCTAAACAAAAAAGTAGAATAGAATCCCCTTTAGAAAACATTGGAGTTATATTCGAACTTCTGGTTCTCTTTTAAATTTGCTCCATGTATTACAGATTCATGCTGTCTTAGAGTACATGATTTCCTTTCCTTGAAAAAAGCAAAATCCTGTTCTTTGGCAGACTGTTTTATTGTGTAAACTTGCCACTGAGCTATTTTGCATCTCATTATGCAGTCTGATTTGCCAATAGCTAACTACAGCCATCATTGACTTAACTCCATTCTCACAGCATCGTAATTATAAAACAAGAAGTCTGATGGCATCACTTAACATGGAACTCATTATGATGAAGTGGATATCACATTGTTACACTCCTCTGTTCACATATATGCGTTTGCTTCTCTAGGCTTTCACGCCTGAAATAAATTTACTGGAATTCCAGCCTCTACTATATGTTAAGCCTACAATTCAAGAACAGCCAGGCCAAGGACATAGTGTTCCATCTTTACAATCAAATACAGATTTCCCATTAAAAGGAAAATTCACTATTTCAAAAGATTTAATAGTACGTCCTTTAAAAATAATTCCAGATGGCTAAATTGTAGGATTTAAAATATCCTACTACAAGAAATATTTTTGCTTTATTGCAATTTGTACAAATTTTCAGACATCAGAGGTCTTACCTCATAATGTTTTCTTTTAGGAGATAGGTTGGATTTAAGAGTTCTGCATTTTCTTATATTATTTATTTCAGCTGTATTTGTACCTATTCAAGATGACCTCACTCTTACTGACACATTTTCAGGGATTGTGCAAGACATGTTGATATTTTCCTACACTGTTTTGCTACTTTTTGTATCAACTTGGCCGTCTTCTCTCCCTCACTTGCAGCCCCACCCTCTTTCCTTTGAAGTCTGTGTCTATTTAAATTCAAAATAAACTGTATTGAGCCTAATGGCTTATTGCATCAAGAGGAAGAAAATTCAAACACAACATTTATTAAGTACATAATGTTTAACTGAAATGAATATTTCCAAAACATGACCCTAAAAAAATATTTCCCAATAGCCTATAGAGAGCTCATGTATAACACAATAGCAATGCTTTTATTGCCCTTGCATCATATTTCACAGTAAATGTCTCCAAACAGTGCTTGGACAACTTATTAATGTACAGTTTTCTATGATATTCAAGTAACTGAATAATGAGTTGAAATCCTTAGCCCCACCGTCTGTGGTTTGAAATCATGTGACGGTAAGTCAGGTTAGTTGCCACTAGATGGCTCTGTTTTTAGTCACTCTCAGACAATATATGCCCTATTCATATCTACGGTGTAAGCATAGGTATTGATGGCTAAAATTCCAGGGCGGTGAGAGGGAGCTATGTAATGCAATACATTTTTATATTTCATTCAAGATACCATTTTGGAATTATTCTGAAGTAGTTAAATGTCTGTAACACATATATAGAAATGATGCAAGAAAAAAATAGAAAAAAATTCTATGTACATCTTAATGTGCTTTCTGTCACCTAAATGCATAAATTCTTCATCTCATGCAAGTTAAGTATCCCAGTATCCATCTCACTTTAAAATTAATTTTAAAGTATGGCTAGCACATTCCTTTCAATGCCTTGGCTGTCCCTGGTGACACTGTGAAGCCCGTAGATTTTTGATATGTTGTCCACCACGTAATATAGGCCTATGGAGTCCAATTTGCCAGACCTCATTCTTCTTTTTTTTCTACCATAATGTGAACTGTGAAATTCTTCTGCTTAGTCTGGGGAAACAAGATTGTCAGTCAGTCCGGTTGCTTCGAAGAGCAATTGCTTGTTAAAGGAGCTATAGATGTCTTTGAACACTTTGAAACAGTTATGTCTAACGTAATAAATCTCTTTGAAAAAAAATAAAGAAATCTTAGTTCCTTCACACCTCAAACCAAATGATTTTTTCCTCATCTTTAATAGAATCACAATGTGCTGACACCTCACTACAGCACGTAGAATGCACAATCTTTCAGAGCCTTCCTGCCTCTTTGTCACTTTAGAGGCACCTAAAAATGTTTGTTGCATGAGTGAAAGGATAGCCAGTGGAAGATTCTCTTTGGTGTACCATTTCCTAAACTACCTGCTCAACTGCAAATAGAAATACAGTGAGAACTATAAATCTCTTACTCTAGCATTGTCTTCTAGAATTTGTAAAATAAATAATAAAGTAAAACTGTGTCCTAATATTTGCATTCTATGAAGAGTAGCTCCAATATGTTAACATATTTAAGCCATGTTAATGAATTATTACATCCAAGACTCTGGGCATCCTTAAAATACCATTATTAAGGCCACAATGTAAACAACACACTCTCCACAAAATCCGTACAATTGTAAAGCTACACGACCATGGTGGCCCTCGGTCTAACTTTATGCAGGAACAATAAGGTGATGATAAGGTGATATAGTCCACCACATTGGGGCCATTTGCTACCACTGTCCTTTCCCAGGCTACCTGATTTTCTCCCATGTTTGGAGGAGGTATTTTGACCCTGCAATACTTGACCACATGGTTTATAGTGGAATCTGTAACTTAACTAGCCTGCTTAGCACTTTTCCTCCTTAGGGATACAGCCTCATTCTTCTTCCCCTCACTGCGGCTGACTGTATAGAGTGTATGGCTCTGGAAAGTAGGACGACAGCACAAGTATATCACAAAACCCGAGACAGCTGACACCTCAGGCGGGAAAGACTATGCACTTGTTTAATTGGCTTTTGTGTGCCATTGGGTGAGGGTTGTCTTTTTGGCATTAATTCAAAATGACTCTTTAGTCCAACCTAAAATAGAAAATTTCCCGTTATACCCATCCTCCCCAAAAAAAGTAGAGTTTTTCAATGGTTTGTCATAAGTGAGCGAAATATGTTTCCATCTCATTAGAATTTCTATGGGCAAAACATCTAAAAATAAGCATTACTAAATTTCTTTCTACCACCTTGCTAGTTGAAAAGCACATTTCCCAAGGGGTAGGGTTTTTTTAAAAAGGTAGGAGAGTGAAAGCAGGAAGGAGGATTGGCACTTGTTCTCTCTTGCTCGAATCTAGCTCTGGAATCCCTGACAATAAGCAAAGAGCGTTTGAAACACTCTGACTGTGGTATCCAGTGAGTTCTACATGACACAAACTATCTCCCTAAATAGGGGTCAACATTTTTTTGTACTACTGAAAAGAATCTCTTTGATAAATGTATTTTTAAATAGTTCAAATTAACATGTATTTTTTAAAGCTTGCTACCCATATAACACCACTTCAAGCTCTGAGGATGATAGAAAAGAAATAAACAATGTAGTCACTGGATTCATGAGTCTCACAATTGTGTTGAGGAAATAAGATGTATATATATGAAACCAAAATGGACAACAAGAAAGTTTTTAATGCACACATGTCATAAATAATATTCAGGGAAATTTACAACCACCCTCCCATTCCTCATCACCAGTTATTCTGATTCTGCAAAGACATCTTCCAGACAACAGGAAATTTACTATAACAAATGAACTTGAATGTGTAGCCCAAAACTCTCATTATATGAAAAACAAAAACAATTGTAACAATACAAGTGGTGGCAAATCAATAAAGCTGTTATTTGATGAGTTTACTATAAACTTCAAATAAAGGAAACTGGGAAAGAACTGATGTGGAACAAAGGTAAGTATAAAATGAATGGACCTTGTTTTCCTATTGTTTCTAAAAAGCAAATAAATGTCAAATTGTGTAACTGTAATAAACAATGTCAACATCAAATATTTGGAAAGGGGCTGTTTCAAAAAGAAAATCCAAATTGACTTTCAACTACTAATAACTTGAGCTTCCCAAAGAGATTGTTTTTAGGTTGCTGTTGTTGTTGATATTATTCTTTAAAAAGCAGTGTGACAGACCTTCTCCCTTAAGCAGAACAATCTTATGTTGTTATTTCCTGTCCCTTCTGGTAAATACGCCATCAAATTCCTTATTGATCCTTTTTATTCCCTTAACTAAGTAGATTAGCCTTCTCTTTTTTTCTATGTTCTCTTCTCTTGCTCACTAAATAATATTTCTAAAATAGTAATAGGTAGATAATAACAGTTAATACATATTGTGTGGTAACTGTAAGTCAGACACTCTCCCAAACTCATTACCTATAATAATCCATTTAATCCTCAAAACAAGCTGATGGGGTAGGGGCTATTATCACCTCATTGTAGAGATGAAGAAACTAACACACAGAGGATTGAAGTTATATCCCAAGTTTACCCAGCTAACGTATTAAAATTCAAATCCAGGAAAGCAAGAATGCCATGCAGGTTAATTATGCACCACATGATGAAGTGAATATGTAAAATACAGAAATTCAAAGGTTATATCTTTAGGGAAAACAACTTTCCAATAATGTTGAATTATTTAACTCAGTATTATCTTCTTCCAAATTACCACTACTCACGTAACAACCAATTACCCTAAAGTTAAGACAGAAAAAGCCCCTAACTATGTTGATACCTTGGAAGAGAATGGAGATATTTTGTTTTGAAGATTACATCAGCAGAAAAGTTTTCCTTAAGCAGAACTGAATATGGTAACACTAATATTGTAGGGTGTCATGTCCAACATTAAAAGAGTTTGAGAAACCTCCTCAAGCTTCCTCAGGGACCAATTTCAAAAAAACAACCCACTCTGCAAGAGTCTCCCCATCAATGAAACCAGTAGGAGGTTTGTTGGTAATCAAATGAGTAGACAATATAAAATAAAACTGAGTAGGTGCTCTTGGTCTAAAAAGGAGTAAACACAGGCTGGCTGAAGATTACCCTCAGCATACCTCATCTTCAGAGTCTGAGCAGATGATCTTTGAAATAAACTTGTTAAAGAAGATGGTCAAGTTAACATTTGCAGAACTTCAGGAAGAGATTAGATAAAGTGTGGTAGGAATGATGGTGACTCATCTTGGAAAATGCAGAGACCCACAGCAAGAGGTGATTGTGTATACAGGATACATGCACAAAGGCAAATAGTGGAAGAAAAGCAAAACATTGCAAGATTGAGCAATTCATTCTAAAAAGAGAATTAATAGTTTAATTCTTTTAATTAAAATAATAAAAAATAGTTAAGTAAAATAAAAGGTTAAGAGAAGTAATTTGTGAAACGTATACCTAAAAGTAGTACAATGTTATCTGGAAGATTGTGATAACTTAAAACTGCACACAAAAAGCCCTATAGCAACCACTAAGTAAATAGAACAAAGAAATATAGCTAAATAAGGCAATAGAGAAGATAAAATGGAATACTGAAAATATACTCATTCTGTAAAAAGACAATAAAGGAGATAGAGATGAAAGAACAAACAACATATAGAATAAAAGAAAAAAATAAGGAAACAGTAGATTTAAGCCCAACAATGTAAAAATTAGATTAAAAGTAAATGGGTCTGAATATTTGCATTTAATAGTTAATAATAACTATCTCTATTCAGAGACAACATGATCTTATACATCAGAAATTATAAGGAACTCACAAAAAAGCTGTTAGTACTAGTAAGTGAAGTTATCAAGGTGGAAGAATGTATTGTCAATCCAGAAAAATCAATTGTATTTCCATATAATAACAAAGAAAGATGAGAAAATAAAATTTTTAAGAAAGTATGTATTTCTATATATCTGTATATATAGAGATATTATATATATACTTACATGTCTATATATATAATAGTACCTAAAAGTCTGAAATATTTGAGGATAAATTTAAGAAAACACGTGCAAGACCTGCACATTGAAAGCTATAAAACGTTGCTGAGAGAACCTAAATAAACTAAATAAACCTAAATAAAAGGAGAGATATACTATGTTCATGAATTGAAACACTGAAGATTGCTAAGATGTCAGTTCACAAACTGATCTGTAGATTCAGCATAATCTCATTCAGAATTCCAGGCAAGTTTCGAGGGTTTTTCTGGTTATTTGTTTTAGTTGATTTTTTCAATAGTAATTGAAAGTTGCTTCTAGAATTTATATAGAAATGTAACATACCTAGATTAACCAAAGCTTTTTTGAAAAAGAACAAAATTGAGAGTTGACATTATCTGATTTCAAGATTTACTAGAAAGCCATAGTAATCAGAGCAATGTAATATTGGCATAAAGATAGACATATAGGTCATTAAACAGAATAAAGAGTTCAGATATAGACCTATAAATATGCGACTGATGAATTTTCAAAAAAGATGCGAAAATAACTCAATGTAAAGTGTTTGACGTCTGTGGTTATTCACGCTGTTATTCACTAACGGCATTTTTGGGAAAATATTTGAATTTATTAGGTGTTTTTTGAACCAGTCTCACAGTGGTAAACTTTATTAGCTCTTATACCCCTTAACCATTATCACTTCTATGAGTTTTGCCAGAAATAGAAGCTGAATATTCTAACTTGCCTTATCACACCGCATGCTGTTCTTTCAAGGCACAGTGGAGTGTGAATTATTTTGTTATATAAGTAGAAGGCAAAGCATTGTGTTTTCATGCAATAACACTATAGCTGTGCTAAAAAAAAAAACACAGTATATGTCAGCATTGGCAGACTAGTACTCATCACAATATTTCCAACTCATAGGAAAGCAAAGGACAGAAAATATTAGGTAATCTAAAATGGAATATCTCATCACAGAAGAATTTGTTCACAAAAATAAAAATGAAAATGTCACTACAACTAAAGTAAGTTTTTGGATGTCTCATTTGTTAGCAGAGCAAGGAAAGCTGTTTAACGAGAGAGAGTTAATTAATTAATTTTGAGTGTTTTCCTTGGCTCTTGATGAATCATAGCAATGTAATGGCTTAGCAGTGGTAAAGTTTTATTGTGATACTTTTTGATCTCATGAAAGAGAGTGAAATTTTTCTGAAGAACTGCCTTCCCTCCCTTGATTTACCAAAGTCTACTCTTTTTATTTTGACACAATAGGTATTCACTGGTAATTAAAAAAACAAACAAAATGTCACAATCTGGCAGTATGCCTGGCACTGGAAACATTGTCAAGTTATAACGGCATCACTGCCGTTTGTAGTGGACCAAGCAGGAGGGCAAAGTGATGAGAGTACCACATGCGGTCACTCTTGCAACTACCACTCAGCCTTTTTAGCATGAGCACACTCATTAATAACATGTACATGAAGAGTATATAAATAAGACTTCATGGACACTGAAATTTGGATTTCATATAATTTCCATATCATAAATATTATTCTTTTGATTTTTTCCCCACCATTTAAAAATATAAAAAGCACTCTTAGCTCAAAGCTTACAAAAAAAGTCAGTGGGTCAGATTTGACCAGTAGGTCATCATTTGCTGGCTTATTCCATAACTCACAGTGGTTATGTCTCACTGAATGAACGTTGATTCACACAAAATATCTTAACACCAACTACATCTCAGACCCCAGCCAGGCAAATAAGATGCACAGATGAAGATGACAGAGTCTCTGTCCTCAAAAGATCTATATACATTCAAAAGTATTTGCGATAAAAATTTAACAAGTATTTGCCTGTCATCTACTCTACGGTTGGCATGGTATTGACTGAGATACCAACAGCTTTCCTCCTTAAGGTCTTCCCAAGTTTGTTCAAGAAATAAGACATGCCTGAATTAGTTATCTATTGCTGTATAACAAATTACCACAAACTAAGCAATTTAAAACAATATGCATTTGTTATTTCACAGTTTCTGTGGGTCAGAAGTTCAGTGATGGCTTAGATGGATATTCTGCCCAGGGTCACACAACTGCAATAAAGTTGTTAGCTAGGCTGTCTTCTCATCTGGAAGCTCAACTGGAGAAGAATACATTCCCAGGCTCACTCAGGCTGTTGGCAGACTTCTTTTTCTTGTGGCTGTAGGAGTGAGGGTCCTAGGTTCTCACCTATCATCTGGAGGCCTTCCTCAGTTCTTAAACGCTACCCTCAGCTCTATGCTTCCCAACATGGCCACTTACTTCCTCAATGTCAGGTAGGGAGAGAGAGTCTTTAGAGTGAGTCTGTAAGCCAGAGGGAGCATGATACAGCAGAACATAATTAAGGGAGTGACATCCCGTCACCTTTGTCATATTCTGTTGGTTAGTAGCAAGACAGTTTTCACGCACACTCAAGAGGAGAAAATTAGACAAGAACATGAACATCGTGGGGGGCCACTCGAGAGATAACCTGCTACAGGTCTAAAGAGAAATACAATAAAATATACTACCAGAAGGGAGATGGTGTGATATGGACCACTGGTTTTCTAAGCACCTAGAGAATAGCAAATAGAGTATGGACAGGAATAATTGAGTAAGGCCTCGTGGAGAAAGAAAGTTCTCAGTTTGTCTTTGAAGATTATATAGGCTAAAATATTCATAAAATTCCTTGGGAAATGATACCATTTATGACAATGCAGTGACAGCAACATAATTGGAGATTCGCATTAAAACGCTGCGACTCGTCAGAATTTTTTAGTCCTTTTCAAGACAACTCTATGTCATTACCGGTTTTTTCAAAGGTTGAAATGAGATATTCTACCAGCATTTAAATCCAGAACAAACCCAGCTCCCGCAAACTAAAGCCTCAAACAAAACTCATTACCAACTGAAAAAAGAAAATTGTATCCATTCCGGTCCTACCTTATTTCATTTAAGTTATTAAATAAATTGTGTTAATAGCGTTTATCATTCCATTTAGTAGATACAGGAGGAGAGAGGGAAAGGAATGGAGGAGAAAGGGAGATGGTTTCTATGTCTCCAACATTTTTACAGAACACTTACAATGCTGCAGAAAATGGGTCCAACTATGGAGACTCTGATAAACAATTAGCACAGATTACCCAATGCAACTGATGACGACAATACATGTTTATAATTCTTGATAGTCAACCGAGGTAGTTTCATAACTAAAGGAAGTGGGCATTTCTAGCTTCTTATAGTCAAATGTTACGTTTTATTCATTTCTAACTTCCTTATTTAAACATTCTTTTCTCCCAAATGAGCCAAGAGATTCTTTCTCAGTGAGCGCAAACCAAATGGAAAGTTACAATTTTTAAGTTGCTCCCGTTTCTTAGTTCTTGAGGAGCCAAATAGCTTACATTGCTTCAGATCCAGAAATCTAACTTAAAAATTCAGATTTGGGTTAAGAAAAAGCATGGAAATTTCCTTTCCCAAAAGGTAATTTTAGGAGATCCATGTGAATTCCTAAATGCCAACTCTATGCTCACAAACACATCAAATGATCCAAAATGCTAGGTACATCCGCGTATAGACTTTGTCACCAATAATTATATTAAGTGAAAAATAATCATATTAATGAAATAGGCATATGAGATATAGACAGAGATAGAGATGTAACTTGGTGTATAAAAGATTGGAATTTTCTATAATAGCAGATAAATCAACACTGTTTAATCTCCCGGATGTAAGTGTCTGGGAAAAGACTGTGTCTCCTCAGGAAAAAGCTCTAACGCAAAAAAATGGCTCGTCCTAAGTCAAAGTTCCAGATCAGCTGGGTTAGATACAAAGATTAAGTTCCAAATAATAGACACTTTCGCCACTATCTACATTATTAATCAAAAAAAATCTCTAGTAATTGCATATGCTAAAGACTATTTGTTGAACACCTTGATTTGTCTTATTGTATATTCTCTTCATCCAGACTCATGTCTTGATTTCTTTATTACTAGTAACTGTAGAACAATTTTACTTGTAGAAGTTTGATTCCTCAGGCTTTTCTAGAACTCTGTCATTTCCTCATCTATCTATTAAGTCAGACACCAAAAACCTGATTATTTCCCTTCTTTTCCAGGCCTACTGCCTCCTCACTTGGTTTAAGGCGTTACTACCTCATGCCTGGACTGTTACAGTTGTCTTTCAATGTCTCTCCCTGACTGAATTCTCTCTATCACATCCTGTCCTGCACATTGCTACTGGGATTGATCACTTCCTGACTTAGAATAGGCAGTAAGAGCTCGTTTGGGCCTGTTACAAGGTACAGCTTCCTTGTCTTTACTCCACTGGCCTCTGAGTTACCCTCAGGATTCCCCTAAGCCTACCTAAACTTGAGAACATGTTTCACCAAGCTGATCTTTTTCTTTCTCTTTATTGCTACCCTATTTTTATTAATATTGTTCTTTTCTCCTGGGAGCCCAACTCCCAACATCCCTCAGCTCGATAGCATGTCTTCTATGAAAATTCCCAGAGGCATTACATCTTTCTTTTTCTGAATGTAAATATGAATCTCAGTTTTTTTATCAAACAATGACAAATATTGTAATTATTCTTCAGGAATGTGACTTATTTTTGTTCTACTCATAAATACATTTTGAACAAAAGTTCTTAAAATGACTTGTTGGGAATGAATACAATAGAGTAATCTTTGAAAACCAGATAGCACATTTGATTACTCTATAAAAAGAAATTGTTTAACCAATAAGTGTAACTAACAGACTCACCGGCTCTAGATGGAAAATTATTTCTTATTTCCATTCTGAAAGTTTATACAGAATTAGCATAAATGATTCACAATGAATTAATAAACGAAGCTACATTAACAAAGACAAAAAGTGGCTACATTAAGGAAACAAACCTAAAATAGATAAAGATAATCCAAGAGGGACTTCATTTGAACTTTTCTGTAAAACACACACAGCCTCCAAACTTGAGTCAACCTAAGCTTCCTATTTCATAAGAGAATGACCATTTAAAACATGACTTCAGAAGTTTTCAACCTAGTAATAACGATAGACTTTAATTACTTAGTACCTACTATGTGTTGGACTCTGTGCCAAGAACTTTACCTATATTCTTCTTTTATCCTCACAACAATATTTTGAGATGAGTATCATTAGCCTCGTTTTGTAGATGAAGAAATTTAGAATCAGAGAGATGAAATAAACTTTCCTGGGACTTCATAGGTAGAATATGGGAAAGCCGGGATTAAAACCTATATTTGTCTGACATCAAAGTTCACGCTCTTACTCACCTCACTTCAATGTAGATTGGTCATAAAACACAAACACAAAAATGATATTATTTTAAACCTCAGTTTTACCTGTTTTGGAATTTTGAAGATGTTGACGTGTCATTTTTGCCTTTTATAAGGCATCCATAAATAACTTTTTCACTTTTTTCAACCAATGACAATAGTTGAGAGTTAGTATTATTTAGAATATTTAGCCCAACTTATTTTGATTTTGTTTAGAATTCAATTAGCTATTCATGACAACTTTAAGGTGGGTCTTGAGGATAAATCTTGCGTCATCAGCCTCCTGTGAAAAACTACTAAGATCACACAAAACTTATGTGGCATACAAATGAAATTTAGAATGATTGACTACAAATTGACACAAATGCTGACTATACAATTATATTATGCCAGTCAGAGTCACTGAAAATAAAAATAAAATGTGTAATAAAAATTTTACAAGTACTGCCGCTTACATCAATTTAGAATGATTATTTATGTTGGAAAAATAATGCTAATCTAATTTCAGAAATTAACCACCTTACTGTGGTGCTAGAATATATTTAGAAGTGAGTTTTCCAGTTTAATAAAATGGACTTCATTGATATACCTAAGGACTTAACAAAACCATGACTAAAATAAAGTTCCCCTATCCAAAAATTATGAGGATTTTTTTTAATCAACTCAAGGTAACTTACAAAGCTAAAATAAAACCCAACTTCCTAAATGCTCTATGGCTTGTGTACACTGGTCAGGGACTCTGAAATTGTGATTCCCTTTTTTTATTGTCAGTAGAGAAAATAATGTTTTTGCATGCTTGCTATAACCCTGGGAGACATCTATTCATTCAATCATTCATTCAGTAACTAAACTACTTATTGAGCATCAGCTGCGTGCCAGGCATTCTTCTAGGTACCACGGATACATCAGTGAGCAAGACAAATAAGTTTCCTGCTCTCCAGAGCTCACCATCCAATGGAGGGAGGTCAATAAACAAGTCCACAAATCAGTAAGATAATTTTAGGTAGTGTCAAGTACTACAAGGACACTAATAGAGCTAACGGACCAAAGAGCAGTTCAAGAGCAAAACTAAATCAGGATGTTAGGCAAAGTTACTTTGAGATGATGGCCTTTGAACCAAGAGTTGAATAAAAATAAGGAGCCAGGCTCACTAAGACCAGGGGAAAGAGGAATCCAGGTGTAGGGAGTGATGCATGCAAAGACTCTACGGTGAGAAGGAGCTTAACCGGCTTAAGGAAAAGGAAGGAGGCTAGTGTGACCACAGTGTCACAAGTAGAGAGAGACAGGGGAGGAGACAGTGCTGGAGAGGTTAGGTCAGCCAACTCAGCACTTTGGTGACCACACGAAGACCTTTGGATTTTATGTGTCTTGCAATAAGTAGCAAGGCTATAAGAAATCAGATGAATGGTGTGATCTGATTTACACTACAGAGGAAATTAGGTCCCATCATACTGTTTAAACAATTAAACAGTTTATTCTCGGGTATAAAAGTAGAATTACAATGACTTTAGGCCCTGGCTTGGATTTATGGAGTAGCTTCCTCCCTTAGAAACTCAGTATGCTTTGCAAATCACCATCTATTTTATTCTCCCAGTATAGATGCTGTTATTCATTTTACAGCTAGGAACTGAGACAGAGTAAGATTAATTCATTTTCCATGCCCTATACATAACAATGACCATCCCCATGGAAAATGCACCCCAGTAGCAAGTTTGTGGCTGCTGTCTAATCAGTACAAATATCTTGTCTTGCTGATTTCGTTGAACACTTTCCCTCATCCTTCACTTCTGATGGAAGAATTTTTTGAGTGTTTCTGGAAGACAAAATGCTGCTTGCCATATTAAAAGCAGACAAACATTCCTGCTATAATTGATGAATGGTACGAGTGTTATGAGTCACTAAGCTCCAAACCAACTCGATTTAGCCACTTGAACTATTCAGTCATATCCTAACAATGCATGGGTAGGGAGTGAGTGCCTTATTGCTTTTAGGAAATGGAATTCATAAATAAAAATAAGGTGGTATTTGGGGTGCTTTACTGACCTCACAGTACAGACAAGTCAAATAAACACCATCTTCCAGTTTTTCAGCCCAGAGATCAGAAGCTTAAAAGAAGTCAATCTTGAAAGTCAACGCATTAACCTCTGCCTCTCCATTATCTTGTGTTAGACTTTTAGAGAAACTTCTGTATAGCTACAGCTCCTTAAACCTTGTAATCTCGAGAAGAGTTCAGAGGACTTGACATTTCTTAGGAGCTGTTAAAGTCAGGTTAGGAGATTCAGTGAAAATTTAAAAGAGCATGGAAACTTTTTTTCAGGCCAATGAATGTTTTTCCTTAATTTTTCTGCAGGCCTTTTGTTGTATAATAATGTTTTTGCAAGAAAAGTTGCTGCAATTGTCATTCAAAAGTATGACTTCTTTGAATATTTTCTTTGAAATTATTAAGAGTACGAAAGTGCTGACGGGAGAATCCCTTAGCTATTCAAGTGTCATTTCATGGCAAAGGATTGTGCTGGCAAGTCCTGTTGTGAAATAAATTAAAAGGGTAACAACAGCTTCGTGCTCTGGCTTTTCTTTGGGTATGTCACCATCCTTTGTTGATTTCCTCAACCTTGTCCACACCTCTGTTCATAGTCTCCTTCAATTTTTTCCAATTAAATAATCTCACTGTGCCAACTGTTTTCTTCTGGGATCCTGACTAATTCTGTACCTGACCTCGAATCAAAGACAGACCAGAATCCTATTGAAAAGATAGCCTCTTAAGATCTTTCTGAACCATCTTGTCCTTTGGAACCATTGGAACTATCTTGTCCTTTGCCCTTGACTGTCCTTATTGTTATTATTATGCTGTCACACTGATTCTGAGGACCTAGAACTAGTTAAAAAAAAAAAAAACAGCTCAGACCAACCAGTACTTCTTGAGCATTTACTACATCCCTGGAACTGTGCTAGAAATGAGAAAGATAAAGATGTAGAAAATATTGCTCCTGCTCTCAGGGATCTCATATTCTATTGGGTAAATATACCTTCTCTAAGCTGGACGCCTCTAAGAAACCTTCTCATATATGTTTCTCCCATGTAAAAACCAACCCATGTGTGAAGAAGGGAAATGCAGAAAGCTGGTTCTGCAATAGTTATAGTCCAGAGACTGCAAATTACTGGTGTTCAGAGAGCTTGGCAGGAATTCGGGTACATGAGGGAGTGTAGCAGAGAGACAAGGCTGGGGATTTGGTTGAAACCAGGTAATGGAGGCTGTTGACTGACATACTAAATAATTTATGTGGGTATAATTTAATAGGAAATAGTAGATCTTCAAAGATTCCTAAACAGAAGAGATGATCAGATCTAATTTTAGATGTAGAAATGATCAGATCTAAATTGTAAAAGTATTTCTCTGGAGCAATAAACCAATGAATTGAAGGATATTGAAAGAAGAGGGGAGAAGACAAGGTATAAAATTACAGTAGCCCCAGCAAAAAGCTGAAACAGTGAGCACAAAAAGGAAGAAATAAACACAAAAGAGTACAGAAACAGAAAAACCAGTGGAGACAGCTCATTAATTCTAGTGGGAATATTGAGGGACAGAAAATCTTGCTAAATTGTTGTGGGTTATGTAATTGTTAACCCAGATATCTGGTCTCAGCTCAAATTTACTGATTTTTCTCCTAACGCATACTACTGCTCTGTGTAAACTGCTGGCATATTTTTTACTTAGAAATAATTAACCAAAATGTTCATTTCACCCACTATTGCTCCATTTTAGAAAAGTCTCTGAAATGCATCTGTTTCAATGAAATAGTGTGGTGGTCATCGTTCTGTTAGAAAGAATGTGGTGTGGTTTCTCTGTCTTACATCAGACAAGAAGGAAAACATTGGATGCTTTGTAATGAAGAACTGAAGCTATAATCTTGGCTCAAACATGAGTCCATCACATTTCACTTTCTCCATAAACCCTCTTTAAAAATGAATGAGAAAAAGTCAGAAATGTTCCTTCTGCTTTTAAAACAAGGGAACAGAAAGTAACATAACTAAACAAATAGGAGATGACTCAATATCACATGGGAGAGGTTGTTATAGTGGTACCAATCACTGTTAAAAGCAAAAGTATTAAAAAGATTGTTTGAACAGCCCATATGTCTGTATTCAAACCAAAGTTCAGCTATATGCAATGAAGCAACTCTTAAAATTCCTCCCTATCATTTATTTCTCCTTGAAACTTCAATGAAATATTCTAAGACAAAGTCAAAGATATAATGTCTGCAGCATCCCTTAAGGCTCGATTTTTTAGTGCTTTACTCTTTCCTCTTCATTTTTGCTCCATCTGAGAGCTCATCTATTCCCACAGTCTCACCTTCTCAATATTCTATATCTCTAGGTGCACCGCCTCTCCTAAGTGGAAACCCCTTCCTCTTTCAGTTTGGACATTTCCAGATGATGTCTTGCAGTTGCCTCAAACTCAATCTAAAAATCTAAAATAAAAACCTAAAAAACCTAAAGTTCAAAGTGGAATCCATCATCTCCTCTCTTCTACCTGTAAATCAATTCATCCTACCATCGTCACTGCACTCAAAGCACCAAATTCCCCCTAGTCATCCAACCTGTAAATCATAACATCATCTTTTATCCACTCATCTATTTCATTCAACCCTATAAATGTTTCCTGCAAACATGCATTATTCTTCATTTCTAGTGCCTTCGTGTCTGGAGTAATAGCAATGATATTTTAGTTGTATATACTATACTGGATCCTCCTCTATAGCAAAATGTTAAAAAACACTGCCTTGAATTCCAGGACTGGCTGGAATTTGGAATTGGTCCAAAATGTGTAGCCTTCAGCAATTCTAACTTCCTAAACTCTAATCTTCTCATCTGTAAAATGGGGATAATAATAGTAATAGCTTCATACGGTTGTCAATAGGATGAGATAACATAATGCATATAAAAAGACAGCACCATACTCAGCAACTAACAAGAATTCAGTACTTTTTAGCTGCTTGTATTATCATTACCTCACCCAGATCCAATGTGTCATGTATTACAGCCAAGCTAATCTTAATTAAATTTATATCATGACACTGCCTTGCTCAAATTCCACTTATCTGCCGCCTAAATCATCAGAATTTATTTATCAAATTTTCTTCTCCTGGAATTTGTTTTATTTGTATTTAAAGCATTTTTTACTTACAACGGTGTTGAAAACACCATATGGGATGCCTTCTCACTGTGTCATCAATAACTCCAAGTACTCAGGGCCTTGGAAGTTATCCTTTTTTGGTCCTGCTCCTAATTCAAAAGCAAAAAAGGAAACAAGCCATTAACACATTTTGTTCTTATACTAGTCTTAAAAAAGCTACCAAAATCATTCATTTTTGACTTTGAAAAACTAGAATTAGTATCAGATGCAAGTATAATTTCTTTTGGAATGTGATCTCTATGGCCTCATCAGGCAGCTCTTGGGATCTGAATAACTGATTCAATTATGGTGTTTTCTCAGACAGGTAGGGTTCTGCAGGATCTCCCGTCAACGTGCTCTAAGTGAGCTCGACCACACTCTCAGGTTGGAAAATGTTTCAAACCCTTTCCAAAAGTTGAAGATTTGGCATTATTTTTTCTCTCCATTATTTTTAAACCCTATTGTGTTTCAAAAGAAATTCAATCCATCTGCTTCTTCAAAGTGCTGTTGCTTTCTTAGAGCTATCTGCTGTCACAAAACCTGACAAGTCTCAATAAAGCCATTTGCTTCCCAATAGAAGACTATAGATCTCTCCAAGGAATTAACGACACTAGAATCTCAGGCATCTTAGACCTCACAGACCTCTATCACATTTCTAGAGTTTCTGTCAACTTGAGTTTCCATTTTTTGAAGAATATCTCAATAGGAAATTATGCCACAACAGCTTCATTAGTCAGCCACTTCAAAATGTAGTACCTTGCTCATATTTATCTTTTCCATATATTTTAACTCTGATTACTATGTCTCAAATAAGGATCATTCTATCTGAGGAAAAAAAACCCTTGCAATAAGTATTTCAAATTTTTATTTTAATCTTATTATAATGACATTTTTCTAAGAAAAAACTAGTTGCCACATGCAGCAGGTCTGCAGGTAGGCTTTTGAGAAAAGTATCTTATAACATATAGAAATAAAAAGTTAACAAAAAAGAGACAGCTTCCTTTGCCCAAATAGCCACTTGGGAAATTTCTAAGAAATAAATATAAACTAGGAAATGCAGAAATCATTTCATAACAGTAAGCTGAAGAATGATGCTTTTCTTCTTCTTAGAATAAGCTACAATGTAAATAGAGTCCTGGGACTCTGAACTGAAGCAATGAGGGAAATTAAATTGCAAAATAGTTAAGAAAGATGCAATTTAACCAATCTCTAATTCTGCCTTCCTGATGTCTTTTGTTACTGCTTTCTCAAATGTCAGTGAATTAAGAAAAGGAAATAACTCAAATTAATGTGTTTTGAACTCCATCAATTGGTGGTAGTAAACTTTTCTATGAGAGCTTAATTTAATCGAAACTGGAAAGAGAATTGTTCATGCTAATTTATTAACATATTGCAGTCTGAAAAGACCAGGATTCCAAAATGCTTCCACAATTAAGTGATACGTGAGAATGCGTCTGCATTTCTTTTTATAAACTTTCCCTGTAAATATATTTACAGGGATGACTATCTTATAAATATGGAACCGAAAGATGATATCAACTAAAGCTCGAAATGGCCATTTTCTGGATAATTGGGTAATAAGAGAAATATATCTCCTAATAGGTTACCAGAAAGATATCAATACATATAAGTGGATTTCACCTTTTGCTAGTCTTTCTCCCTTCACTTGCTAACTTTTGGTTGATGGGTCTGAGGTTCTTCCACAAGATAAAATTCTCCAAATTATTTTCCTTTTGGGTAAGATAGCCAGTTAAATAATGTTAAAGCTAGTTGCAATGTGAAACATACACATAACTTGAGATTCAGCAAAAGAGAGAGCGGTCTCAGGTGTGACTGCTGAGAAACAGAACAGATTCCCTTTTATTCAGATCACACAAATTTACGATATCCTAGGATGAGTGGGGTTGTGCATCCAAGACACTGACATCTTGCACACACTTCTTTTCCTTTGATATAGACATAATCTAGTTAAAATGGAAATGTATTAGGAAAGTCAAACAATTAATTGATGCAAGAAAGGTTGTTTCATGTTTTGTGTAAATCAAAGCTAAAAATTCATTTGAGGAACAGCGCTGTATTGTAGACTAAACACAATTTGGCCTGAGTATAGGGTTTGATGCGGGTGTTAAAGTTGTTCTGGGCTACACATGGTCGGTAATCCTCAACAGAAATGTTAACTCAATTTGTCAGTATTATCTTTATGTCAACAGTAATGCTTAAATATTTACAATAGGCATAGTACGCTGAGAGTTAGTAACACAAGATAAATTGGAAAAATGCTAACAAAATGGATGGTACTAATAGAAAGCCCTGGCACTATAGTCTCTGATTTTATATACAAGAAGCTTACCCGAAGGTAAGATTTTATTAGGTTCTATTGTTGATATGCTGCTCCAAACGTTTCCTTAAAAAATAAAGAAGAAAGATTAAAAGTTTTTTAACAGGAAGCAAAGCGATGAGTTTACTAAATTTATTCTATAAGTCAACATTTGAGTCTAAAGTACACGCTAGCTACTATTCTTTTTAAAAAGACATAAATAATATTGCACAACTTAAACTTCTACACATTCTCCAGATATATTGCATTTTTAAACTCCCCACAGAATTAAACAGCTACCGCGTTAAAACAGAACAAAGAGATATGAAGGAAGACAAAATGCCTTCTCTCTTCTTTCATTTCTCCAGCGCTGCTTCTGTTGCTACTGTTTGTTGTGCTAAAGGAGTGCTGTGTTTAAATTCTCTTTATCCTGAGTTCTTTGAAAAAACAGAGATAGATAAAACTAATTAATACGTCTCCCAGCCTAAAACATTGCCACTACACCAAGCCACCCACCAAAAAGTAAATCAATCTTTAAAAATATAAATCCCAGGATACCAAAAGCAACTGACAAAAATTCTTATACCAAAAGTGGTAAATTTTAGGAAGAAAAAGAGAAAAATGAAAGAAGTGCACAGAAGTGGAAGAGAGAAGATTATGAATTTTTGGAATTCTTGCTTTTTTTTTTTAAAGATGTGTACAATTTTAAAGCCACTTTTACTTTTCAACCCTCCTGCAGAGTTAATTCATTTAATCGGGTATGTGTTTAAAGAGAAAAAAGCCTTCTTAGTTGAGATATGGACAGCCTACCTCTTTATGCTTTGCTCCCTCCCACCATTCAAGCTGTCCTGTAATAATTTTATTGTGACTTTTTAAGGAGAATTCATGCGAGATGTTCTACTACTGAGAAATGTGCAATGAATTGTTTCTGTGACACCTGCTTTAGGGCCTACGATTTCCTGAAGGACTTTGCGTGTTATTGCAGAAAAAGCATGCTAGCACTCTATCCAAAAGAATCCTTTTCCTTCCTATGAGTGACTTTTCAATCCAAACTGGTAGAGAAGAACCCTAGCAAAGGCAGGCGTAGAAAGCAGCAGCGTCAGTCACTGCGGTACAACCTTCAGCTTTTCCACCTTCCTCTTACGTCACATGTGCTTGTGTCCAAGTACTCTGCTTCCAGGAACTTTCCAAAAGAGCACTAAATAACCATTAGGATAGGTTGTTTAACTAAGTTATGAGAATAAAGAAGAACAGACGTCAGCAAAACCAGTGACTTCTTAAGAATCCACAGTCTCATTAGGCCTGTTACTATGCACTTTCACTTGAATAATGCTCATCTTAATTCTTTTATAAGAAATAATTTAAGATTACACTGGGCAATAATGATTAATATTCAAAGTAGCAGATGTAGCCGATGAAGAAAGAATGACCTAGTAGATGACAAAAAGAGAAAAACGAAGAGAAGATGACCTCTCCAGAAAGCTAGAGTTGTGCCTTGTGAAAAAAACAGTGGTTAATAGAGATTTTAGAGATTCTTGAGAAATCATCATTCCTCATAGATATTACAAAATAGGGGGAAAAAGTTCTTTCTCAGCAATTAGTGTATATCACTACAACCCAATCAGAGAGGGCCATCTTCTCTTTTCTTCGTATGTAAATCTGTAACCCTAATACTACTGACCGATTATAATCACTCACAATTTATAATTTCCAGTTGTTGCTGTTATTACTATCAATAATGATGGCTTCGCAGTTGGGACAAATTGACCACAGTTTACTCAAGGACATACATAGTGGATTTCTCATGAGCAATTATAAATAAACATGTCTCCTGAGTATTCCAATCGTTAAGTTGAATACCAAAAGTGCCCAAGACCCATCCCATTTGGTGCCAACCAATCTCTACAGCTCCATCTCCTACAGTTCCTCTTGCCTCTTCCTTTGATGTACTTACCTCTATTTGTATATGCTTTTCCCTCTATCCTGAATGTTCTTCTCTCTTCTTCATAAGGGGAATTCTTTCCCATTCTTCCAGAACCTGCTTAAATGTCACTCCTTTTCCCACACTCTCAGGTGGCTGAGTGCCCATCTTCTTGACTCCCACAGCATTATTGCTACAATTATTATTACAGCAATGATCCCATTGTTGCTGGCTCCCTCACTGAAAATGAACATCTTAAAGACAGAGTAATTTATTAATCTTTTTATTCCCAATACATGTCATAACATCTTGTGTGTAGCAGGTTATCTCTTACCACAGCAATACTGTATCACAAATCACACCAAAACTCAATGGTTTAAAAAACAATCTTTTATTATTGCTCGCAAGTCAGTAGGTCAACTGAATCATTTTTTGGGTCACAATTGGGTTCACTCTTTCAAGGGCAGTGAGCAGGAGATTGGATAGGCTTTGCTGCTCCCTGGCTATTCTGTCACATCTCTGGGGTCAGCTGGCCTCAACTTTTCTCCATGTGCATCTCACAAACCTCCAGCAGGCTGGTTCAGGCACTAACAAACAACTGGGCAGAGATGCAGGAGCAAGCAAGCTCAATTATGCAAAGGACAAGTGAAAATACAAAGTGCTTCTTAAGCCTCTGCTTGTGTCACATATGCTACTGTCTATTGGCCAAAGCAAGTCCCATGGCCATTTTTCAGAGTCAGTGTGAGAGGGCACTATCAATGGACATGGATACAGGGAGGAAAGAAACATTCAGACCAGTAGTGAAAGCGACGTACTACAGGAAGTGAACAATAAATTCTCGTTACATGAGTAAAGGACAGTAAAGAGACAGATTTATTCAGAGAAAGACTGGGTAAAATTGCAAATTAGGCAGAACTAGTCTTCATGACTTCCTTACAGCTAAATGATGTAACAAACCAAGAAAAGCCTAGCACAGCACTTGGTAAGCACTCAGGAAATTTAAGCACCTTCCTCTTTCCTTTTTTCTGCTTTGTTTTCTTCTCCTTTTTCTTTAGGCTTCCATTTCAGCACTATCTTCCCCAATCCCCTATTGGTCTCATACTAAGAATGATGGACGCTCCTCTCTGAGACAATGCTCTCATTTTGCTTCAAAATTTATCTTTCCTATAGGGGTCGGCCCAGTGGTGCAGCGGTTAAGTGGTTAAGTTCGCTTCTCAGCGGCCTGGGGTTCACCGGTTCTTTCCTATATTGTATTTCCCCAAAAAGTTGTCAAGAATTGCTTATCACTTCTAGTTAGCTAATTTTCAAGTGTTTCTGACTATAATATTTGCATTTTAAACACCTTAACTTAAACTAATGAGTAATTTCAGGAACCACAAAGGAAAGTGGAGCCTTTGGACACTCCTAAAACCCCACCAACTCACTGAGTTCTTATTCCAATTACATGTTAGATCTGCTCTGGATTTCATTACAAGTCTTGAAGAGCCAAGGCAGATGAACAGTTGTCATCATAAACCAATAAACTTCATTCTTAAAAATGTATGATTAAATAGGCTAAATTGTACAATTACTTTGTACAGTAAGGTACTACGAAAATTTAAAGGGCCACAATCATTTTTCAAAACTGATTAAACTACAGTTGACAATTGTATAGCCATAAACTTTCTGTGCCTAAATTTTGCATGATTTACTTTCCAGAGAGTTGAACTTCTGAATTATTATTAAAGAATTTTTCCTTAAACTAAAAAGAGTAGTGGGTCAAGAGGAAAAAGAGTGGCAACTAAGAAAGATAAGCATATATTTGGTGACCTGTATGGCCATTAATCATCAAGACACAGAAAATTGGCAATCTCATGATGTGGAGACACCAGCGGGCTTTTGGATGACATTATGAAATTCCTGGTCCTTAGTATAGGTAATATAGGAAAGAAACAACAAACATAGTGAGTGTTGCCACATGCAATGCCCTCAGTAAAGGGAACTGGGGTTTGGGGAGGATACCAGATATGATAGGATGCCTTCCCTCAATAATTAAACTTACAATCTAGAGCAAGATACAGAATTTCAGTTTAACTATTGCATAATCTATCATACATGTTCCCAAAAATCTGGGGTTTTTTTTAAGGCACTATGAGCCAGCAAGGAAGAAGTGATTAATTTCAACTGAAAGGAAAAAGAAAGCCTTGATGAAAGAATGGATATTTCTTTCAAACCTTAAAAGATTAGTCTGATTTTGACTGTGGTAATTGGAAGGGCATTCTAGGCTTAGTGGATAAAACGCACCAAAGGCAGCATGAGGAAGTTTCTAGCATTCAGTGGGGATCAGTGAGTAACAGAGTGGTGAGGTCTAGTGTGTGAGTGTGAGAGATTGTCTCAGAGGAAATGTGCCTAGAACGGTATGGTTTGAAATCAAACTAAGTATAGAATACCACACTAAACAGTTAACCTGGAAGTCATCCACAACTTTCCCTCCTTTACGTCAAGTCTATTTGTATGTTAGGTGCTGGTTCTTGAAATTGTTCATTATTTTAAGTTAAGGTGTTTATAAAATGAAAATATTATTTTAGTCCTTAACACTTGGCTGTTAGCTAATGAGAACTCATAATCAACTCTTGACAACCTCTTGAGGAAAGGTAATATAGAAAAGATAAAGAAAGGGTTATTGTGGCAGCTGTTTGGAGAATGGACTGGAGAAGAGCAAGATGAGAGCAGAGAAACAGTTGGAAGCCAGTGTAATCTGGGCAAGAGATGATGGTAGCATAACAGTGGTTGGGGATGGAGAGAGAAGTAACAGACTTGACAGCTATTAAAAAGGTAGGTACAACATGGGAGACCCTGGATAAATATTTGTCAAATAAATAGATTTATCCCTAGGCCATGGGGAAGCAAATAATTTTGAGGATGGAAATTATGAGATTTGTATTTCATAATTCTGACAGTGTGGATGATGGTTTTGAGATAGGAATTCTGAAGGTGGAAAAATTAGTTTAAAAACTAGGATAAATATGTAGGGGAAAGTGGATTGAGGTACAGAAATAGGATGGAGCAGAATAAAGAAAACTGAAACGATGGAATTTTAAAGAAAGAGCTAGGTGAAGCTAGAAGCTAATTTAGCAGAGTTTAGAGAGCAAGAGGAACTAAAGCCTACTTACAAGGTGGAATTACACTGCCGTTAAGAGAAATAGGGCACAAAGGAAAAAAATCAAGTCTGAGGAGGGAAAACTTATTCTCTTTTAAACATGTTGATTTTGAAGTGAGAGATAACCAAGTATAAAAAGACAATCACAGCTCCTCCTGACTCATATCAGGACCAAACTTGGAGACTCGGGCCCTGGAGCCTACTCATAATGCAGCGTGGCTAGGTCATGAGTCATGGTGCTCTGTGGTTGACAACAAAAGCATACAAGTTGGAAGATGCGAGGAAGGCTTGTCTCCTTGGGCACAAATATATGATGTGAAAAAAGAGAGAGCAGTAGGAGAGATGTAACAGTGGACAAGACATGGTCCCAATTTTGCCCTGGAAAGATAAGATGCATTAGATAAGGGAGTTCACACTGTGAGAAGCTCAGGCAGGTCTCTTGCCCAATTTGGGATCTCTGTACAGGGATCCCCACAGCAAGAGGGAAGCCCAAAAAAGTTAAGAAAATGGTGCCTTCTGATAAGGCAGAGGGAAATCCTGAAGTGTGGTTTTCCTCAACCATCCTTCCATGTAGCATAGATGAGATCCCAGAGAGTTAATCTGAGTGGGGGAATTTTCAGAGGTTGGGAGGTGGAAAGGCTCTGAATTAATAGCTGCAAAGTACACCACCCAAAAAAGGCCTAAAGAGGTCTGTGGCACCATCACAAGACGGATGTGACCAAATCAGCCTGGGAGTACAGAGAAGTACATCAGACCTTGACTTCAGCTGCAAATGCAAAAGGGACGAGCCCAACCATATGGGCAAAATACCCAGACATAGAGACCAGGGAAGGAAGAGAAGCCTTGCCAAGGACCCCTAGTTGTCCCCCCAGACATATTCATCCTCCATCCTCCATACCATCTTAGAAAGGAGACAGGGACAGAAGGTTAAAACATCTAAGAGACTGAGCATTTGATCCTCGAGAGACTGAACATTACCTAAGTAGAGTATTTAAATTATAATTGGTATAAGGTTTAAACACAATTAAACATTCAGTCTAGTTACTTTGAGGGGAGGGGATCTCAGAGACAGACGCCCCTATCTAGAGGGTAGAGCTGAGTAGGGACACCAGATTAACTTTTGATAAAATTAATAAATTACATTTCTCTGCACACGTAAGTGGTAGGGCCAGCCCCATGGCCCAGTGGTTAAGTTCGCACGGTCTGCATTGGTAGCCCAGGAACTCGCTGGTTTAGATCCTAGGCGCAGAGCTAGTACTGTTCATGAAGCCATGCTGAGGCGGCATCCCACATAGCAGAACCAGAAGGACCTACAACTAGAATATACAGCTATGTACTGGGGGACTTTGGGGAGAAAAAGAAAGAAAAAAATATATTGGGAACAGATGTTAGCTCAGGTGTCAATCTTTAAAGAATAATAATGGTAATGGCAATAGTGTTGGTAATATTGGCTGGATAGTTTTCTTAATTGTCCGCATTAATAGGTAACCTTCACCTGCTCATGGCATTCTCAACATCAGGCACCAGTTGACCTAATAAAAGAGGCAGGAAAAACAAAGTTCATTGAATGGACAGTGAGTAATAATACCATTGGTACTGGAGTAGAGTGTTCATTGATATGAATGGCTAGAGATGACACCAAAATCTTGGGAGAAAGATCATGGAAAATCTTAAACATTCAACAAAGAAATTATTTCTATAAGTATAGAGAGTAAATTCCTATTTTTAAGGATAAGAATGACATTGGGTAAATCTGTGCTTTAGGATGATTAACCTGACAGTTGTGTGTGGGATAGTTTGGGGATTGAGGTGTCAGCAAAAATCACAGATGGGGCAAATTTGGAAGATAGGGATCCTAGGACTTATTTTAACTATGATCAATTTGTCATATTCCCCTCCAAAAAAATCTGGAGGATTTTATTAGATGAGATCAAGTTAAAGCGAACACTGTCTTAATATGGAAAAGATAGAAAGCATGCAACGTAGGGATGAATACAGGAGCAGAAAGGAAGAAGTCTGTGTTACAGCTGGATGAATGGAGGATAGGCGCCAGAAGGACCATCTTTCCTCATCCTCCTACCTCATTGCCAGCTCACTGAGTTTACGAGACATCAGGGCAGCCTCCAAATTCTGAAACACACATCCTAGAAATAACACCGTGGCAGCAGACCACATGGGAGATGGAGAAGACATGGACGGGGTGATGACCCATGAATACAAGGGCACAGGTGGATGAGAGTAATGCTCTGAAGGAACCACAATCTCAGAAGGCAGTTAGGAGGCCCAAGTTACAATCTAGCTCGGCCATTAACTAGTTACACGACCATGAAAAATAAGTTAACCCCTCTAGATCTCATTTGCTTCTATCAAAATGAGGCATAGTAAATGTTTACCAAGGTTACTTCTTACAGCCACTGACTCTAAGATCTCAAAGATTCCTCTTTTCTGCTTTAAAATTCACCAATGCATTTGTACCAAAAGCCATGTCTTCCAAAATCCAGTAGAGTGGTAGCCTTTTTTCAGTAAGCCTATAGTTGAAGACAGGTTTCTCTTTCCAAATCAGTACTATATGTAGGTTCCACTCTAGTTCCTCTCAAGGAAAATGTTAAGAAGCTGAAATGGAAATTTACTCAGATAAAGTAATGGCTACAATCTTCTAGCTCATCACAGAAGAATTATTTTATTGTGGCTCCTTTCATTTTATTCTACCTTAAAGGAAATGCCAAATGGCTCTTTGTATAAATTTTTTAAGGATGACACATCTGATTATATTAATTTTCTATTTCATTTTCTCTTTTAAAATTTGTGGTAAAGTATATTTGAGCCAACTTTTCTCCTAGTCTAATTATTCAGCAAAATACAAAAATAAAACTTGCCAGTTAACTACCCCTCTTCAAATGACTTTTAACTAATCAAAATGTTCTTGGCTTTAACTAAGGAACTTTATAAAAAATATATCACAGCATAAATAGATCAGATACTCTCATTATTAATATCACAACATAAAGTTTTTATTTTAAAAATGACCTTAGCTCAAAAATCTCATCCCAGCTTCCACAAAACATGTTATCGCATTTTACTTACCCAGATCATGAATTAGCTTGATTTGCCACTCCTACAAAAGAAAGTATTAAAAAGGCATAATTACCCCCAGATTGTGCCTTTCATATATCTTTCAAACTTGTAGCCTTTTTCCCTATTTTTCCTTATTTTACCTTATTATTCCTCTGGGTGTTTTCTTCCTGATAATATGATATTTATCTTTCATTCTCAAAAACACCATTCAGAATATTACATGTCGCTGAATTGTCTCTTAATTTTTTTCTGCTAGTAATACTGCAACAGTGTCCCAGGTCTCTAGAATTGCCCTAATTCACATCACTTAGATGATTACAGATGAATTTGCTAGAAGAGCACCATTGTAGAGGAGGAGCATAAAATATTCCTGTCGGTATTTTCAAACTTGCACAGCTAGAATTATTTACACGCTTTAATATATTAAGTGTTTGTATTTCTTGATGTTAGCCTTTAGAGGTAGATTATTTTTTTAATTATATGTGACTATAATATTTCCCCTCTGTTTCACGATCCTAATATTTTTAATGAGGAAAAATAAAATTATATTTATAGCATATACATCTAAAAAACTAATCTATAAAATACACCGGAGAATGTGAATCTTTTAAGAGGATCTAGTTGCTGAATGAAGTGCAGTAAAATACGAATACTTCCACAACTTTTGAGTAAATGGAAGCTCATATATATATACACTTGAGCACTGAATATTTACTATCATTTGAATTAGAGAAAAGCAGCTAGTCCTTTAAAGTAGAGTACAAAAGCAATGTTTAGAAAGCGGGTGAAATCCCAGCTTGTCTTTGAGCTGTCATTCAAGCCCTCAGACATTGCCCATATATTCTATTCGCTATTCTTGTTCTCAGCCTGTGATACCTGATTCCCATTTGGGTTATTTCCACCTTTTGTTCACAAGTATTTCCTCTTAACAACACACCATTCAGAAAAAGGTATGTCTTTGAATTGTCAACTAGTACTTTGTTCTCAGAAAAGATGTTACTCTAGTGTTTCAAGACTATATGTTCGAAATCTTGAAATTAACACCATTTGTTGACTATTAGAAATGAGTTTATTTGACAAGGGCTACTTTAGAAAGTACAGCCAATAACGCTGAAAAACAGAATCTTACATTCCAAAGTGTGTAAATATGTAGCATAGGTTAATATGATATCACTTTAAGGAATCTAAAAGGATTATTCTCAGGTATGATTTCAACAAGCATCTGTTATGATATATTCACTATATAGTAAAGCCTCTGTTCCCCAGACAAAAGGAAGCAAAACAATTTTAGCAAATTTAAGTAATCGAAGCAAAAACAAAACGACTATAACTTCCTTGTGTTGACGTGGGTCAAATATACAGAACAAGGCAAAGTTGCCTAGAATCTGAAAGAAATATAACTGAACCAAAACAAGAGTTAAATTGGAGAATTGCACTGCTTTTCTTCAAGCAACAGTATAGCCTGTTTCTGATGCAATACCACAATATTAAGGAAAATACATATACTTGTAAAAAAAAATCAAAATCTAAGAAGAATTTAGGACTATTAAAATTGTTTATGCTAAAATCACCAAAGCATTTAACACTTTATTAACATTATACTTAGAATAATATATTTAAATATATTGTTGAATATAATTTTAGATGCAATAAATTAGACTAATATATAATTTAAAATATTTTAAAGCACATACCACATATAAAAATTACAATTTATTACATTTTACTTGAAATTTTAAAATATTGTTTAAAATAACTGTGGGATAGTTAGTTTTGATTCATTAATTACAATACATATTTTCATTTCCTGATTTTTAGATTTAAATTGGTAGCTGTCTATAATTAAAATATTTAGCTACTGGTTGATCAAAAGTGCTGAAGTCATAAACCTGTTTACTTTTTAAAATTCTCATACTTTCCTTTTTTTTTTTACAAAAATAAACCTCATCATTAACACAAATTATCATAGGAACAATGCACTAACACAGTATCTTCCATGTAATATTATTTAAAATATTTTGCAGACCTTTCCAGAGAAACTTAGACATATGCAAATATATATGAATTATATATGTATATTATTTTTTCACAAATAATAGCAAACTGTTACACTGTTCCATAACTCACTTTGGTACTTAACAGTACTTTTCAGATCTTTTTGTATCAATAAAGGGCTTCCATATTACTGTTTTACAGCTGTATTCAATTCTATTATATGGGTGCACCACAATTTATATATCAGTCCACTACTGATAAATGATTAAATTCATCATCTTTTCCTACTAACAAACAGTACTTCAGTAAATATTCTTGAATAAATGTCATTTCCCATGTAGGTAATTATATTTATAGAATAAGCCAGCAATGGAATTTCTGGTACAAGGTGTATTTTCTATTTGCAAATTAGAACAATATTTGCCAAAGTTCCCTTCATACGGGCTGTACCAATTTCACTCCCACCAGCGGTGCATGAGAGTAACAATTTCTCCACACGATTCCAGCACAGTGGGCTAGCAAACCTTTTTCTATCTTTGCCAACCTGATGGATGAAAAATGGTATCCCGCTGCAGTTTCCTTTTCCATTTCTCTTACTCTGAGTGAGAATGAGACTCTTTTAATAGGTTGAGGGAAGCATTTTTAATGAAAAAAATCTGAGGTACAATTTGATAAAGTGGTTACTAACGATTTGATACCATCAACTTCATTGAATCTAATATTATTCCTGTTATTAAAGTTGTTCCTCCTGAAGGCCAACTCCTCCACTTGTACACAAGATGCCATCCTCTCTCCTCTACTCAGCGATATTGCTCCACAATTTTCCCTCGCTCCCGTAACACAGTGGATCACTAATATCTACCTACAAGCCCCCTATCTTCCCTCTTAAAAACAAAACAAATCTCAATCTTCCCTGACCCCTTACCACCTTTCAGATCTCATCTCATTTTTCTGCTTTCCTTTACAGCTGAATTCCTCAAAGGAAGTATCTTTATTCACTACCCTCTTTTTCTTTCTCAAAATTCCCTTCTGAATTTTGTAGTCAGCCTTCCTTTCTCAACACTTTAGAGAAATAACTCTTGTCAAGGTCTCTAGTGACCTCCAGGTTGCTAAATCACATGGACATTTCCCAAGTCATCTACCTTGACCTAACGGCAATATGTGAAATTCTTGAGCACTCTCTCCTCCCTGACCCACTGTTTTCACTTGACTCCCAGAACACATTTTTCAGTTTTCCTCTTACCTCACTGGTAACTCCTTTTCAGTCCCTTTGCTGATTTCTCCCCATTTCCCCAATCTGTACATGTTGGATGTGGGAGCATCCCAGGGATCAGACCTCAGATCTTTTCTCTATCTATACTCATGCCCTAGCAATCTCTCCAGTTTCTTTCTTTGTATACCAACTACATTACTAATGACACCAAAGTTTATTTCCATACTAAATATGTGCCCTGAACTTCAGACTCATATGGTCTACTGTCTACTTGACATCTCACTATAGATGGCTAACAGGAATCTTTAAATGCTCCAAACAGAACTCCTGATTTATGTCTCCCCTAAAACTCCGTTCTGATCATATTCTTCCCCCATTCCAGTAAATTGCAACTTCATCTTTCCAATTGTTCAAGCCAAAAGTCTTGACGTTTTCCTAGACTCTTTTCTTTTTCTCACACCCTATATTCAATACACCAGCAAATCCTGTTGGTTTTAATATTCCAACACAAACCCTTCTTATCACCTCTACCTCTATCACACAGGTCCTAGCCAGTATCATCTCTCACCTGAATTACTGCTGTATCCTCCTAACTGGCTTTCATTTTTGTCCCATAGGATTGAATCTCAAATACCAGCCAGAGTGATCCTTTTAAAATATGTTAGATTAACTCATTTCTCTATTAAAATTCCTCCAATACCTTACCATCTCATTCAAAGTAAAATCCAAAGTTATGTAAGGCATAAGATGTTACATGGTCTGGCATATCTGCCTCTCTGTACTTATCTCCTACACAGCTCTCCTCTGTACTACTCTGCTCCAGCCAACACTGGACTGAGGCTCTTTGCTGTTCTTGGAGCATGCTGAGCATGGTCCTACCTCGTGGCCTTTCTATTTGATGTCATATTTCCCTGCAACACCCTTCTTTCAGAGAACTATAAGCCTTGCTCCCTCCTTTATTTCAGATCTCTACTCAACTCTCACCTTATCAGAGAAGACTTCCCTAATCAACTGCGTAAAATAACAACTTCCATCTCCTGATTTTCCAAAAAGACAGAAGGACACTCACTAGCAGTGTAATTAAGTGGGTTTCCAAACCCTCTATGATTGTCTTTCCCCAGTCTGAAGTTTCCATTGACTTGACAGGACTGAATTTCCTAACCCTATTCTCCCCTGTCTTAGGTTAGGTAACCTGGGGAAACAGACTCTGATAAGCTATTCCTACACCGGATGCTTATTGGGGAGTACTTTGAGAATAACACCTAGAAAGGAATGAGGGAAGCAGATTGAGCAGAAAGAGAAGTTGAGCTGTGATGGACTTGCTGAAAGGCTGTAGCCACACCCTCAGGGAGCTCTGGAGCTGGATGGCCCTTCACAGTTGTTCCACATTAAGGCAAAGGGGCTGAACTTTTGCGCCCTGCACGGATTAGTCATTGGAAGCAAGCTGGTCCAGGGGAGGGGGCGTAAATTTGGGAGAGCTGGCACCCATTCGTTGAGGACAATTTCCAGTGTAAGGGAAAGAGAAAATGAAACTGCAGTGAGGTACCACGTTTCATCCATCAGACATCTGGTGGAATGAGTGCTTTGGTCCTGAGGGGGGTGTCTGCACAGCACATGAGAGCACCCCTTACAATCTCTCATCCTTAGCTTTTTTTTTTATACAATTACTACTGTTCATGTAGACAAAGCTTGATATTAAAAAAGGCTCAGTCAATATTAGAAAATATTTTACCAAAAATGAGGAATTTTTCCAAGAGCAAATGAATTTTAAATTACACTTAAATGAAAATATAACATTGGTTATAAAAGCGATCATGGCAATAATATGTACATGGATTATCAATTTTCAGTAAAACATAAAGAAGTTTATTCAATAATATAATTTTACAGAATGTAATTTTTATTTGATAATATAGGAAGCCATTCATGATTTATAGAACTTTTGGCTCATGACTATAAAAATTAATTCATGGGCCGGCCCCACGGCTGAGTGATTAAGTTCACACACTCCACTGCAGCGGCCCAAGGTTTCGTCGGTTCGGATCCTGGGCACATACATAGCACCTCTCATCAGGCCACGTTGAAGCGGTGTCCCACCTGCCACATCTAGAAGGACCTGCAACTAAGATATACAACTATGTACCAGGGGGATTTGGTGAGATAAAGCAGAAAAAAAAAAATTAATTCACATTGTATGGGTTTATACAGGAAAAAGCTGTAAACTATTGTACTGTATCTACATTGACATTATAGCCTCTGAAGGGAGTTGCTGACTAACAATAAATCTGTGATATTAGCTTCTTAATTCGACATTTAACTGGTTTCATAAGAGGGTTCAGACACACGTGTGCACACGTACACAGATACACACACACACATCAGTTACCTACAGATAAATGGAAACTCACTCTACATATGACAACTTGTCTTTTAAAAAACAGGGTAGTTGATTATGTTTCATATTATCTGACATTTGAGGCATCAAGACTCTATTGACTGACAGAAACACTGGAACCCAAAAGGACAAAGTTCTACTTCCTGTTCTGGCAGAACATTATGTGACTGTGGAAAAGATCATCTAAATTTTCGAAGTCCTTTTTCTGAGTCTGGATTATTGCTTTTTATCTTCCTTTGAATAATGTTTCTTAAATATCCAGTGAATAACTGGTGTTTTAAAACTTTGAGTACTGAATAATAATACCACCAATTCATACTTATATTTCACTGTATCATTTTTCAAACCAAAATCATGTAATCATGTATGTTAATTTATTTGACCCTCAAAACAATTTAGCGGTAGGCAAGAAATATATTTTTATTCCCGTTTTAGAGATAACAAAACTTAGAGAAGGTGAAACCTGGCCTATGGCAAGTCTGGAAACTAGCCCTCATTCTTTCCACCACGTTACTTCTGCCTTTAATACATACTATACAGAAAGAAAAAATTGCTGACCCTTAAGTTTTACAGGTCACATCGGTAGCATTTTCATATACCTGACTTCATTTCATCCTCTCTGTACTCCTGGGAGTCGTGGATTATCATAGGCACTGTTTTACAGAAGAGAAAACTGAAGCTCATACCTCACCTTACCCAAAGTCATACAGCTATTATGAGTCAAAGTAAGGGCTTCAACTTAGGTCTTTTGGCTTCAAATTTCATACTGTTTGGTTATAATTTGTGGGATTGATGTGTCTGCTATTTCAAGATTCAAAAAAAAGAAAGAAAAAAATGAGTCCCAGAACACCAGTGGTGACTTGCTGGCTGGTGACCTAAATCCTGGAGCTAGCACGTGCTTACCACCAACTCAGAGCTTTCTCACACTCCACCGCACAGAAGACAGAAGGGAAGGCATCATTCCCCCAGTCTCCCAAGGACTGATGATTCTCCAGGAAAAACGGGACAAACAGGAAAAAGACATCATCTATTTCCTAAAATTGAACCTAATCATTATTGGTCAATCTCATTAGTTCAATCAAATTCCAACCCCACCTCTTAGTAGCTGTGGGATCTTACTAGCTCTGTCATCAAGATGCTTAACTCCCATAAGCTTCAGTTTCCTCAGCTATAATGGGAACAACAACAGTGCCCACCTCAGAGAAGTGTTATGAGAGTGACCCAAGATAACTCATGCAAAAATATTTAGCACAATTCTTGGCACAAAATAAGCCCTTAATAAATATTAGCTACAATTATTCCCATTATCATTATTAGGTCTATTTCCAATGCCACCACCCAATTGAAATCAAATCCTCCTTATAATATGAATACTATAATTTCTCCTAACTGGTCTCCTTTCCAGTATTCCTCGATTCAAATAAAATGAAATTAATGTCTATAAATAATATCCTCTTTTCTCAAAAACCTGAAATTGCTCCTTCATTGCCTAGAGAATAAGACCCAAGCTCTTAGCCTGGCATTCAGCATCCTGAACAATCAATCAGTGCTTTGCAACAACTCAATGTGCACACTTTGTGCTCAGAGTACCTTGCACACACACTCCAACATGAGCCCTCTGCACATATCATTCCCTCTATTGGAATGTTTCTTCTTCTTTTACCACCTAAAAGCTCCAATTATTTCCAGGTCTTCCCCATGCCTTTACTGAATTTTTTTTGTTTTGAAATACTGTACCAGGTACTGCCTATTCCAATACTATCCAATAGAAATATAATGTGAGCTACATACATAATTTTAAATTTATGGTAGCCACATTATAAAACTTTAAAAGAAACAGGTATATCCAAATATTATTATTTCAATTTGTAATCAATATAAAAGAATTATAAATGAGATATTTTACATTCTTTTTTCTATTGTTTTTAAAATCCAATTTGCGTTTTACACATATAACACATTTCAATTCAGACGCTAAATTTTTACAGGAAATACTTGCTCTGTATTTAGCACTCATAGAACTCACTTGAAAAGGAAATAGACATACCCAAATTGTTTTAAACATTCATAAAAGTGTTTCAATAACTGAACCATATATCGGTTTTTAAATTTAAAATAATTAAAATTAAATAAAATTTAAAATTCAGTTCCTCAGTCACATTTGCCACATTTCAAATTCTCAGTAGCCACATGTGGCTAGTGACTACTGTATTGGACATCAAACATTTATACCTTTCATTAGACCATTGACTGAGTACAGTATCTTGTATCACTACTTGTATGATAATGATGCAAGTTATCTCACTGGTCGCCAAACAATTTTCTGCCCTAAAAAATATTGTTACCATTAGTCATAGCTAATTCAAATGAATGTTTGTTTTGTTTTTTTTATTTTTTTTTTCTTCAGAGGAAGATTCACCCTGAGCTAACATCCATTGCCAATCTTCCTCTTTTTTCTTTTTCTTCATGTGGGCTGCCACCACTGCACAGCTACTAATGTCTGAGGGATGTAGGTCCATGCCCGGGATCTGAACCTAGGCTGCCAAAGTAGAGCATGCCAAACTTAACCACTAGGCCCCTGGGACTGGCCATCAAATGAATCTTTTAGATGTGAAGTCCAATATGGCCCATTATTTTATTCTTTGAGTCACTCAAATTCTACATGTATATATGCATCTGTGTGTATGTGTGTGTGTAAAAGAGAAAGACAGAATGACAGAGAGAGTCTGTTTTCCCCCATAACATTCCTTGACCTCTTTGTGCATCTGCATTGGTCTGGATAATCAAAAATTAAATTAGAAATAATCTGATACTCTATTTGATCTTGCCGCAGACATCAGTCAGGCAAAACTTGACTTAAGCAGATGGGTTTACTGTTAACGCCTTCTGACCACCAATAGGTCTTGCCTCATTTCCTAAAGACACAAACTCTAGTCTCTAGACCATCAAGGATGTGAGTTCCAGAAACACAAAAATTGCATAGAAACTAACTCTGTTCCATGTCCCGCAAAATTGACTTTCGGAACAGTTGACTTTAGACACGACATTATAGAAGGTAAGAGGCCCTAGTTTTGAAAATTATTGAGAAACAATGTTCATAGACATATCACCTGAATTGATATTTAAGGCCCCAAACAATCTTGTTGCAGACTTTATTATCCTAAGCATTGAAGGAAATAGACATACCTACGACATTTCCCAATCTCGATATTGCATTACAGCTTTCAGGAGGTTTTCAAGCATACATGTGCAGCCTGAAGAAAATCAAAGCCCCAGCTGAATGTCAGAGCACACTAACAGCAAGAGCAAAAAGGCATTTTAGAAGTCTAGGATCCATGAAACCCTCACAAATACAGATGTGAGTTGCATTATGAACAACAAACACTTATAGAACTCCTGCTGTGGGCAAAACATACTGCTCATCCCTGTGATTAAATTAAATCCTCTCTACTTAAGCATTGGAGACCACCCTACTTGTGTTCTTTAGTAGCACAAGTCCATATATGTGTGAAGCCACAGGATCCCTTCTTCCTACAGTGTATGGCCCCTTTCAATCAGGTCCTTGACTCAGAAAAGTGCTGGAAAAGCCCAGTGATGGCACTCAAGGGATGACTAATCATACCTATGCTCCTTTTTAGTTTGCACACAATTACCTCTGTCTAAAATACTTTGAAAGTCTATTAGTATCTAATAGAACAATTTGTTAAAAACAAGTCTTTGTCTCTAATTCATCACATTTACTACACTATAGTCTATTCCATCTTCCTAAAATGTCCTTCCAAACTTACATAAATCTTCCCACTATTTTTCTGATCAGAAAACTCACATTTCCAACTAAACAATTCATGTTTCTAAGTGCATTTATGTTTCAGATACATAGACAGTTAGGTAGGTAGCTAGATAGACAGAGAGGTAGACAGACAGCTGGCTATGGATTTCATTCATATCTAAAATATATTGTGAACTTCTTGAAGTCAGAAATCACATCTCCCACTTTTTCCCTACTCTCTAATCCACAGCTTGATGTGGATTTATATCACGCTTTTGCAAGCATTGAATCAAATTGGAATGCTGCTTTCAAAAGTGCAAGCGTGAGATGATTTGGGTAGACGAGATTTTATTTTCAGACTAGGAATCTAGTAATCCCCATGGATCCCACTTTAGACCTCCCCACGGCCTCTGTGACTCCTCACATGGCCCCTCTTGGGAAACACAGGAAAAAGAAAAATGAGAAATCAGGACAGAGCCCGGACATAGCCGCAGGCTAGGATTTGCTGGTAAGCAAACAGCTTCTGACCTGAACTTGCTAGCATTCTCTCACTGTGGAAGACCAAAGAGACAGGAGGGATACAATGGGCCCCTAACTCTCAGTAGGCCTTCAAGTCAGATCAGTTTACAGCCATCCATTTTATCACTTGAGCACACCGCTTTTCCCAAAAGGATTCCCTCTCAAGCTGGATATACAGAGTCAAAAAACAAGTCACCGAAATCAAAGCCCACCGGCCACAAAAGAACATTCACTTAGGTTAAATATATCCACTCAGTTGTCAAATTTGGACTCTATTTTGAGTACACATGGATTGTTGTCACTTTGTGTTCTGATAACGGTGCTTTTACTTAGGGCTAAAGAAATTTTACTCCCACCTTAATAACGTTTCTGGAAAAGGTTCAAAATATGAGGTTTATCTTATCTATAAAATATAAGAGGAGAGGAGAATGATTTCCTTGAAATCAAATTGCTATCCTGTATTGAAAGCTACAACAAAATAATAAAATGACTTTAACAATAATACTTTACACTTACATGGTGTTTGTTCTTACAACAGGAACTATTCTAAGAGCTTTAGGTATAGTAATTCATTTAATCAAAATTTATCAACCCCAACAAAGTTTTTCCAATAGTCATATTTAAGTTCCACAGAATCAAAAAAACTGAACATCAAAATTATTTCTCCTGTAGCCTTACATTTGCCTTGTCCCGAAAGGGAAATGTCAGGAAGACTGGTAGAGTGTGTAAGATGACATAACGCTTCCCTATCCTGACAGTCCTTATTCCCTCCCCATATGTGGACGCATCTTCATAATAACAGAGCCCTCACAACTCTGAACCCTTCAGGAAAATGAACTTGGCTAACCGCCCTTCTTAACAGCCAGCAGATGCCAAACAGAGGAAGTGTATTTGCTCCTCGCTTCGGCTACTCCCTGGCAGATTCCGGAGCAGTTACTGGCTGTGGCTTCAGGCTTATCTAGGGATGTGTCACATGCTTGGGCTGTTATGTGATCCACCCTGGCTGCCTTGTGCTCCTAAAAGCTTTTTCCATCCAATGACTTTACACATTTCCAACAATGGTGAATGAGGTGCCATGTGACTCTCTAGTGCAATCACAAGGAAAGGCTTTTGTGGGTAGAGAAAGGAGCTTTCTTACCACCTGAACGCAGCCCAACTGTGAAAGCAGAGCTTCGTCCCTCGGCGCCCCACTCCAGCTTCCCACCACCAACCCCCATCCCAACAACTCAACAACTGTCCCCCATTGCCACCTCTGGCCCCCATCCCTCTTCACTGAAACTTCCCTTACCAAAGGATTCTATAATTGCCAAATTCAGTGAACGCTTCTTGGGCCTCCTTACTTGACTTCTCTTGGGCATGTGATACTGTTGACCATCCTGCCCTTGGAAGTCTTTCTTTTCTGGGCTGCCCAGGACCATGCTGTCCTACTCCTCCCATGACTGTAGCTGCAGCTTCTCAGCTCCCTTCCCTGCTTATTTTCCCCCAGTTTCCCCTTAAATGTTGGCATTACCCAGGTGTCTTAGTGTGTTTGGGTTGCTATAAAAAAGTATCAGAGACTACATGGCTTATAAACAACAGAAATTTATTTCCCACAGTTCTGGAGGCTAGAAGTCCAAAGACACCAGGGTCCCGGTGATGGGGGGTCGGTGAGCCGAGGAGTGGAAAGAAAGATTTCTTGGACTCTCAAGATCTGGCAGTAGTGCTCTTTTATTTAGAGAATAGTGTGGAATAGCATGGGGACAGGACCCATGGGCAGTGAAGAGCTGCAGGCATGGGGACAGGACCCATGGGCAGTCAGAGGTCCTGCTGCTGCCCTAAGTTGAGGGTTAGGGCTAAATTTATAAGGCATGGGTACGTGACTTATTTTTACTGGAAAAAGAAAAGGTGATGTAAAAAGTCATTAAATGATTTCAGTGCAGATGGGGTCTGGTTATTGTGCGGTCATATAACTTTAGATACAAATCTGGCCATATAGATCGGCATGTAGGTGAGGATGCCCTGGGCTTCTCTCCCTGGGGCAGCCCTAATTCATACCATAAAAAAATCCACCGGGTCATATAGTTTGGCATGTAGACCAGGTCACCTTGGGCTTCTCTAGCTGGGGCAGCCTTAATCCTCTGGTGAGGACCCTCCTCCTGCTGCAGACTGCTGTCTTCTCATTGTCTCCTCACATGGCAGAAAGAGGATGAGAGCACTCTCTGGAGTCTCTTTTATAAGGACACTAATCCTTTCATGCAGGCTCCACCTTCATGACCTGATCGCCTTGCAAAGACCTCAGCTTCTAATACCGTCACATTGGGGGTTAAGATTTCCGTACGCATTTGAGGGGAGACACATTCATCCATAACACCAGGCCTATGTCTGAGCCTCTCTCTTCTTCTTCTCCACAAATTTTCCCTGAAGAATCTTATTTATGCGTGTGGCATCAACCCACAAAGTGTAAACACTAACCCTCGTTTTCAACTCCCACCTCTCTCCTGAGCTCCAGATACATTCTCCTAACTGGCCCTAGACATCCCCACCTGGATGCCCACATATGTCTCACTCTTAAACCACTGTCTCCTAGCCAGCAGACTCTCTTCTCCCGAATCCCCAGGTCCGTTAGTGGCATCACTATCCTCACAGTTGGGCCAGTTTGAGACATGGCTATTAATTCTTTGACATACCTGAGACTTCTGAGAGTGGGTTATAAAAAACTGGCAGCTTCTGTCTTGCTCTCTTAGAACACCCATTCTTGGCACCCTGAGCCATGCGACAAAAAGTCCCACGATGCTAAATCCATCATGCTTGAGAGGTCACATGTAGGTGCCCTGGCTACTCACATGCATGAAGGAACCATCCTAGAAGGAAGTCCTCCAGCACAGCCCTTCCAGCCTCCAGCCATTCTAGGCACCCCCTGCCATTTGAATCATCCAAGCACAGACCTCAGACCTTGTGAAGCAAAGGGGATTTGTCCCCACTGTGCTCTTTATGAGTCCAAACCCACCAAAACAATGAATATTAAAATTTATGTCACTAAATTTTGGAGTGGTTTGGTATATAATAATAAAAAACTGCATTAGCTGTCCAGCTTGAAACATGGGAATCATTACCTTTCTCTCTCCCATAATTTCATTAACAAATAATTTCACTAAGGGCCTACTATGTGCCAGGCATTATACCAAGCACTGGTGATACCAATTATTATGGTCTAAGAAGACAAATCTCAATACAATAAGACAGCATTGCCGAACCTTGTTCCAAATAAATCTACAGACAGATGTTTCTCAAAAGAGGTGTTTCATGGCCAATGAATTCTGGAAACATTGGGTAAAAACAAGTTTCTTTCCTAAATTACTTCTCAGGACCATTAATACTCAAATGTGTTTAATAAATATGTAAGATGAGTCTAGAATATGGTTTCCCAAAGTTATTTGACCACCAAACATATTGGGTTGGTTGGTTTGTTCTGAGGAGAAACTCAAGGAAATAGAGTTCTGCAAAACCCTGTGGAAATAATGCACTCACTGATGAGATGGATATAGAGTATGTAGTGGGAGCCTAGGAGAAGGGGCATCTGATTACTGAGTCTTCAGTAATTAGAGAACACTTTAAGGAAGAAGTACCATTTGAAGTGAGACATAAAGAGTAAGGAAGGTACCAGATGGGCAAGCTGCAGAAAGGCAGAGAACTGACTTGTGTAGGGATACTGAAACCGAAGCAGCCTGCCTATTTAGGGAAACTTTAAGGAAATATTATAAAACTCTAATATTTTTGTCTCTCTGAGAGGCAGATGCTAGAATTTCAAGTTCAGGTCAGAAGCTGTTTCCTTACCAACAAATCCTAGCCTAAGGCTGTGTCCAGGCTCTGTCCTCATCTCTCATTTGTCTTTTTCCTGTGTTTCCCAAGAGGAACCAGGTGAGCTGCCACAGCAGCCACTTAGGGCTTTCTTATTCCTTTATTTCTCTGTTTACAGCAAATGTTTTCTTACTTTTAAAATTTGCTTCTCATGTCTGCAGTTTGAAAGCAAGAGATCCATTTGATCCAATGAACCCACAAATTTTATAAAACTGCCCAGGAGATGCCGTGGTTTACATAATCCAGACCATGTCCAAGAAGTGATTCCTTCACTTAATAGCCTTTTTCCTTTTAACTAAGATTAGTAATTCTAAGTCTGAGACTATTTAAAATATATGTGCCCTGAGTCCACATGAAGAATTTCTATTGAAGTATTGGTATTTTATAGAAGAAAAGCTGACAAGATTTTATGGAAATTTAAAAGGCTGTTTTAAGATAATGGGATGGATTATAACAAAGGTGACAATTGGAGGGTGAAAGTACTTTAAGAGTTGCTGGGTTTTTTTCATATAAAAATGGATGCCATAGTGGGGCTATTCCTGTCTTACAGGTGAATAAACCAAGGAACAGAAAGGTTAAGTAACTAGCTTGAGGAAAGTCAGCTAATAAATGATGTCATTTTGCCAGGTTTCTCTGGCCCGGGGAAAAAAAAAAAAATGGATGCCAAAACATATAAGGTAGACTTGAAAGTTGTTTTTATCAAAGAACTCCCTCTCTTTCCCTCTCTCTCTCTCTCTTCTTCTTCCATAGATGGAGTACCCAAAAGGGAATTTCCACAATTAAGGTCTAATGAAGCATGGCAGCAAACCAAGAATAATCTACCTAACTGGCTTTGATTTAGGGAGGCTTAAAACAAAATAATTTTTATTCTGGAGATCATGAGCTATTAACTGTGAAATTAAAGCATGTTGGACTAGAACTTCTCATAAAAGAAACACCCACTCTTAGAGGCTAGAATGACATGAACAACAAGGTAAGGTGTGACAGATCATATCTCAGTGCAAATTGAGACTGCCACATAGAAATACTGAGGACATCACTTCAGCTACCCACATAAAGTTGTCTCTAAGTTGACATATCCAAGAGTCAAAAAGGAGTGACATCACCAAGATGGCAAAGTAGGAGACCCCAGCCTCCATCCTCCCACAAAGATCAACAATTAGACAGCTATCCAGGAACAAAAACAACACAGGAGTCCATTTCAGAAACTCCAGCAACACAGTGGAATAAAAAACCTGAGAATAACCTCACAAAAAGGGAAGGATGGACAGCTTCATTTTGCCTGCATCCTTCCATCCCCGAAGCTGGCACTGCTCAGAACCAAGAGGGAACTCCCAGCTAGAAGAAGTTCCCCTCATCAAGAAAGGGAGAGCAAGAGAAGTAACCAGCTTCCAGAGCCTCTTGGGACACCTGCCTGAAGGACCCACTTTGGTTTCACCCCACCCAGAGACTGGCAAAGCTGAGATGTATAGAGACGACTAAGAACAAGGAGGAAAAGCAGGCAGGGGCTAACATCAGCCACATAGTGGGAGCAACTGGAGTTCCCATTGACTTTCTCTGCAGAGGACCCCAGCAGCTTTCACCACTGAAGAAGCCAACAGCCAGCACAGCTGCCAGCAGACCCCCTGCAGATATTGCCAATTTTCACTCCACCACAGGGATTCGCATTCGCAGATGCCAGATTCTTGAGTCTGTCCCCACTCCCTCCCCCTCCTCCTTCCCCTGCCAGAGCCTCGGATCCACACCAGCGCCCAGCTTAGGCCTCCGCAGCTGTTCAAGTGAAACATGCCAGCCTAGAGCCCTGAGGCTGACCCCCACTCCTGCACATGTGCTTGAGGCTAGCTCCTCGGGCTATGTACTTGCACACCACCAGCCTGACTTCCCACACTGGGCTAAACTTCTATGTGCTCATCGTGAGACCCTGCAGCCACAGGAGTGCACGCTGTCAGCCAGGGCCCCACAGCTGCTTGTAGGCCCAGTTCTTGCCTTGTCTCCTGTCACTGGCCTGAACTGCTGGGATTGCTTGCAACTGGTCCCTCCAGCTGTGCACCTGCACCCCACTGGCTCAACTCCCATCACCAACCTCTACTGCTGTCCTCAAACTCAAGGTGAGACCCTGCAGCCGCAAGAGGGCACACCAACAGCCGAGGCCCCCACAGCTGCCAGTGCACCCACAGTTGGCCCTGGCCCTTACTGTTGGCTCTACCGCCAATGCTGTATGTGTGTCCGCAGCCAGCCCTAGCCACTAAACAGGCACTGCAGCTGGTATCCACAGCCAAAGGTGCACACACCACTAGATCTGACCAGCACTGCTGCCTGCCCTAGTCCTTAGCAGCTGGACCTGGAGGTACTGCTGAGGATTCCAATAGCCCTTGCAGTCACTGGGGGCCCTCCCACAGCACTTGCCAAGGAATATGCATTTGTCAATGCCGAGAACTTCCCAAACCTAGGGAGGGATTTGGACATCAAGTTCATGAAGCTAATAGGTCACCCTATAATTTCAATCCAAAATGATCTCCTCCAAAATACTTCTCTTAAAAAGCTGTCTAACATCAAAGATGAAGAGAGAACTTTAAAAGCAGCAAGAGAAGAAAAAATTTCTCTCATACAAGGGAATCTTCATAAGGCTGTAAGGAATCCATCAATTTCTCAGCAGAAACCTTACAGGCCAAGAGAGAGTAGGATGATGTATTCAAAATGCTAAAAGAAAAAAAAACTGCCAACAAAGAATACTTCACCCAGCAAAGTTGTCCTTCAGAAATGAAGACGAGATAAAGTTTTTCCCAAGTAAACAAAAGCTGAGGGAACTTATCAGCACTAGACCTGCCTTACAATAAATGCTTAAAGAAGTTCTTCAAGCTGAAATGAAAATGTACTAATTAGTAACAGGAACACATATGAAAATATACAACACTCTGTAAAGGTAAATATATAGTCAGATTTAGAATACTCTAATACTGTGATATGGTGGGTGTGTTAACCACTTTAGTATAAAAGTTAAAGGACAGAAGTATTAAAAATAGTTATAGCTACAATAATCTGTTAATGGATACGCACGCAATATAGGAAAATGAAAATTGTGACATCAAAAACAAAATGGGAGGAAGGGGGCAGTGAAAGGGTAGAGTTTTCGTCTGCGAAGTTAGGTTGTTATCAGCTTAAAATAGACTGTTACATCAATAATATGTTTCAAGTAAGCCTCAGCGTACTACAAAACAAAAGCCCACAGTAAATAAACACAAGATAAAGAGAAAGGAGTCAAAGTATTGCTACAACAGAAAATCATCAATTCACAAAGGAGGGCAGCAAGAGAAGAAGAAAGGAACAAAGAAACTACAAAACAGCTAGAAAACAATTAACATAATGGCAACAGTAAGTCTTTACCTACCAATAATTACTTAAAATGTAAATGAATTAAATTCTCCAATGAAAAGGCATAGAGTGGCTGAACAAAAAATAAGTAAATAAATAAGACTCTATTATGTGCTGCCTATGAGAGACTCACAATAGCCAAGATCCAGACACCACCTAAGTGTCCATCAACAAATGAATTGATAAAGAAAATGTGTTATATACATACAATGAAATACCATTCAGCCTAAAAAAGAAGCAAATTCTGCCATTTGTGACAACATAGATGGACCTTGTGGGCATTAGGCTAAGTGAAATACGTCAGACAGAGAAAAACAAATTCTGTGTGATATCAGTCATACGTGGAACCCAAAAACATCAAACTCTTTGAGACAGAGAATAGAATGTTGGGTGCTAGCGGTTGAAGGGTGGAGGAAGTAAGCAGATGTTGGTCAAAGGGTACAAACTTTCACTTAATGAAATGAATAAGTTCCAGAAATATAAGGTACAGCCTGGTGACTGTAGTTAGCAATACTGTATTGTATACTTGAAAGTTGCTACAAGTGTAGAGTTTTAATGTTTTCACTATAATAACAATGACAAAATGTAATTACGTGAGATGAAGGATGTGTTAACCAACCTTACTGTGGTAAACATTTTGCTATATATAAGTATCAAGTCATCACATTGAACACCTTAAGCTTATACAATGTTATATGTCAATTATATCTCAATAAAGCTGGGAGAAAGAAGAACCAGATAAATAACGAATAATCCTCAGTGGCATATTTATATGACATTGGAACAGCACCAACTTCTCCACTCACACTGCAAGGAGGAAAAAGATTCTGTCAAAAGTGCATTGCTGATTTGATAAAAATCACTTGCTATACCAACATGTCTCAGAAAGTAAATGCATCAAAACACTATCTTAAACTCATAAGAGCAATTTCAACTTAAAATTTTTCATTTTAATTTACATACATTCTTATTTGAGGATTAACTTAAATTTCCAGGTCACCAAGAAAATCTAACAAAAACTCTCACCACACACACACTGGCAGTATTTTCAAGCTAGAATCCATCAAGCTTCTTTAAAAAACTTCACTGTGAAAAGCATAAACTTATGAAAGAATGAGAAATCTTCAAAAGCAATCTTATTTTGTAAACTATTCCTTTTAAAGGAAGCAAAATTTGTTGTTTGTGTAGGATGCAGGGAAAACTGAAAAGAAACTCAACTTTAACCATACTCAGAGAACTGAGTAAACCACCACGATGTACTATTTCACCCACCAGACTATCAAAAATGTTAAAAGCTAAAATATCAAAGTTTGATTAGTAGGTAGTGCAGCTGGCACTCTTGCATACTGCTAGTAAGAGTGTAAATTGGTAGCACCACTTTGGAAAACATTTTGGTATTACTTGTTATAGTTGATAGCCTTTGTCTCAATAATCCTACTCTTACCCATGTATAGTAGAGCAGTAGTTTTCAAAATTTTGTATGTGACCCCTAATAAAAAAATCATTTTTTAAGTAATTTTATTGAGATCATAATGGTTTATAACATTGTCTAATTTGGGGTATATGCTATTATTTATCAATTTCTGAATACACTTCACTGTGCTCACACCCAGTAGTCTAATTTTTTTCCATCACCATACACATGTGCCCCTTTATCCTTTTTGCCAACCCTCCAACCCCCCTCCCTTCTGATAACCACTAATCTGTTCTCTTTACCTATGTATTTGTTATTTTCCACATTTGAGTGAAATCATGTAGTATTTGTCTTTCTCTGTCTGGCTTATTTTGCTTAACATCATACCCTCAAGGTCCATCCATGGAGAAAACATCTGCAAATCATTTGTCTGATAAGAGTTTGATCTCCAAAATATATAAAGAACTCATACAACTCAACAACAGAAAAACAAACAACCTGATCAAAAAATGGACAGAAGTTGTGAACAGATAGTTTTCCAAAGAAGATATACAGATGGCCAACAGACACATGAAACGATGTTCAATACCACTAATTATTAGGGAAATGCAAATCAAAATTACAATGATATATCACCTTACACCAATCAGAATGGCTACAATTACCAAGACAAAAAACAACAGATGTTGGAGAGGATGTTGAGAAAAGGGAAAGCTCAGACACTGCTGCTGGGAATGCAAACTGGTGCACCCACTATGGAAAAGAGTATGGAGATTTCTCAAAAATTAAAAATAGAAATACCATACAACCCAGCTATCCCTCTACTGGATATTTATCCAAAGAACTTAAAATCAATGATCCAAAGAGATTTGTGCACCCCTTATGCTTATTGCAGCATTATTCACAACAGCCAAGATGTGGAAGCAACCCAAATGCCCTTCTACAGATGAATGAATAAAGAAGATGTGGTATTTATATACAATGGAATATTATGCAGCCATAAAAAAGACAGAATTGTCCCATTTAAAAAATTTATTGTACATCACAATTCAATACATGTTACATCCAAATACACTCACACACACACACAAAAAAAACAAATACACTCACACATCCTGAAGCAAAAGTTTTATGAAACAATCCTTACCCTTATATTTAGAATACATTCTGACATTATCTAGTCCAGTCTCATCTACTGTAAGAATTTATTTTTAATGCTAGTCACAATCCACTAAATTGATTTCATCATCCAGTGATGGTTCACAAACCACAGTTTGAAAAACACTGCCCTAGTGAAGCAAGCACACACATGAAACTGGCACACACCGGAAGATACGTCCAACAATACTCATAGCAGCATTATTTACAATGGTCAAAAGCAGGAAACAGCCCAATTTTATATTTATAGATAAATCTAAAGACGTTTACAGAAATCATGTTGTATGTTCTGTTCATACAATACAGTATGATATAGCAGTAAAAATGAATAAACTACGGTTACATACATCATCCCGAATGAATCTCAGAAATATAATATTGAGCGATTAAAGCAAGTTAAAAAAGTGTAACCCAATTTATACAAAATCCAAAAGCATGCAAAACTAAATATGATAAATTGTATAATTCTTAAGGAAATGAGAAACACGATATTCAGAATAACAGTTACCTCTGAGAGGAGGCAAGAAAGAAAGGGAATGCGGTCATAGAAGGGCATAGCCAGCTCTCCCAGGAATCCACTTACGCTCAAACCGCTTCCCACCTCAAACCCCTGTCAAACCATGGTTGTCCTCCTATCCTTTTCCATGGGCCTAGGGTCACTAACAAAACTGTTCAGAAACAAAAGAGTTGCTAACCCTCATAGGCACAATATCTGTAATGTAGAGACATCAAAATGAGCCGATAATGGTACCTACACTTAACCAACCTAATGGCAGAGATTTGGTGAATGTCAGCAGGGAAGATGTAGAATCTGGAGCTGGCAGATCTGTGACAGTCAGCAAATTTCATTGCTTAGGCATCACCTATTGCACAAGGACCCAGAATAAATTCATCAGATTAGATTCCTACTAAGCAGAAAGTTAAATAGAACTGCTTGCTCAAAGAGAAATAAGAAACAAAGCAGTTGGATTCAAACCCATTAAATTGAATTTGTACCAAGTATAAAAGAGAAATAATGGACTTGACCTTGATGTTATTCAGACAGCACAGATAAAATAAGTCTCGGTGATATCTAACACTATACAATGACTACAGGGGACAGCGATTTAGAATACGATGTAAACAACTTAAAATTTAAGAGCTTTTAGTGATGTTGTGTTTGCTTATATCATCATCTTAGCAAAAACTCCAAATAATCTCTTTCCAGTCATCAATGTAACAAACTGGAAATATAAGTTTAAGGTTCAAATAATATCTTCGTCTTTCTGCAGATTTATCCAATTATGGCCAAAAATCTTGAGTTAAGATGGTGGCACCGAACCTTTTTAAGATTTTCTAAATCTTCTTTCTAAATCTGAGGCAAGTATAGGGAAGCTGTTTCTGGAAAAGAGAAATAGTAAAATACTCATTATTTTTGTGTCCTGCTTCTAACTCTCTAGTTGACGAGAATACACCCATGAATTTGGAAAGCCTCAAATAGCAAAATATACCAAAAATTTATACATTTTATTCTTCAAGAGAGGCAGAATTACTCTTAGGTTCTTTCAGAAAAAAAGAAGAAAGGACTCATAAGAAACCTGCAGTTTAGAAGTAGTACTATACCAGGCCAACAGTGAGAAACCTCACTGATAATATAGGCAAGAGAGAAAAAGCCTGTAAATTTTAATTTTTCTAGGAAGGAATTTTTTAAAAAATATCTACTTCAGTAGTTTCTCAAGGCATTATTGTTTCTATATTATGTTAAAGTAATATCTACTATTCACATTTGTGACTTCCAGTGATCAAAAAGAACTAAATCATATTTCCAAAGTTTGGTATTTAAAATTCCTAGTTAGATATGCAATACATAATAATAAAAATGCCTAAAGTTGAAAGTATCGATATGTTCAAATTCTCTTATATGGAACACTGCCTCAAATCTGCATATCGCATTCCATGTGAACAAGCTATCCGCATACCAGATGTCAACAACTCAGAAAATGAATTTTTACCTAAAATATCTTACTCATCCTTTGCAAACTCTTATCTTGAAGACAACTTTGAAATTGCTCATTGCAAGCGCGTCGCAGGCATCTCATCTTGAATCATTTTGGCACTCCTAAAAGTCATCATTTCTTCGGTGTTTGGAAGTGTTTTAACTTAGGTTCCAAGCTCTCAAGGCAATGCTTTTATCCAGAACCCATACAATGTTGGTAATAATAAATGTTAAACATCAGTGATGTGCCAAATAAGGTTGGCAGCCGCCAAGAAGTTTTACCATCCGAGAACGTCGCTTTGATGATCTATACACTTTGTGGAAGAATTGCCTCATCTTCTCCCAAGAAATTACTCCTTCCCTGTATCCAGGTGATTTTTCCCTTTAGAAACTTGAGAGACAATATTGTTCTGTGGCTTACATTTTTCTTAAAAACTCTTGGTAATGGGAAAGAAAAAATTAAAATTTATTTTAATTTTACTTTATTAAACAATATAATGTATCCACACAAATTGCCCCAAAATTCCTTGCCTCAAAGAAGAGAATCAGTACTCCCTTGGAGCATTAATTAATAACATTGAGATTCAAGAAGCTGACTCTCAATAATTCTGCCTGGCAAAGTGTTTTTTCCCCAAATGAGGAAAACCTCAGTTGAAGATTTTTTGCAGCTATGCTGACCCATGTGGGAAAAGCCTTAGCCAGCACAGAAAAATGGGGGCATGACTTCAGGGAACCTACTGTCACAATCTGTGTCATTGTCATGGTAATTCTTGTCATATGATTACTTCTTAGATAGTATGGGCTTTTTTGATCATTAGACACCATTTTTTTAATTAATAAGTTTATGACTTCATAGAATTCTCTAAGTGCATTACAATTCTGTTGACAATTGGTTCATTGTCACCAAAATTGTTCTACACAATTTATGTAGGCCTTCTTTATTTGGGGTTATAAACAATTTTAATCTAATTCCACAAATAATCTAATCCAATAATCTAAGTAACTCCTAATATTCACCAAAGTTGCCCATATATGTGCACGTCTATGTGAATGCAATTGCTATATAAACCATCAATATTCAAATGTCTAGTATCATTATTTTATATGAAGTCCACAGGCTATCAATGAAGATTTGAATAAGATGTATATATACCTCTGTGTGCAAATAAATTTGTGTTTATGTGTGTATACTTTTCTCTAAAGAAAAAGAAAAAGAAGCTATGGAAAAATATTACTTCTTTTGTAACATCAAAATACAAGTTTTTAAGTAAAAAAACCCTAAGAATTCCGTTGTGCCTGTTACAGAGCCAAGCATTGCACAAGCAGAATGAAATAATTAGATCATATATAAAAAGACGATGAAACATTTCAACATCTTTAACTTCACATGTCTAGAAATGAAGAGAGAGAAGGGACAACTTGTCTGAGATCCATCTCCTGCAGCTGACCTCCCAGAGGAACTTTTGGCCTCCCACAAAGTTCCGTGGAAACTGGCTATGGCCATGTGCTTAAAACAATGGAAACTGGTCACTAGCAGGGTTTGGACTCCAGCTCACCATCAGGTCAGGAAAAGGACTAGTGTTCCCTTCAACACTGATGAGGTCAATCTGGGTAAGAGTTTGCCACTTCATACAAATGCAACTGCACTGCTTAGACCCCAGAACACAGATCACCCCTGGAGAGAGGCAGGTGCCACCCACCGATAGCCCCTAATGAGCCCGGTAGCTTGGGGCTGGAGACAGGTTCTGCGATGTCATAATGATAATGTCTCCCAGCTCCCAATCATACCAGGAAAGGTGCCTGTGCTTGCCTAACTATGCAGCTCAATAATCCCCTGCGATTAGGGTCCCCCTCCCAGAAGATGTTTTAGGTATGTTTGAGGAAACAAGTGGAATATAATGTAGGTGATTTATGTTTACTATGCACACCAGCCTGGGAGTAAAAACTGGAACATGAAGGTGGCCTTACAAAATGTTTCTCTAGTTTAACCCCCACCTATTTCAGAAAAACTCTAATCTCCTTCCAATTCCTCCCAAACAGATCTGGGAGTCCATAGGCCTTGTCTAGTGGGCTGTCGGCTAGTCTTCTTGTCTATACTTCACATCAGTTTTTCTCCTACTCTATTTCAAGGTGGCGATGTGGCCAGTCACTGCAATAGCAAAAGAGCAACCTGCTGCCACAGCCCCCTAAAGGCACAGTTACTGCTGGTTTGACCCTTTTCTCTGCTGAGGTCAGGGGAGTGATATTCATACTAGCTCCCTGTATACCAAGGATGCTGCAAGTACACTTAGAATAGAGAAAAGGAAGAAGATCCCAAAAGTCCAATGCCCAGATTGCATGAGGCTGAATGTTTCCAAACTGTAATGGATTCATCAGAGGTGAATATGGGACAAAATAAATATCATATTTATTCTTAGACAACTGTTATCAGAGATAAAAATGGATGAATAAGACAAAATTCTTATCCTCAAGACATGGTCAACAGAGAGCTAAGATACACCATAAACATAAGAAAAACTATGGGGAAAGCCTCATTAAGGGAGGTACACAGAGCTGTGGGAGTTCAAAACAGGAAGAGTGCATTTCCCAACTGAGAAAATCAAGAAAAATTGAATGGAGAAGACAGTCTCTGGAGACAGATGGAAGAGGGCTTTCCTGAGTAAGCAACAGCTCATGGTTGACGTTGCCTGAACCCTAGAGCACATATTGATAATGGTAGGAATATATCCCAGACAAGTATGTTGGGCCAGGTCCTTAAAGGCTTTGGATGTCAGATTATTCATATGTCCCCTCACCATTAGATCCCGATTCTTCTCCCTTGGCTTGCAACATAGCCCTCTGCTTCCACATCAGCCTCGTTCTCACCTCCCCCCACCCCTTACCCTCTGTATTCCAGCCAGACTGCTTGTTTCTCTTAAGGTGTCCTGTCCTCCCTGATGAATGGAGACATGCTGTCCTCTCTTCTGGTTACCCTTTCTACACGTTTCCTTCTTCCAGCCCCCTCCACTTCCATCCTAGCTAACTCACACGCGTTTCTCAGGTCCAGCTTGGAGTGGACTTTCCTCAGGAAGCCTTGTCTGATCACTAGTTCTCAGTTAGGCACACCTTTTACTCCTGTATATCACTTATCACACTGTCCTTTAGGTAGCTATTTGTTTTCCACATGTAAATAAGCTCCCTGAGAACAATGAGCGCATCTTTCTCATTCATCACTTTATCCCCAGTGCCTAACACAATATCTGACATATGGTAAGTGCTCAATAAATAGTTCTTGACTGAATGAGCAAATGGATAATAAATGACAAAATCAATATTTTTGACTAATCAAATTATTTTTAAAATACTTAGAACTGGAGTAAATAATCGCCGCAAATATTTTAGTGCAAGAACATCTTTGAAAACATGAATCATTTTATTGATGATGTATATTTCATGACTAGATGGTTATTTAACAAATCCTATTTGCTAGAAGGAAAATTCCATGCAGTTGCCAAGTTATTTAATTTCCATGCATCCTATCTTAGAGCTTTAATAAGTTTTCTATCTCTGACTATGTGGTAGTGACTGCAAAAGATAAAATTCCGCCTATAGTTTCATATCTCAGAAATCTTCAGTGATGGATCATGGTGGAAAACTCTCGCCAAGCTCCTGAGGAAGATCAAAATTCTTCCCAGGGTTGACACAAGCGTAATGTAAAATTGGCTTTAAATTCATGGATGTTTATACTGAGCAAAATGTGGAAGAATTATTCTTATGATTTGAAGGAGGTAGCATAATGGTAAAGTGTAGTTTTTTAAAGAGAAACAGAGTTCAAAAACATTATCTTCGAAAATAGGAAACCAAAGTTCTACATGGTGCCTGGAGCTATCTAGAATTGTCATGATACATTTAAAACTGGAAAAAAGAATGAGACAAGGAAAGCAAAGAAATAAAACAATTCAGAATGACTTTGATAAGAGGAAAAACAAGTGTATTGTTTTTCAAACTATCAGAGAACAGCTTATAGTTAAGAAAGAACTTTGCTGCTTTAGAAAGGAAGGCGGGACTTATGTAGGGCTGACACACCTACAGAGAAAGCTATTTCAACCTGGAACTGGATGCTAAACCTGGGACCAAGAAAGAAAAACTGACCAGAGAACTAAGTCTACCTTATTAGCTGGCCAGTTAGAAACAGACCAAGAGCCACAGACTGCCATAGAAGCGTTTGCGTAAATGGAGCAGTATAGCAGCAGAATGAGGCTGCGCGTTTGAAACTTACATGGCTTATATCCCAAGATCTCCACAAACAGCAGTAAAGGATCATTTACATGGGAGACTATATAATTTATCACCCAAACTGGGACACTTTTAAGGTGTAAGGGATGCTACTAATAATTAAACTGATACTTAATTAAGTTGAAAGTGTCTCAGAAGTAAGGTCAACCTAATTATACATTAAACCCCTATATTATACCAGAGAAACATTCTGAAGAAAGGATACCAAAGGTGAAATCTTCAGAGAAAAAAACGCCAGTTCTCTGAGGAGGTGGCCAAAAGGTTGCCCAAGCAGGAGAGAATTGGAGAGCCTTCTGCTTAGGAGTTGACCTTGATGAATGTGGTTGCATGTGCAATGTCCTATATTATTGGGCATGCACAATATTTGCACAACTTGTAAATAATTTGCATCTTTAATCTCTCAGTGTTTATATCCCTTTCTTTATTTTTTCTAAGTTGCTGACATCTACAAAATTTTAAGGCCCTAAAGGTGAGGAATTTTGTTCAGTTTCCTGTTACAGGCTTAGCCTGTGTTGCTACTGCACAATGTATACAGAGAAATATGAAGATTACTTCCATTTCTGAAGAAATCTCTTATGGCTCATGGATTAATCACCATCATCTTCTTAAGCGTGGCACATTACACGTGGTGATGCAGCACAGATTTCTTTGGAATATGCATATGTCAGAGTCTCAATGGGATACAGATGACACACTCAAAAGGGATGAATGATCTAAAGTTTAATGAAGGACCACTTACAAAGGGGTGGACAGGTTAAACGCAACCTCAGAGATGATAAAAACAGTCTGAGACCACTACCAGCCCTAAACTTGAAAGGGCAAGGGAAAAGAGACATTATATGAACTTGGAGAAAGCTGTAACTATAGGAAAGACCCACCGTGCAGGAGTTGTAGACTTTGGTAGAGGAACACAGCCACTGCCAATCCACTTGTAGAATAAATACCCCAAATTCTCTTTCCTCCAGCCACTCAATCTCTTGTTATTACTTCCCTTTGGCGTAACCCATAGGTCAAGAGTGCTAGTCAATAATTGTCCAGAGAGATCAGACTCCTGGGTAACAGAGAAGAATGGAGAAGACTAAAGAATAGATCTAGAGAGACAAATGGAGAATATGCAGCAGAATTTAATTGAATACTGTAAAAGCCCATTATTTCTAAAGTCTAGGAAGATCACATACATCCTCTAAGTTCATAAGTGAAAACTAAGAAGAGTTCAATCTTCACAGGGATATCAAAGATAGAGCAGGTGTTATTAGTATTATACTGATTTTACAAAAGAAGAAATACTGGATAGAGAAGAGAAATTGGTTGCCTAAATCATCCAAAAATATTTAGCAAATTCCATTGTGTCCATAGACCTGTCAGAGAATGCATTATTTCCCAAATTTACCTTCTACCTCTAAACCCAGAGGTCTTTCTGCTTGGCCTTAACAACACAATCGTGCATGTTTTCCAACTTATGGCAAAAGGAAACTAAAAAGGAATTATCCAAGCACATGTCAAAAGAGATTTACAAAATGAAGTCACTGTCTCTACCTTCCAGGGGCTCCCAGCTTATGGACAGGAAAGAACACCTCTTGGAAAAATGTAGGAAGACTATCAGTCAGTCAATGAGCATTCCTCTAGCACCTACAAAGTATTAAATGTCAAGTACATAAAACTCATGTGGTTGTAATTAGCCATTTTATTTTTGTGGTAATTTGTTATTACAGTTTGTGGTTTATGACACTTAAGGTATTGATGGCAAGTTGTCAAGACTCTGATTCACAATGAAATGGTTGACACAACAGAGCGTGATATTAAATATCTGATTCTGGGTAGTGTCCACCTTAGGTCCCTTCATATAGAACCCTGTTGCCAGCCTCAAGTTCTGGTGATGGCAATGGTAGTGAGAACTGGTACAAAATATAGTGAGGTTGACTTTCTGACTTAAGCAGAGACATAGAAAGCCAATCACCACTTAAAAACAGAGAAAAGCATGAGAATGATTATACATATTACACAGGATCTTACTTGAGACAGCGACCGCTCCATTTTTACCAAAACCCATTTCTTTTTCTCCTGAGCATATAAGCAGACCATAATTCCTGCCCCTCTTACTATTAGATGAGGCCGTAGAATTGAGTTCTGGCCAACGTGGCAGAAGTGATTTACTCCGCTTATAGCCTGGCCCATTAAACCCTCCAGAGATCATCTGTTCTCCCTCTTTCCCATCTGCCAGTTGATTGCCAACGTCCAGGGGACACTGGAAACCCTGAGTTGAAGATGGTAGAACCTGTGTCAGCCTGAATCCTTGAATGACTATGTGTAATAGCCCCATCCCACCCTGTCTGCCCCCCAGACAGCAACTGATTCAGTAAAATTAATAAAGCCACTACAATGACCTTAAAGAATACACCATCTCTCAGGTATGAGCACTCTTAACATTATTATGTGCAAACATGAATGTTTCTAAAAGATATACCCTACTGTACACATTGTCTTGTAGTCTTTTTACTTGTCATTATATTGGGAACAATTCCCTATGTTCATAGAATCCTTAATATCACAATTTTTAATGACTTCATAGTGTTCCAAGTTGTACCTATACCATGCTTTCAGTTTTTCACTTTTTTATATAACTTCTATTTTTCAATATTGACAGAACATAATCCAAAGACCTTTGTGATCCTATTATCATGAAAAACATCATTCCTTCATCATAGTTATTTGCTGACCTACAGCTGCCATTCAGAGTAATGGAGCACTGATTTTGTGCTGTTCAACTCCATGCAAGTTAATATCTTTCTTTGAGTTTGTTCCATATGATAAACTTTCCCCACATCCCATTGAAAGATGCCCTGAGAAAGTTAATGAATATCCTTTAAAAGGTTACAAAATAAAAGGACTGGTGTGAATCATCAGACATAGTATCACGTCTCTGACTGCTCTGTGACCTCTATTATAATACAAAATGATTCATTTCCTTGCCCTAAATTTATGATGAAAAAGTCAAAAATAAAATATAAATTTATTTATTGTGAGGCTTACCTAATTTTCCCCTTCCAGAAGGGAACATATCCACATAATCAACTGAGTTAATTGAACACTATCTACTTTTTCGCTTTCTCTATTTACAGGGTAAACATAATCTCCTTTTGGAAACTTGTGACAGTGAGGATTAGGAAATGTCTCCCTGGGCACAGAAATAAATTCAAAAGACAGTGCATATCGTTGCACTGTATTTTGTATAGTGCACAGCTGCAATAGGACAGGAAATAGAGGCTATCTAAACTATACAAGGTGATGTCACCTTTGAAAATTACTTAGGTCAGGATGATAAAAGTTCTTCTACAGCTTCAAAAAACTACTGCCAAGTTATAGTTAATATTTCAATGTAATTTTTACTCTATACAATAGTGTAAGCTTGAGATGGTTTTTCCAATGAGAATTCCTAAAATAAAAAATGTAATATAATTATGACACTTAATTTTGATTAAACATTTGGTCATTGTTTTTCTGTAACTATTATCTAAATCCTATGATAAGATTATTTTAAGATGTGAATATTTTTAAGAAACTCTGGAAAAGAAAGATCAAAACTCAGTGATGTCTGTCAGAGGTAGCTAGGCCACTAATAACCCATCTCAGTGTCTTTTGGTGTTTCCCTGCCTCTTTATAAGAAGCATGATTCACATGGAAAGCTTATGATTTTGGGGAAGCAGTATTAGCTTTCAAATCTGTCTCTTCCACTTACTAACTGTGTGACCTTTAGCTATTAGTTTTACTCCTCTTAGTTACTCTTTCTATAAAATGACTGAATACCCATATCACAGGAATTATTGTAACTATTCAATTTGTAAATATTCAAAAGTGTATATATATATATAAAGAAACTAGCATAGTTACTGGAACAGAGTAAATAGTCAACAGCTGTTGGTTCCTTTTTCCCCATAATTTTTACTGAAACACTTATCTCCCTAATACCGTCTCTTAGAGCTTTTTCCTAAACCAGCCGGACTTTGTATCACTGAATAGTTTGTATGGTATCCAGTTACAATTTTCTTATTCATTCATCCTTCTAACATACATTTGTCATAGATCTACTATGTTCTAGGTGCAAAGGATATAGCAGTAAACAACACAGACCAAAAAAAATCCTGACATTAATGAAGCTTATATGCTTATAAAGGAATATAGATTTTTTAAAAATAATAAAACATATGATATAACATCTGGGTATAAGTGTTATGGAAAAAAGCATAGCAACAAAGAGTGACAGAAAATGTTGGGACTGACTGCATTGCAATTTTAAACAGGATGGCCACAGTAGGCATCACTGAGAAGGATATATTTCTGCAAATATTTGAATAAAATGTGGGAGAGCCATTGGAACGTCTCGGGGAATAACATTCTGAGTAGAGGAAAAAGCACGTGTAGAGGCCCTAAGACAGGAGCAATTCAGGCATGTTAGAAAAACAGCAAGGCCAGGGACCGTGTGTCATGAATTGATGGGAGATCGGTAGGTCAGAATGGGGGCATGTTATCTACAGACTTTGAGGCCATTTTAAGGGCTTTGGATTTTACTCTGAGTTAAATGAGAAGCATCTGAAAATTGACTAACTGGCAGCAGGAGTGAAAGAAAGGTGACTAATTTTGTGCATTTTGCAATATTCCAGGTGAAAAATAATGGTGCCCTGATCAGGATGCTAGCATTGGGGATGGTGATTCTGATGTTTTAAAGGCAGAGCTAACTGGATTTGCTGAGAGACTGTATACACAATGTGAGATCATGAAAAAGAAGAGACGAGGATGACACGTAGGCTTTTAGCTGCAGCAGCTGGAAGGATGAATTTGCCATGTATCGAGAAAAATTATGAAAGGAGAAGGTTGGAGAAGAAAGAACAGGAGTTTCAAACACGTTGCGTTTGAGATATGCACCAGACCTCCTAGTGAATCTGTAAAGAAGGCACCCGGATAAAAGAGTCTGAACTTGAAGATCGAATTCAGGCTGGTAATCAAAACCCAGGATTCTAGCATGTATAGACGATATTTAAAGTCGTGAAACAAGATGTAATCTTCAATCAGGAGCCAGTGTAGACAGGGCAGAGAAGAGACCCAGGGCTGAGCCCTGGAGCAGTCAGGTTTAGAGGTTGGGCAGACACAGAGTGAGTGTTTTTCTTCTCACACCAACCAACTCTCCTTCTCTCCAATGTCAAGTACATGTCCTACAATTCAATCTAATTCTCACACCAACTACCCGGAGCTGGCGTCAGACCCCGCATGTTTAAGGGCTCGGTCCCACAAGACTGCCTTCACTTCAGACACCAGGTGTCAGTGTTAAAAGCAAGACAACAGGCCCAGAATGGAATCCCTTATGCTAAGCCCCACGTCACCAAACCAAGGCTTAACTGAATCACAGTTTCAGCTCTCCCAGAAATGGAATCTTAAACCAGTCAATCAGGAATCACGCAATCGGCACTAGTTAGGAAATCTGCCTGACAGACCCCTGCCACCTCCTGAAGGAAAGTAACTTTGAAATAACCAACCTGCATTTTTGCCTCATATAACTTCCTTCCTGCTCCCTCTTGCCTATACGTCTTTCATTTTGTATAGCTCCTTGGAGCTCCTTTCTATCTGCTAGATTGAATCTTGCCCAATATGAAGCAATTTTTGCTCAAATAAATGCTTAACATTTTTAACATGCTTCAGTTTATCTTTTAATAGTGTCAGAAGAAAGAACTGAAGGAGACTCCGGATGGCCTCCAGGAGCAAGGAGCAACTAGGTGTTGGCACTCGTGGAGGCCCTTGAGCTCACTGCTCTCTCGCTGCCTCTGGAGGTGGTGGGTAAGTCCCTCAAGGATCCTAGCTCAGCAGCTCTTGCATTATGGGCTTTCAGACTTTATTTGAGCATTGCTGTTTCCAGACAGGTCCAGAAACAGCCGAGACAGACTGAGTCCGACTTAGAAATTTGTCCAGGTCGGACTGGGTCTCACTTAGAAACTGGACTGAGTCCAACTTAAACTGGACTGGGTCCAGTGCAAGCCCTCAGGTGAATAAAATTTTGGCTTAAGGCTGAACAAGCAGGTTAACCTTACCAAAGATAATCTTGAATTACAATGGCCACTGTGGAGAACTTTAACCCAGATAACTTATCCATTTATGAGGCGCCCTAGAGAAAAAGGGGTCTCAGCTAAGCACTCACCATTAAAGGTAGAGGAAAAATTGTTTTTCCTCCTCTATAGTTTCTGGTGACCAGGATGACACCCGCTGGGACACCCTACTTGGTCCAGAGCCTGTGGAGGAGATCCTGAGAAAACTGGGAGAAGTTGGCAAATGGTGAGAATTCTCACCAAAGTCAGCTCTCCCAGGTCTCTATCTATGATGCCTGGTTGACAGAGGACATTAACATTTCACATCGTCTCTTCCTTTTCAAATTCAGATTGGCAGACAAAAAACATTTGTAAGAATTAGATCCTTGAATTGTGACTCGTGAATCTGCTTTGGGCTACCCATTGGCTGGTGATTTTTTTCTCTCCCAGGAATAGCAATTGCCTTGTTGTTTGTCACGTTTTGTGTCCTGATAACTTGGCTTGGCAACCACCAGGTGGTTGCCAAAACTATGGCTGGACAGAAATGTGGATTGTACTCTATTTGTGGCTAGGGTCCTGCTGACTTTTACCAACCCTCTGGGGAATTACCTGAGTCTTTCTTTCTTTTGGTTATCCTTGGGAGTGACTCTGGATCTTGGGAGGGTAATATCTTTTGCACCATCTTTGAGGATGCCTTTTGTGGCCAAGGGTTTGTTCAGTATTGCCAGGAATATTTACTATTTGTCCCAGCTGAAACTTGATGAGATATTTGAAAGGATTCTTTTTTTAAGTAGTTCAATGGTCAGAAGTTATCCAAATTGGAAGCTGATATTCAGAGCCAGATAGCAACTTTTTTTTCAGGCCTTCTTCCTAAGCTATAATGAAACTATGTACCCAGGGGGAAAGAAAAACATTCTGAAGCCTTCGTGAAAGGATTTATTAAAACATTCCAAAGATACACAGCTCTAAATCTAGAACATAGGAATCTTTTGATTTTCATTTTAGTTGAAGATCTTTTCCCTGCTATAAACAAGCAAATTAAGAAGATTGTAATTGGAGGGGGGAGCAGCCTATTGATATCATTTAGATTTCAACCCAATTCCATGATAAACTGAAAACAACTGTACTTATCTTACAAATCTAGTCTTTAAAAGAACAGAAATATGACCCTAGAAACAATTCAAAGCCCACTCATCCTTTTCACCAATCCCAAAGCCTTCCTATTCATCTCAAAACCTTGCAGATGTTATAAAACTTCTAGACTTAAGAAACAAAAGTCCTTTTGGTGGAATTTTCACTCTTTCTCTGTGCCTTTTGAGATGTTTGAGATGGAAGTATTCCACCTGTCTTCCACAGGAACCAAGGTAATTCTTATCAGAAGGAGAAGGAAAAAAAAAGAAAAAGCTATTTTGAAAATTAGGCCTCTGAAAAATCTTTAAAATTTCTTCCACAAATATTAGTAAAAGTCTGAGCCATCTGAGCAGGTAAACTTAACTTATTTCATCTGCCAGAAACACAATTTGGATCCAACTGTTCTTTTACAAACTAGTGAGTTTTGCCCCATTGTATCTCTCTCATGGCGAAAATTTTAAAACAAAAGCTATACAATCTCTCTTTGTTTCTGTCTGTATGTTTATGTGTGTCTATGCATGTAGGTTATAAATGTGTGCTTTTCTTTCCTATCTCTAGACAGTATTGTCAAAATCAATTTGTAAAGACCTCTATTTAATTGGCTTAAAGACAAACAAGCATTTATATAAATCAAGTATACTCATCAGAAATATAGACACTAACACAGATGTTTTTTAAGCTCATGTAATCTAGGATAATCTTCGGTAAATAAAAGCTAGTTTAAGTTTGTTGGCTTAATTAAAACAGGTATGTCTTTAGAGTTATAATTGTTAAATATAATACTTTTATTCTACCTAGGTTACTAATAGTCAAATAAGTTCATGTTATCTCTATTATGGAATTTGTCGGAGAGAAAGATAACTTAAAATGATGGTTAGCTGTTTATGTCTCGTGAAATTTTCATGACTAATCTAAAGATAATTGTTAAGAACAGTGAATTAAGTAGATGTAAGGTAAAAGTTATAATGAACTTTTCAACAGTAATTATGATTTATGGTATGTCTACTTAAAAAGAGTTTCCAAAATCTTTTCGGTAACTTGAAGTTTTAAAGTTATACTGAGATAAGTTAAATGATGGATATTCATTAAATATCTAGATCATTTTCAAGATAAAACACTGAAAGATTAATTACTGAATATAGATTTATCCACTTTTGGCTTCCTTTTACAGAAGAACTACAGATATTTGGATCTATTAGTAAACGTGTTTTGTGCCACATTGAAAAGTTTACTATGAGGAAGAATATACTTCTAGAAATTATGAAATGTATTTACAAACGTGGCTAGGAGTAAGGGCCATTGTCCCACGGCCATTTCAGCCTCTATTTGTATTAAATAGTCAAGAGGCCCTGTTGGGTCGAGGTGCAAGTCCTTCTAAACGCTGGGTCCAGCATTGTCCAGCATTATTTATTGAGTCTGCCTGATCCTCTTTGCTAAAACCCCATCTTTCGAGGCTGACTTCCATCCTTTGCCTTCCTTCTAAAGAGACCTCCCTCTAATCTGCTTATTCTACTTAAGGAATCCTTTTCCTCTGAATGCTGCTCCTCATTAAAAGCAAATTCCGTTTATCACAGGATACCTAGACAGGCACCTAGTTCCGCTAAGGCCCTTTTCTGGCTTACGGGCCAGTGTCATTTAATCTACCACGCGTGTTGTTGCCATTATGTACTAACAGCCTGAGTACAGTTATTATACACGTTCTGCACCCAAAAGTGTTTGGTCCCCCATGCTAGGGTTAGGTGAGTGATATTCACACCTAGATTCAATTTAGTTTGAATATGCCATAAGGCCTCTTCCAGCCTTCTTCATCTCAGGGTGGAGCACTACCCGGGAGAACTCAGATCTATCACATCATGCCCACTGCTTTAATCCCATCAGGCACCCATTGTGTTTCCCTATTTTGCTTAACAGCTTTCCATCCACAAAAACAAGGATGATGTGTATTTGTGTATGGCACACTGTGGCATGTTGGGCATGCTACCATTGTATTTTGTCCCTTATAACAAGGGAATTTTCTAAGCATTTGATCATTAACGTTTATAGTTACACAGTGATCAATCTTTTGGGAGCCAGATACCACATACATTGAAGTGCCAATAAGAAGCAGTTCTGGGAAATTCCTTCCCAAATTAAATCCTCTGTAGTAGATATAACCCAAAAACTGGAAGTCAAAAGATACTGGTACATTAGTCATAATGTACTAGATACTAGATCCATTTAGTCATAAACAGTCAGTCCAGTTCATCATCATATCATATGACCAGAATGTCTCTTACAGCAATGCCACTCAGGTTGGCAGGCTGCCATTTAATTTTGTCAGGTTCTAAAAGCAGAGCTGGTCTCAGCAAACACATAGCTTTACCCTTCCAGGCATCTGGCATAATTGTGCTAAGAAATAACATTATTTCTGTGCTCTGAGCCTCTTTTGAGATATTAATATAATGTTGGATTTCTCTCATTGCATAACCCACTAACTCATTCCTTTACCCTCAGCTATTATTTCTCCTTCTCTCAATTTGTCACTTATTTTTACAGAAATATTTCCACGTTTGGAAGGGACTTTAAGTTCAGCCACTGTGCTGGTCCAGATTGCTGACAGCAGTACTAGTCTTGCAAGTGTCTCCCCTCCTCAGTCCACTCCCATTCACATAAGGTAGGGTTACAGAGGTACAGAGCCAGTGGGCTGTCCGGACCACTAGGCAACACAGTAGCATTTCACTGTCAGCCCCAACTTTGCCAGAAGGGGTGAAGGCACAATCCATTCTATCACGTCCTTAGGAATTCTGGCATAAAGGTTTAGAGGTATAGTTACAAGTTCCTTGCTTAGGAATCATCTCTGCTTCTGGCATTCACAGTTGCATCTCTGGTTCCTGCAACCACTGCATCAGGTAGGAAAGAGAAAGTTGAGGTGATATGGGGAAGAATTGTATAGTCACACCAGCATCCTTCCTCACCGTCATCTTCCTCAGATTCCCCAGGAATTTAGAAGTATATGTCCAATGGGGACTCACCCTTAGCCCCCTCATGTGGGTGTAAGCACACACTTGTGAAGGCAGGTAAGCCAGCCCTTTGTGCCTATATCTTTCCCAATTTAGGACAGCAAATGTTTCAGCTGCCCATTCCATTTCTCTACTAGACCACCACTCTGAGGATTATATGCAACATATGTCCAGTTGAATGATAGCTCTTTGCCCACTGTTGGATGCTGTGGGATGTAAAGTGTGTTGCTTAGTCTGAAGAAATGTAACACAGCAGCCCAAATTGGTTCAGTATCTTCTGTTGCAAGGCTTTAATGGTATTTTGAGCATTTACATCTATCACTAAGTGTGCAAAACCTGTATGGGCTAAGTATCTATTCCTGTCAGGACCCTTTTATAGCCCCACAGGGCTACCAGCATTGGTCCAATATAATACACTTGCAGCTATGTGCGGGGCCTCCTCCCAGGGAATCTCCCCATAGCCATCTGCAATCTCTGTCTCTCTTACTGACAGACAGAACAGTTCTTGTTGGCATTTTGTGCCTCAGAGGGTGCAAAAGGAATATGTCTAGAATTCAGGCTAACTCTGCATTACTGCAGTGCCCCCATGTTCACTCCATTCATGGATCCAGATGGCCACTACTAGAGAGTACATCAAAAAGTCCACTTGGTGGTTTCAATTACCTTCCGAACCTGGAAGTGGATTTCTTTTTTTTTGAGGAAGATTAGCCCTGAGCTAACATCTGTTTCTAATCTTCCTTTTTTTGCTGAGGAAGATTGGCCCTGAGCTAACATCTGTGCCCATCTTTCTCTACTTTATGTGCGGGATGCCTCCACAGTGTGACCTGATAAGTGGTACATAGGTCTACACCCAGGATCCAAACTGGTGAACTCCAGTGCCAAAGCAGAGCGTGAAAATGTAACTGCTATGCCACCAGCCCAGCCCCTAGAAGGGGATTCTTTTGATGGTCATCGACATGTCCTACTTTAATGCAACACTCAAATTCCCATAGTGATATCCATAGAGCCGTGCCCCATGTGGGCATCCCTTTAGTAGGCCAGGTTTCCACTGCCCTCTTGCATGACCATAGGGCCAAGCCATTGGCCATCATCCATGAGTCAAAAACCAAAACCAAAAACATACGGGCTTTTGTCGTTTCAGTTCTTCCGTCACTGCTAGGAAAACAGCGTGCAGTTCAGTCCACTGAGCTGATTTGTTTTTACCTTCGCCAATCAGAGTGGTAACCTTCCAAAGAGGATGTTGTCCATTCGCCTTGGAACTGCCATCTATAAACCAAACAACTCTTTGTTGGCCAGTCAGAGCTGTTTATAGGGCACTAAGTGACAATAGAATCTGGCTGCTTCTCACACAATTCCAAATTCAGCCCTAAGGAAAAGAGTTTCCCTGCTCGTTAGTCTCTCCTCCTTGCATTCCTTTGGGAGCATAACCTGGTATAAACCATTTCCTTTTTATTATGGAACTCTTCTGGGTACTGCCTCCCCATTAGAGTGTTTCTTCAACATGATCCAAGACATCATGGGCATTTCAGATTTCAAGATTATCTTATATCCTTCAGTCATAAGGATAGTTTCAATTAATATTTGATAGCAAGCTAGTAATTGCCTGCCAACTGGTTGAATGGACTGAACGTTTGTGTCCCCCCAAAATTCATATGTTGAAACCATACCCCTCAATGTAATGATATTACGAGGTAGAGCCTTTGGGAAGAATTAGGGTTAGATGAGGTCATGAGTGGTGGAGCCCTCATGAATAGGATTCGTATCCTTATAAGAATCACCAGGCAGCTTGCTTCCACCCTCTGCTATGTGAAGATACAACAAGTCAGTCTGTAACCTGGAAGAGGATCCTCCTCAGAACTTGGCCATGGTGACACACTGATCTCAGACTTTCAGCCTCTAGAACTGTGAGAAATAAATTTCTGTTGTTTGAAAGCCACCCAATCTATAGTACTTTTGTTATAGCAGCCCAAGCAGACTCAGATAAATGGAAATTTTCTAGTCCGAACTCTTGGTAGTTATTGCTGGGAGGCATTCACAGGCTCTTGCTATTAGCCCCAGCCTACACTCCACATCGAGCTATCACACAGAGCATTTGTCCACACCAGCACTCCAGCTTCTATTCTACACTGTGTGGGCTCAGATAATCTTATTGGTTCCTATCTAGTGTGTCCAATTAGTATTGCCTGAAAGGCAGATTCACATGCTTTCTGTTTTACGGAAACATTTCCTCCATCAGACATATGTCCATCTCCATAATGTATTCAAGTAAAAGAGACACGACTACTTCAAACATCCCAGTTTTCATCCAAACTTTCCCCTTAATTCCATCAATCCTTACATTCCTAACTGAAGCCTCCATTAGGACTCCATCAACAAATTTTGGTTTTACAATACTATGTAGGGGAAGTGTTGCCCAGTGTAACATGATATCCATTCCCATAAAACATTCAGACAAAGGAGACACAACTTCTTTACACAAAGCCTGTTTGAATATTCTAATTTTCTTTCAAACTTGCACCTTAGTCTTATCAATCCTTCCATTTCTATATTCTCTCAATCTAACTGTAGACCATGATAGGGCTTCACCAACAGGTTTTAGTGCCACCGTGCATGGAGCTCCCATACAAAGGAGTCCCAGAAACTTCTCTTCTCCACCCCCTGACCATTTTACCCACTCCTGCGTATAGGCTGAGTCCTCAGGGAGGGATCAAGTCAAAGGACCCTGGCCCTTTTGTCAATCTTTATCTTGATCATCTTGCCCAGCTATTGTCCCAACTGATTGCAGATCAGGTTTCTCGTTGTCAACTTTGCCTTATGGCTTTTTAAATTTCTCAAGCTGAGGTAAATTGAGGGGACTTGTTAAGGGCACTTTAATATTGGAAGACTAGCAGGGGATCCCTTTGGTCCACCCAATCTTCAATAGTGCTATTGTTTCAAACCTATCCATGTCTATTTTATTCAACTCATTTCTTAATAACAATCTAAACATTTCCACCCTGCTAGCATGAGTCCCTTGACTATTCTCTTTCTTTTCCCTCTTTGTTTTGCTCCTATCAATGCTTGCTTTAGTCACCTCATTTCTTTATAACCATTTAAAAGTTCCCACCCTGATGGGAAAAGTCCCTTGACTCTCTCCTCTACCTCTCCACATTCTCTAACTAATCTAATGTTTTTTATTATTATGTGTAAGACCCGTAAGGGGAAGATGAGACAGCAAACCCAATAAGGATTCCCAGACTGTTGCTTGATTTTGCAGCAGTAAGTTTACTTAGGGGGCTCATGCAAAAGGAGCCCCAACCACAACATTTACCATGGCCTGGTAATGGGCATATTTAGTGGGTGAATATCCTGATTATCACGAAGCCATATGCTTGCATATGAAGCATATCAGCTGCTTCATCCGGGGTGTTCCTGTTGGCATTTATAGGTGGAGTTGGACAGTCTCCCTTTTAAGGGCAAACAGAACTCACAGCAGCTTTTACCCAGTCCATCAAGCTGGCTGTTCACTTGGGATTACCTGCTCTGTGTCTGGGTCATGTACAACCATCTGTGATTGTTCCATAGTGAGTTGTGTGTCCTGTATCAACCCAAACATACTCTTCTACTCCATAGCATTCAATATCAAAGACACTCATTTCCCCTAAATTAGTCACCTTCACAATCCATTTTAGTAAAGGACTTTCAGGAAGCTGATGATACCAATCCACAAAATGGGAAAATTGTTTTATACAATACCCCCTGGTCTCAATAATTTCTTGGTTTTGCTCTCCCTAAACATGGACTACTTTATTGGTGCCAGAGATCTTAGAAGTGCTCTTGTTGTCCAACATAATTTTTCCATTTTGGGGTAGCTTTGTGGCTAGTGGTTAAAGCTCAGACTGACCAGAATCTGAGCTTGGTCTAACATCAAGATCTGACCCAGCATTCTTTGATTTCATTTTATCTATTACAGATAATAATAACCAAGGTATTGTATATTTTGCTTGTTTCTTATTAGTTTGCTTTTCCTTATGCATCCAGTAAACCAGTTCCATGGGAGTTGGATCCATCTCTAAATTCCATTGGCCGCTTTTACCTTTAGTGACTAATCACAGCATTGTCACTGCTCCATACCATAAGTCACCATGTGGCCACCTAGGAATCAAAGTTCCTCATTGTCTGCCATATCATCCTTTCTCTTCCCAAACCACAAGTTTCCATGAGCTAGGGCTCCTGACACATAAGCTAGCAATTCCCACTCCTGACACGAAATGAGTGACTTTTTCCTCACACAACCAATTCTCCAACTCTCTGACGTGAACTAGGTGTCCAACAATTTAATTCAATTCTGACCACTAGAGCTAGCATCACACTCCACAGGTTTAAGGACTCAATTCCACAAGACAACCCTCACTTCAGACATCAGTCCCCAATATCAAGTCCCCAATTTACCACGCTTCTGTCTGATTTGGCCACAAAGTCAGGGGTTCCCACAACTCCCCCCCATCAGGTTCAATAATTTGCTAGAATTACTCACAGAACTCAGAAAAAGGCTATACTTAATGTTAAAATTTATTATAAAGTATACAAATGAACAGCCAGATGAAGAAGTATGTAGGACAAGGCCTGGAAGGATCTCAATTGCAGGAGCCTTTGTCCCATGCAATTGGGATGTACACTCTCCCAACGTGTGCATGTGTTTGCCAATTCAGAAGCTGCCCGAACTGCATCACTGAGAGATTTTTATGGAGATTTTGTTACTTAAACATGATTGTGGCCATTGATGATTAACTCAGTCTCTACCCCTTCTACCCTCCCCAGAAGTTGGAGGATGGGGCTGAAAGTTTCAAGCTTCTAATCAAGGCTTGGTCTTTCTGATGAGCAGCCCCCATCCTGAAGCTATCCAGGGGCCCACCAAGAATCATCTTTTTAGAACAAAAGACGCTCCTATCACCCTTATCACTCAGGAAATTCCAAGGACTTTTGGAGATTTATACCAGGAACGCAGGGACCAAAACCAAATATCCTTCTTCTCATACCACATAGAGAGACCAACAAAGGAAGCTGAGAAAGAGACACGTGAAGGAGAAAGCAAAGCAGGAAAGTGTGGTGTCCTAAAGCCAAGTGAAGAAAGGGTTTCAAGAAAGAGGGAGTGATTGCCTGTGTAAAAAGTTGTTGATGGCACAAGAAAGTTGAAGATAAATAAGTGATCACTGTATTAAACAATGGACACATAGTTGGGGACCTTAACAAAAATTGTTTCTCTGGAAAGGAGGAGATGAAAGTCTGTCTGGATGCAGTTTCAAGAGAGACTAGGAGGAGAAAAACTAAATATTATGTTGCCCGTAAAGGAGAATGTGAAATCAAGAGAGATTTTGGGTTTTTTGTTTGTTTGTTTTCACTAGTAAGATAGAAGATATTATCAGCATGTTGTTTTGCTGATAGGAATGATCTAGAACAAGGGGAGAAATTGGTAATTTGGGAGAGAAAATGGAAAATTATTGGCTTTCTGGCCTGAGTAGAGGAGAGGGGATGGGATCTAGTACGCATGTAGAAGGGTCAGCCTTATCTAGCAGCAGAGATGGGCACACATGGTAACAGGAAGAATAGCACAGATACAGGAAGTTGGGCAAGGGTGGTGGTGGGAGCTTGAGCAAGTCTCTTTAAATTGTTTTTATTTTCTCAGATGATAAAGGAAGATCATTAGCTGAAAGTACAGACAAGAGGAAGTGTTGGAAGTTTAAAAAGAGAAAAGATATTAAATGCTTTACATGGAGATTCTCAACCTGGGCATCACAGACATCTAGGGCAAGATAATTCTTTGCTGGGGGGATGCAGGGACTGCTTTTTGTGCATCATAAGGTGTCTAGCAGCATCCCCGATTTCTACCCACTAGATGCCAGCAGCACTCCCTCCTCCAGGTTGTAAGACAAGCAAAAACATCTCCAGACATTGCCAATGTCCTCTGAGAGGCAAAATCCCCCCTGGGTGAGAACCATTGCCTCTACTAGGAGATGGAGAAAGTGAATAGGTTAAAGAAATATAAACAGATTGTGGTCCTCTTGAGGCTCGCTTGAGGTTAGTGGTCATGGTTTTCAAAGGAAGCCAATCAACTTGTTTATGTGGGTTTTTCCAGCCATGTTCAGCTGCACAGGATCACAGCAGGCAAGAAGTTAGTACAACAAAATCAGAAAGGGGCAAAGAGTTGAAGATATATGCAAGTAAGTGATTATAATGATAGACCGTAAGTCAAGATAAGGAGGAAAGGATGGATATGAGAGGAGGGAGGGACAATGAAAGACGACGGAACAACAGATTGTAGATCCCAGATAGATGTAGATGTCTGGGTACCAGAGGGTGTGAGCTGGGAAATTATGAAGTAATGGTCAGGGAGAGATACTTGAAACTCAATATTCGTAACTGCTTAAAGTTATTACTAAACATATACATACATTATTGTATGTTTTATATATAGAATTATTATAGTCATCCTTTAATTCTAAGAAATCTTTAGCCTCATGAAGAGTCAGGAATTGTGTTGCAAGGGTCCCATTATTGGAACTAGCAAAGTGTAAGATTCAAATCTCCTATAAAGTTTATCTATAGAAAACACAGCTTAATAAAACCTATTTAGCCGAGCTTTGCATTTTGCTTGCTTATAATTTTATCTCAGTAAATAAGTGAAGGCAGCATGGATTCCAACTTGCTACAAGTTCAAAGATTGGCATGATATTTAGCTTGCTTACTTGTGAGAAAACTTTAGGCAAGAGGCATTTTTTTCCTCAGAAAAGGGGGCTATCAAGCTTATGGAAATCAAAGCAGCTGAACAAACCTCTTATTATTAGAATAATGGCCGTGACATTCAATATCGTTTGGGGAAAATATAACCTGGTCTTTGATTTTGGCACTTTTAGCTACTTTGAAATTACATTGAACAAGAAAGAGGGAAAAAGAATATAAAACAAAAGACAAAATAAAGTCATGTACCAATTTTACTTTCCAAGCACGGCTGAAAGAAAAATAAGAATAAAGTCAGTTTTCCTTAAGCTCTAACTAATGTTTCACCCTTCTGCTTCTGAAGAAAAATGTGTTTTTCTGTGGTTTTATAATAAATCTAAAACACCATCATTTTTTAGCATGAAATGCTAAGTAATCGCTTTGCCAAAAATAGTCACCCTATGCTACAACCATCTAAGTTTGTTTTAATAATCCTCAGATACCAACTACCACTATGTCAGCCCACTCAGTACACCACCACGATTATCTGTTGTTTAAAATAGATGTCCTAAGTACGTTATCTAAGTGAACAAGAGCATAAACATTTCAGCTATCAAATCATCAGAACTGCTTAGGCAAGCATAAATATCTCCTGGCTCCAGTGTAGCCCTTCTGGAATTTTTTTTCCTGTTACTTGCTCTGCTGTTGCAATAACAGCAGGCCAATGCTGAGATAATGAAATTTTGCATCTTCTTCTTATAGCTTAAGTGCTTTTCATTTCTTAAGAAGGAGAGGTTTATTTCCAGGTAGTGATACAGTTTAATACAGTTCAAATACAAGAAAAACAAGATGTTTAGTAAATCAGGAACATAATCGATAAATGATAGCATGGGGAAAAGTAAATCAAATTTAGGAAAAGATTCAAGTCTCTCTGATTGTATTGCATTACAGAAGGCAAAATGTTAATATTCTTTTTATATATTTCATGTTATTAGAACTGAGTTCTCCAAGCCCTGTGTTAATTTTCCAAATTACCCTTTGGGTTTGCATAGGGAAGAACCATTCCAGGGTTATATTCAACTCAGTAACTAACTGCTTTAGAAATTTCCTCTTTTTTAGATCCCATCTTCACTTTACGCAAGGCCACTGACTCTGTCTTGACTAACAAAGGTGACATACCATAGAGGATTACAGAGAAATACAAGAGAAACCAACCCCTATTCTAGCTTCCTCTGGTGAGATAATTTCTTTTGGATTGGTATCAGGTTCCATTTAATACTGTCCATTTCTGAGATCTTTCTTTTTCCCTCCACAGAAGTCCTCTCAACTGTCACACTGACAAGTCGGCCTTTTTCTGATGTCCCTAAGTGCCTGTGCTACCAACCATTCAGATAAGAACTGGAGATGAGTGACTGGGTTAACTGATAAAATTGCTAATTAAAGCCCTGTTTTCAACGCTCCTGAAAGATTAACCAACTGGGCCAAAATTTAGAACAGAGAGGAAGTTTTACTTTTAACAGCGTACGCTGTTTGGTACCAAACACAAGACTTTAACAATTTCGAAGAAAGCAATGTCAAGAAATTTCCAAAAACATTTTTCCCTCCAGAGAGGTAGACAAATGGGACAATTTAGCTAAAGCTTTGTATGGGTTTTCTTCCTCGTGAACATTGTTGCTTGGTGGGGAAGCGTTGAAGCTGATCAATTGAATATTTATATATCCCATTGTGCTGACACAAGGAGAGCAACACAAATATAGAAGTGTATTTTCCTTAAAAAAATAAATCGAATCGAATAACTTCAATTTAAAAACTGGTGAGAAATGCAAAAATTATATATCTGCTTTCTCAGTCAGGTATTGTCAGAGACAAAAATATAATGTGGTGGTTTAGCACAGGGACTCGGCTCTGGATCCCACCTCTGCCACTTCTAGCTGAGTGACCTCGAGCCAGTTACTTAACTTCTCTATGCCTCAGTTGTCCTATCTGAAAAGATGGAAAGACAGTATCCACCTTATAGGGTTGTAGTGAGAGTTAAGTGAATTAAATCTGTCAAGGGCTTAGCAAAATATGAGACACATAATCACATAGTGTGTTACTATCATTATGAGTCCATAAATAACAATGACCTTTAAGTGTCTGAACACAAGATTTAATTCCCCTGTGTGTGTGTATTATAATGAAAGATAGCTCCTCAGAGCCTTTCAACACCATCCCATACTTCATATGATTTGATCATTGAATCTTTTTCCATAAAGGACCTGACTCTATTTTAGAGCAAGAGTATCCTCATGTATAAAATGAATTTCTTGTACGATGTGTTTGTTAAATTTTCTTCCTGTTCAAATGATTGTCGGCCTTAAGTCTGGATCTCCTGACTTCCTTGGCCCCCTAGCTAGTTATCATCCCCTGGTGACTAGTCTCCCACCGTGCTATAAACCCACCAAGGGCCTAACCCCAAATATGAACATCACCCACTCTGCTGGGAAAAGTCCATGTAAAATTCTCTCTTTTGGAGTATTTTGTTTTACTTATAAAAAGAAGTGGGCTCATTTTCCCGAAGGGATCTTTCTTTTCCCACAACCAGCCTATCCCTCCAGCGACAGATGTGTGGCATGTAGATAAGTGTGGGGAGGGAAAGCTGGCGCGTAGATGGGCAGGAGAGCTAAAATCAGGCAAGACACAGCCTCACCAAGTTTTTCCTGCCTGCTGTCTCATCTGAGAGTGAAACACTGTTAAGATGTGACCGTCTTTGATATCACTTCTAATACGGTAGAAACAGGACTCTTGCAGTTCAAACGTGGGGTGTTTAGACTGTATTAAAACATGAGGCTCCGGGAACATCAAAGGCGACTCGTGGGTGGTTTGGGCCAGGGTGAGGTCACCACTGCCCTCCACTGTAATAGGTGTGGAGACACTGTGTACCTGAGAAATGGTGGTGTTTGCTTTTTTTCTGCTGATAAATGTGGAGCTGGGAGAGGAGATGCCTTTGTGTGCCGAGGAATGATCTACTGCGGAAGGTTTAAAGGCAAACAGGTATCAGGTTAGGGTTACAGGGGGCAATGTTTTGAATGGAGATGTCCTTTGTTCTCAGAGAATAGGCTTCTTAAACTGGTGGTGCAAGAACAGACATTGATAAGATAGGCTTCCTGCTTGACCACCAAATTTAAAATTAAGGCAACATAATTCTGGCAATAGGTAATTTGGATGACATCAAGGAAGGACATAAAACACGAGGGTAGGTTAACCTCATTTTGCTTTTTGATACTTAACAATCTTGGTCTTACATTAGTTGCACAACACTCACTCTAATTTTTTTTAATTGCAATAGCATAAAATTGAGGTCAGAAAACTGCACGTAGTTTCCACTAGCCTATAGGACTAAGAAATAATCTCTTTATTTACTATTTATTTCTATTATACTTATTTATTGTAAATAAATCTATTTATCTATAATGGCTTTAAAATGTTTTAGCATAATATTCTTAAAGGCCTTAAGATTGGGAATTTCTTCCGTGAAAGAGACGTCATCAAGATAATCCTAACCACTTTTCAGAGCAAAAGCAATATTGTATCCATGGAAAATGGATAATAAATAAATATTTGGCCTTCCCTATATAGGGCAATACAATTACAACAAGAGAAAAGCCAAACAGAGGCCAACCAAAATGGAGGAAACAAAAAGAGGTAGACCAGACTGATTCTAGAGAACTGGTTTGGGGTGCCGCTGCCCCCACTTCTTGCAGCCCGGGTTTGGTAATGTTCTCATTCTCACCCAGAAACCTGTTCATTAGCAACCTCACTGAAGGAGCTCATTTTCTAACTCTCAGGCCCTTCTGAACTCTACTGGTACTTAGACTCACCAGGGCTTATGACTTGCCTTGAAATTGTTCAGTATCAATTGTAACTCTCCTACTTATTTGCAAATTCTAGAAAGTACTTTATTTTCTACTTTATTTTCATCCCACATGCACCTAGCACAACACGATTTATGAAAAAGAAACGTCATCATTATCAGTTGAGACAGAAATGGGATCTCAACTTGATAGGAAGGAAAGAAAGAGTGTAAAGAAGATGCACTAGTACTCCTCTAGTACAAACCTTCTGTATCTTCTCAGTGGACTAAAAACACATACAGACATTTCATTTCTAACTACCATGTTATACATTTGGAGGAAAAAAATCATTTTCTGCTAGACTCAGGTTCAATTTCCATTGTGATGTTTGCCCTCCAGAAATAAACATCGTGGTCAGGATGTCTGCCCAGCATCCTTCTGGCCCAACGAAACAGTGGTTTCCGATGAAATGTGAGTGCTCTGGTGAGGCTGTGCGGGCTCCAGTGGCTGCAAACTCATGAACCACAGGTTTTTTAACCACTGGCAGAGTTTCAAACCACTAAATTGAATGACAAGTCCCTCAAACAGCTGTCACTTAAGATTCCTGGGTTTCAATGAAAGGCCAGAAGTACTTGTAATTACTCCCTTCTAGCACCCTTTTCCTAAACACAGCACACAGCATTGGCAACAATTTTCAATGAAATGACTAGCCTGAGCATGGGAGGATAAAGGAGACATTGAATGATCAATGGAAAAATGACAAAGAAGTTTTTGTTTTCTTTTTCCTTTCTTTTTTTTTTTTTTTTTAGTTACAAAGAAAACCCCAAGGTCTAAAAACAATTACAACTCTTAAGTCCCCACTAATTTTAATCTCCTTCCATTTTCCAGTGGGTTCCAAGATTCAATTCCCTGTGGCAACTTTGTTGAATCCCATTTCACCTAGAAGGAAATGCTGATTTCCTGAGTGGAGGAAGTCATTCCTTTGGGTATATCTCATCATTCCACTTAGAACTTTGGGGCTGATGAATTCTAACTTCTCTAAGGAAAAAAAATGATTATTATTGTGGAATTTAAACAACGGTTCAGTTTACCAAGTAATTTAACTTAAATGAGATTCCTTCCTCTGAAGAAATATATATATTTAATATGATCATATTTACTGTATCTCTTAACCTTGTGAGAAATGTCTGGCAAGTGTCATGATCCTCGTTTTACAGATTAAGAAATAGACTTAAACATGTTAATTTACTAGCCCCAAAGCTCTGTTGGCTGGTAGATTCAGTACTAAAATTCACAGCCCATTGATTTCAAATCTAGTAAATAATCTTACTTTCAAATGCAGAGTCACAACTTCTTTCACATTCATTTTCTTTTCTTGCTGTATCCCTTTCAGCTCTTCTAATCTGCTGCATTTTCTGATCCAGTTATTCATTTTCAGCATCCTCAGAGCAAGCCTCCACCCCTTCCAATTTCCTTCATGCTCTTTTTCCTGCTCCACTTGGTTCCTCCATTGCCAAAACCCAATCCACCCAACCTGTTCCTCCCACTCTGCTCTATGGAAGTCCTGTCCAATCAGGAACAAAGTTCTAGCATCTCTATAACCTCAGGCTTTTATTTGATGGGTCTTTCCACCGCCTGCTTTTAAATATCCCACTTCTAGGGCTCATTATAAAAGTTCCCCTTTCTTCCCAAACACTATTTCCAAACCACTTTTCTGAAATTCCCTCTTAATTGCCTTTCCTCTTCTAAAGGGAAACCTTCCATTTACACCACCTTTTCCTCACCCTATTTTCCATCAAATACCAGTTTCTAGAACACTCTCATCTCCTTCCATTATATCTACCACTTGTTCAAAGTCCTCCTTTCCACCCCATCATCAGTCATCATTCTCAGTAACTTCAACATCCAGGCTAATGATGATTCCAATGCCCCATGTCTAATTTCTCAAATTCCTCAGTTCTAAAGCTCCTTCTTCTAACTCAGCTAAACACAACCACATGTTGGGCCAGAAAGATTGGTAGGATTTGACATGCAGAGATTAAGGGAAGGAGGTGTTTTCTAAGAAGTAAGAACTGTGTGAGAAAAGACAAGAAGGTTCAAGTGTGTTTAGTAGTTTGTGGAAATGGGAATAATACAGTTCACCTATATGATACAGAAGATAGGAAGTAGAGGGAGAAAAGAATCAAAAAGAGACTGATCAGCTCTTCTTATTAATGTTTTATCTCCATTACTTGATTCTAAGCTTTTTGAGGGCAGAGGCACCTCTGAGATTATTTTTAATTCTCTACATTATCTAGTAAGATATTCAACATGTGTTTTCTAGAAACTCAATCATCTGTTGTCCAGCAAAAAATACTACAGAGCAGAGATTCTCTACAAGACTTATTTTTCCAATTATCCCCAGCTTACACAACACCCTGTGCTTTCAATGGCAAGTTAATTAGATAAGACATTCTCTATAAGACTTATTTTTAAGATCAGAGAGTATGCCCCTTAGTCTACTCTTTACTTAGAAAAAGACTTTCAAAGACTTTTGTTATTCATAACTCAAGTTCTTCACTTTGCAAATTACCTACATCCATGAGAAGCTACCCCTTACTACTCACAAATATAGTCTTTACCTAATTGACTTTCTCACCAATCAAGATGCTTTGCTACAGACTGTGTTGTATTATGTTCTTGCATCATTACTGAACTTTGAAATTCCCCTAGGCCAAATCATTAATTGCTCCTTAAAAATTTCTAGTATCTCTCTCATGCACACCTCCAAAATGTTCCAACATTTTAGTTAAGAAGATAAAAGGCTTTCCTTTATTCTTCCGTGCAAAACCAATGATTTGTTTTTCCATGATATTTATTGCTGGAGTAAAATAAATGCCTCTCTGGAGACCACAGCTGTCATATTAAAGAAGTTTCCATCTCAGATAGGTTGCCCAGTGGTCACCCATAGTTTAAGGGTAAGTCATCCCAATTGAGAGAGGAATTCACTTCCCTGTTAGACATCAGTTGAGTAAACCTCTTATGGAATAATATGCATCAAAGTTACAGCATCTGACAGACTGTCTTTGGGAGATAATGTGGTAAGTACAGTGGAAAGAGAGCTGGCCCAGTACCCAAAATACTTGGCATCTAGTAAATTGAGACACGTGGTTTCACAAATAAAAATGTTCCATGAGTATCATTTAACAGAAATCCTAAACCATGATTCTGCTGGAAAATTAGGCATAAATGATTGCTGTAGCTCTCATTCTAATGCTCATATTTACTATCTCTGAGATTTTGTATGAGTTATGTCACCCTGCCCCTATCTTGTCTGTGCAATGGAAATCATACTACCTTACTGCTCAGAGCACCTGTTTTCTGCTCTTAAATGTAACCAGGCCCCCTTGGATCCCTATTCCTCAGCTCATCACTGGTCCCTCCTTTTTCTTCCCTTACCACTTTTTCTTCTTCCTTTGCTCCTTTGTCAATCTTCTTCTGCAGGATAAGCTGAGCATCTGCTGGATCTTTCTGATTCATGGACACATGAAATGAAGCATATGGCCAATTGTTCTGAGTAGTTTTCTTGCTAAAGAGACAACTTTTCACCAAAATAAGCTGCTCAATGAAAGCAGAAAATTGACTCGGACTAGATGCATGTATTTTGTCTACAATGTTCCCATAAAATTCATAGTCTGCACGTTTTCTTTAAAATTTCATCCAAAATTTTCCCATTCTGAAAGTCACCCACTAGTCATTCACTTTGTGTAAGTGCCCAAATTAAAACTGGAGTGTGAGTTTCCACAGACAATTAGCATTACTTTAAAAGTTCGAGAAAGAGATCATCTTCCCTAAGGCAAGAGTTGTTTATAGTTAGTCTATACAGCTCTTGAAAGTCTGTGTTAGTAAGTGAACTATTGTAATTGGGCATTAATTCGCTGAGCTCAAGACATTTTTGCCATTATAAATACCTCAAAAACAAGGGTCAAACATTCAACACAGTAAAATTGGACTTGTCTTCTGCCATGATCCTAAGTTCTCTGATTTTCTCTTTCTGTGGTCACTGCTCTGGGAAATTAATATGATTACATCTATTCAACCACTGGTATAAGTACACAATGGCATCCAAATATTAGTGTAAAGATCAGCCTTAAATTAAAATTATTATCCAGTAATTTTTATGCTTCACCACCCCTCTTACACTTAACATCTTGAACATGAAATGATTTCTTTTCCCGTAAGCTATCACATCTTAAATTCTATGACCTTGAATGAAACTATCAACCTCCTAATCTCTCTAGTTTAAATATTATAGTTGATATTACTTCAATATTTAATCATCTTACTCAAAAAGGGAACTCTTCTTTGAATTGAGATCAGGTCACATAAAACCCACTCCACTACCCCTAGAATAAAATTTCTTACCATGGCCTAAAAACCCAAGGCCTTATGTGATCTGGACGCTGCCTGTTTCTGTGGTCCCTGTTTCTCCTTCCCCTTCCCTTATTACTCTAACTCCAGCGACGCTAGCCTCCTTTCCATTCCCATGACTATGGATGCCTACCTCCTTCTTGCTGTGCAATTCTCAGCCAAAATGCTACCTTCTCAAAGAGAATTTCTCTGACCACCTGATCTCTTACCAAGTCATTATCTCATCACCTGGTTTTAATTTCTTCAGAGCACTCACTTTGTTTGCTTGTTAATTATCTCCCCCAAACCACCACCAACACACACCCCAACACACATATTTTAATGTAATCCCTGAGAGTGAGAGCTTGTCTGTCCTGTTCTCAGTTGTTTCCTCAAAACCCACTAAACCAAGAGGAGACTCCCCCAGGTCCCATTACTCTCTCTCAGGACCCTGCACTTTGCCTTTCCACTCACTCATCACACTTAAAATTACTTGTTCAGGTTCTGTCTACCACCATAGACTGTAAGTTCAATGAGAATATGAAATGCATCTGTCCCATTCACCACTATTTCTCCACCACCTATATTTCTCCACCATCCAGCACAGAGATTGATGTAACAGGCACTCAATAAATATTTGTGGGAGGCAGGAAAGAAGAAAGAAAGAAAGGAAAAGGGAAGGAAAAGAAAAGGTAAAGAATAAGGCTTTAGAGTGACCAACCCTCCAGTTTGCCTGGAACTGAGGAATTTCTCAGGATGAGGGACTTACAGTGCTCAAACCCAGAAACACCCAGGAAAAGCGAGACAAGTTGGTCACACTAGCTTTGAAGGAAACCCTTAGAAAACCATCACCTCAGATACGGAAATGTCTGCAGATGAAGTCAATAAGTCTCTCCTACATGCTTAAAAACAGTCAGATATAATTTTTATTTGCCTGTTCAAACAAGGTACTTTCAAGTTATATTGACCACTTCAAGGAAGTCTTCAAGTCCTTCCATGCCCACATACTCACGCACAAGGTGAGTCACAGTGTTTGGACCAGGAACGAGTCGGAGACCCAGCGGCAACCATTTAGAGCCATCTCATATGAGGTAATCTCATGTGAGAACTCGGCTCAGTGTGGGGGTTGGGGGAACACTCTAAAATAGATGGTGATTAACTATACCACCCTTTTGGGGGGCAGTTTGAACTTGGCATTTAGAAAGAGGAGGTCAGGGAGAAGCGTCAGCAGCAGTAGATGCAGAAATAGCAAATAACATCAACCTCATGGTGACATGTAGGATAGAGAGCAACGAGTTTCTGGATTTCTGAGTCTCAGAGTGTCAGAGCAACTAAGAACTGCATACTAAAATACATTGCAGTTTCCTTGCGGCCTGAATGTTTGGTGGTTGAAACTGTTTCTTGCTTCCTTATTTCCCGGGGTATCATTACAATCAACTCCAGCAAGTAAGGTAATCTGAGCATGTCTCTGTTTCTTACAAGTTAAAAGAACCTAAAAGATAATTATCTTCTCAGTCAACAGGATTAATGGGATAAAAAATGAGAATCAAGACCAAAACATCAGAAAAAAAAATAATAAGCTGAGATATAAACGAAGTCCCTAGGTTATCAAACTATCACAAATCTCTCGTGAGGAGAGATGGATGGCCAAGCAACCCATAGTCTTAGGAGTTACTTAGAAAAAAGTCAACACATCTAGTGATATATTGACACTTCCTTCTCGAAACACTCACTTTGCCTTCCTCAACACCATAAGCTCCTAGTTTGCCCCCTACCTCTCTGCTCACTTCCTATTTCAGTTGCTTTGTTGTTGTATCCACTTCCTAATCAGCCTCCAAAAGTTCTAGTTCTCCCAGGTCCTTCCCTAGACATGCTTCTTTGTCTGGACCATACAAGGTATGGTCTCAATTACCTCTTATTTTTTTAATGTTGCCCAAATATGTTTATATCTCCAGCTACGCCACTCTCTGAACTCCCAGACGTGTAAAACACTGCATTTCTTAACACCTCTGTCTGAATATCTCAAAGGCCCTCAAGCTCAACATATATAAACTCGTGATCTTCCCCATGAAACCTAGTCCCTTTCCAACGCCCCCAAGTCAGTGAATGGCACCACCATTCATGCAATGGCTTAAACCAGGAACCAAGTCATCTCTGACTGCTACTCTCCAACATCCTTTATATCCAATATATCACTAGATGTGTTGACTTTTTTTTAATGTCCTAAATAGCTCCTGCATATATCCACTTCTCTCCAACACAGCTGCTACTGCTTAATTCCAAGCTATCACCATCTCTTACCTGGAACCATCCAACAATCTCCTAATTAGTCTTTCTACATCCACTTAATCCGTTCTCTCCCAGGCCACCAGAGTGAGCTTTTCCAAATGCAATCTGATCATGTTAACAACCCCTTCAGTTGTCATGCTCCACCTTAAGTTTCTCAACTAAGCCATGCTCATTTACACCTCAGGGCCCTTGCACACACCGTCTCCTTTGCCTAAGATGCTCTTCCCTTTATCCTTCTCATTCTTCAAAGCTCAGCTCAAATTTTTCCCAAGGAAGTCTTTTCTGACTGCCAGAGAAGGGCAAGTTGCCCTGTTATACAATCTCATAGGACTCAATAATTTTTCTTTTGTAACCCTTACCACTATTTGCTATACATATTTATAGGTGTGGTTACTTTATAGGTTTCTCTCACCTCCACTACAAATGTAAGTTTCACAAGAGTGAGAAACATGTAGGTTTTGCTCATCAATGTATCCTCCATACCTAGCATGGTACCTGTCATATTCAGTAAATATTTGTTGAATAACAGAATAAACCCTAGGATACTACCCTGCCCTAGAAATTATTTTCCATTAAAGTTCCATAAAAACCCTATCTCATCACTTTAAGTACTAGCTTATTAACTAATGCCACAGAAACTGATCATTAATATCTCGACATCTATTCTCCTTTCTATTGAAATAGAATCCCCAATTTTTAAACAGGAGTAGGCAGTATTATGGTCCAAATGCTTATGTCCCCCCACCCCAATTTCATGTGTTGAAGCAGGTGGTGGGATCTTTGGGAAGTAAGCAGGTCTAGATGAGGTCGTGAGGGTGCAGCCCCCATGATGGGATGAGTATCCTTCTAAGAAGAGGAGGAGAGACCAGAGTTTTCTCTCTCTCTCACCTCTATGTGAGGACATAAGAGAAGGTAGCCATCTGTAAGCCAGGAAGAAAGTTCTCACCAGGAACCGAATCTGCCAGCACCTTGATCATGGACTTCCCATCCTATATAATGATAAGAAATAAACGTCTGTTGTTTAAGCCCCCAGTCTATGGTATTTGGGTATAGCAGCCTGAGCTGACTAAGACAGGCACTCAGAAAAAAATTAATGCCAGTCTCCCTTGCATATCAGTGGAACAATATGAATGCAGCTGGCCTAATGGGATGCAAATGCAACTCCCTGGTCACGACCTTAAAGGGCAAGGGCATGCCCTCATCTTCTCTTTTCCTCCCTTCTCCTTCATGATGTCAGGAACGCGGACAAGGTGGTGAGCAGATGAGAACAATACTCAGAATGTAATAACAACATAGGAAAAACCAGGCCCCTGATGACTCAGTATGCAGAGTCACCATACCTGCCCAGACTTTTAAGAAAAAGAGAAGAAAAATTTTATCTTGTTTAAAAGGCTTGCTTATTTCAACCTCCATCACAAGCAACTAAACCAATACCTAATCAATACAGCTTACTAATTACTATACTCAACATGTGAGTATTCCCTGAAAGAGTGACACAAAAGGAAATTGTCACATAAATTCCTCCTAACCAATAAGGCTATGCCCAGAAGAATGTTAAGAAAGGAGAAAAAAGAAATGTAGACTTAAGAAAAATGAAATATGGAGAAGACAGAAAAACTTCAACTACTGCAAATTTCTTTTCAGGCCTGCCCAAGTTAACCATATGTCCAGCTTATAGCTGAGCTTTGTCATCAAAATACTTGTCAAACACATCACCATCCCAATCAGCCCTGCAAGCTCACGTTCTAATCCTCCCTACTCTTTTACTCATTTAAAGGCTTCAAAGTTTCTGAGGAATCCATCTGCCTCCAGCTGTGGTCAGTTCCTTTTGCATCCACCCTCTTTTTCCCCCCTTCCTCTTCATCCTTGCAGTTTACCAAACCCCAGGTTCCAGCTACACACACATTTCAGACATGAGGCATTGGTAGCAAGAAAAAAATAATCTTTCTGATTTAACCCAAATACCAAAGCCCCATAAATCCACCCACCCCATGCTACCACCCACCCCGTGGAGATTATTTACATATGCATTGCAGTAACTGCTGCCAGGGCACAGGTTGTGATACCCCTGTGGCCAGACCTGCTACCAGATGTTTGGAAGGTTTTTACTGCATCTGCTCAAGTCAAGTTGGAAGTATCCTTGGTTGTCGGTGACTCCTTTCACCTGCTTCCTTTGCCTGTTTATCTTTCTCTCAGTGCTTCTATTATCTCAATTCCAAATCACTCACTGAGATATTAAGCAAAAGGCAGAATAAGATTCGTTAGAAAACCAGTTCATGCCATTGATGTATCTAGATAATACCACTCCTAAAAAAAATCTATTGGTTTTTCTCTCAATTGTTTAATCTTTTTACAAACGAAAAAGAATAGAATCAATGAGAGAAGTTATAAAATAATGTAAACACATTTGTGTATTTTTTTTTCTTATTGGTTAATCTTTATAAATAGATGTCAAAAGTTTGGGAAGCAAAATAATCATAGAATGAAGAGAGGCAATGAGCATGTTTCTAATGAGAAATCAAATCAGCCTGATATCTTCATTGTTGCTACAGCATTTTATTGACTCTATATCACACTGCTCATTTAGTATGAGTTAATATAGAGAGAAAGCATTACCTGCCCAAACATAGCCCCCAACCATCATCAACTTGCATAAAACCCAATATTTCACAACAAGAAAGTAATTTCTTTAGCTTAAAATGATTGCATTTTCAAGAGATCCCCTATTAAAATTATCCCACTTGCATGCCACTTTATTTACATAAAATAATTTTATTTAATCCTCACCAGAACGAGTGAAGCTGACATCATTGCCCTCATTTAAAAATACAGAGACTGAGGTTGATAAAGTCAAGTCATATAGTTACAGGCTGAATGAGAATTCAAATTCCCAGAATTCAAACTCTGGCACTGAGTTCCACATTTTTTCTTCACTTCACACTGCCCATTCTGGAATACAGCAATGCAAGGCAGAGCTTTGTAATAGGGTCCTCTTTGCCACATGTCATAATCAGGAAACCCAACTAGACTTTCTTGCAGAGCAGAGAATATTGCACTGCTGTAATCACATAATAGAATCAGCTTACTTATTTCCAGATGCCCCCTGGTCAAGAGTCTCTTATCCTTATGTTTCTATACAAAGGTTACTTTCCCATTTGGCAAAGAACGTGGTAACAATGATAGAGAGTTATAGAGTTTAATTGACACTTAATGAATTCTCCTTTTATAGAATTCCAGGCAAGTATTCACCAAGCCATGCAGCTCTCAATATAAATGGTATTTCCTCCATTGTGGAATAAGCTTACTCCTAAAAGGTAGGCCTGACCCTTTTTCTCCTTAAATAAATGGAAAGTGCCTAATTTTCCAAAGATCAGATAGTCAAGACTGTCAAGCTCTTTATGTAACATAAATTGATAGTATGTCATAATTATGGGAATTTAGACATATTTTAAATGGAAAAGTAAAAACTGAAACTATTTCTCCTTTATTCCTTACTAGTGAGGTCATTTTAAAATATAAAAAACAATCATTAAAACAATAGGCACTTGTTACTACCTGTATATAGGTTATAATGGCACCAACAATTCAATTCAACGTGGTAAATGCTGTGGGGAGCCACATATAACTCTACCTTGGGGAAGTGACTCTTAAAGTTAATCTTAAAAAATGAATAGGCATTCTTCAGGGCAATAAAAAGGAAAAGTCATTTTGCATAGAATGTAGCACATACAGAAGAACAGAGACAAGATTAAGGAAAATATGACTAGTTGGTTATCGCTAAAACCCAGGAAACTACTAGGGAAATTGCCCAGAACAAGATGGGAAAGGTGAGCAAGTATTTAACTCTTAATAACTAGCTGCCTAGATGGGTTAGGCCCACTACACGGTGCACAAAATCTTATCTGTCATTCCTTAAACTGAAACAACCACTTACAAATTATGAACCCAGAATCTGAAAGAGCTAATTCTGGGGTCTAATTGACCAACCCATACCTGATGCATCACTAAGTATTTTCCTACTTACTACATGCTTGTGAGGTAAGTACAATTATTCCAATTTCACCAGTGAGTAATCTGAGAGCAAAAGAAACCCTTGAGGGAAAATTAGGAATGAATTTACTGAATAATAAGAAACTATAGATCAATGAAGGGACTTGCTAATCTGGATTTTACTCTTCACCTCTTCACTGAACCTATTCTTATTAGGGTTGCCATTTATCTTTGCTTCATAGACATTATCAGAGTGGGAGGACTCCAAACCACTTCTGATTTGGCACTGCCCACTTAGAATCAATTTTTGCTCAAATAAACTCTTAAAAATTTTAATACGCCTTAGTTTACCTTTTAAAAGTTCTGGTATCAAAAGACAGAACTGAAGGAGACTCTTGACAACCCCCAGAAGCAACAAGCAACCTGACATAAATACCTGTGGACCCCTTGAGCTCTCTACTGTCTTGCTGCCTCTAGAAGTCATGGGTAAGTCCCTCTCAGATCCTGGCTCCTAGCACCACAGCTTTTGCATTATGAGCTTTCAGATATTATTTGAGCATTTCTTTTTCTGGATGGGTCTGTAACCAGCTTGAGTTGGACTTGGTTTGACTTAAAAACTGGACTGGGTCCAGGATTGGAGTGGGTCCAGGGTCAGACTGGGGCTGACTTAGAAACTGGACTGAGTCCAACTTAAACTGGATTGGGTCCAGTGTGAAGCCTCAAGCGAATAAAATTTTGTCTTAAGCCTGAACAAGTAAGTTAACCTTACCAAAGATAACCTTAAATTGTAGTGGCCAGTGTGAAGAACTTTTAATCATCTTAAATAAGCTTATCCATTTACAAGATGCCATTGAGAAAAAGAGTTCTCAACCAGGCATTCACTGTAAAGGGTAGAGGGAAAATTATTTTTCCTCCTCTACAGTTTCTGGTGACCAGGATGACACTTGCTGGGACACCCCCACTGGCTTAAGAGCCTATAGACAGTATCCTGGGAAAATTGGCAGGAGCCTGAAAAGGGTAATAATTCTTACCAAAGTGAGTTCCCCCAGATCTCTATCTATGGTGCTTGTCAAGAGAGAAAGAGAAAATTTCACATTGTCTCTTCCTTTCCAAATTCAGATTGGCAGAGAAAAAACCTTCCCCTGGGACAGCTATTGCCTTCTTGTTTGTCTCATTTTGTGTCCTGAGAACTTGGCTTGGCAACCATCAGGTTGGGGGCCCAAAAAATGTAACTGGACAGAAATGTGGGTTGTACCCCATTTGCAGCTAGATATGATATTACCAAAATTAATTTGTAAAGAGCTCTATTTAATTGATTTAAAGACAAACAAGTATTTATATAAATCAAGTGTACTCTCAGAAATATAGAAACTAACACAGACATTTTTTAAGTTCATGTGATCTAAGAAAATCTTCAGTAAATAAAAGCTAGATTAAGTTGGTTGGTTTAATTAAAACAAGCATGTCTTTAAAGTTATTAGCATTAAATACAATATTTTTATTCTACCTAGGTTTAATAACAGTCAAGTAAGCTCAAGTTATCTCTGTTACAGAATTTGTCAGCAAGAAAGATAACTTGAGACTATAGCTATTTAATGTCTTGAGAAATTTTCATGAGTAATCTAAACATAATTATTATGAACAAGTGAATTAAATAGGTGTGAGTAAAATAAAAGCTTATAAATGAACTTTCAAATAATAATTATGCTTTATGGTATGTCTACTTAAATATAGTTTCCAAAATCTTTTTGGTAACTTGAAACCTTCAAGTTGTACTGAGATAAGTTAAATGATGGATGTTTATTGAATATCTAGATCATTTCCAAATAACATAAAACACTGAAAGACTAATTACCAAGCATAAGTTTATCCACTTTAGCTTCCTTATTTAGAGGAACTAAAGGTATTTGGATCTATCAGCAAACATATTTTGTGCACATTGAATATTAATCTCAGTATGAAAAGAGCTAAGTTTTGTTCACAAATATATAATCTTTTGTATTTACATTTAAAATCTTCTATTATCACTTTAATTAAATAATTAGCTATTATTTCATAATTATCTGAGATCCTATTCAGTCAAATGTCCAAACCTTTTGACATTTTGACAACTTCCCAAAATCAAATTCTAAATGGAGTCTTTTTTACCTCAAAGTAACTTTTGAGATTTTCCAGAGGACCCCTGGAAAGTTGATCCCTAGGTTATCCCTCCAGAATTCAGAAACTTACTGAATATTATTATTTTCATGCCAATATAGTTATTCGTATAAGTTCAATAAGAATCTGTTCTCCTTATCACAAGACACAATTGGGAACTTTGGTTATATTACCAAGATTTTGACTGGAATTTCACATTTGAGAATATGCATAAAATCAGATATGACCAGTTTTAAGGAACTAAGTTTGACTTTATGGAGCCAATGAAAATCCCTTGGAAAAACCAGCCTGGTACCTCACTATGGCATTCCCAGCAGCCTTACCAGGTGAATAATGAAGGTCACTTCCTGGCTGGCCCAGGAACCTCAGGATATCCTGGGGACCTCAAGAAGAGAGGAATTCACTCTACTCTATAGGTATCCCAAGAATAGTCTGATGGTGAGTTCTTCCCTTGGCTTCTTAGCATGGAAAGGCTTTTAAAAGTCCAATCTAAGATTCCTTATGAAAAATTCCAGCAAAGTAGATTTAAAAAGAGACTATATGGTTAACCACTATTCTTGATGCACTTATGTAAGTAATCAGGCCAACTTTAATGAGGCTAGACTTACTTTGCAAAGAAATTAGTCCTATGGTGATTATCATTGATATAAATGAGGGTGATTGTAGAGGAAAACTTGTTTGTCAGGAGAAAATTATAAGACAACCTGTGGAAACCAGATTCTAGTCCAGTCCATTGTCCTTGAGGTTTTGTTATATATCTGTAAATCCAACCAGATCTTGAATTCTTCTAGTGTCCTCAGGTATCTGGCTACAAGTCTCCAAACTAATGTTTCGATCTTCTCCCGTATTTCTGATTTGAAATCACTCAGAACAAAGACTGCCCTTGAACTTCCTTAGAAGGGACTATACCAGGTCCTCCTTACCTCCCAGTTGGCAACCAAACTTCAGGGGCTTGAACTTTGGGTCCACATCCTCCAGTTAAAAAGGACTTCTCCAGACTCTTGGAATTGCACACCAGCTGGGGATCTAAAATTAAAATTGACAAGGGAAGTTTCTCCCCAAAAGCAGATGGCGTCTTGTGGTGGACAGCTCTCCAAGATCCAGATCTTCATCTCCAATGTGAGACCTTTATTCCTTTCGTCTTTTCACTACTTGCTTTCTCTCTGTTAATGCATGGGAAGACAGTGCTCCCTAACTCTAGCAACTATTGCTGAATCTACTGCTAAGGCCATAGCTGCACAACAAAAGTCCCTAGATTTTCTTGCAAAGGTGGTTTTAGATATTAGAATTGCTTTAGGTTACTTACTGGCTGAATAAGGAGGAGTCTGTGCCATAGTAAATACTTCCTGCTGTACTGGGATCAAGACTTCTGGTATTGTAGCAAATACAAGAAATTAACAAACAAGTCACCTGGCTAAAACAGGTTGATGTCCCTTCAGGCACACTCTTTGATTTATTTGATACAAACTGGTTTTGTTCATAGGGGCCCTGGCTAAGGAGTATATTTCAGTCTCTTGATATTATCCTCCTAACAGTTATCCTTGTATAGTCTTCCTGGTGTGCTGTTCTCTCAAAGGTCTTAAATGCATGTTCACAGCCTTCAGTAGTAAATCAGATGGTCTCACTGTGCTTAGAGAAACAGAAACAAAATGATCAATGAGATGAAAGCAAAAATAATTCTTCCAGGGATCTGACATCATAACCTGTGAGTTTCATGATGAGACAAGAGCACCTGCTGGTTGAACACTCCTAACCACTTCTGGTTTGGGGCTGCCATTCGAATCCATTTTTGCTCAAATAAACTCTTAAAATTAAAAAAGGAAGTTATTAGAGTTGCAATTTCACATTTATTTTAGTAGTTCTTTGATTAATGCCTCTCTCCCCCACCAGATTGTAAGTTCCATGAGAGCAAGAACAGACCTATTTTGTCTCCATTATTGAATCTCCAGCATCTAGCACATTTATAAATAGGCACTTAGTAAATATCTGTTGAACAAATGAACAATTCTCAAATGCAATGACCGTTGCAATTATTACCTGAAGAGTTTGATCATATTGACTCTCTCCTTGTAATTCTTTGTAGCACTGGCTCCAACAACATTTTCCTAATTTTTTTCTAACCTTTTCAATTGCTCCTTGAAAACTCCTCCTCTTCAAACAACTCATTAGTGTTGTCCCCTAAATAGAATCCTTGCTTCTCTTCTCTTCCTACTTTATTTACTCTCCCTCGGCAATCTCATATTCAACCAAGACTTCACGTACTATTAATTCCATTGACTTTTAAATCTATCAAGACATTTAAAGCAGTCAAGACCTCTTGCCTGAGATCAGGACACATATTTTCAAACATCTAGCTGGCTATCCCACAGTTTCTCACGCACAACATGTTCAGAACTAAGCCCCTTATTTTGCCACCATGCTTGTTTTCATATATACATGTATTGATGAACACCAGTTGCCTAAGCCAGAAATCTTGGAATACTCAACCACTACCTCACTTACCCTCAATTTCTGCAATTCCAATTATTACCCGTTTCCAATTATTCCCCAAATTCTATATATTCTTCCTCCTAGATATTTCTGGAATTTTTGTCCCCTTATCCCCATTCCTACTGGCACTACCTCACTAATTTGGCTTCGTCAATTTAATTATCTCCAACTTAAATCCCTGAAGCCAGTCTTTCCCTTTTCCAGTACATCTCTTATCCAAATGGTCCTCAAATTGTGGTCCTCAGTCTGGTGACAGTCTGCAAATTGTTTGTTTCTTGTCCACAAGGAGGTAAAGATCTTCCACCAGAAGGTCACTAAGCAGACTACTTAGTTCAGCTGACATTTTTTTTCTGGTAATCATTCTTCTCAGTGAAGGAAGCAAGGCATTGCTCTGATGCTGGCTCAAGCTCATCTCTTTGGGCTTGTGATCAACAGTTCACAGACCAGCAACTCTGAGCAGCACTGATGAAGCTGCACCATCACTGAAGGAATCTCACGTTCTAAGCTGATCTTGTACTCCAGGTAAAGCTATATGGTTCTCACGCCTCTGTGGAGCTGGCCCTGCCCCTCCTCCCACAGGCCAAGTCAAGAGAGCCCTTCGTACTATGTGCTTACAACAATAAGAGCACCCATCATACTACCTTATAATTTTTGCTCATCTATTTCCTGCCATGTTCCATAAATTTTAGCCGAATAAGTGATTGAATGAATGGATGAATGATTTATACAGGAAAAATTCTACAGAATTAGATGTGGTATAGTTCTAGTCCACAGGCTTTTACTTAAGTTAACATATGTTAAGTATGTGCAAATTTTAAAACAAATAGTTTATTGGCTTATTTCAAGATGATTTTAGTCATATGACACACCATATACCTGATATAGAAAATCTTTCCCTAAGTTTATACAAGAAGAAATTCTGACCTACTACAAATATTTTTGGCAGCAATTTCCATAGACAATTTGCTGTCCAAATCAGATTTGGCACCCGAGATCCATTTCTACATCTACTTGGCCCAGAGTTTACTGTACATATCACTTGAAACCTAGTTTTTCAAGAAATTATGATGTTTTAAAAGTTGCATGAGCATGCATTTTAGTCCTATGATAGGTAAATATGTGTAATTACATGTGTGCTATAATCTTGGAGGAGCAAGAAATGTGATTATGTAAAACACACACGCAAAATAAGCAAAACAAAAAAACAAACATGCTGTGCATTAAGTGATGTGAATATTTTCAAAGCAACAGCTTGGAAATGTACTTCACTGCCCTATTTACAGTTGCAGCTCCTTAAGCAGCTTGCCACCAGCTTCAGTTCAATTATTTACACCTATGACTTGCAATTATCCCTGATGTGTAGATAATAGGTAAAAAGGAAACAACGTTTGTTCTATCCTCTCCCCCCATACTTCCACTTTCTACTCTAAATGAGAACTCGGAAGTGGCAATTCAGCTTGGCCCGTTCAACAATCTTTTGGCCTATTCCATGGGGAATGTGTATCTGGGATAAATAACAGATTGGCATGGGGAAGTTGCATTGCTTTCTAGCTCCTCACAAATGAGATCTTTGCAAGTGGTCTTGTGATTTGTTTGAAAGGCTGCAGATGTCCCTGATTGTCAAATGCCTTTCTATACTACTGTAAGTGAAGGAATGCACTATTTAGTATTTCTGGTTTAGGATAATTTACTATTTTTTTACTATCTGGGGTCCGACTCATCTTCAAAACCAAGTAAACAAGAGTGAACTATTTTATTACTTATTGACCCATTCTAATTTCTTGAATTATAAATCACATTTCTTTCATATTTTAAGAGTCCCAAAACTAGGTTATGTCTGAAAATCAATGTGTACACAAATGTGGGAGTTTCTTCTTTCCCTCACAAAGTAGCTGTTATACTGGCGATGTGTCTAACAACTATATATCTTAAACTTGGTGAAAAACCATATTAAATTCATCATCATAAAGATGCAGCAAGTAGTAGCTAAAAAACAGGTATGCTGACATCAAGCAACTAAATTTTTTAATGTCCTTCATAAGAGCATCCAAGTTGCTGTTCAACAATACCATATTCACTTCCACTTACGCAATACATGAAATTCAATTCATTCTGTGAGCTCTTCAGGAGTAAGAGTGATGCTTCAATACGTTGTATCCGTACACCCTAGTACATACCTAGCACATAGTAGGCTCTGAAAAGATCTCTGTTGAATGAATGAATGAGTATAATTATTGTGCACTGGTAAATCACAGTGGTACCTAAGCTTCCCAGCCCCATTTCTAAGCAAAAATTCAACAGAATTGCAAGACTATCAGAATCTCACAAAATATTCCTTTAAGTTGTAATGAAATCCCTGACTTGGCATTTGGTCTTAGAGTCATTACTAGGATTAGAGGTCAGGGAAAGAAGAAAGAAGTTAGGAGACCTTCCTTTTCTAAGCCCCATATTTCTGTTGCACAGATCCAGGAACAGGAGAAAGGACAGCTTTGTTTTTATCATATGTGTTCTTTTTCCATACACTTCAGTTTAAAAGGAACTGAGAAATGGTCTTCTCTGGCCAATAGCTTTGAAGAGACTAAACACCATAATTAACATGATTTCTCTAAATTCACATCGCTTCTACGTGGCAGACCTGGACTAGACCCATGCCTACTGACTCCAAGGCCAGTACTTTCTCCACTACATCCGCTCTGCCAAAGGAAAGCATCACCTTCTTAAGCCAGGGGTTGCAAAGTCCTCCAGCTCAGTAACAGGTCAGTCTTTACATGGTGCGCTACATAGAATCTCTCTAAAGCTCAAATAAACCATGGTCTTTATCCTACCCCTAGGGTAGAATAATTACCTCTGTCGTCAAAGCTAAGAGGGCAGGGTAAGCTATATTGTCCGTCAATTCAGTGTAAAACTTCCTTTTCTCATTTTAACAATGTACCCACCATTTCTACCCATGGGTTTTCCTTACAATCTTTCTAGGGTTAGTTGAAATCAACCCTGAGATTTTAGATGTTAGAATCTTGAAAAAAGTTTCACTTTATTTATGTTAGCTTCTTGTGTGATATTTACTTTTGCTGATGTAGCTTTTATTATCATTTTATACTGTTTTAGCTTCATTCTATAATCTTTCCTGGCTCTCATCTGTGTTTTATATTTTATTACTCTCACGTTTTCTTTTCTTTCCCTGGATTATGGTGTATAATTTAGTCACTTAAAAATTTGAAAAATGAAAGTGGTGAATACTTTTGATGGCCTTTTCTTTTTGTACTTTCAATTTTGTCCGCCTGAGCCTTCTCCCTTGACTTTATATCTAAGTATTGCCTTTCTTTTTAGCATTTTCTCTGCTTTAATTTGGTAATCGTCATTCTAAGTTTTACTCTTTGGGTCTCACTTGATTCCCAGTTACAATCTAACTGAATTATGATGGCTATCACTCCACTAAGCAGTCCCTTATGTCTGCATCACCAATCATTTCCTCTGTGTTACTCGAAAAACAGACATAAATCGTTTCCTTCCTTGTTTGTTCCTTTAAAGTCTATATTGAGTAACTAACCAGTTCCTTGCCATGTACACAGACTTTGTGTTAAACTGATTTCTCTTAACATCCTGTGGACCAGTTTATGTCCAAATGGGCGCACACTTCCATAGCTCCTTATTTTCCTTTTCATAAACCCTTTCCTTGTTTTTCCATTTCCTCAGACAGCACTAGCCACATTCCTCAGTTCAGTTTACCCTATGACTAAATTTAATTTTGAGTTGCTTAACAACGATGCTACAGTTCTGTAAAGGTCTTCTCACTCTCTCAATTACTCCCAAACTTCATTTAGTTAGAAATTTGTACCTCCAAATTGTGTAAAATAGTCATATCTTGTTAGATAGGAGTGGGGGGAGCATGCACATACAGTAAAGTGTAGACGAGTCTGAAAATTTGTAAGCTTTCGTCAAGTTCTAAGTACAAATGCAATTTCTAAATTGCCTAAAAAGAGTTTCTTCTTGCAAGTTGCCTCTGGATGGGAATTAGGAGTCCTGGGCTATAGTCCTGCTTCTGCCATTAATTATTGCGTGACTTGGTGACAGTATCTTAACTTCCATGTCTTATTCTTGAAATATGAATCTCACGTGATGTCAGTAAGGCTAATAATTTACTCAGCAGCCATTCTCTCAGAGACTGTGCAAAGTAAACTCAAGCTAGCCTTAAACCACATCATCACAAATTCTGGATAAATTAGATCCGAATTAATGAGTTGGAACTATATTTTTTAATTTTGAGAACTAGTGGCACAAGACTTATTTATTTAAATCATTTAAGAAGACATCACTTTAAAGAAATGGACAAAGAGACCATGCATGTCTCCAACAGCCAAATGAATGAGAGAGATATGGACGACTCCAAGCAGTAGGCAATCTGACAACTTATTTGGAAGGTTTTTTAATTCGAATCAGCTCAATTGTAGCATTTCAAACAAGCTTAAAATGAAACCACCCTGTGAAGATATAACTACTCCTTTCTCCTTCAAGTCCCCACTTTATGTTCAAAATGGGCTTAATCATTCTCCAAATTGATATGAAGAATTTAGCCAACAGTGTTCTTGGTACTCTGCAAATTTGCTAATACACATCTTCCCTAGGATAGAGAAATAATTGCTTTCATTTTAAAGCTATTATTAGGATTTGCTAAACATGTTATATCAACTCAATACTTAAATATAGAAGGTGGCAGTACTTGAAAAAGACAAAAGCATTATTTGGGCATTATATACCAAAGATAAGTGTTGAGTATGTTTCCTTTTTCTATAAATTGAAGTACAAGACCCAAAAGCAGAATATGAGTAAGGAATAAAAATAACAGAGAATACCCTTTTTTTCCAGCTTTATTGAGGCATAATTGATAGATAAAATTGTGTATATTTAAGGAGTACAGTGGGCCATTTGATATACATATACATTGTGAAATGATTTCTCATAATCGAGTTAATTAATACATCTATCACCTCACATGGTTACCTTTTTTCTTTTTCTTTTTCTTTTTCTTTTTCTTTTTCTTTTTCTTTTTTTTGGTGAGAACAGTTAAGATCCACTCTCAGTAAACTTCAAATGTACAAAATATTGTTACTAACTATACTCACCATGCTGTACTCACTCTGAGATTCTGATAGTCTTGCAATTCTGTTGAATTTTTGCTTAGAAATGGGGCTGGGAAGTTTAGGTACCACTGTGATTTACCAGTACACAATAATTATACTCACTCATTCATTCAACAGAGATCTTTTCAGAGCCTGCTATGTGCTAGGTATGTACTAGGGTGTACGGATACAACGTATTGAAGCATCACTCTTACTCCTGAAGCATTAGATCCCCAGAATTTATGCATTTTATAAGCTGAAAGTTTGTACCCTTTGACCAACATCTCCCCATTTCCCCCACACCCCAGTCCCTGGTAACCAGCATTTTATTCTCTGTTTCTATGAGTTCAGCTTTTTAAAAGTACATATATAAGTGAGATCATACAGTCTTAATCATTCTGCCCTCGTCACATCCCTACACACACTCATAAGTGCACCACAAAAATTCTGCTACATAGTTCTGAAATAGAATGAATTATGATGAAACCATGTAGTTAAAGTTGTATGGAAGTAGGCTAAATTTATGGTTAACATTTTGTTATACTTCCAGGGGACCTAGACATTCTGAGTACACAGAGGACAGGATCTCCCCAAAGACTGAGAGGATTTCATTCTGTCAGTCATTAGAATCTCACCAACACCAGACCCTGGAATTAGCACATCACCACAAACAGGAAATGGAACGATAAGAAAAACTGAGAGCTAACTTTGGATCTTGGCCACAGGAATACGAGATGACAAGCAGGTTATTCTTATGTGATGCTATCTTTTGGGAAACTAAACTGTTTTTACTTTGAGAAATAAGTTATGGAATGAATAAGTCTCGGGGATGAGTTAAGTATGGTAGACTCAGAATGCTGAATTGTATAGCTTTGACTATTTTGAGTTTTCTCTGCCCTCTTTTATTTTCCTAAAATTTCATAAAAATTCTAGTTTGCCTCATCTGGGCTGCAAGGGAAGCCAGGAGAAGGGTTTTAATCTAGGCTTGAATCAGAGCTTTAAGGGAGAAGCAGTAAATGAAGGGGATCAACAGAGGAGCGACACCAGGGCTCAGAGAAGGAGAACCACGAGGAGATGATAAACCTGGGCAGGGAGGAAGGGAAAGAATGAGGCCACTGGCTCTCATAAAGTTTAGAGAACAAGATAACTCTTCTAGTTTCTTATGAGTCCTATCTTTAATTTTAGATAAATACCATGAAAAAATCACCATTATAAAAAATAATTTTAATTGAAAAATCATGGGCTTTCAAATAATTTAAGCAAATTATTAAAAAAATATTTGATTTAAAGAAGGATATGAAGCTCCAGATTCCAATTTACCACCAACATTTAAAATTATATATGTGAAATGTGATTCTTACTCAACCCGTGACTATGCAGAAAGCTCATTAATACGTCATAGTGATCAAAGCCACCTATATCACAGATATTGAGTGTTCTGAAAAAAATATTTGGATATAGTCATAAAAACAAGAATACAGGGGTTTTTGACATGGAGCTTATTTTATTTGCAATCTCTCACATACGGATGAACTGCTATTCTAACACATATACTTAGATAAGACATAGATGGAGAATGGATGGACAGATAGATAGATGATAGAGAAATAACCTCTCAAAGAGAGTATCTTTTTTTATTGTGGTAAAAAAGCCCACATAACATGAGATCTACCTTCTTAAGTTTTTAAGTATACACTGCAGTATTGTTAAGTAAAAGCACAATGTTGTACAGATCTTCAAAGAGAATATCTTTAACATAGATTGAATTCTTGTAGGACCAAGCATATATATTTAATAATGAAATCTCTGGAAGTTAAGAAATTCAGGGGCCAGCCTGGTGGCGCAGCAATTAAGTGCACACGTTCCACTTTGGCGGCCCGGGGTTCCCTGGTTCAGATCCCGGGTACGGACATGGCACCGCTTGGCAAGCCATGCTGTGGTAGGCATCCCACATATAATGTAGAGGAAGATGGGCATGGATGTTAGCTCAGGGCAAGTCTCCCTGGGGGGAAAAAGATGAGGAGGATTGGCAGCAGTTAGCTCAGGGCTAATCTTCCTCAAAAAAAAAAAAAAAAAGAAAGAAAGAAATTATAATGCAGAACAGCTTTTCTTTTATCTTCTACCACAGTTGAAAATTCCAAAACATCTCTCCAACTAGTGGATCGTAAAAGTTTGCAAAAAACTCTCTAACTAGTGGAAATTGAAAGTTCCTTAAAAAACTCTGAGAATATATATTTATGTTTTATATATTTATATATAATAAATATTTTTTCTTTCTTGTGGCAAAAATAAAATACATTATTAAAGACCCATCTGACACAGTTTAAAGATTTCATTATGATTTAATAAGACTCATTTGGGATTCCAAATCAGTACTTCTGGGTTGAGAACATTTTGTAGAATTTTTCTTTTCAGCGGAGTAACAGCATTACTAAAAATCCATAGTTCATGGATTCCAAAAACGTTCCTCTCTTAATGTACCTGTTACTAATCTTTTTCTTTTATCTCTGAAAGAGTTAGCCCTTTGCTCTGAGAACGAATACATCTTTTCTAGAAAACAAATGGTGAACGATGTAACTATTTTACAGATTTAATATCAGTATTTCTTGGTATGTTTTCAGATTTTTTTTTTTACTTTTAAAATGTGTGCTATTCGGAAACATGTTTTCACTGATCTAAATTCACTTTTTAGCTACCTTTAGATAGCATAAAAGTTGGTTTTAATTCTCATTAGTCTTTAAGGCATCAGGTAACTCCTTCAATTTCTATATTCCCTCTTACGGCATCATCTTAAGATGAGAAGATTCAAAGCAAATTTTACCATCACCGTGACTCCAAACGTTATGGATTTATTTTCAGTTAGCTTCACATTAGAACATAAACTCTTCTGAGGATAAGTTTCAATCTCAGAGAGAACCTACAATATTGATAAGCTGCTTTACCCATTCAGTCCCTAATGACCATTTAATGCACTCAAGAGTTACATATTGAGAGAATTCTTCATCAAATAAAACTGTCCCAAAGTCCCTAAATGAATTTCAGACCTTGACCACTTCAGACTAATTAAATTGAAAAAAAGAGGCTAGCAATCTGGGAAATTGAGCTTGCCAGACAGTCTTAAATAGATATGAAATGATGTAATTGTAAAATTCCAACCATCAGTGCATGCACTCTCGAGATTTCAAAACAATCTGAAGCATCCTAAATCTGCTGTGCTAATGAGAAAATTGCATTTTGGTTTCACTGTTCACCTTACCCTATAAACCATGCAATGCAGATTTTGTTTTTTAGGAAATGCTATCTGCCTTGTTGGTTACCCATACAACATTCAATTTACGATAGAACTGTGCCTTTCTGCATGTACTCTTTTTGAAGAAACAATTCACATTTGGGAACAAGAAATTGGTCTTTATACCCACTTGACCTTCTCTAAGAGTTTCTGGCAGAGAGCCAGTAAGAATTAAGTGACTAACCCATAATTTCTATCTGCAAACTTCTGAGTTCATTAGCTTATTCTTATATTCTCTCTTGAATAAAATTGTTAAAAAGCATAAAATGCTAAAGGAAAGGAAAAGTAAAACCAAATCCCCAAAGGCAAAATAGAGTAGAAGAATGATTTTTCAGTATATTTAAATATATAATTTATTTATTCATCCATTCATTCAATCATTCATCAAATGTGCACTGAACACCCATTATGCACAAGGTACTATTCTAGATACTGACAATAAAAGATAAACAAGAGGATAATGTCATCCCTACTGTCATGGAGCTTACATTCTAGTAGAGGAGATAGACAGCAAAAAAGTAAATAAGTAAATGAACAAGATAATTCCAGATAAAATAGCTCTAATTGTTTAACATATTAGTGCAAATAAACATATATACATAAACAAAGAAACACGTATAAACATATATAAAGATAAACCTGTGCAAAAGCTTGGCATCTGTCATTCTAAATGAGTAGGATGGCATTTCCATCACGCATTTGTAACTAAGGAAATGGTACTGGTTCTCAGAACAAAAATGTTTAAAGGAGATGTCTCTTAAAAGAAGAAGAAAAAGTAAAAATTAAATTTTTCCAGTTCCATTCAGTTCTTTAGATGATGCTTTAAATATATATGCCCATTTATAACACCAATGGACAGCAGTGGCAATAGCCAATGATGGAATTATCATATCTGCTTGAAATCCAACTAAATAGATTCATTATTAACCTTCTCCTCACTTGCTAACCATTAGAGGAACAACCTTAATTCAACTTAAGCTTGTGAGTAAATAAGTGGCCAGATGCAACTTTGAATGACAGTCTTCCCTTCAGTGATGTGCTGGAGCTGGCTCATACCAGTGTACAAAAGCCAATAGTTACATTTTCAGGAATTTGGTCATCTGGCTGACATCATGTTTGTAGCTTGAATCAGCCACAGTGGGAGTATTTACACCACAGAAACTGGCAAACACTAAAAATCAGGACTTTTATTTTTAAGATCCAGTTGCAAGATATTTACCACTGTTTCCAGTTAACAATAGCAATAAATAATAGTTATATTAAAAACTACCATCTTTCAAGCCTAACTTGAAAACTCAGCATGCTGAGGATATGTCAAGCAATGCTAAGTTCACAACCTAAATTAACCTCACAATAACCATTTGAGATAAGACTATCATTAACTCCATTTTACAAATGAGAAAACAAATATAAGAAGGTTAAGTAAAATGTCCAACGGTGGAGCCAAGACTCAAAACTTCAGGTTCTCGAGCCCTTAGGCTTAACCCAAACAAATAAACTGAGAGAATCATCTGGATCAAGCTCTAAAGAGAAATAGCCTCTGAGTTCCTTTTCTTGACTTTTACTCCAGGGCTGGATAACAGACCCTCAAAGATGTCGTAGACACTGTTGATTACTTGTCCAATAGCCACCCCACCACACATATACTTCTTTGTTAATTTATAGAACCCTACCTGGTTGATAACAATATTCTCAGGGAAGGTGTTTAGAAGATTTTTAGGTAATCTTGCTCTATAATGCAGCTCATTCCTCCACTTCCCATAAACCTTCAGTAATTTAGAGCTGTTAACTTTCAGTACTTCTGGAGTCATATTTGATTGTGTGTGGTTTTCTTTAATATGGCAACATATGACATTGGCCAAATAGTTGATGTAGGGAAAAATCAGAGACTGCTGAACAGGACTCTAATGTACAAAATTTACATCAATTGAAAGCAATAACCCCATTGTTTAAGAGATTAGTGTTGGGAGTTGTTAATTTTGCTTTCAGCAAATCTGTAGGAAGAAAAATAAACCCACAAGGTCTGCAGGGGAGAGAATAGGTCAAGAAATAGGAATAGATCATTAACTCTGATTCTGATGTCTTTTTACCCAAACAAGTAGGCATATTTCCTATCTAGAAAAATCATCATAATATTAGTAATTATTATCACGTATCTCTCTGACCCATTACTACCTTAGCCTCTTTGTCATGCTATCCTCTCTGTGTGCTTGTTTTCCTAGGTATTATTATTATTAATCATTTGTATGTCATTGTAGCAAGATTTAACTATGTTCTGAAGTACATAGAATCCTTGAAAGTGTTGGAAGCAATGTTACCAATTATCTTACTTTGGTGATTCTATTTTAAAATATTGGAAACTGTAACCAAAAGGAGAAGCTTGCTAATTCAAGAGAGTTAAGAACCACATATGTGACCTTGACTTAAATGACAGAATCCAACTCCCCCCAAAGCCTTCAAAGGACAAGAATTTTGTTCACTGGCACCAAGCTGCATCTAGTATAATCTAACAAGAAGCAAAATAAAGTCATATTAGGCCACTAAAAGTTATCAATAATTTATTTGAAATTAGCTTATCAAATTAAATAACCAGCACTAATAGAACCACGGCAACCAGAGAATGAGGCAGATAGATTTTTATGGAATAAGAAAGTTTTGGCTATCTAACATCAAGCTCACAAGCTGGCCAAGAGATAGCCCTAGAAACGCTCATAACCAGCACAATATAAGCTTTGAAAAAGTGTAAATGCCAAACTGATATTTCAATTCCCTATATTTTTACCTCAAGCTAAATATTCATAGCTCCTTCCTATCATAAAAAAACATTTTATCTTAATAATAACATTTTTCTTAATGAATAGGATTCATGATTATTTCTAATTTTGTGTTAATCATCCAGTATAACAAAGAATCTTTTAAAAAGAGATGCCTATAATACCTCCTCAAGAACGTTATTTTAAAATACTACCCTGGTTGTCTCTGGGTGATTTTTCTTCCTTTCACTGACTATTCTGTATTTTTCCAAACTTTCCATAATTTTCAAATTAAATGAAAAAACTTTTAAAACAACTTATGGAGGAAATCATGCTGTATTTGCATTTATTTCTCTGCCCATTTTTGTGGATATAGAAAAGTGCTGAAGGATTTGAAAATTATAGATTTACTAGAAAAATGAAATTTGCAAAGCACTCCACTGAGACAAATAAACATTTATTTTTTAAACCACAAACATAATTCAGTTTCTTTAGATAGTAAATAAATGTCTTAGGTGTACCTTAGAATGTGTTTATTTGACATCTTCAAGCCTAAAATGTGGTATTGATCAATATTTTATTAATTTTTTCCCAAAACCCCTTTTATCTTTAATCATGTGGAGCTTAACTTCAAAAAGAAATTCAAAATTCCATTTTTTAGATGCTTTTGTAGGTTATATCTGTCCCCTTTATAACTTTTGGCTCCACACACCCCAACAAACATAAATAGTACACAATTTATTCAAATCTTTGCTCTCTTAGAGCTTGGGGAAGATTAATCAGTCTTTAAAACTGGTGATGTTCAGACTTTACTGCTAGGAAACAAGAATAATTCATGTCTTTCATTTCATGGAAAGAAATTTTCAACTTGACTAATTTGTGGTCAGTTCAAATCCTGACTTTTCTTCTTTTACTAAGAAAAAATTTATTAGCAGCCAGTGGGAAGTACAGAAGCATATCAACTCAAAACATTCTCATTCTTGTCATTCTTAGAGATTTATGAATTTTTCTTGCAAGAAATCTTGAAAGTAACAGGAAATTTTAACATTTGCCTATAAAACATCAATTTTAATTAAGAGCTCTGAAAATGTGGAACACACTGCTTACCGGATATTAACAGCTAATTGAACATGAACTTTTGCAGGGTGTCTACTTTACATTTTCAGCTCCCGCTGAAATTATACACTGATAGCCAGACTCATTGAGAGCAGGAGTCATTTGACTGTCATCTTTTGTTAAGAACTGTTTTCACTGCCAAGATATGTATATGAATATCTTATTGCCAACATTACAATCACTAGTTAAAGCTGTCCATAATAAAAGATAATATACTGACAGAGATAGAGATATAAATTTTTTTGTCTTAAGCTTAATCTCTAAACAATCCTTCAAATAACAAGACTTTATAAGTGTTTTTCTGCCTACAAATCTCGAAGAAGTCTATATTTGCACTTTTGTATCCCCCAGCATCTAAGCATCAAATTTTAAATCATCTTCTGATACATGTGAGGGAAAACCACCAGCAAGTACTCAAAAGCATTTAGATACGAAACAAGGCAGTGAAATCAACAGATGTGAGATATCTCTGATTACTGTTTATGGCATATGGCATTAAAAACATTATTAAAAATTTTACTAATCAAATATTTGGCATATACAATTAGTTCCCTACCCAATGTCTACTTTCTTTCCTCCTTTCCACAATAACCCTATTTGGGGAGTGGGGGCAATAGCAAGGTTCTCAAGTTATAAAAGAAAAATACATTACCCAGCATCCCTTGCAGCAACCTTGTGATTGTTTTGACCGGTGAAAGCTAGTCAAGGTTTCTGGGAAAGCCAAGTTGAGGGTTTCTGGGGAAGTTTTGCTTCTTTGATATAGATACCAGCCCTTTCCTACATTTCTTCCTTATTCCTTCCTGGAACATGGATTTAATGCCTGAGCAGAAGCAGCAGTTTGCAACTATGAAAGCATAGCCAGGAGAATCACAGAGGCCTCGGCCCTGACATCCTTGACCTGCTAAACCAACCCTAATAACTGCTTATCTCTGAACCTCAGATTGCGTAATAAAAATAAAACTATTTCGTTAAGCTATCAAAGTTGGTTCTCATAAGCCTAAAGCAAATTTTTGCCAATAAAGAATATAAATTTTAAGGTTTTCTTTCTCTTTAGTTGATAAGATAATAAAATAACCACTTTTCAAAACTTAATGAAGGTTCCATCAGCTGAAAACTGTCCATTTTCCTAAGGCCATGACTACTTAGCCAACAATTACGCCAAACCAACCTATGTGAAAATAGCCATTTGAAGATGATTTCTGAAAATCTTCAGTTGATGGCCTTGTCCGTTGGTTAATCAGGTCGAAAAGGTTTCCAAACTATAAATTTCCCAAAGAATTTTGTGCCATGGAAAAGCAGGTCTTCCCAGACAAATAGCTATGCTTTCATTTACTAGACAAAGAAAATTTTGTATAACCTATATTCTTTCCCTTTTAGTCAACTGTCCAGGAGTTAAATTTTGCACCCAACTGCAATAATTATTTCATCTCAGGTATCTAAAAAAATTGTTTTTCAACTGCTTCTCAAACTGAGGTCTTGAACAAGGCCGTGCTTCATGCAAGTTATAAATATCTAGAAAATTTATGCAAAATTTTTCGGGATAAAAGCCCATCACTTCCATCAAAATCTCAAAAGAGTTCATGACACCTTCCCCAAAATGTTACAAAGCACTAGCCCAAATGGTTTTTAATCACTTAATTTTCACATTTCTTCTCATATTCTCCTTATTTTCCAGTTGCTACTGATGCATAACAAATTACTCCAAAATTCAGTGGCTTAAAACAACAACATTTTATTACTTCTCACAGTTTCTTTGAGGTGAGAATTCAGGAAGGGCTTGGCTGCCCAGTTCTGGCTCAAGGTCTCTTCAGTGGTTGCAGTCAGGGAGTAACTAAAGCCCAAACATCAGGAAGCTGCAAACCTGGGGGCTGGCCAGGCTTCTCTGTCTGTTCCCAGAGTCTCAGGGTCTCTCCACTGGTTTTCCCACGTGGATTGGTTTGAGCTTCCTCACAGCATGGTGGCCTCAAGACAGTCAGACCACTTACCTGGCTGCTGGAGGCTTTGAGGATAACTATTCCAGCACGCAACACAGCAGTTTCATACTCTATTGGTTGAAAGCCCACAAAAGCCCACCAGTCCTAAGGAGATTCTACGTCTAAATGGGAAGAGTGACAAAGAATTTGCAGACGTATTTTCAAACCATCACATCTTGAATATGTGTGCATTATAAATTATTAGTAAGTTAGGTAATGGCAATTTTCTGTATAATTCAGGAGCAAATAAAAACCTCTTTGGATTGCACATTATGCCAAATAATAATATTATGCCTCAAGGCTTTTAATAAATATAGTTCTCAACAGCTGTAACTAATTTTTGGTTTGCAAATCTCTCTATATATAACAAATTACATATAAAATAATTCTATAATGATTTTCATAAAAATGAAAGATCCTCCTCTAATCAAGAATAATCACATGCTGATTTATCTCATGTATCCAGATATTAACAATAAAGCTTGCTTAAAGCTGGATGCTGCTATATCATAATCTAGAGAGTGGCAGACTTTTGGCAAATTTTCTGGGTGAATGATTATTCTAATGTAAATTATAACTTTTTGGCCATGAGTCCATAATTTGTTTATAGATAAAATGTAAAGTTTAGCAAATAATTAACAATTCTGAAATCCTCAGCCAAATTTCTTAGCTACACTTCAAACCATGAGAAAATTCTATAATCAAGTATTTGGAAAATTCAGTCATTTATTCTTCAGATACTTAACTTTAGCTCACTATCCCCAGCATTTAAACACATCCTTAGATAAAGAACATATCATCACACAACATAATATAAACTATATATTAAAATATAAAATGTTGTGGGGGCTGGCCTGGTGGCATAGTGGTTAAGCTTGCATACCCCACTTCAGTGGCCCGGGGTTCACAGGTTCGGATCCAGGGCACAGATCTACACACTGCTCACCAGGCCATGCTGTGGCGGTGTCCCACGTACAAAAAACAGAGGAAGATTGGCACAGATGTTAGCTCAGGGACAATCTTCCTCAAACAAAAAGAGGAAGATTGGCGACAGATGTTACCTCAGGGATAATCTTCCTCACCAAAGAAAATACATATATACATATGTATGTAATACTGTAAACCTGACAGTAAAATCTAGTTCAAGAGAACATGAGTACTTGAATCAGAACTGTGGTCCTTACAGCTTAGCTATAACAAACACCTTCAGTCCTAAAACAAAGGCATCTTCTCTGAAACACATTTCAATCATTCAAACGTTCCTTAATAACCCACTTATTACTTAATATACATTAATTTATTTAAAGCTGTTGTTTTGTATATTTTCAGTCCCCAAAACCTTACTGCTATATTCACAGTGATATTCCTTTCTTTCCTAAAGTTTCTCTCTTTTGCTGTTCAAGGAGTTTCTCCACTTTTAATACACTGAATTGTAGAAATGCAGTAAACCTGTCACTTCCTACTAACCGACACCCACCTCAGCTTCACCCACTTCAAGCACAGGCCCCCACGGAGACTGGTCTTAATCTTCCTAGCCCATCTCCATAAATTCATTTCCTTCCCCTGCTCATTCCTCTTAACTGATGTAATACTCCCTCCCCTTCCCACCACCATCTCCAACAACACGACAGACTTCCTAAGGCTCACAATTGAACATGGAACCATTTGGGAAGGTGAGATAATATTTCTCTTTCCAAAACACTCTCAGCAAGTTATAAATTAAATATTTCACGGGCTCTTAAATTTCAGTGGGATGATACAGAATCAATAGCCAGCAAAGGACAGAAACAAGAGATTCCTCAAGATACAGGTAATGTGCTGGTGCTTACTTTAGTATCCTGAAGGCCAAGAAAACGTATGTCCCCATAGTCAGCATTCCATTAGAGCATCCACCACTAGTCAATATCCTACTGATGCTTTCACTTTCTGTTGCAGTAACTTATGACCAATTGCAGGAATCCAGAGACACTTCCAATAACATATTCCATGTAGATCTTGGGATATGAATGAAAAAACAAGATAACTCCAAACAAGCTCTTTAGAAGATGTGCAGACACAGAGGAGACAGGTCTGCAGGCCCTTCGGGCAGGGTTATTGCTTTATTTATCCCCGTGTCCATAACACCCAGGATAAGTCTGGGATCATCATAGCCCTCAATACTTAGCGAATGTTGAATTTGTTAATTATTAGACAATAATACAATGTTATAACAAAAATAGACTTTATAAATCATCTAATCTAACCTCTTATTTTACAGATGAAGAAACTGAAATCCAGAAACTTTATCTTGGCTGAGCCTTGGGAACTTGCCCAAAATTTAATAGCTAGGTAGCTGACACAGCAATTAATCATTTCGCTGTAACAGTGTGTTTTATCTTACAAGTTTTCTAAAAACTCCTTTTATTTTTACAACACATTAAAGAGAAAATTTTCCAAGGAATAAATATTCACACTTTACAACCTGAAAAATAAGCTCACTTGATATGACACATTAATTCAGTTCACTATGTCCTCAGTCTCACAAACATTATAATTGTTGTCACACCCCCACCTCCAACTCCTGCCCCATACAGTGTCCTGAACCCACTGCTCTGTCTAACCTGGCTTTGTTTATTGAGTCCAATGTTGTTGTGCCCAGCTCCTTTATGAATTATTAATTTTGTAATATTTTAAGACTGTCAAGGCCACTGAAATATCATGATGTGAACTACAATAGAAATTCATAAACAGAATTTCTTTCCAAACCCTGGAGTAAAACACTGAGCAAAAACCATGTGCAAAGACTCACACTCATTGCTATTGTGCAGGGTTCCTGTGTAGATAACTCTCTGCCTTGAAAGAGAGTAAATTTGGGAGCAACAAATTCAAACCACTCAAAAAAGTGAGATTCCGTGGAGACTCATTTCAATGCCTTACACGAGTCTGTGCCTACCCCTTATCTACTCCCACTAGCCTGAGTGCCATTTGCTGTCCATCCAACTTGTCTCTTTTCTATGTGCTTCGACAAGAGGTGCATGAGAACGAAGGAGATGTGGAAATACAAGCCCACAAAGCAAATTTGAATCCTTTGTCCCTTGCACACCACTCCTGATTACGGTGTCTGCAAACCACACCACCAACATCTGGGAAATAGAGTTAACAGCACTGAAAAAGCCTCCAGATGTCATGTGGCCCCATCTTTTGTAACCAAGTCAGACAGTCCCTAATGATAACAAATAGTTAAACATCTCCAAGGAAAAAAACTGCTAAACCTCTGATTTCTATCATACTAACTATGATAAACTGATGGAGTGAGTGTGGTATAGGCCAAGTTCTCATGATCCAGATGGCTCTCTCTTATACAGTGGAATTCTGTCTTAGATGTCAACAAGAGTGTGGATGTCTTTTCGGAGTCAAGCACAAGAAGATACACAATCTGGCTTGTGCAAGAGTTGTTAAGAGAGAAGAGAAGAGCAGGGAGGAACAGGGATGTGGGAGAGAGAGGGTTTGCTTGGTTAAACATTCATTCTCCCATGACATCAACGTTTAAAGATTGTGTGGCTTTGCCTTGCTCAGCTAACACTATTGGAAGGCATTTGCGTAAAGTGAAGACAAAAGTTGACCTTTCAGCGTAGACATGGCATCTGAGAAACAATGAATCACAACCAAACCCCTTATATTCTGGCCATTTACTGGCAAAACACTAGAAGTAAAATGAATCAGAAATCTCACAATTCATATCAATGGATTCTATCTACTTAAAGTTTTGAGGGTTTAGCCAATATATTTTCTTAAAAATAGAGAATAACTGTCTAAGTTTTAGTCAATGTGGCAATGAGAATAGCTTTCTCAATGGAAAATGGATAGCTATACATGTAAATCAGGTAAATAAATAAGCATATTATTGTTCATTTCCTTGACTATGAAAGAAGAAAACAAATATTTATTGAGCGCCATTTATAGTTAAACCATGCAATTCTCTAAGGCCGTTACTATACCTCTGCTTTTATGCAAAGGGAAATTACACAACTGGCAAGCAAAAAACAGTGTCCGTGTTCAAAATATGGTGTTTATGGTTCTAAAACCACATGGCTTTTCCATTGAGCCACACAGAAAAAGAAGAGCATTATTATCTTCTTATTTTTCCTGCAAAAAAGAACAGAGTTGTTTTCTAGCGAGAAACAATTCTTACACAGTGTGGTTACTGGAAACTTACTTTTTTAAAGATGATTTATTAAATAAAGAAACCAGGGTTTAGATTTACCTTTTGTGATACTGAAGTATGTTATCTATCTAATTCACTATTTTATGCCTCTGCTGCCTTGGTCAGGGCCTTATTCTTAAGAGGATCTCTGCATTCTCTCTCACCACCCTACCTCTCACGTGGACCTTTGGAAAGGTAATCCGGCCTGGAAGGAGAAGAGAATGGAGACAGAAATTTCCTTAGGTGAATCCTACCACATGAGAAGCAGGAAGTTAGTAGCACTTAACACTCTGTCATATATTATAGTTATTCAAATAAATGTCTTAGATCTCCTGTGCTTCTATAAGCCATTTATAAGCAGAAACCATACCTTAATCATTTATAGATTCTCATAGTCGGCAGAAATAGTGTTTTAAATGAATTCACTTCAGCCAGATACCTCTACCAAGATTGGTTAACTACTTTAAACCAAATACATATTTGTTGAATCTAATCAAATGTTTTATTCGATAATGCTTTATCAAAGAGCTACTGGTACCATGGCATACAAAATACATGTTTACAGAATCACCTGCCTTAAAGATATTTTTGGAAAAAGGAGGGCAACAACCAACAGTTGCAGAATGTCAGCATTGCACGAATCCTTAACGATCATCAACTACAACAACATATTTTGCTAATGAGGAAAGCTTGGTCTAAAGAGGTTAAATAATCTGCCCAATGTCACATAAGATCATGGCAAGCTAGTGCTAAAACCCAGGCCTCCCATTTAGTAATGAAGTGCCCTTTCTCTTCTGGGACTTAGGTCATCCTTCTTCTCATATTTCTGAATGAATAAATAAACTGATAAGTCTTACCAAATACAGAAAGGGACTGGACTAATACCATACTATGGGCTAACAATATCAGGGCCAGCTTTTATGGGATATGATTCTTGCTTCCCCAAAAGACATAGTTAGATACGTACTACACAAGTGGATATTCACAATAGGTTATAACAAAATTATACTGTATTCCCAAGTTACCTTCATCTGTTTCAGTTACCTCTGAGGATCACAGGAGAGGTCACCTTTTTCTTATTTTGTTTTGTTGTGCTCTTGCTTATAATTTTGAAGATGACTTATGATGAGTCAAATTTCAGTGAAGTTCTCGGAATGCCTCAGAACCCAAGTCTCAAAATTACAAACCCAAAAATGTGTCTTTCCTGCCTAATCTTTCTTTCTTTCTCCAATTCTGCAGGTTAGTTTACAACAAAGAGGATTCATGAATCATGATTTTGGATGGAAAACATGCTATCTCAAGGCATTCTCAGTATTTTGTGGCTGCTGGGGAGAGCGTGCAGCAAACCCTGGGAGAGGGGAAGACTGAGGAAAAAGAGGCTCCACTGATGTGCTTGTGGCTCCATTTATTTCTTAGCAAGAAACAAGAAGAAAACCACAAAAGCCATAATTTGCAGATCTGCTGTGCCAGGGACACTCCTGAAGGCAGAACATCCCACTGCGGTCTTAATCTTGTGACTCCTGATTCAATTCTCTTGAAAGAATGACCGCTCACAGAAGCATTATGAACGTCTCTACTCCACCCAATTCTTCCATTCTCATTCTTTTTTTAAACATTTCTTTGTCCTTCTTTTTTTTTTAACATTGGTTTTTTCTTTAATTCTTCTTCCTCTTTACTGGTTCCCTCAGGGTCATGTTCAGGAAAACATACTTTCTCTCATTCCTGCTTGATGTCATAGTCTCTTTTTTTTTATTTCAATCAAAGTAAAGGATATAAGAAGCTTCGAGAGAAGCAACTGCTGTAAACAGAAATTACAGAGCTTATGGACAAAGGATTTACAGAAATGAGTTGTTAAAATATGACAAAATGAGGCCAACTGACAACCTGGATAGAATGATGCAATTTCCCTGAAGATAAGGAAAATTGTTCTTGCATACATCACCTCCACTCTAAGGCAAAGATTGCTAATGGCTCACTAAAATTGATTTGCTTCTATTTTTTGGGGGGGGGGGCACAAAACTATACTATATTTCATAGCTTTCCTTGCATGTAGAGGGGGCAATATATTGAGTTCCAACAAACGGAATATGAATGGAAGTGATATGTGCCACTTTCAGATCTAACCTATATATACCTTAAATATGTTCCTCTATGCTCTTTTTGCCTCTGGCTGTCAGAGATGGAGATAACCACAATGACCTTGAGAAACAAGTGTTCAAAATACCATAGGCTCAGGCAGTCTGAGTCACTGAGTAAAAGAAATCCCCCTTGAAATAGATAAGTTTCTCTTTTTTGAGCTATTGTAGATTTTGAGTCCATTTGTTATAGCAGCTAGTGTCACCCTAACCAGTAGACATTTCTTTCTAAGGACTATAATCAAAGAACAGATATCAAGAGATGTATCTATCATGCCAATTCTGCACTAAATACAATTTTTATCTTAGAGATATACCTTCTTTGTATCTCCTAATATTTGTTAGGGATAAAAACAATAGAGGTTAATGAAAAAGTCATAGAACCTTAGAGTTAAAAGAAGACCTAGCCCAGCTCCAACATTACACAGATGAGAACACCACAGTCCAGAACAATTAGCCAGCCTATTTGAACCAGACCTCACAACCAGTTAGAGGCAAAGTTGGCACCAGAATCCAGGCTATTATTCCCAGTCCAGGGTTCTTTTCTCCAAAAGCTTACAGTAGAATGATTCCCCAAAAGGAATAGTTCAATCAGTAGGGGAAAAGAATTCACCTACACATTAATTGGGATTCTATTTGTAGTACTAGCATTAAAAAAAAAGTGTCATTTGACTTTATAAGACTCTCTATCTTGATTATATTGTGCCTCAAAGGAGGACGTCTACTGCCTAGGAAAACACATTACAAAGCACTGATTAACATTATTGACTCAAAAGGAAGTTTCTAAAAGTTATGTATATTGGATAATAATCAGCACAGGTGTATCAAATGCCAAGGCTTTTTTGCTACATTATTCCTTGCTAATCAAATCCAAAATATTGGAGAACAAATATGCGAGTCTTAAGACCATCCACAATTTCTTGAAAGCAAGAATCTGTTTTATAGAGTATTTGTCCCCAAAATCTAGCAAAGTGCTTGACACATGAAACAACTTTGATAGATGTTTGATAAAATGTGTGAATGAACTCATTACATTTACCCAAAAGTGCTTTTATGCTATTAGTATTTATAGCTACAGTAAACTATCCATTAATTATTCTTTGATATGTAATAACCTGCATTGCAAGCTCTCTTGCAGAAAGCCCAACATCTACTTAAACTGGGGCGCAGAATAGTGTAGTGACTAAAAGCATGGGCTTTAGGCAGATAGCCTAGGTTTTAATCCCAATTCTACCAATTACCTTGGGTCCTTTAGTTAACTTCCCTGTGCCTTATAAGTCAAATATGGGTGCTGATAATAACCGAATATATCTTATTTAGTATGAATATTAGCAGGAAAACAAAGGCAGACTCAAACAGTGTTTGAGGAGAGTTTAATGAAGGGACTATTTACAAAGTTGTGGGCAGGAGTTCAGAGCACCCCTGAGCTAGCAACAGCAGAGAGACTTTGCCACTCCTAAGCATAATGGATAAGAGGAGGAAGCTGTTACCAGCACCCACAGAGAGAGACTGTCAGAGAAGACAAATAAACAGGAGCTATGGCTTTTGAGAAAGAGAAGCAACCAACCCACAGTGACCCAAAAAGGAGAGGACTAGAGTAATAAGTACCATGATCCCACTTTGCTTCCACCTTCTGACCTCATGGTGGAAACTCATTCGTCAAACACAACCAGAAACCATAAGGTAAAATATTCAGTCCCAAAGGTCAGCCTCTCAAGGCACAGAGCAGAGTATGGAAGGATGGACAGTGTCTGAATGAGTAAATAGAAAATGAGCACACCTCGTAGAGTTTTTGTGAAGACTAAAAGCACTATTATACGTAAAGAACTTACAGTAGTGTCTAGCACTGTGAAAATGCTTGCTAGTAATAATTCTTTTTGAGTGCACATCAGTATAGCATAATAACCTGAAGCTACATCACCTAGATTCAAATTCTAATTCTGCCTCTTATTAAGACTGTGACATCAGCAAGTTTCTTAATTTCTTTGTCCCTATCTCTTCTTCTGTAATGTGGAGACAGAAATAAAACCCTCATGGAGTTATGTGATAATTAGGTGAATAATACATATAAAACACTTAGAACAGTACCCAGTATATATAAGCATGCAAAAATTTTTATTATTCTGTTTACTCAGGAACTATTGACCTAGACAAGATTTTGGTTAATTCTGGTGTAACAAGACCTGGAAAACAATCCCTTTTTAGCTGAAGTAATTCCCTATTTATTCCAAGGAATTGTGTAGAAGGCTTGTCAATATATCCAGTACAACAAAACGTGTCCTTAAGGCAAAGATAGAGCAAATAAGAGAGGGAAAAAAGTTAAGAGAGAGAAAAAGAGAAGTTGAGCTTTGATGGATTTATCAGAAAATCTAGAAAAAAGCCACCTTAATTTCAGCATACCTCTAAGTTTCAAGTGATCTAGCATTGGTTTACTTTGAATAATACACTAGGGGTGGGAGAGAGGAAGGGAGTAATCTTTCCATTTCTTGGGATCTCATCAGATCTTTATCTAGTGCTGGGACACCACTATTTGCCTCTAGCTTTATGTGTGTATGTGTCTGTGTGTGTGTGTGTGTGTGTCCATTTTAGAGAGGACGCGATCTCTTTTCAAAATGTAGTGAGGGACAAGGGGAATCTAGATGGAAAATGGACCACAATAATTGGACACTTAGTATATAAAAATCATTGGCTTGGGCTCTGTCCGATATGTAGACCTGTATCAGAACTACTTTTGTTTTTCATTTAGTAAAGCCTCTAAATAATACAGACCCTCATACTCAAATGCAACTTCAAAAACATCTTCCCAAGAAAAATATCTCAAACTCTTTTATCTTTCAGGAAAAATTCTACACAAAAAATTTTGAAACTCGGCATTGTGACAGTTCAATCAACCAAGCATTTCAAGACCAAACATTTCACAGATTTTTTTATTGAAAGGGGAAGTATGTGCTTGTTTTTCAACAGGGCGTTGGCGTTCCCAGTTGTCACAGAATTTTATGGTGAGAGTTAGAGAGCACAGCTCTAATAGCGTGAATATGCTTCTGCTGATGCTCTAACCAGTTATGTTCCTGTTGTCCATTAAGATTGAGAGAGGATGGTGGGTTTGGGTGGGAGGGGAGGGGTATTCAGAGGAGGCAAAGTAACTGAAGAGTGACCCAGCCAAAGCAAGCCCACACTGCAGGTTACTTACGCAGTTTGCCTGGAGCCCTGTCTTCAGCTAGTCAAACACAGAACTCAGAAGATTCCCATTTCCTCTTTCTTATTCTTTGATACCACCAAGGAAGACTCTGCGACCATTTAAAACTCAACAGCCACATACCATTTCCAAAGGAGGAAAAGAAAACAGTCAGGTCTCCGCATCTCCTGGAGTTGAAAATTTTTGAAATACATATTTTTAGTTCTTCAAAAAAAGTTTAGTTCTCAAAAACACTGTTTATAATAAATCATATGTCTCTGGTTTTAAATTGTAATCAACTATACGGTGAGAGCAGCTCTTTTATAAAAACTCTGAAATTAAAACAACCACTTAACACTCCAACCTAATGCCTGCAGTAAATCAAATGTCTTTGTTGTTTAGATTTTAGCTGAACAGGTCCATATAAAAAAGAAGTTTTAGCACTATTTATAAGAAGAATTGTCTCTCCAAACCCATCCAACAATTTTTTCATTCTTTAGGTAAAAACTTCAGCAGGAACTTAACTGTGGTATAGGCAAGCTACCAATAACTTTGTGCCAGACGTTATATAACAAGGTCAAATTTTAATGTATACACAAATGTACAGCAGCTTAAAAGAAGCAGTTGCTCAAAAAAGTGTCCAATAGGGGCCAGCCCGGTGGCTTCGGCTGCCCAGGGTTCACAGATTCAGATCCCCAGCACAGACCTAGCACTACTCATCAGGCCACACTGTGGCAGCATCTTATATAAAATAGAAGAAGGTTGGCACAGATTTTAGCTCAGCGATAATCTTCCTCAAGCAAAAAAGAGAAAGATTGGCAACAGATGTTAGCTCAGGGCCAATCTTCTTCACATACCAAAAAAAGGGTCAAATAAATCATTGCCAAAGTGCTGGGAGGGCTTCGAGGGCATCCGTATTAAGCCACAGCTTCTGTCACTAGTATACTGTGTAACCTTGGACAAATCACTTACCCAGCTTCCTCTTATATGATCTCTTTACTACTCACCCTGTGTCTTTCCAGGTCCAACTCTCCACAGCACCGTCCATGTGGGAGATTGTTCCTTACATTCTCCCCAAAGGCATTTGCCTCATGACTCTTCCTACAAATCTGTTCTAAGAAGAGCCTAATCCCATGGCTATTCTTCTCTAGACAAAGCAAGCTCTTCCTTGTAACTAGATTTTTCCACTCTTGCCAAAGGCAGCGGAAGAGAGACATGAGAGCAGTACAGCATAGAGGGAAATGAATTGTGTTGTAAGTCAGGAAAACCAGTTTCCAGCTCTGACTCTATCATTGCCTGGTTTTGGAAAAGACACTTGACCTTCCACGTCTCTGTTTACTCACCTGTAAAAGATGAGGTTAGAATATGATCTACCTGTAAGTAAACCGTATGGTACCGGCACATATGTAGACAAACAGAACAATGGAATACAGGAGAAAGTTCAAAAACAGACCCAACTATTATGAATTTCTAGCATATGGTAAAGGTGGTATCTCGGATGAGTGGAACAACCTGGTCTTTTTAATAAATTATTTTGGGACTGCTGCATCGCCACGTGGAACAGAGATGAACTTAGATTCATTCTTAACAATGTATACAAGAATAAACTCCAAATCGATCTGAAATCTAAATGTAAAAAATAAAGCCACACAAGAACTTGAAGAAAACATGGATGAATTCCTGTATAACTTATGATTCAAAAACCATATTGTGATACTGTGATTTATAATAAGAAGTAGATATTTGGTCTTCATCCTCATTTCTGGCACAGAGCTCCTAAAACTCCTGGAATTTCTTAAGTGCTGAGGGCCACAAAGGTGTCTTTTGATATACTAATGAGGTCACTTGTGGAATGCACCTATGGATGCAGCCTGGTTGACAGGGAAACCAAACATGTGATTAGAATGTTGGAAATTTCAGTCCAGTCCCGCCCCCCCACCTCTGGTAAGGAGAGAGGGGCTGGAGATTGAGTTCAATCAGCAATGGCGAGTGATTTAATCAATCATACCTAGGTGATGAAGCTCCCCAAAAAACCCAAAAGGACTGGCTTCAGAGAGTTTCTGGGTTGGTGAATGCATGTAGGTGTGGGGAGAGTGGCGAGCACTGAGGGCATGGAAGTTCCTCGCCCTTTTCCCATACTTTGCCCTATGTCTCTCTTCCATCTGGCTGTTCCTGAGTTATATCCTTTTATAATAAATCAGTGATCTAGTAGGTAAATATTTCTCTGAGTTCTCTGAGCTGCTCTAGCAAATTAATCAAATCCAAGGGAGGGGGTCATTGGAACTCCAATCTATGCTGTTCAGTCACAAGCCCAGGTGGCAACCTGGACTTGTGATTGGTGTCTGAAGAATGCGTGTGTGTGTTTGTGTGTGGTGGGGCAGGGCAGCAGGGCGGGGAGGTCTTGTGAGACTGACCTCTTAACCAGTGGGATCTGATGTTATCTCCAGGTAGATAGTGTCAGAATTTAGTTCAATTATAGGCCACCTAGCCAGTGTTAGAGAATTGCTTGGTCATGTGGGGAAACATCCCCCCCCCACCAACACACACACACACACAGACACACACACATTGGAATTGGGCGTCAGAATTACAATATGCAATAAAGGAATAATTAGTAAATTTGAAACTTTTGCATAGCATAATCAAAGACCAAAAAATGGCAAATTGCAATATAGATTACAAATCAAGAGTTAATTGTTCCTAATATTAAAAAAAACTTTTAAAAGTTGAGAAATAAGTCTAACAGAAAGATGAGCAAAAGAAGAACAGAAAATTCAGCAAAAAAGATATTTGATAAAGGTCCTTAAATATATAAAAAGGTGTTCAAGTTCACTCATAATGAGAGAAATACAAATTAAAACTACACTGAGATACTATTTTTCTTTCAAGAGTCTGATAAATATTCAAAAGCTTAACAATACATTTTGTTGACCAGGTTTCCAGGGAAAAGAGCTTAAAAGCAATAAACCCCAGGAGCAATGAGCAGCACAGCTAGTGCCCCATCTTGTTTTCTAAATACTATTCCTTATGTAAAGGAATGGAACTCCTGGAAGAAATGACTGATTTCAGGGCTGTCAGGAAAGAAAGTATATTATGAGCCTGAAGAGTCCTGTTGAGTGAAAAAAGAAGTGCTCAACAAAATGATGAGAGCATATCAGAAGGACACAGGAACCATTTTGAAGGGGCTCCAACTAGCCAAACCTATGATAATTTCAGCATGAAAAAAAATAAGGCCAAATAATAAATTACAACCCATTAAATAAAATAAGAATTCATGAGTCAATACTGATAACAAATAGAGAGATAAGTGGGGGTGAAGAGAGGGTTCTTCCTTACAGTAAAATTCCAACTGGTAAATGTCAAATTTGAGAGTCAGTATTTGACAATCATCATAGTAATAATTGGTACAGGTAAGACTCATCAATGGTGGCTATTTTGATGAGAAGCAGAATATTTGCATGGTCTCAGAATATCTCCTTGCTGATTGCTTATTAGTTTCATGAGAGAAAATAGTAAGTATACAGTGGGAAAATCAGAGAACCCCTTGACCAGGTTATCAAAATTAGCATCACCAATGAAAAGCAGACAAACATCATGTGCTTCTCGATTTGATACCTAAGGAGGAGATGACATCCTTATGTAGTATTCTGGCTGAGAGTGCGTAACCTGAACCTGATCAGGATGAAACACTCAGACAAATTTGAATTAATAGTCATTCTATAAAATACTTGGCCCATTTTCTTCAAGAATGTCAGTGTTCTGAAAGGCAAGGAAATGCTGAAGACCTGTTTCAGATTAAAGGAGACTAAAGGATCATAGCAACTAAATGCAATATGAGATCTTAGTCTGGATCCTCTTTTGAAAGAGGGGGGAAAAGTTTAAAAGGACGTCACTGAGCAGTGGAAAAAGTTGAAGTCTGAACTGCAGATTAAAGCATCATCTCCATGTGAAATATCCTAAATTTGATACCTGTACTGTGGTCATATAAGAGAATATCCTGTTCCTTGGGATAGACACAAGAAGATTTCAGGAGGTAAAGAGGCATGATGTATGTAACCGATTCTCAAATCGTTCTGATAAAAAATAAATTATAATATGATTTTTTTTAACTATATGATCAATCACATACTGGAAAGGATAGAGTAGGAGGTTTAAAGACAGACTTTGGTGCAAATCTTGTCCTCACCACCAACAAAGACATTTCGATTTTGACTTTGGGCAAGTTGTGACATTTCAGAGCCTTCGTTCCGTCACTTGCTAGACTAGAATAAAAGGACCCGTCTTATGGTAGGTTGTGAGTATAAATAGGATAACGTATGTCTTAACAAAGTGCTAGCAGCATGGAAAATACTGAATAAACTACTGGCTTCCTCCTTCCACCATTTCTCCCTTCTAACTAAATGCTAGGACATTTTAGAAACTCATTAACTCTTTTAGGCTACTCAGATACAACAAGGCATGTACAAGTAGAGTTGTCCTCAAATGAATAGAAGCAGCCTCAACAGTTAACACACAATGTGTCAATCCAAAGTTCTGTATCACTTTCTGTAAAGGACAGTTTCATGAGGCAGTGGAACATTCTGTGATGAATTTGGGGTGACCTGGATTTGAACACCAGCTCTACCACTTACTAGTTGTTGACTTTCCAAATCTCAATGTTCTCACCTATAAATCATGCATAATATTACCTTGCATGATAGCTATAAGGACTAGAAAGAATATATGGAAAACACTTTGTTTCTGGTATAAAAAGTGATACAATAAATGATAGATATTACTATTAGGGATGCCAATAAATGTCTACTGATTCAGTCCTACAATCCCTGACAAGGGTTTTTTAGAAGTATAAATGAATATATTTCTGGGAAGAAAACAGTAGTTTATGGAACTCGTTGAGATGTTGGTGCTCAATCCTTCCCATTCCCTCTTTAAGACTGTCAATCAAGGCAGTAATTGCTATTCAAGGGAACAACAACCAAATGGAAACTGGGTCCTGATTTATTAATGGCTGGGAGAGAGTTCAATAATCTACAATTCCAAAAATTGTGCTGGGTATTAGGGATATAAAGATAGCTAGTGACGTAACTAAGAACTAAACAGAGACAGTAGGGAAGAAATAAAAGAACTTTTCATTTCTTTCCTGATTTTGGAGGAAGTGGATAAAGGAGTCAAGAACGGAAAAATGGTCACTCAGATAAAAGTCATGGAAAATGAAGTGCTGCCCAAATGACTTGGGAGAGTATTCTCCTGAACAGTTGAGAGTGGGACCTCTGGAGAAGAGTCAGAGATCACCAAAATCTTTGGGGTTTTCAGGACTAGAAAATTCCTTGGCCCCCTTTAATGACCTAAGTGACCCCAGATCCTATTCCAAGGTGGACTCTCAGTTTCCATATGTACTCCACGGATTCAATTTTAAGAGTGGGAAATGGAAGGAAAAGATTTTCTGCTAGTTTCTAAAGCACTATTTATAGAGCTAAAGCACTGGGCTTTCCTCTTGCGTGGATTTTTCCCAGATGTGCTGTGTGGGGACTCAGCCAACAGTGTGTGATTTCCCATCCACTAGTCTGTTATCACCCCTTAGTCTGAGGATAAAAGTGATTAAGAAAGTTTACAAAGTAGAAGTCCCAGATCGAATTCCATGGAACATTGAAATCCAATGAGCAAATATGGCAAACCCACCAGCCATGTAATTATGGGTACAAAACAACTGAAGAAATCAAATGATTGAAACTGGACCCCAGAATCTTTGAAAGATCACATCTGGGGATGTCACTCATATTGATGCAGACAGTAGCACCACAGTGAAGCAAGTCAAGTGTAATAGGGAACCCAACGTTGAAATTTTGAAAGTACACTCACTTTTCAAACATCAGGACAAGCATCCAGGCTATTGTTGAGTCCTTTTTCCATCCACTCTTAGGATAGGCCCAACCCATTAGTCTTCTTGGACTTCACAAATCTCAGCCAATCCAGAGCAGATTCAAGGCGAATGGACTCTCCTTACCCTTTCCCACTCTATGGTTTCTTTCAGGCAGTGACGTCAATTAGAAGAACAGACAAAGCAATGTGAATATTCAGTTGATAACTCATTATCTGCTAAAATTGGATCAGTCAGCAGGAGGCACAACAGATCTCTAGTACCCAAGAATTTCCCAATCTTGTAGGCTTAGTTTTATGTATTTCTATAAAACCACTTCACCTGTTCCTCCTTTACTAACTTTTGACTTGATCCAAATCCTTCCCTGGACTTCTTTTGGGAAAGTTATACTGAGTCACCCACCTTGGACATAACTAGGACATTTCTTCCAATTACTTCTTTATATTATCATTTTAATATAGTAGTGGTTTGGAGTCCCATTTAGTTAAGCACATATGCAGGCCTTCCTTGGTGGCAACACTTAACAATCTTAAAGCCAATGTTTTTGGTCCACATATTATACTTCTTTGGTCAAAACTTTATAGGAGCTAGATAGTACTTGCATTATATCTTGAGATGCCAATTGGTATTAAGCTATTTCTTGCTGTCCTGTACTTTTGCTTTAGTTTCTTTGCAAAGGTCTCTTTTCTTACGTTATCCTTATACCTGTGTACTTGTTTCTAACACCCTTGCTTTGCTGTTTGAACTTGCTCCCTGTCACACGGGACTCTCCCCTGTCTTCGGGCTGTTAATATTGGGCCCTGGATGCAGCTGACATTTTGTTCATGGTGGGCTAATTAGAAAAACCAAAGAAGTTTGAAATCAGAAACAAGCTTCCAGGAGAGATTCAAAAAGGTAGAAATTGGTCACACTGACAAAGCATTGCTAAGAAGGACCCCGAATTAGATGCCCACTGCTTCATATGCTTGACTTAGGCTTCAAGTAAACCATGACCATCTTTGTTTCCAACTAAGGCAATTGTATTATCAGAGCCTCTAAAGATATCAATTCCTTCTTGGCTTTCTGGACAAAGAGATCATCATTCAAATATTGCTATACATACCAAAGAAATGCAGCAGTCATAGAATTCAGAGCCAAAAGAGAAGAATTTCACATTAGTGAGAAACAATTGAACCACCTGAAGAAAAATATAAAGAAGATACCTTTTAAGATGCTTGATATAGCTGCTGACCCATGAAAAATATCACATCCAGAAGAAGCACATAAAAGAAAATAAAAGGAGCTTCTAAGGCTCCAAGTTTCCAGCCAAGATCAATAAGATAAATACAGGAAATAAAACGGTTGTGGAATTTAACCTTTTAGCAGTTTAGCAAAATACCTTGTGCTAGAAAGTAAAGGATTCTAGAATAGAAAACCTCAGGCCTCTAGGCCATGTATTTGCTCCCACCTATAAGCAAGGTATTGTCAGATCCCTGTGAAACCGTTTAGTCTAAATTGTCATGTCTTTTCCCATAGTTCTTTGAGAAGATCATCACTACCCATGTTTTTCAAGCATATTTTTCCACAAATAAAATGGTTCAGAATTCACTTTTGGTTAAACATACTGCTTTCTAACAGAGAATCTTTCCAACCAAGACCTTCACCTTAACTTCCTGGTCTACAGGTTCCTTTTATCCTTCTGGAACTTACCATTTATCACTCCAAAGCCTACAAAGAAAAGTAAAAAGTATAGATTACATTAGTACCTAAGATACTTCCTAGAATGCTAACCATCAAAACAACCCCTAGCCTCCTTCCCACAACTTCATTCCACACAAATCTATCCCCCATGATCCCTTATTCTTAAACCAGTTTTCTCTACCAAACTATGCTATCATACCCAGCTCCTTACTTGATCCCTCCATCACTCATTATATAACAGTGCAAAGATCTATTCTATATTGGCCCATAAGTTAAAGAAAAGAAAACAAGTTTCTGCTGACCAAGCCAAGCATTACTGTTGAGTAGAACATGGCTTTCTGTGGGGTGAAAGATGTAGCTGTCTCTAGAAAACTGTTTCTCGTCTATCAAACTCTGTACGTGTATCACAGATCATTTATTATCATTCAACGAACATACATGGCAGCAAAGCCTACCAAGGTCTCTCAAGATTCAACCCATCTTCCATGCCTCCCTGTTTGACTTCTACCTTTTTCAAGCAGGATCCCACCAACAGAGGATCATGCAGGATAAAGCAGGAGTTCAGCACTGGGGTCATCCAGGAGCATCTCTTCTCCTAGGAAAAATTAGGGGTCAAAACCAGAAGATGAATCTTGGGTCCTTGTAATAAATAATTCTTCTCCCAGACCCCTGCCTTGATCAAGCTGCAAGTTTTTCATGGACAAATGGCAGCAACCTATCCCCTTAATTCCTTTTTTCCCTCATACAGAAAAAAAGAGGAATTAGTAAAACTGAAAGACCCTAAAAAAGAACTTAGTTTCGCTCATTCCGAGAAAAAAGTTTTTTAAACAATAAAAGAAAGATTATCACTGTCCTGAGATTCATATGATATTGTATTAACCCAGCTGACTGCTCAGGGTTTGAGAAAAGATTTCTCTCCTCTCCTGGGTCTTGTCTTTTTCCTTATGCCTGACTAATGTCCCAAGTTAAAATCATATTCTTGCCTGTGCCCAGCTGCCTCACCTAAACCTCTATACTAAACCCCATCTAGGATCCCTGACTACAGATCCGCTTTCTCCAGCACAAGAGACTGCAGCAGACACTGTGTTCTGCACCCTCTAACCATGGATTGGCCTAAAACCTCCGCTCAGTTTGAACCTTTGAATGTCGACCCCACACTGTCTTCACAAAATCTGAAAAAGCCCAGCTTGGCCTAAACTCTGAGGTTCTACTCTCCAATTTATCCCCGAAACTCTCATTAGTCACTTGACCCTCAGCCCTGCTGTCTTCTGGCTCTCCTCCCTCCTGACCTCACATTTGTTGATTCCTTATCACTAAGTCCAGATGCTAACTTTGAAGATATCACGGAACTCTTCAGCCAATCCTTCAACTTAATGAAGAAATGATGAGAGGCCTAGAAATAGTTCCCATCAATTCCCTCGTCAAGCAAAAGAAAAGGTCTCAGCTGATTATTTCAAACAAGAGGTAAAGTGATTTGAGGAGAGAATTGACTGAGAACTACGTTTTTTAGCAAACTCTACCAGTTTATAAAGTTTTTTTTTTTAACAGTGCAAGGAGGCTACCCTAACCACTTGTGTGTGCACATGTGTACCATATGTCCATACGCTTGTTAGAGTCAGGTTTTAATTGTTGTTGCATTATAAAGTGTCACTTTCACAAGAAGAAATGTTGATCCTTTTAGAGAATCGGCATTACATAACCATCAAATATTTCACCCTCATAGATAATTTAACACAGTTTTTAAATCTTGCTGCATTCTTCCACAATTTTCTTCATCCCAGTCTTGACATCCAAGGCGAAATTCCTGAATATGTAAGACTTAAGTCTTTACATTAAGTTTTAGTAATACCTCTACACAACATCTCTAAATCATTTCTGCCTCAGGGTTCACCACTGGTCATTTACTGTGTGAATAGTGAAATATGCAGTGTTTTTGCAAATGGTACAATATTCTAGTGGAAGACATGATGTCCGGGCCTCTCATTCCGTCTGCCTCTGGTTTGTGTCAAGCTGACACTCTGAAGGTCAGTTCACTCATCCTTAATACATTGTTTAAATATACAGTAAATGCAATATTCATGGAGTGGTATAAATATCATACCTTCAAATTACATTTTTTTAAATACTTCCATATTCTAAAAAACTCATGGAGATTTCAGTGTTTCCATAAATTGAGATTTAAACAGACCGAAAGAAATGTTCTGAGTTGGATGATACAAAAGCAAAATAGGACAACAGACAAAAGTACTTTTTCTTTGTCTCCTTTACAAGCATCATCGCTTTGCAACTTTTGGGGGATAGTGCTAGTGAGCATATGGATCGTTGTAAGGGGTAAAGATCTGTTCTATAAAATACTTCTATCTGCAAAACCCTTCCTCCGTTCCCATTGAGGAAGTCAGGGTGATGGAAAGAATAGATGTTGGCACCAGCAACACCAGACTACATTCATCCTTAAGGCAACAAGATTAAGAATTAAACCTCTCCATGTAGAATGAAACTACTGAGATTGCTAATTTGCTGTACTAACTTCACACACAGGTGAGCTATTATAACACACGACCGGAAAGTAATATACATTACTGATGAAAAGGACTTCTTATTTTGATTTCCCTGCAATCTGACTTATGCAATTTACATTGAGTCTAGGAAGTGCTCTGAAAGGGGAAGAAAGCCTCATTTTGACCCCAAATAATTGATAAACAAATGTATGACTTAGCTCAGAAATTAGCAATTTGTTAAGACTCTTCTTTTAAATGTTTATCCAAAACAACCTCCAAATCCAGAAAAAATAAAATATTTTCTTACAACATGAGAATTTCTAAAGCCAATACCTGTACTATTGCTTCAAAAATTGTTATAACATTTATCATTATGCATAAAGAAAAAGTAGATTTCCCTTGGGGAGAAACAGAAGAAAATTCAAAATAAATGTATATTATTTTTCATTTAATTTAATCATTAGTAGTATATATATTACCTCCTCTCTTATGGTGATTCAAAGAATGATGAATACAAATAAACAAGCTTGGTTGAAACAAGGCACATTAAAATAACTTCTTTTGAGAGAAATGCATGGAGTATCTTAACAAATACTTTCAGTAGATGAAGAGCTTCCGGACATGAAAGATGGTAACAGATAGTCAATAACATAAGGTAACACTGAGTCATAAACCAAAACTTTAGCTGAAAGCTTCAAAGACCCAAAGAATTACTGGTGAATAACATTTAAATCCATTGATATGAGAAGAATTTTAAGTATTTTTCAAATGCAGATGTCTGCAGAATAATGAATTCAGTGACTGCTTGACTTTTATTGAGAACTTTTTTAAAGAAAATCCATCTCCTGATGCTGCTTCAACAGCAAAATTCATTGAAATTCAATTGTTGTCAAGTGGGATACCCTTCCTCTGCTTTTTGTAATTGTGGGCAATCACTAAACACAGCATTTTGCTGAAGTGTAAGCCAAAGCCCCAGATGCCTGCCCAGATCCTATCCTTTCTGATTTACTTTGACATCCTCAGCTCCTTTTATAAGAAATGAACATTAGCCTCTTGTGCATCTTGCCTCCTCAGTGACATCCTGTCTGAAAGACCGTTATCAGAAACCAGCCAGTTCTTACCCGACCCGGACACGTAATTGAAATGCAACTCTACAGGTGTCTGGCAGTTGAACTAAGAGAGAAGCCTCTGCAATTTCCATCTTCATTCTATAACATCACTGTCTGGTGCTTAAATCATTTTGTTCCCTTCCTATTGTTGAGTTTAAGTGAATGTTAAAATAGTTAATAAGGTGAGACCACATTGTAATTGCTGCCATTTACTGAAATCTGCCAAGTTTGTGTATTGTTTTCATCATTTTGTGACCCATTCCACATTCTGGCAAGGGCCTCCTCCCAGTATGACATGACGAGCTGTGGCATCATTCATGGAAGGATGAAGAAGTTGCCCAATAGTCAATTCCCTGACCGATGTAATACCTTGTAAGATCTGACCAAGGCCTCAGCCTGCAGGCTTCAGGAAAGCCAGAAAAAGAAAAAAAATGTTACATTTTTGTTCCTTTATACACAAGTTACCTCTGATACAATTTCCTTATGAGCTTGCTGGCAATTCTAGAAGCAAATGGACAATTTGTTCCTCCATGGGGATTTTCAAAGCCACAGGATAATGATTTCAAAGAAAGGAAGGGGGGATGATGAAATAACAACAACGTTATTACCCTTTCAAGGAGAACAACGACCAGCATATTTCAACTGGGTGGTCCAATTATTACAAATGAATATTTGTTTTTTATTTGTTTGTTGGTAATGTGACTTAATCCAGAAAGGATTTAAAGCAGCTTCAAAAGAAACTTATAATACAGCAAGATAAAATAACTTTAAAACACATACAGAAAAAAAATCAAAGAAAATCTAAGGGGACGGAAAATGAGAGGGAGAAAGGAATTCAGTAAATAAAATTTATGTTGTGTCCTTTGTCTTGCTAAAAGTATGTCACAGATTATTGCTATTATTAATCATTAATTAACTATAAATTAGTAAGTCCACAAAAGCACTGCTTGTAGGACGAGGACATAGGATTGAAGAGCTCTGAAACTTGTTCTTGAAATAAAGATTATAGAATTCTGTGTGGGACAGCCACCCGTGTCAATAAAAGACTGACTTATTTTACATTGGAGGCAAACGTGTATGCTGTCACTGAGATGCTCTGTAGCAGTGTTGTCCCCAAGTTCCTAAATATTAAAGCTGATCTGAAAGAATAACTTTCTTATGAGTTTACATTTATCTGCTAGGGACTATGACGTGAAAATTTCCCACACATGGAAGTATTCGTGATTTGCAACATAAAGCTGATATCCTAGTATTTCATGACAATGACAGATGAGCAGTGGCACCATCAAATAAGGCTTATAATCTGGACCCAGCTCTCTGGCTTTTGACTGGAGAGCAGTGTCTTGCACACCTATGACAGAAAATTCACCACTGGATTAAGCAATGTGGGAAAATTACTTCCTTTCCCAAAAGAGCACTCAATACTCCCCCTTGGTTTTTGATGTTTATTACCTCGAACTATCAAGTTGGCACCTAGGAAACAGACTCACTCTTCACAGCAGTATTTTATTCAAGAATCTTGTGCATGACGTGTTCTGACATAGAGTAATTTTTTAAAAATTACTAATGACTGTCTTTCACTTTTCTCCCAAGTGGCAAAGAGTTGAGAATTGCACTGGCTCCTCCTCCATTACTCCTTTCTCTATTGCCAAACTGGGTATGTACAAAACTGGACATAAAGAGAAGTGCAACTGATTTAAAATGCCTCTTGAGGTCTTTTATGCTACTCTATCCTTCAATGACATCATAGACCTTTGTATACTGGCCAAAATACTGGCAACATTTTAGGCTAATGTTAAAATTTTCACGTTAAGGCGTGAGTGGCTTGTATTGGCCTTTTTCTCGGCACCAATGTGGTAAGATGTGGTCATGCTCCACTGAACATCAACATGCTGAATAGTGTCCTTGGAAACATAATGCTTCATTTCAAGGTGTAGAATTGAGATTTCCAAAACTTCTTCAAGATTGGTTCCAGGCCAAAGTTAGACTATGTCACAGAAGATGCCCAAATTCTCTTCGCTATGAATGAAATACATTGGTTATTGGGATGTTAAGGAGTCTTGAAGCAAGCCTCTGTAGCCTCTCACTTTTATTTCCAGAGGGCTCTTTGGTGTATCAAGAACCAAAATAACATCCTACCTGTGTGCTCTTTCATCCTTATCCAGATTCACTCATCTATCCCTTGTATCCATGGAAGTAGAAATAACCTACATCATCCTAGCCAAAGCTAATCAAAACACCAACAACATTAGTAGCAGTTCCTATTTACAAAAGGCTTTCTTATGTGCCTGGAACCATACTAGATATTTCATTATGTTATTTCATTTGGTCCCCACAATAGGCTTATGAAATTGATTTTATTACCCTCATTTTACAGAGGAGGAAACCAAAAGTAAGAGAAATGGAGTAATTTGTCCAAGATCACCCAACTAGCAAGTGCTTAGTTTTAAAAAGTGCGAGGCTATTGAAAATTTCTTTCAACTCCTTGGAGAAATACACTATATAAATTATAAATTATTTGAAACTTCTGAAAAATTCTTCCCACACTGTTGACAGACCAGCCACAAAATTATTAGGGAATATAACCAATGAAATATAGAAGACCACATGGAACAGCACAAGATCTCCCTCCAGTCCAGACAAGCTCAATATCCTGGTGCTGTGTTCGTGAGTTTGTTGCAAGTTGGTATTTGTTAGCCTACACAAATTAAATAATGGCCAAGAAAGTGTCAGTAAGCTTCAGGTCTTCCCAGGAACGTGGGGCCCATGGGGCATAGTCCATTGTCATTTTTTCACTTGTAATTCACCCAAATATTCCAACTAGCTCAGGCTCCCTGAAAGCACCTTATTTGTTTCAAGGAATCCAGCAAAACTCTGTCCAACTGAGGGCTTAGCAAAATGCCTACAACTAATCCACGGCCTGTGGGTTCATTGGGAGCCAGTTTGGAAAGTCAAAGCTTACACATAAGGAAAAACAAAACATGTGCAAATGTGGCTGAATCTTTCCTCCCAAAACAGTGCTGGAAAACTCATGTAAATATACGAATACACTGAGCTGTATTGTGAAAGGAGCCATTTGTTTTACTAAAACAAGTTGGTATGGTGCAAGATTTTTCTTGGCAAGTAAACAGAACACAATGGAAAAACTTGTAAACAATGGGGTTTTCTGGCAATTTTTAAAAAACTGAATGAATAGCCTTTCCAAAAGGTAAAAAAAAAAATCTGCCTTTTCCTCAATTCCCCATGAGATACTACTCACATATAATTGCTTTAAAAGTCAAAGCAGATGAAGAAATATAGCTCAATGATCAGCAGAGCTTGTTATAAGGACCATTTGGTCACTAGTAAGCTAACCTGCCAAATGTTCAACTTGAGGAACTATGTAGGCCAAGCCATATTAGCCAGAATGAGAAGGCTCTCGATGATGCTCACATACTAGAGTTCAGTGGGTGAAGAAACCACTCCTCTTCCCAGAATTCCTCTGAAGTCTAGCCTTCGTCACAGTGACGAAGGTTCAAACTCAGGAATTACTTTGATTACCAAATGTTACTATAGAGACCAAATGTTCTTGTTAAACACAGGTTTCATTGGAAAAGTGTCAGCAGAAGGTCAAAAATATACAGAAGAAAAGTTCCCCAAAGACAAAGTGCATGATGTTGGCTTAAGAAATCTCAACCTAATATGGTCATACCTCTCTCCTGAGCAGATCCCAGACCAAGAGGATGAAGTCCGTCTTTAGCAAACTGTACCTCTTTTTTCCACTTGGTCATTCAAAATCGTTGAATACACACACACCATTTTGGAGTCATTGCCTGACTCATTTCATTCTTTAACATGCTCAGAAGTACCTTTACATCGTGCATGTGTTAAAGATGCAAAGGATTTTTTATTACACCTTTCTTAGATCAATATATGTCCAAAACATTTTTTTAAGTAATAACTTTATATGCGTGACCATACATAGTTGTATAAAACTACACATAAAAGATATACATTGCGTTTTGCTATCCTCCAACTCCTCCTCCCTAAGAAACTGAATAACAACCTTTCAGTACTGTGGCTAAGGGACTAACTCTGGTACGATTCTCAATGCACGTCTCCGTATCCCACACTAGGCTTATTCCACCTGGTTTGTACTGGACTGTATCCTTACTTCAGGGTTTCTGCTATCAAAGTCCACAGATGCCACTTAAGAACTTAAAGTCTATCTGCTCTCAATGAAGTAACTGATGTTAATAATCTGTTAACAACCTGTGTGTACGTTTTTGTACTCTTCTCCATGTTTATATATTCATATAATTACATATATATATGTATATACATAATTTGATATACTTGCTAATATAAATGTTGGGAATTTTCTTTGATTTTCAAGAAAGAGGCTACATATATACAAATATTTTTTTCTCACTTAAGGGTCTATCAAGGAAATCCCTCCAAGTATTAATTTAGCTCATTCCTCTTAATAGTTGCTTAATAGTTCATAGCAAGTATTTGCCAGAATTTAGTCAACCACTTTTCTGCTGATGGGGATTCATTTCATTTCCTGTCTTTTCCCACTTAAAACAGTAATATCCCATTAGAAGTCAAGCACAATGGAGATCTATGTAAAAGCTGAATCTGTGTAGCTAAAGGTGCACAAGGCCTACTCCAAACAGAACACCGAAGAGGGATCATACATAATACATACACACTTTCAATTCCTTTGTCCCTCCCCTGATCCCCAATCACCACACAAACTGTGCAGTAAGCCCCACCTGGTCTCTCTGCTTCCATTTTTGCCTTTCTACATTCTGTTCTTCACATAGCAGCCAATGGATTGTGAAAATAATAAATCATCTTATTTGATTCCCTTGCTCAGAAGCTTCCAACAGCTTCCATTCACACTAAGAATAAAGTCCACAACCAAGTCCTATGTGATCTGGTCCTTTGCCACCTCTCCTGCCTCATCGCCAGACACTCTCCCCACAATCACCCCACTAACCAAATTCCCTTTCTCGTTTTTCCTCAACTGCATGAAGAACCCTCCAACTTCCAACCTTTGCACCTGGTATTCTTTCTGCCTGAACCCTCTTCCAGGCAAGTCCTTGGCTCCCCCCTTCACTTTATTCAAGCCTCTGCTTAAATGTTCTCTCCTCAGAGAAACCTTCGCTAATTATCATATTTAAAATAGCCACTTACCTTCCAATATTTGTTTTTGAATCCCTTATCACTACCTGACGTTATATGACATAATTATATAGTTATATCTTTTCCTCCATTAGAATGTAAGCTCCATGCCTTGTTCACCACAGTATCTCCAGCCCCTAGAACAGTGCATAGAATGCAGTATGTGCTAAATAAATATTTGTTGAATAAATTAATGGACAAAGGAATGAATGAAAAGGATTAAAAAGGGAATGGTACAAGATAGATACAATACATGTAGACTTTGAGTCTTTTAGGAGAGTTATAGTTGGAGACATTTTGCCTGGTCTAACTCCAGCACGCATTTCATCTTATACAAGTACTTCGTGTTACTAAATCTTCTCCACAAGCATAGACAGTTAAAATTTTCTATGAAAGCAGACAGTTGTGTAATGGCTCTAAAGATTCATCATAACATTTGTACTAACGCATACAGTTACCTGAGTTTCCATTTAATTTCACTTTTTGTGGTCTCCCCGAGCATGAACTACAGAGTTATTAGTGGAGACCAACAACAACACTGGAGAGAAAAATATCCCTTCATGTGAAAGGAATAATGGAAAATGGATGCTGTGTTGTATTGTTTCTCATCTTCCTTTGAGTCCAATGTAATTCAAAAGATAGACACTCCTATTATCTCCTTTACAAATATTCATAGTTTGCATATAGATTTGAGCTTCAGTAAAAAGAACTAATTTTAAACTAGTATGGAACAAGCATTCTGTGAAGTGGGAAGTGGTTGAGGACTGCATTAAGCAGAATAGGAGTAGAAATGGTTAACTCATTTTTAATGGAACAGCCTATCTGCTGACTTGTTGTGATTTTACTGTTATTTCTGCTCCCAGGGCTTTCATTCAGAGGCAGCAAATTGAGCTAATTGCCTCCACTACAAGCTTTGTGTGATCCTGTTCCTTATAGTGAGAAGACAGAGAAATCTCCCAGTGGATGGAATGAGGTAGGTTTACCACATGGTGGAGAGACATGGGATTCATGTGAGAACAATCAGCCTGTGACCGCCTCCACCATTACTACAGCAAGTGCAGTGAAGAAGTGCCTTCCCAGCTTGGGCTTTCTCCTTTCATCCCTACCCCTACTTGAAGGCGTCTTTGATGTTGATTTTGACTTAACTTCATCTGAACCAAGATGCCGTCAAAGACAGCAAAGTGGAGCACATACTTTTTCTTTTTAATTTATCAGAGTTATATAGCTTATTAATTGTCAGACATTGCTCTAAGCATTTAAAATGTTTTCTCACTTAATCTTCATGTCAACTCTATTAGGTCAAAGCTATGATTAATTGGTTTATTGATTTTATAAGTCACATAGCCAGAGACCAGCAGCTCCGGAATTTGACCTTAGCAGCCTGACTCCAGGGTCCACACTTATAACCACATCTGTGCTGCCCTATATGCCACTTGCCTGTGACAGTGTGTGGAGAGCACAATCTTATTTACAAAGTTTTCTTTTTAATTAGGAAATCTACTTATAAAAATTGTCAATTAAAAAATGGAATAGCAACCAGAAGCGATCACTATTTTCTGTTTTAAAGCATATCTACCACTTTAGCAAAACCCAGCTTGAGGAGGAGACTTTGTATTTGAAGAAAAAAATGGGTAAAATATTAATGCTTGATGTCCCGGATTTAGGTTACACCACAACTATTTGCCAACAATAACTTCACTTGCATTGATAATTTAAAAACCTGTTCCAGAAAGTGGTTTTGTTTCACAGGAACATCCATTTATAAGCCTTATAATCTGTGGTTAATTCCTATAGGATTTCATTTACTCCAATTTGTACAAACAAAATTAGGCTAAGTTTGGTTGTATATACATTTGCCTGAATGCAATTAAGAATACATGAGCTCAGTTTTCCTGTTATTTCTAATATTATTTTATAGCAATTTTTCAGAATGTTCTGTACGGTGGGAAATTTGTTTCATGTAACATAATATGAAGCAGAAATTGAAAAAGAGATTACATGCTTTGAGAAAGGAAAATGTTAAGGAGAAACTGTTTATAAAATATATAAACTAACAATGTGAGTTGAAGAATATCATCCTACTAGCTTGCATTTTCCAGTTCCTCGCATCCCACAGTCTGAGCTCTCAAACAAGATCTGTTCTCTTTATTCCAAAAGGGAAAATTTGGTTGAGGATTTATTAGTGGATAGTCTAAGGTGTTGTGGCCAGTTTGCAATAAAGACTCAGATTTTCCGCTAATTTAAAAAATCAATAAGAAATATTTCCTGCCTTGTCAAAAGAGCAATAATTCAAAACGTATTTTTAAAGCAGGTTAGAAGAAATGTCCAAAATGTACATGAGAAAAATTATAAAATTCTCTGAAACTCACAAAAGTAGAACAAATGGAATTACATGCCATGTTCTTGAAGAGAACTCATCATATAGGTGTCATTTCTCCCTACATTTACTTATAAACTTAATGAAATCCAAATAAAAATTTTTCTCAGAATTTTTTTCAAAAACTAGACAAGTTGGTTTTAAAGTTTGGAAGAAGAGACAGGCAATGACAGCAAGCAAAAACCTTAAAACAAGAGCAATGAGGAGTGGTCTTACAGATATTAAGTATAATTTAAAGCCCCTATAATTAAAATTGTATGATATTGGCTCATGAATAAATAGACCAATGAAATGGAAAATCCAGAAATAGACCAAATACATACAGGAATTTAATGTATAATAAACACAGCACACAAATAATTTGGGGAAATGATTTCTTAATAAGTGGTTTGGAGACAACTAAAGAGTCATATGGGTGGAAAAAGTACATCCAGCTCTCATATCAAGTGAATTATGGATCTAAACATACACAACCATAAAAGTACTAGACAAAAGCATGATCGAACTTCTGAATAATCTGGGAGTAAGGAAAACTTTCCCAACCTTGACTCAAAACCCAGTAGCAATAAGGGGAAAGCTGACATATTTGACTACATTTTTTGCAAATTTAAAAATAATAATAATAATTTTCATAAGGCAAAAAAACCCGTAAGCAAAGTAAAAACACAAACAATAAACTGGGAAAATTATTTGAAAATTATATCACAGACAAGGGGCTAATACCCTTAATATAAATGGATGATAGCCATCAAAATAGGTTAGACTTTACTGTAGTAACAAACAAGTTGAAACATTTCAGTGGCATAAAACAACATTATTTCTCACTTATACTATATACCCATTATTGCTCATCAGGGAGCTCTATAATCGTATTGCCTCAAGGACCCAAACTGATGGAGGCTTCATCTCAATACATGCTTCCACAATGGCAGAGGCGGGGGAAAAAGGGCATGCCCAACTGTGGGCTGGTTCGTTAAGCACCTATGGAGAATGCACTTTCGTTCTTGTTTTATTGGCCAAAGCAAGTCTCATGGAGACACTGAGTTCTATAGGTGGGAGGATCCATCTTTGTGAGCAGTGATAACAAACCCTACAAAGAGTTTCTAACAATGTAGAAAAAATAAAAAATAAAACTCTATATGAGAAATGACCAATAGATATGTTTACAGTAGGGTTTTTCACCCTTGGCACTATTGACATGTGCAGCCAGATAATGCTCTGCTGTGAGAGTGCTGCCTCATAAATTAAAGGATGTTCCGCAGCATCTCTGGCATCTATCCAGGAGAAGACAGTAGCACTACTCTTCAGTTGTGACAACCAAAAATGTGTCCAGATATCACCAAATGTCCCCTGGAGGAGAAGTCACCTGCAGTTGAGAACCAATGGTTTATAGATAATGAAATGCAAATAACCCTTAAACCTATGGATATATGCTCAATCTCACCCATAATAAGAGAAATGTAAATCAAAACTACAACATACCATTTACCACTCATAAGACTGGATAAAATCTAAAAGTTGTTCAACAGAATCTCTTTGCAAGGCTATAAGGAAACTCCAAAATAGATTAAATGGGAAAAGGAAGGTATAGAAAAGTGTTTAGAATATGCTACCTTTTATCCAGAAAAGGAGGGACTACAAATTACATTTTTATTTATTTATGTTTTGGAAAACAATGAAAGAACAAACTAAAAGCTAAAAAAAAATACTTACCTACAGGTGGGGGAAGGAAAAGGGGGAAGGGTGAGGGACAGAAGCCAGGTGGGCCTGAATGCACCTTGATTTAAGGTTTTGGTTTTGGACATGTAAAAGTTTCACATAATCAAGAAACAAATTTTTTTTTAAAAGAAAAAGCAATCCTCCAAATTTAAAAATAAATAAGTGTAACCAAATATTTTTTATAAATATATATATATTTTTTATAAAGTTGATGGCAAAACAACATAGAGAAGAATTATTTCAAATATTTTAAAATGTAGTGTTTGTATTATATACATCAATAGTGGAAGATATCCTAAGGACACAAAGAACCACAAAAACACCTTAAACTACATTTAAATGTCTTATTTTTAGTAGTAGTGACAATATTATTTTGAAACCATTATATGTAACTCCAATATTATATATATTACATATAACTCCAATATTACATATAATGGTAAATAAATAATATATTAATGTCATTAGGAATCAAGATTCAGTATAAAAGAGGTGTTCCTGTAAAATCACAGTGACTAAATAAAAACTCTGTAATCTTACATTTGACTATGAAACATCACAATGAATTTGTGATTTACTTTTCTCTTTCTAAAAGACAAATATTTATTAAGTAGCTCTGACGACTGGAAGGGCCTGGGAACAATGACAACTTGTAGTAATGAGCACGCATAACACCCACATCTCTAAACTCCACTTTCTAGTTGGGCAAGTAACATACAAGATGAGCCTGGGAACTTATGCCAGAAACCAAGAAAGCTGTCAGAGACCATAGGATCATGCCATAAGGACATAGAAACTAACTCGAATGAGCCCACAGGCTGAAGAGGGCTCTCACAGAGCAAAGAAATGTTTAGCATCAAAAAAAACCCAACACATCAAATATATTAAAATCCATGAGTTTATCAATACTGGGGAAAAAAAACTACAGCAATCACCCCTTGGTTACCACTGAACTTCAAGGAAACCAACTCATTATTCTGACATAATAAACTGATAATAAAGGGAAATAACTGTTTATCCTGTCTATTCTGCACAAACTCATTGAGGGCAAACAAAATCATTGATGAGGGAAAGAATTCCAACTCTAACGCAAAAGGAGTAATAGAACTATGCAATCATCATTAATGGCTGCTTAAATCATTGGGTAAAAGTTGTTGGGAACTTTTAAAATAGGGGCCAGGCTGAAAACACCTGAACCCACTGATCACATCATTAAGAGTGAGACAACTTGACGTCACATGTTCCCTGATATGATGCAGTAAGAAGTACACAGCACCTCCTATGAAGTAATCTCAAAAAATTTTAACAGGGGCTGACCCCCAGGCCGAGTGGTTGGGTTTGCGTGCTCCACTTGGGCGACCTAGGGTTTCACCAGTTCAGATCCTGGCCGAAGATATGGCACCGCTCGTCAAGCCATGCTGTGGCAGCATCCCATATAGCACAACCAGAAGGACCTACGAATAGAATATACAACTATGTACTGGGGGACTTTGGGGAGAAGAAGAAGAAGAAGGTAAAAAAAAGAAGATTGGCAACAGATGTTAGCTCAGGTGCCAATCTGAAAAAAAAAATTTAACAAATATAATTACGTCTCAGAATTTAAAAACCAAGTTACAGGAAGTATGTGAGATAAAGAAACAAACTAAATGATACCATGAAGATGCAATCAGCCAAATCCAGAATGAGGGGCATTCGATAGCAGCAAAGACTTGGTTTCTTCAACAAATTAATGGCATTAAGGAAAAAAAGAGATGCAGAGGAAGAGAACCTGTTATATATTGAGGAAAACTTGAGACCTATCAACTAAATATAAATATAGGCCTTATTTAAATCTTGCTTCTAATCAACCAACCAGAAAAGACATTTTTAAGAAACTTGGGAAATGTTTTAATGGCCTTAGATTTTAGATTACGTTAAGGAGTCGGTGCTGTTTTTGTTAAATATAGCAACGGTCTTGTGATTATATTTTTAAGCCCTTAACTGTTAGTGATACCTACTGAAGTATTTATAGATAAAATGATATAAAGTCTGAGGTTTGCTCCCAGTTATTGGGGACAAAGGGGAGCAAGTCAAGGGATGGGGGCAGAGATAAAATAAAACTGGCAAATTGCTGACAATTGTTGAAGCTGAGTGATGGATATATAGCAATTCAGTATACTAATTATCTCTACATATATGAATGTTTGAAATGTTCTATAATAAAAGAATTTTTAACACTCTTGGTTGAGTTCAGGTGTGACATCATCAATTATCAACAGCTCTACCAAGAACCTGTCTAAATGATCTTGCCTGATATGTCTAAGAAGCATATATCTCATATACTTGACACACTCACATGATGCTCTGTTCATCTGCCATCCTCCTTACTCACTGAGTATCCCAGTTCTACATTGCTCCCAGGCCAAGGAAATAAAGGATTGAATACAGCCCTAAAAAATAGCAGACAACGTGTGCCAGCTGGTTCCACAAGCTAGTGACGTCATAAAAGCATTTGATTGAGGGCCAGCCTATTTAAGGTAATACTGGGTTTGTTTATGTCGTGTGAGAAGTGTGTCTGTGAAGACCCTTAATGCAGATGTTCCAGGACAATGACAATATTTAGATATCAAAGCTGAATGAAAAATGAGACATTCCCAAGATTTATAAACTGGTTTACAACTCCTTTCTGGCACCACTGCTTTCTCTGTGGACCACATCACAGAAGGATCTCATTAGAAATACAATACACAGACAGGATATGTGATGACTTTGCAGTCCTCTGTTGCTTCAGGGCTAGTGGGCTAGATGTGCAAACAATACTATCAAATGATCCCCAGACAAAATCTTAAATCCCTTTATAAAATATTTGGTGTTATTGAAAAAAGAAAATTGCAACACAAAGATCAGCTGTAAGAACACTGTTATGCCATTTTAAATGATAAAAATTAAACCTCTGAAAAAATACTCCTGAGTCATAGAAAGCACACAGATTTTGGAGTCAAGCAAACCTGTGTTCAAATCCTTCTTCCATCACTTTCCCAGGTGTGTATCCCACAGGCAGGCTGTTTAATTTACCTAAGCCTTACTTTCTTCATTTGTCAAGTAGATATGAAAATGCCTATTTAACAAGGATGTTGTAAGGATTAAAGAAAATTTAACACACACACACATACACAAGTGCACAAGTGCTTAGTAAAACACACACTAAGGACTAAATAAACAGTAGCTATTATAGTTGCATGAGTTGGATTGACAAAATGTTCTAGTCATTCAAGATGGAAGGCTCTAAAACTACCTTGTTACAAAACAAGAAAAAAAAGGAATTCAACAAACTGTTTTAAAGAACTTTTCAGATGCATAACAAAACATGCACTTTATGGATCATTTATCAATGCTGAATACATGCCTTCTCTGATGTGGTGGGAACAGATATCTAACTCTTCAAACAAAAGTCAAAATTACATTACTGAAAATGCTATGGTGAAGAGAACAGTGGTCATTGGAAATTTCAGTTCTCTATTTCCTACTACCACTCATGAAATTTCCATCAGTCCATGTGCCACATCACTTTGATTGCTTCTTACTGCTTCCTGCCCAGCCCAGTGAGCAATTCCCATGGCTATGCCCCCCTTCGGTGCTCATTCATTAACTCATCCCTAAAATGCAGTTACCTTTTTCTTTGCGTCATAAAAATGCTTGATTGTCCATTTTTATAGTATAACAGCATATATTTATGAATATGGTCATTTCTAACATGTGATAATTTGGGTTGGCTAACTTTTACCTATTGCCTTGTAAGCTGACCGTTTATAGAACAAACTGATAGTATAAACATGCCTTCAGTTAGTCGTTCCTTCTTTGGCATTTGCAAAATACTTTGTATAAGTTTGTACTAATGATAACAATAATAGCTAATTACTGAGCATTCATCATGTGCTAACAACTCTACTAAGAGTCTAGAATGCATTAAATAGCATACTCTTAATAGTAATTCTGTAAAGAAGATACTGCTATTGTCTCTGTTGTACAGCATGGCAACTGAGGCTTACAAAAAGTTCAATTACTTTCTGGAGCTCACACAGCTAGTACGTGGGGGAATTGGAACGAGAGCTCAGTCAATCAGGTTCCAGAACCCTTCCTCTTAACCGTTATTCTTATCATCTATTAGTATTTATGATTCAGTCTTGTAATTACTGCATAAGCTCTGAATATTACTTTTTAAATAATAAAAATATAAGCTGCAAGCCAGGAAAGATCCTGTCTCATTCATCTATGTATCTCTAGTGTTTTAACGTAGATCATGGTACATATATAGACAATCATTCTTTCAGGAATAGATAAATCAAATGATATCACCCCAAAATGTAAAATCTTCAGTAAAGTTGTTAGATTTTGCTTTGTTTTGTTTTTTAACCAAATCTGAAGAATTTAGTATTACCCATTTACCAACAGACTAACATATTTGTTTAAAAAACATTCTGATCTACTAATTAAATGCAAAACCCTGAGAAATTTTCATGGGCAATATTTTAGTAGCCTATTTTGGAAGCCTAGTATTTTTTAGGTACTCCAAAGTCATGAAATGAAGATTTTATTTTTTCCAAAATATTCTTGGTATGTTTTTTATTAATCCATACAGAACTTCTCACTTTACTTTGATCAAATTAGTGAGTTTTATTGTGTTGGCTTTACATTTTTATTCTACCGTTTACAGTATATTTAGGCCTTATATTTGTACATCTAGTACACCTAGACATATATTAAAATATATGTGAATATCTATACATTCTCTGTGTTTCAATTCAATAAAATTTATTTTGTCAAGAATGTGGAAAGAACTTCTGTATTTAGGCAACTAGTAAATTATTTTTTCATGATAAATATAATCACAGCCACAGAAGTCATTGGAAAAATAACCACCAAATAACTCAGAACTAAAAATCATTTTATTTGGTTTCTCATCATTATCAAATATCGTCATCAAAAAATATATTTATTCAGCGTCTTCTATGTGTTAGACTCAGTACTAGCAGCCAAAAATGAGCAAAGTCGTCACAACAGAATGTGAACCCTTGTTGTGTGTCCTTGAGTTACTAGCTCAACTGTTTGGTGCACTTGTCTTTTCATCTATAGGATAGGATGTTCATTTCTGTCTCTTCATACTTCACAGACAAGTAAGATCTAATAAAAAATGACAAGTTTGTTAAAAGGCTCTGCATAAGTTCAAGGTTTCTTTACCTCTAGACATCATATTAAACTCACATGAAGCAAGCAAGACTAAACAACACAATGAGAGAGGCATAAGACTCAAAATCAAGAAACCAGGTGCTTGAAGTGCTCTGGTGTCTTGCTTGGCTCCTTCCTTGAGGGTCACGTGGTTGAGAAATAGGCTGGATTATGAAAGTCTCGGGGTCAAGGCAAAGGCAAGTCCTGAACACAAGAGAAAAAGTAAGTCTTGATTATTCTAGGGACAGGTACCCAAGAATATGAGTTTCAAATATGTCTGAACTGAGAAGATTCACATGGAGGAAGGATAAACAGGATATGTCTCCTAGTCTACAGTTCTCAACTCCCCAGAGTAGGTTGTTATCAATTCATTTTTTCACCAAAAAGTTATTAAGCACCTAATATGTGTCAGGCACTATGGTAATCATTGGAAATCTACAAGTGAATTAGACATAATCCTGTCTCTCAAAAACAAAACAAAAAAATCGTAAGATAGGAAAACAAATAGGTATACTAAAATTTAAAATAAAATGTAAAAATTGCTATGATAAAGGTACACACCAGGAATAACAGGAGGCTATAGTAAACCAAATTAGGAGAGGGCAGGGAAAGCTAAATCTAAAAGGACAAGTAGGAGTTTTCTAGATGAAAGATGATGAGAAAGCTTTCCAAGCAAGAGGAATAGGTGTTACCAATCATTGCACCACCTCCAACATCTTAATTTCCCAGCATCCCCTTCTCCAACCAGCATCTCATATGATTTTAATTCACCCCATTCAATACGTTACCAACAATGTTTTTACCAATATAAGTCCTCTCCAATCGATTGACTTTTCCACTTTTACAGTTTTTCTCACTCTCCTCCTGTTCTCCTTTCCCTCATTATCCAACTTCAATTCCATGCCCCATCATTAAATTCACTCTTTGCATACACTCTGAAGTACCTTGCCCCTCTCATAGATTCCTAATTCCACTAAAATCCAAGTTGCTGCCTACTCTGTGGGTAACCTGAGAAACTCAGTGTAGCTAGAGAAAAGCAAACCACCATTCAGTGGATCTCACTTTACACTTACTTCTAGTTACCTAACAAGGGCTCTTGATACTGCCCTGCAATTCTCATTTCCCTAGTCCATTCACTATCCTACTCTTCTAGAAATCTATTTCATACTTGCTTGTTCGAACCACAAATACCTCCTCTGCCTCCTCCCCCTCAGCTCCCGACCTTAGTTCCAATTTCACTGAGAAAATAGAAGCCATCAGAAGCATAACTTCCACATGTTCCCCTACCACATCTATTACTCCATGTACCTTGCCTTTCTGGCTGTTAGAAATGGTGAACTGCCCATGTCCCTATGGAGGGCCAGCTCCTCCACTTGTACATGACTCCCATCTGCTCTCACTTAATCAAGGTCATGGCTTCCGCAGTTGCTCCTCATCTTTTCTGTGTCACCAATTTTCCCCTCTACTGGATCAGCAGCATTATTTTCTTCTTTAAACACTTCTTTCTCTTGACTTACAAGACATCACTCTCTCTTGGTTCTTTATCTACTTGAGGGGCTGCTCATATTCAGTCTTTTTTGCTAGTTTTTCCTTATATCCCAAAACTGTAAATATTGGAGTACTAAGCCTTCTGTTCTCTAGCTCTGCTCACTCCTATGTGAGCTGAAGTCTGCAAATTCCATCTATACCTTGTGATCCCCAATCCCAATTTCTCCCCTGAACTCGTGTCTCTTATATGCAACATTGCTACTTGGATGATTAAAGGAACCTCAAATTTGATATGTCCAAAACTGAACTCTTGATTTTCAACCCCAAAATCTACTTCTCTCCAAGTTGTCCCCATTCCAATAAATGGCAACTTAATCATTCTTCTTGTTCAGGCCAAAAATCTTGGAATGATCCTTAACTCTTCTCATCCTGCATCCACTCTATCAGCAAATCCTGTTGGATAATCTTCTTTTTCTTTTTGTTTTTGTGAGGAAGATTGGCCCTGAACTAACATCTGTTGTCAATCTTTCTTTGTTTCTTTTTTTCTCTCTCCAAAGTCCCAGTACATAGTTGTATATCCTGGTTTCAGGTCATTCCAGTTCCTCTATGTGGGATGCTGCCACAGTATGGCCTGATGGGCGGTGCATATGCTCACACCCAGGATCCGAACCTGCAAACCCTGGGCAGCCTCTGTAGAGCACGCAAACTTAACCGCTGGGCCACAGGCCAGCCCCTGTTGGCACAATCTTAACAGTAAGTGTAGAATATGACCACTGCTCTTCTCCATTGCTAACATACTAAATTCAATCACCAATGTTTTACCCAGAGACTATTAGCCTCCCAACTGGTATCTCTGCTTCTGCCCTTGCTCATCTTCAGTCTGTTCTCAACAGAGAACGGCAGAGTGATCTTTTAAAAATATGTCAGCTCTTCCTCTTTCCTTTCTTTTTCTTTTCCTTCCTTACCTCCCTTTCCCTGAAAATTAGACCCTAAAGTCATTAGGAGAAGCAGAGGAAGGTATGCGTCACCCTGGTTGGGGGAGTGGCGTTGGCCCAGAGTGGAGTATCATAGCCCTGAGTGGAGTAAGTAGAGTGTCCATGTAGGAGGGCTTCCTGTAGTAGGGAGTCAGAGCCTTATTGAGGGGAGAAGGAAGAGGGTGAGAAGGGCTTCCCTAGAGAGGAGTGGCCCTGGATAGGGAATGACAACCCAAGCAGAGTAAAAAGAGGATCAACTTGGAAGAGCAGTACAGTATGGGATGTCAGAGCCCAAACAGGGTGAAGAGGACATCTGTGCAATAGGGTGGTCTGATGTTGTGTGTCCAACAGGGGGGTGTCCTGTGCAAGATGAGGAAGGAGTTCACATAGGTGTGGGGGATGACCAGGCATGAGGCATTAGGCTTTCAAACCCAACCAGGGAGAGGAGGACCTTCACAAGGGAGTGTGGCCAGGCAGTATCAGAGCCCAAGTGAGGTAAGGAGGGTTTCAACACTACCACTACTGTCTGGACACTACAGTATGTCCATACAGGTGAGCCACCAGGTGCAGAGGTCAAGACCCAAGCAGGATGAAGAGGAAGTCTACGCATGGGGGCAGCCTAGCATGGAGAAATAAGAATCTGAACAGAAGAGGGTTCCATGCAGGCAGGCAGCTAGATGTGGGTGTCAAAGCCTAAGCAGGGTGAGGAGAGTGTTCACACAAGAGGGGCAGATGACATATTGGGGCTCCAGTGTGGTAACAAGAGCATCTGCCCGGGAGGGTTACAAAAGCAGCATTAGGAATCTGGATACCAACAGGGGGATTGGTCAAATAAGTAAATATATTTAGGGTGATAGGAGCAAGTTTTCTCACTCTCAAGTTACAAATATGGAAGGAGAGAAAAATAGAATCCCACTAGAATGAGAATGGAATATTGGTGTGAACTTATGGTTTTCAACATATTTAGATAGAGAAATAAATATAATTATAAATAGGTATATTTATGGGTGTGTGTGTGGTTGTGTGTATATATATATACATGTGTGTATGTGGCTGGAGTTGTAAAAATTAAAAGATGAAACAATAAGCTGTTTACAAGGACCATATCAAAAACACAAGGGCATAGAAAAGTTGAAAGTAAAATTATCAAAAAAGTTATACCATGCAAAAAGCTAGACTAAAGAAGAAATCAACAGCCAAATTTTGAAGAACTTTATCTGACACATTAAGGACTCTGGATTTAACCACCATGATGAGTTGGGTGGTACGAGGTGCAATCTAGTTCACGAGCAAAATAGGTTCATGGGTGAGAAATTCAGTCACTGTGCTGACCAGGTAACGTAAAGAGTGCTAACATTGAGGTAATAACTGTAAAACTAATAAAAGGAGTACAACTCTTTCAACCCTAAGATTGGAGTATTTTTTTTGTCTGAAGGAGGCCAGTTGACTGCTCATGCAATCTAGTTCAAGGTGGCATTTGCTTGGTAAATTCACCAAATCCAGAATCTTTTTGTTTCTCAGAAACACTATCCCAACAGTATCCCAGAGTTTATCAGACTTAGGGAAAATTACTCTGACAAAACTCACAAATGCCTGGTTTATAAAACCAACATGCTAATTCATTAATATTTAATGAGAAGAAAGACACTTATGGGTCAGGCTGACCAGCCTACTCTCTCCCTGTACCTATATTAGAAGCCGTACCAGAAGATGATCTAATGAACTGGGAATTTATGTGGCTTTTCTCTGCTCCCTTCTCTCACCCCAGATCCATTTTCTGCCCTCCTTTGCCTTGCACTATGTCCAGAGAGGCTGGCCTCAATGGACTATGTACACCCCCTTATCCTCCTTGCCAGAGGCTTCTGTTTGAGTTCCACCATTGAGAGGCACCAGCAGGAAATTAGAGGGTGGGAAAAGACAAAAGCTGGGATGTTTCTTCCTTGCTCCCTCCTTGCTTGGTTCCACTTCTCTGGCAGAAACCTCATCTCTCAAGACCACGACTGCCACTGATAATCTCATCATTCGTGCTCCAGCTCCACTCTCACTGGACTCTGGGCCCAGAAACACCATTCCTCCTCCTTGCCCCTTCAATCTGCAGATAAGTAGTAGTTTCTCGTTGTTGCTGGTCTCTGTGGAACACCTCAGGATCCATTGTTAATTCCCTCAACCTGGCCACACTTCTGTAGTTCTCGTCATTGGAATTATCTGGGCTGAATTGTGTTTCCTACAATTTGAATGGGTATACAGTGTTTGCAAAACACCAAGCATTTTCATATTCTACTTAGGGTGACCAATCATCTCAATTTGCACAGGACTGACATGGGACTCAGGACTTTCTGTTTTCCAGTCAGGATAAGTTGGTGACCCTAATCCTACTTGACTTAGCCATATCTTCTTACCATACCTATATGGTTGTTTATTTATTTTTTTCTTGAAATTGGTTCATTTTGTTACCTACTAGTTTTAGAAGAAACTTTAAATCACTACCTCAAATGGAAAACTAATATAACTTCCTTTGATTGATTCAAGAAAATATATTATAGAAACAAAAGTGAATGGAAACTAAGCAATAATATTAAATTTAACTGGAAATTGTTACTTGCAAAGGGACCTAAGCCTGAGGACAGTACTCTCTGTGTATAAAGGGAGATTAGTGAGTTTTAGGCATTAAAGACATACTCACTTCAAAATGAAACTTTCTGTTTAATGTATCAGAAAGTCTGGTAGAAAATGGTAAGTAGATTACATTCTCACCATTTGAGTCCATGTTATTTAAGGATGTGCATATATTACCTGTATCATCTTGTTTATCCCCTGTGGTATGTGCTCAATCCTTTGGATTACAGTGGTTTAACAGATGGTCAAACACTTCACAAAATCAGGCTTACTACTCCGATGTCCCAATCTCCACGGTAGATATAACCAGCAAACTAACTAGATGTTTACGCCGGCCTGACAGGACCCGCTTTACCTCTGGACCGTGCTGGGATGGACATCATCAACAGCTGCTTCTAACTTTATTTCTATGATTCCAAGTCCTATTTTAATGGACAAATTTTTTCTTTGAATACAATAATCCTTTTATCAGGAAATAGTCAAATCTTTTAAACCAGGGAACGATTTGGTCTCTTCAAAGTAACTTTTTAAATCTCTAATCTGATATAGTACAATACGTTTATTACACATTTTAACTCTCAGAATACAATCTGCAATCTTATTTCTTTCCTTTTCATGTTTTTAGGAGGTCACTTACTGCTATATCCCTGTTCTATCTATAAATACAAAATACTCTGGCAACTTGTTGGAGCAAGAGTGAGTAAGTATATGAGCAGTGGCCAGGTCTGGTGTCACAGAAGAGGTGACATTAGAGCTCAGGCTATGAAGATTGATCTGCATTCTCTGGATGGAGAGAGGAAGCAAAGTTAAGAAGGAACAGTATATGAAAAGGCATAGAATCAAGAAAAAATAAAATATATTCAGGGATTGAAAGTAGTTAAATACAGTCTGGGAGGAGATGATTTCCATTTAAACAGTGGATTATCAGAGAACACAGCTCCCCATAAATAAGAGAACCCAAAATATATATAGTAGTAATTAATATGGCATGTAAGTAGAAGACATCAGGATTTGACCCCAGTAAAATAACATTATAAGCCTCCATTTGTAAAACGGGAAATAATAAATAATTCTATCTATTGTGTAGAGTTATGAGGATTAAATTAGATAATATCCTTAGACCAGTGGTTCTCAACTGGGGGCAATTTTGCCCACCTTTGGAAATTTAGTAACATCTGGGGATGTTTTTGATTGTCATGACTAGGCGAGGTAGAGAGGCTGCTACTGGCATCTAGTAGGTGAAGTCAGGGATGCTGCTTAATATCCTACAATGGATAGGACCGCCCCCAACAACAAAGGCATGAGCCTTTGGACCATAACACTAAAGGTGCTGAGGTTGAGAAACACTGACTTAGCCTAATGCGTAACTTATAGTGTGCAGTCAATAAACGTTATCCAGAAGAGGAGGAGGAAGGTAATGAGAAGGGAAAAGTAGGGGGAGAGGGATGATGCTGTACAAAGAAGATGAGTTCTCTGCAGCTGCTTTCTGTTACAGTGAATGCCAAGCCATCATGACCTGCTGTCATCAAGTGCACCCCCTAATCCCAGCCACGAGCTGTCTTGCTACGTGGACAACTGGTCATAGGGTGACTAGATAAGAATTATAGACTGGTGGGCCCTGGAAGAACAGTCAAGCACCTGACCGAAGTGAAGTTTTATAAAACAGGGAGAGTGATCGAACCTCCCTGTAATTCTAACACACAGCCACCATCTGCTGTACTGTGAACAGGTATTTCAGGCCTGAGAACAGCAAACGGCAATACCCAGTAACCAAGGTTGGCAGTTCATTCAGTCTACTAGTCTTGAAATAGTGAATCATCGCAACTCAGGTCTAGTGGACCAGACACATATGCAAAGGGACCATAGCACACTATTTAAACAGGTCTTGCATATAAAATCTGGGAGGTCAAAAGACTTCTGATGATCCTTCAATGCAAAGGATGGTGTGGCAAGCAAAGAATGGCTGAGGGCAAGAACAGAGAATGCCCCATGAGTATATAGCATCAGCGATAGTGTAGCCTTTTTCAAACTAAGCTTCAGCTAACCACACTTTGGCAGAACAAAATACAGAAGCAATGCTCTGCCAACAGAGGCTTGAGCCACAAACCAAAGAGCAATCTGCATGTATATATGATGTGGAAAGAACTGCTCGTCAGATGTTGGTTTTTCTCAGCCACAGCCTTACATGCGGTGGGATCATCTTCAAATTATGAAGGACGGTTTGATTCTTTAACTACCCAGGCATGCAGGGAACTAATGAAGGATAATATCCTATGTTGACAAGTTAATGTCTCAGCAGGGAAGACCAATTAGGAAATGTGTCATTTTGGGTGCTGCCTATACTTCCAGAATCAACTCAGTGTCTTTGTTTGAACTGACATCTTGGCTAAAGGCCGAGGCTCTGGAGTCAGACAGAATTGAGTTTGAATACGAGCTCCACCATTCACTGACTATGCAATCTAGGAAAAGCTACTTAGCTTCTCCAAACACCAATTTCCTCAACGCTAGAATGGGGATGATAATAACGGTTACTTTGCGGAGTTGCAGTGAGGATTAAATGTGATACTTCAGGTAGAATTCCTACCACCACACCCAGCAGAGAGTAACTCTTTGATAAACACCAATTGCCTTGTGGCCATTGGTGTCCATCAAAGAAACCACTTACCTTATTTTCACATCTGATCTCTTATATTTGAGAGCAAAGGACACAGGTCCTGTCAATCATGTTACCTGTTGATAACTATGAATTGGGACACAGGGGTCCACACACACTAAAAAGAGAAGTATGAACAAAAACTGTGACTCATGAACTTGGTCACGATTCTTCCCAGGTGTGGACATGGCCTATCTTCAGTTTTGATATATCTATTCAAGTGTTTGCCCTTCTGCATTCTTTTTCACATCCATATTGTCACCATTTTGAGAAGAAAAAATATATTTCTCTTGAATAATTTCTTCCTCATATTTTTCTTTCTTTGCTATGATACTGGACAACCATGGTAGCAGCCTTCAGATATCAGTCAACCACAGAAGTTCCACAGGGAGAAGGTTGCTATCAGTAACTGCAATCATTCAAGCTCCAGAACTATAATGAAAAACCAAAACCATCTTTTCCTAAAATTTACAAGAAGCTCAGCTATTCCAAACACCATATGCTAGGACATAAATGCCTCTACTGAACATTAAGGGACAGTTTGTTCCCTAAGGAAACACTTGGTAAAATATGTCAGTTTCATAGATAGAAGTAGAGTGGCAATAGTTTAGAATACTAGAGTGAGAGAAAGGAAGAAAAGAAGCATGAGCTTAATTAAATTGGTATTTCCCCTTATTGTTTTGTGACTGGGAATATATCAGTCTTCATTAGTAAATGAAACATGATGAAAAACATCATGAAAGTTAACATTTTTGAGGGATTACTATGTGCCAGGCACTGTTCTGAGTCTTTTACACACATTAAATCACAGCAGTGTATGAGATGAAAATTATGGCACCCTCATTTTGCAAAATGAGGGAAAGAAAGGTTAGAGAGGTAAAATACCACGATTACGTATCTGGTCAGTTGCAGATCTGGGGTTTCAACTCAAGCAGTATGAATCCAGAGCCTTCGCTTTTAACTTCTACACTTTAATACTCCGAATGAAAGTAAAGAAATATCACCTATCAGAAACCATTAAAAATCTAGATGCAACTCATTTCACAAAATAACATTATGAAATGAAACTATGCTCTCATCATATAACAAACGGTTTTGCTTCCAGAGAAAGATTAATGTTGTATTTTAAGGAGAGTAAGGAGAAGTTTTTAATTCACTAGGCTTGGACAGTTAGCCAACAAATCATCCAGAATTTGGAGGTTGTAATGGTCTTAATGGGTATTTTTTTTCTTCCAGTGTTTAACATTTTTACCAGAAAGGAAGATGAGATTTCCTCCAAGCAATTTGACTTAACTACAAAGGACTGTCTTAAATTTTTCTAATTTTTCATTGTCTTATTCTATTTAATTCACAAATTTCCTCAGTTTCTCCTTAAGTGAATAAACCATAAACTCAAGCTTTTTTTCTTATTGGCTCACAAACACCATCTAGCGAAGAAATAGAATAATTACAGAACGGTTCCTACTAGTGATCATTATTTAATCTGTATTAATAAAGCTAGGTTAGCACTATCTTACCATTGTTCTAAAATAAAATGAGATTTGTTAAATGCAAATGTTATGCCTAAGGTTAAAAATATTATGTATTTCAAGTTTTGTTATTGTTTTGGATTTTTAGAAATTGAGAATTGTCTTGCTTTCTATTTCCAACTCCTACTGGCCTTTCTATTATCAATGACTATGGGTCCTCAGACAGCATCTTAAGTGGCACATTCCGCTGTAACAATTTCCCAGGATGGTTTTTGAAATTTAGTTTTCCATATGAGCCCATGCTCTGCTTTCTTCTTCCTACTTTTCATTTATCATGCTAAAATGTTTTTTAAAAAATATTCGCCTAACCATTTCTCAAGGACAATCTCTGCCCTCAAGAAGCTCACCATCCAGTAGATGTGGACTTTAGGGAAATAAAATATTACAGGTGTATGACAGAGTATAGTATAGAGTAAAATTAATCAATTCTAATCAGAAGGGTCAGATAGAATTGGTTGCTATTTTGCAATTTTGTCAGAGGGCAAGGAGCACATCTTATTTTACAGAAGAGCACTCTTAGTCAACCTCCACTTAACCAACTCACCACATTAACTGAAGCTCTCCATTATGTCTGTAAAATATACTGACTCATGCCCACTGCACACTCAATGCTTAAGGCCAGAATGCTATTGTAAAATACCAATAAACTTCTGTTCCTACCAGCTGAATTGAAAGCTTAACAAGAGGCAATTGGATCTTGTTCCCAAATATATTTATGCCAGTTTCAGTTGTAGTTACACGATATTAATTACACAATTTAAGTAAATTGTGTAATTTAATCAATCAATCAAATATAAGTTCAAAAATTGGTGTCAAGTTAAGTGGGACTGAGACAACTATAGAATATTGGGGGGAAATCATAAAAATATAGAATTGTTTTCAAATTATTTGAAGATGTTTTTAGATTTCTGCTCTAATTTTTTTAAAAACCTGGAAATCTTAGGAGTGATATCAGCATCATGACAGAGTGAACTTGCCCAGGGTTCTCTCCCCTCCAACATACAATGAAAAAGGACAACCATACTCCAACAGAGGACATCCTAACACAATGCAAAAATATCAAAGAGACATGCAGCCATACGATGGAGGGCAAAGAGGCTGGAGCACCCCTCAGAGGAGCTGAACAGGGTAAGAGAGAATTTCACTCCCTTCCCTAAAGACTGCGATCTGCAATGGAGGGAGGCTCCAAGAGGGAAAGAACAGGGGAGGGGATATTCGTTCTCAGGAACATCAAGGACCCCCAAGGGCCCATGAAGCCTAGAGAGAAGACCTCTACTGAGACAAGAGCTTTCACAGGGGCGGGGGGAAGGTTGATCTCATCAAATGAACACCCCAGGAGGGCAGATAGCGAGAGAAGAGCAAGAAAGCCCAGAGAACAATCAGGAGAAAGCATCCCTCCCCTCAACAGCCCCACACCTGCTCCACTGCCTGGGATCCCGGCTGAAGGCAGAGGGCTCAGAACACATGGCTCTTGACCCCCACCCAGTGATGATAAGTGGTAACTGTAACCAAATAATATCAGGATGCATAAGATCCAAACCACCTCCTCGAGCAATATCAAAAATTATATCAAATCTCCAGACTAGAGAGAAAACGACAAGTACCCAGAATTCAGTCCTGAGGACAGAGAAATATATAATCTAATGAATCTAATGAATGTAATCTAATGACAATGAATTCAAAATAGCTATCATCAAAAAACTCAATGAGGTAAAAGAGAATGTAGAGAAACAAATCAATGAGTTCAGGAGCTACTTCACAAAAGAGATTGAAACTATAAAGAAGAATCAATCAGAAATATTAGAGATGAAAGACACAATGGAAGAGATAAAACAAAATACAGATTCCCTGAATGCTCAAGTGGACATCATAGAGAAGTATATCAGCATAATGGAAGATAGACATGTTGAAATGCTCCAGACAGAGAAGGAGAGAGAACTAAGACTAAAAAGAAATGAAGAAAGTCTGTGAGAAATATCTGGCTGAATTAGGAAATGCAACATAGGAATTATAAGTATTCAAGAAGGAGAAGAGAAGGAGAATGGAGTGGAAAGCATGTTCAAAGAAATAATAGCAGAGAACTTCTCAAACCTAGGGAAAGAGAGGGAAATCTGTGTGGAAGAGGCTTCCAGATCTCCTAGATATGTCAATGTAAAAAGACCTACTGCAAGATATATAGTAGTAAAACTGGCAAAAATCAATGACAAAGAAAGAATACTAAGGGCAGCAAGGCAGAAAAAAATAACCTACAAAGGAACCCCTATTAGGCTTTCAGCAGATTTCTCTGCAGAAACCTTACAAGCTAGGAGAGAATGGAATGACATATTACAATCTTTAAAAGACAAAAATTTTCAACAAGAATACTCTATCCAGCAAAAATATCCTCCCGATATGATGGAAAAATAAAAAATTTCCCAGACAAACAAAAGCTAAGGGAGTTTGTAGTCATGAGACCTCCTCTCCCTACAAGAAATCCTCAAGAAGGTCCTCATACCTTAAAAAAAAAAAAAAGGAGGAGAAAAGGGTCACAAAGCACAGAATAAGGAGATAAATAGGTAGGCAGAATCAGAATAAGATAGCAAATACTCAAGTACAGCAGTAAAGATAAAAGGAAGGAAAACACCAAAAACAAAGGTAATCTTGTCATTATACCCACAAACTCACAACACAGGATGGAAGAAGATGGGAGAAAAACAACTTAGTAGTGGAGGGGGAGAGGGACTGAATCGGTTTAGACTAAGGAAATAAGAGGCCATCAGAAAATGGACTATCTTACACACGAGATTCTGAATACAAAATTCATGGTAACCAAACAAAAAAGCAGAACAGAGACACATATAATAAATAAGGAGAAAACAAAGAAACACATCATAAAAAACTACATAATTCAATGGGTAGACCAAAACACACAAGATGAGCAAGAAAGGAAATGCAGGAGAACCAGAAAACGAGTGATAAAAATGACAGCCTTAAGCCCTCATATATCGATAATCACCCTAAACATAAATGGATTGAATTCTCCAATAAAAAGACACAGAGTGGTGAGATGGATTAAAGAACAAGATCCAACAATATGCTGCCTCCAGGAAACACATCTCAGCTGCAATGACAGAGACAGGCTTAAGTGAAGGGACGGAAGATGATACTCCAAGCTAATGGCAAACAAAAGAAAGCAGGTGTCACAATACTTATATCAGACAAAGTAGACTTCAAGATAAGACAGTTAAAGAGACAAAGAGGGGCAGTATATAATGATCAAAAGGACACTCCATCAAGAAGAAATAACACTTATAAATATCTATGCACCCAACACAGGATCAGCAAAGTTCATAAAGCAACTATTAACAAACCTAAAAGAGATATTAATAATAACACAATAATAGTAGCGGACCTCAACACTCCACCCACATCAATAGATAATCATCCAGATGGAAAATCAACAAGGAAACAGTGGAATTAAATGAAAAGCTAAACCAGTTGCTCTTAATAGACATATATAGCACTCCATCCAAAAACAGCAGAATACACATTCTTCTCAAGTGCACCCAGAGCATTCTCAAGGATAAACCATATGTTGGGGAAAAAGGCAAGACTCAATAAACTGAAGAAAATTGAAATAATAACAAGCATCTTTTCCTATCACAATACTATAAAGCTAGAAATTAATTACAAGAAAAAAGCTGAGAAAGGTACAAAGATGTGGAGACTAAACAACATGCTATTGAACAAGCAAGGGATCGTTGAAGAAATTAAAGGAGAAATCAAAAAATATCTAGAGACAAATGAAAATGATAACATACCATACCAACTTATATGGGATGCAGCAAATCCATATTACAAGGAAATTCATCACAATACAGGCTCACTTTAACAAAAAAGAAAAATCCCAAATAAGCAATCTCAAATTACACCTAACTGAATTAGAAAAAGAAGAACAAACAAAGCCCAGAGTCAGCAGAAGGAGAGAAATAATAAAAATCAGAGCAAAAATAAATTATATTAAAACAAAAAAGGCAGTAGAAAGGATCAATGAAACAAAGAGCTAGTTCTTCGAGAAGATACATAAAATTGACAAACCTCTAGCCAGACTGACAAAGAGAAAAAGAAAGAAAGCTCAGATAAACAAAATTAAAAATGAAAGAAGAGAAATAACAACGGACACCACAGAAACACAAAGGATTATAAGAGAATATTGCAAAAAACCATATGCCAACAAAATGGATAATCTAGAGGAAATGGATAAATTCTTAGACTCTTACAACTTCTCAAAGCTGAATCAAGAAGAAACAGATAATCTGAATAGACCAATCACAAGGAAAGAGATTGAAAGAGTAATCAAAAGCATCCCAGCGAATAACACCCCAGGACCAGATGGCTTCCCTGGGGAATTCTACCAAACTTTCAGAGAGGATTTAATACCTATGTTTCTCAAGCTATTCCAAAAAATTAGAGAAGATGGAATGCTTCCTAACACATTCTAGAAGGCCAACATCACTCTGATAACAAAGCCTTACAAGGACAGCACAAAAAAAGGAGAACCACAGACCAATATTGCTGATGAACATAGATGCAAAAATCCTCAAAAGAAATTTGGGGAATCAGAATTCAGCAATACATAAAAAGGATCATACATCCTGATCAACTGGGTTTTCTACCAGGGACACAAGGGTGGTTCAACATCAGCAAATCAATCAACATGATACACCACATCAACAAATTGAGGAATAAAAACCACATGATCATCTCAACAGATGCTGAGAAAGCATTTGACAAGATCCAACAGTGATTTATGATAAAAATTCTTAACAAAATGGGAATAGAAGGAAATTACCTGAACATAATAAAGGCCTGTATGACAAACCGACAGCCAACATCATACTCAATGGGCAAAAGCTGAATGCCATCCCCCTGAGAACAGGATCAAGACAAGGATGCTGACTCTCACCACTCTTACTCAACATAGTACTGAAGGTTTTGGCCAGAGCAATTAGGCAAGAGAAAGGAATCCAAAGGGGAATGAAGAAGTGAAATTGCAGACAACATGATCTTGTGTATAGAAAACCCCAAAGAATCCATCAGAAAACTAATAGAAATAATTAACAACTAAAGTAAAGTTGCAGGTTACAAAATCAACTTACAAAAACCAGTTCCTTTTCTATACTCTAATAACAAACTTACAGAAAGAGAACTCAAGAATACAATTCCATTTACAATCGCAACTAAAAGAATAAAGTACCTAAGAATAAATTTAACCAAGGAGGTGAAGGACTTATACAATGAAAACTATAAAACATTACTGAAAGAAATTGATAACGACATAAAGAGATGGAAAGAGATTCCATGCACATGAATTGGAAGGATAAACATAGTTAAAATGTCCATACTAGCCAAAGCAATCTACAGATTCATTGCAATCCCAATCAGAATCCCAACGACATTCTTCATGGAAATAGAACAAAGAATCCTAAAATTCATATGGGGAAACCAAAGACCCCAAATTGCTAAGGCAATCCTCAGAAAATAGAACAAAGCTGGAGGCATCACAATCCTTGACTTCAAAATGTACTACAAAGCCATAGTGATCAAAACGGCATGGTACTGGTACAAAAACAGGCACACAGATCAATGGAACAGAACTGAAAGCCCAGAAATAAAACTGCACATCTACAGACAGCTCATCTTCGACAAAGTTGCCAAGAACATACAATGGAGAAAAGATAGTCTCTTCAATAAATGGCATTGGGAAAACTGGACAGCCACATGCAAAAGAATGAAAGTAGACCATGATCTCACACCATACACAAAAATAAACTCAAAATTGAGCCAAGACTTGAAGATAAGTCCTGAAATCATAAAACTTCTGGAAGATAATATAGGTAGTACACTCTTTGACATCAAACTTAAAAGGATCTTTTCAAATACCATGTCTTCTCAGCAAGGGAAATAAAAGGAAAAATAAACAAGCGGGAGTTCATCAGACTAAAGAGCTTCTGCAAGGCAAAAGAAACTAAGATCAAGGGGCCAGACCGGTGGCACAGTGGTTAAGTCTGCACGTTCCACTATGGGGGCCCAGGGTTTGCCAGTTCGGATCCTGGGTGTGGACATGGCACCTCTTGGCAAGCCACGCTGAGGTAGGCGTCCCACATATAAAGTAGAGGAAGATGGGCACGGATGTTAGCTCAGGGCCAGTCTTTCTCAGCAAGAAGAGGAGGATTGGCAGCAGATGTTAGCTCAGGGCTAATCTTCCTCAAAAATAAAAAAAATTTTTTTAAAACTAACTAGGATCAAAACAAAGAGAGAACCCACCAATTGGGAGAAAATATTTGCAAATCATCTATCGGACAAGGGGTTAATATCCACAATATATAAGGAACTCACGCAACTGAATGATAAAAAAAAAACAGCCTAATCGAAAAATGGGCAGAGGATACGAACAGACATTTTTCCAAAGAAGATATACAGATGGCCAATAAACACATGAAAAGATGTTCACCATCACTCATCATCAGGGAAATGCAAATCAAAACTACAATAAGATACCAACTTATGCCCATTAAAATGGCTATAATCACTAAGACTAAAAACAGCAAATGTTGGAGAGGGTGTGGAGAAAAGGGAACCCTCATACAATGCTGGTGGGAATGCAAACCGATGCAGCCACTACGGAAAACAAAAAAGTAAAATTCCTCAAAAAAGTAAAAATAGAGCTACTATACGACCCGGCTATCCCACTACTGGGTGTCTACCCAAACAACTTGAAACCAACAATCCAAAGCAACATATGTACCCCTATGTTCACTGCAGCACTATTCACAATAGCCAAGACGTGGAAACCATCCAAGTGTCCATCGACTGAAGATTGGATAAAGAAGACATATATATATATGCTACTCAGCCACAAAAAAAGACAAATTCACCCCATTTACAAGAACATGGAAGGACCTGGAGGGAATTATGCTAAGTGAAACAGGCCAGACTGAGAAAGACAAACACCAGATGATTTCACTCATATGTGGAATATGGAAAAACACATGGACAAAGAAAATAGCTCAGTGGTTACCAGGGGAAGGGTGGGGGGGTGGGCACAAGGGGCGAAGGGAGCACTTATGTGGTGATAGTGAAGACATAATGTACAACTGAAATCTCAGATTGATGTAAACTATTATGAATTCATTAAAAAAAAACAAACCTGGAAATCGTAGCTGATGCTTATGGTGATGTTTTACACAATAAAGACAATGTACAGCATTCCTAGGATCTCAAACTTTAAAAGAAAGTAAACAATAGGTTATAAAAGGATTCATAACAAGAATAATATTAAGAAGTGACACAGAGGTATAAGAATAGTGTTAAAGACAAAAGTACAAAATGAACTCAAGATTGTGGGAAAATAGAACAATAAACTAGGCTCTTTAAATTGTATTTAGAGGAAAATGAGAGCACGAGAAGTGCAAGTCTTTGGACTATGGTAGATGATGCCATAATAACAAGGAGCAGAAAGAAAGTCAGTTTCCTCGAATCCTATTTTCCTTTCTTCCTTGTAGAGTGAACTTTAGCTGGAAAAGAGAGGACTTTATAAAGAACCTACTAACTCCTCTAAAATGTGCCCAAATAAGACTTGTACGTGCTATATCCAAGTATAATTCCAGAACATCCCCTGAGATTGCTGAATCTCTTGTCAACCATCTTTGAAGAATCAAGACAAACAGGAGAAATGGCACAAGATTGACAGTGGGCAAATTTATTCTTCACCTTCCAAACATGGTAAGAAGTAGATATTGTAAATAATGTACTGGAAATATGCTTGTCATCCTCAACTACATTCTAGAACAAATTAATAAAATCTCAGACTATGAGCATTTTAAAAATGAACAATGTTGAGTATGAATCATGGTTAGGTCATAGGAAACAAGTCCTACCCAAACTAACTCATTTCTGTTTTTGTAGGTTTATTAGGTTAGTCAGTTTCCTATTTCTGTGTATTTTTAGAAGACATTTGACAAAACTTTGAAAGATACCCTTCTGGACAAAAAGTGAAGAAATGTGAGTTCAAAAGATTTATTGCTGTTTGTACCTAAATTGTCGTGATCAATAGGTCAAACATAGCCCCAGAGAAGATTCTGTAGCACACGTTGTCCAGTTGCATCATAAGCCCTATGAAAAGAGGAAATTTTTTTTTCCTCAATGAATTCAATGAGAAAATGGATGTCATACTTGCAAGTGACACAAAGTTAGAAGGAAGGGTCAACACTTTGGATGGCAGACTCAGGATCCTGATACTAAACGTCAGAAAATGGGCCCAAATGAGTCGTTTAAAAAAAAAATTACAGAATGTAAGTGGGAGAGAAATTAATTATCAGCAGCATGTGTGGAAAAAAAATTAAGGATTTTAGTTAAGTCCACTATGAGAAAAAGAAGTGTCAAAGAGGTAATGTGCTCACAGTCGATATTAATTACAGTAGTTGGTACCCAAGAGAGGAGACATTTTCCACAGTGGCTGGTCAATGGTGTCAAATGTGACCAAGGTAGACAAAAAAGTGAGATTACATTTGGTGATAAGGGCGTTGCGTTGACTTTCAAGAGAGTGATTTCCGCTAAATAATTAGTGTCGGCACCAACGATCAAGGTTTTTGCAGAGTGTAGAGAGTGTAAGCAAAAGTAAACTACCCATCTGGGAGCTTGGATTGGTAAAGGAAAGAAAATAACTTTTAAATACAAAAGATCAACTAATACTGGATTAATGTTAACTTCTCTCATTTTAAAAAACTTTGATAATTTCATGCAGTTTACAGCAAAAAACAAAACTATAATGAAAACTCAAGAGCTCTCTGCTTAGTGTCCTTGGATTATTATCCAGCTTCAGCAATGCTCTGCCTCTAACAATCGATACGTTTTTGTATTTTATTTTACTTTTACATTTATTATATAAATAAGCATAACAGAAAGACTAGTTCTGGGATAATATAGAGGAACCAGAATATAGCTTAGCAGAATTGTTGGGCTAATGAAAAGAAGAGAGGAGTGTAAACTGTGAGCAACTGAGACAGAAAGACAATTTTCTTCAAAAACTCCATCAGCTCTACTGTAAGAAGAAAGCTCTGCAGGGAACATGGACCAGCATGGGACAAAGAAGAAGGTCAGAAGATGATCAAGAACCCAGAGAGTAACAAAGAGGACCAGGAATAGAGGTAGGACAGAGATACTGCCCGGATCAGACTAGACCACAGGCTTCATCATTTTCTAGGAAGGAAGGAGTGGTAGTTAACACCAGAACCATGTCGTGCTTTTGTAGTTGAATTGTTTGTAGCCTGTTGTGTGGATGTGTATGATTAGGTACCTAATAAGATCTACAGCTACACCATTAAAAGAGAGAAAAAGAAAGAAAAGGAAAACTCAAGAGCAGCCTGCATTTAAAAAACGAGTAGTTCCTCTGCTAGGAGTGAAGCACACGATCCTTCTCATGGCATCACACCAAAATGACAGATTCTGTGTTTCCAAAAGGTGAAGAAATCTTTTGGAAAAACGGACTGCCAAACATATGCATGAAGTTAAGCAAATGTCAAACTGGTACATTAAACTGTACTTCTCTGCTTCTTTGTTTAGCATCCTGAAGAGCTCACAAATTACGAGAAGTTCCCAATTTACCAAGATGTTGTTTTGTAAAAGTGAGTTGGCAAACTAGTTCTATGACAGCATAGTATTGTGGTTCAGAGTGGAGCCAGACGCCCGGGTTCAAATCCTGACTCTACCACCTACATAATTGAACTCTAAGTGGTCACATCTGTACAATGGGTTACCTACTCAAAGGATTGTTCTGTTGTGATTAGTGAGTTATTACATTGAAAGTCTTTAGAATCATCCCTGGTATCGAGTGAGTATTCAATGAATGTTAGCTATTATTGTAATTAGCATGCTTGTAGGAACAGGAACACAGTAAGTATTTCCTAGAACAAGAGGATCATAGGGCTACAGTTATGGCAAAGGCCAGGAGACAGGTCACCAGGCATTTGGTAAATGGCTATACCTCTCCATACGCCCAAGAGGAGACCTCTCTAGGTTACATCTCCAAAGTGTTTAGCAGAGCACACTTAAATTCCAAAAAGCATGCTAAAAAAATAAATAAATAAAAATGCTTAAATTTAAAAAGTCAGTGATCAGATGAAAATTGGAAATGCTATATATTATATCTTTTATTCTTGAAGAGTGATAGTGCATATTATCAGTCCAGTGATTAAAAAGGAAAAAATACTGTTAGATTGTGTTTAATCCAACATTTCCTAAACTTTTGTGACCATAGAACTCATCTTTCTCTTACCTGCCATTAGCATCACATTTCAGGAAATACTTCTCCAGGACAACTACTTCCCAAATATTCTAAACCGAAAATCAAAGAGCAGTTATCCCTAAGGAAATAAAAGTGGAGGCTCCTGACTCACAAACCCCAGAGAATTACAAAAATGCTATTCATAAGTTGAATATTGGTTAAATCATGATTGCTATTCTCACTCAATCCATTCAAAGTCAGAATAGCAATGTTAAAGCAAAACATGAAGGGGCTGGCTCTGTGGTTAAGTTCACGCACTCCACTTCGGTGGCCCAGGGTTTCACCAGTTTGGATCCTGGGCACGGACCTAGCACCACTCATCAAGCCATGCGGAGGTGGCATCCCACATAGCAGAACCAGAAGTACCTACAACTAGAATATACAGCTATGTACTCGGGGGGCTTTGGGGAGAAGAAAGAAAAAAGAAAAACAAGCTTGGCAACAAATGTTAGCTCAGGTGCCAATCTTTAAAATAAATAAATAAATAAATAAATAAAGCTCCAACGCATCCTTTTTTCCTGCTCGTCTTAATAAACCCACTACAAATAACTTTTCTGTTTAAGTTAATTATTACAGGCTTTAAAGGAGATAAATCTGAGAACTGCAAAGTGTATTAAAGCATTATAGTTCTTCCTTCATAAATCCAAAATTGTTTAATTATAGAAGAAAGGGAATCTTTTAACTATTATTGCATGGAAAAACAGGAATAATATTTATGGCAGCCCAGCAATGTTTTTACAATGCAAGCTAGTGCTCATGTTAGCTCTCATTAGTTTTCTTGCTTCTGGGAATGTTTTTATTTGTGGGTTAGAATTTAAATGGGTAAAGCATCGTAAGGGAGCCCACATTGCTCTAATAAGTCTTAGTTTCAGCATAGCAATCTTAGCTTTAATTTTCCCTCTTGAAACATCTCATAGAGCTTTTAGAATTCCATGTGCCTGCTTTCTTGCCCACACTAGTAATAAAACACCCAGTCCAGGCACAAAAATTTCTAAAGTAAGAGAGTTTAATTGTTCACAATCTCAGTTCATTCATTCATTCATTTAACAAACATGTATCGAGTACATTCCAAGTGTCAGAATATATGCTAAGTATCGTGGGCAAAAATAGACAAGATCTCTATCCTCTTGGAGCTTATGGTCCGGGGGCGGGGGGAGGAACAATATAACCACTTACAAAAAATGTTGAATTGAAATTACTCCGAAGGAGAGATATTTGGTTCTATGAGCACCTATAATAGGAGAATTGACTTAATCAGGGGGTTCCAGAACACTTCCCTAAGAAAGTACACATGGAGGCAGGAGCTGAAGGAAAAGCAGTAGTTAACTGCATGACAAAATAGAGGAAGAACCCAGCAGGCAGAAGTAAGCATGTGGGCAAGGGCCTAGCACACAGTCCCTCTCAGTGAGCCGTTTCCTAGGAAAGCAAAGGAACAAACTAACCCTGGCTCAATGGCGAATGACAGAGAATAACATTATGTGTCCTGGGATAGGTGCATGGTCATTCTTGGAGATGGAAATTCTTAGCTTAGGGGGAAAAAATTCATTATTTAAATAACGTTGAAATTTCAAGTATCAGGACAGGCTGATAAAGAAGATATTCTGAGGTAAGCAGGGGTTCCCTGTGTCTCCCCTCTCATGCTACCTAGAATAAGGGCCATCCATCCTCCCTTGCGAAAAGGGGAAGTAGAGACAATGGAAAGAAATAAGAAGGAATCTAAGGAAGGGGTAAAAAGGGTAAAATAATAATAATAATAATAACTTAGAACTAAGTTATTGCATAGTTTTTTTTTTAAGAAGAAGGAACAGTTGGTTATTAATGCTCTGTCATAGCTTGTCTCAGTCTTCCATTGCTGTGTAACCAACCACCCCTAAACAACAGTTTGTTATGTCTCAGAATTCTGTTTGTTAGGAATTCTGGCAAGGTTCAGCTGGTGCTTCTCCTGCTCCATGGATGTTGCTCATGCAGCTGCCTTCAGCTGGTGAGTCTGAGACAACCCTTAATCTTCCAAGACTCTCCAGGTTGCCTCTCATGATTCAGCCCAAGTTTCTGTATAGCATGGCAACAGGCTCCCAAAACGGAGCTTTCCAAAAGGCCAAGCCCCAAGGCACAAGCACTAATCAAGCTTCCATCTGCATGTCACGTGCTAATGCCTCACTGGCCAAAGCAAGTCACACGGTCAAGTCCAGAGTCAAAGAAAGAATGCTTTACAAATGCAAGAGCAAGTGCTCTTGGAATTACTAAAAACGGTGTCACTCTTTCTCTCTATGTGTGCATATACTATCACCAAAGCAACATTAAAAATATTTCGCCTCCTCCTTTTATTGTGTCTGCAAACTTTCTCCACACACACCCCCACTCCCTGCCACAAAGAAAACAAATTTTACAAGTGTTTCAAGTCCCCCGTGGCATTAAAGTGTGCTCTTTGGAAAAAGCAATCATTTATATGAAAGAGTCATTAACCAAATTCATCATTCGATCCTTTTGTAAAAGGCAATGAAATGTGAGTCACTCAATTTTGATATTTGTCAGGAGAAATGGTTGAAATTATTAAATGAGACATTTGATCGCCTGTAATTTCAATGACTTATACCATCCCAATTCCTCATCGCTACTAATAAGCACAAATTGGCTACATTAGCATTCATGAGATGTTGTAAGGGAATTGTACCAGTGAAGTTTCAATCAGGGAAGCAGAAGCACTACGAGTGACAGGGAAGAAGAGATTTACTAGGAATTCAACTTTACACAATTGTAGATGCTAGTGAAGAAGTTTATGAAAGGTTATGGGCTCTGTTTCTGGTGATGGGCCTGAAGTGACTATGGGTGAGCAGGCTGACAGCCAGCTGTGAAGTGGGCAAGAGCAAGGACAAACTGGAACCTTCGTCTGTCTCTCACACTCAACCACACAGGTGACCTGCAGAAGCTGGTGCCCTTCACCAGCGAGCTGTACACGTGCCTTGCCCAGAATGTCGAGAAACTGAAAAGAGCGATCCAGTCGAAGCAAAAGCATCTGGGGTCCCAGATGGTGTGCAAGGCCAACAAGTGGGCCTGGAGATGAGTCACAGTGTGAACGGAGCTGCAGCAGTACTCAGGACTCTGACCAAGCCTTCAGAATGAAATGGTTGCTGCTTCACTTCGTCTGCCAAATCTCACACAGTTTCTAACTTACAATCAGACAAAGAAGGAAATTCTGGGAAATCTACTTCCAGCTTAGCTAAGTTGACATAAAACTACAAAAACTATGCTCATCACCCATCAGAAACAGGGCTGCTTCTTGCCTGATAGACTGATCTTCTGAAATCAACCCAGAAGGCAAAGAAAATCCCAGACCTCAGAAAGAGGTGGAGGCAGTAGGACTACTGAAGTGCTGCTCCCCAGTATTAACTGACTCAATATTTTCCTGGTAGCCTGAGCCTTCTGTCTCACAAAGAACAGAATTCCTCCTTCCCTCTTGCTCTGACTAAGATGGGGTAAGTACTGTAAAGAATACTAGGAATATTATTTTTTATTTGACTTTTGCTTGACAGCAGTATAAGGGAGATTAGTCAGTACCAAAATTGACAAATGACTATTGAAAGGCAGTAAAAAACAAAGTGATTATTCCAAGAGTCATGACCCCAAGACTCCTCCTCACAATAACCCAAAAAATGGTAGTGCCCTAGCACAAGAATGTTATTTATAAAAAAATCAATATTGTGTTACGTATTTGAAGAGAATTACTTCCTTTGAAATGTCTTGATTCGGTGAATTTTCACATGCTTTCTCCTCCATTTAAAACGCCTGTTTCTTCCTTGTCTGACTAACCATCTCTTATTCAACTTCCAGAACCCTTCTCTGCAAAAGCTCCCCAGAAGTCCCTACTCTTACCCCAGGCAACAATAATCATTTTCATCTATGAGCTCCATCCATAACTTGAAAATCATTTAAATTTTGCACTTGCACCAAATTATAATTTTACTGTCTTTATGTGTATCCCACACTACATTGCAAGGGACCATGTCACATGTATCTGCAACCAGGCACAGCACACAAAACACAATAAATACTAACTGGTTGGGCTTGTCATTGCCACTTGATCATATATTTTATAGATGGGAGACCAAACCAAGTCAATGGTGGGGGAAACAGAATTAAAAACATTTCAAGTACTAGTTTCTAATTTCTCACATCTTCTTATAATCTAGAAAATGTCATTCACTGCTACCATTAGCTCTTTTTATGGCCTCATTTTAATTGTAACTCCTCACTCCACACTCCTTCCAAAAATCTCATGTCAGTGGTCTCTCTGACTCTCTGCCCCTTTAACATCACCTACCTCCATTTGGAAACTAAAAGAATTACTGTAGTTTGGGTTTTACCCATCTCACAAATGCTCTTTTGGTCTCTCTTTTCCCAGGGGTCTTTTCCCCTCATCTCACAGGAAGTGAATGGCCCCACGTGCTCATCAATGGTCACTTTACTCTTCTCACCCTGTGTCCCACCTTGCCCAGCTCCTCTCCTCCCACAGGCTCATATATCAAGAACATCTATGATGCTAACCTCTACCTTATTGCCCATGTTCTCCCTTGCAGCCTGTTCTAATTTCATGCTCAGGTGATGGCATAAAAATATTTATCATGGCAGTTTTAAACATGTTTATCTTCTTTGTTCCATTTTGCTCAACATCTTTTATTTCTGTGGGGGAAAAAAATATTATTCCAAAGGATCAAAAGCTTATATATAAAATAGGAACCATGACATTTATTGAAATGACTAAGCACTGGTAATTTGAGGAAAAAAGCTAATGAATTGGCAGAAGATATGGTTCTTGTTGTTCCCTCTGCCACAGAGTAATTCTGAGACGATTGTGATGCTTTGTGCTCCAATGAAAATTACAATTAACATACACAGAAATCACTATTTAAAAAAATACTTCATCAGTACTAAAAAATTAGATGGGCTAAAATTGCTAACTTGTATTCTTAAAAGGCAATAATTATCAAAAGAGCTGTGTTTTGACCTTTCTGTCTTTGTTTCAGATGTGCTCCAACTATGAATGAATGTTTCTTTTCAATTTTTGGCTATAGATTTAATACCAAAGCACTTTCGATAAAGTAGTAGAAATTAGATGATAGCACATTTTACATTCCTCACAGGGCAATGAGGCAAAAAAAACCCTTCCCCAAAACAACTCAATGTCTTATGAAATTTTTTAAAATAACAGATTCCTGCAGCAATTCAGTTAGGCTCAGGAGAATAATTCAATGGCTCTTCCTTAAAATTTCTTTGCTTGAAGCATTTGTATCAATTCTATTTCAAATTATTTAAGTGATAGAGTACCTACTACTTTTTTTGTAGAAATAACATAAATATTCCATTCTCATACAAAAGCTTTAAAAAGTTTCACCCCCAAATATAAATTGTAGTAACAGGAGAAATTGGCCAAAATATGGCACACATATCCTCCATCTTGTGTGCTTCTTCCTTGCCATTCCATATTACTTTAAACATCTTGTAACTTTTTATTTCATTTAGACCAAAGAAGAATTAGAGGATGTCAGTTTGCAAAGATAGTAGTAACCAAGACAGATAGGACCATATACATATCAGGATGAAGACCGAGGACCCAACCCTCTCCAACTTTGATGTTTTGTAATTCACCTTGCTCTCCACATCACTTTGCCTCTGAATGAAGATGTGTCCCCAGGAGTAGGAGGAAGAGAAGGAAACACCCTGAATTAAGGTCAAGTTTCCACTACCAGGGAAAATGGGAGCTCAAGAGAGGAATTAAGTTCAGTTATAGAAAAATAAAGTCATATTTTGGCACATCTGAGTCTGTAGCCAGGGAGATGACAGTTCACAGCAAAAAGCTTTGACTTGACTGTCAGGTGGGAAGGTGTTGAAGGTCAAAGCAGGCAAGGAGGTGTAGCTGGCATGGTCCTGGAAAGCAAAACCCAGAAAGGTAGAGGATCTGCTGCAAAGCCTTCTTTATTCTGCTACTAAGTAGGAAGCATCCTCAAGATTTAGGCTTTTGTGTATGAGGCAAAAATGGCAGCAGCTGCTTAGAGAGAACGGGTGGAAGGACAAATCATGACTGGATAAGGAGTAACTTTTGTTGAGATATGTAAAAACAGCAGACATTTGTTTCCTCTATGAAATTCACATTTCTCCCTGTCCTTTTGTAAGTGGTTGGCATCTTCTTGCTGAAATTTTGACTGGGTTTTTAAAAAAATATTTAAGTAGTTTAGTATGATATGGTTCTTCCCTCTTATGAGTGCCATCCTTTCCTTTAGCTATTTTTGTCTAACATTGACAGAGTGGTTAAGAGGACCTTAACCACTGGGTTAACCCACTGCCTAACCTACTAGGTTAGCCCACTGCCAGATCTGGGTTTAAGTCCCACTGTGTAATTTTCTATTATAGGATGCACTGAAAACCCACAGGAAGTTGTCTAGCACAAAATGAGTACTCATTAACTAGTAGCTACTGTTACTATTACCCACTCATTGAGCTACTAAAATGAATGAGGGGGAGTCTGTCTATCTGGAATTTTTTTCAAAAAGCTAAGTCAAACTTCCAGATAATGGGTCCTGAACAGAAGTCAACGCAGAACCCACATAAAAATGTGCTCCCCTCTCTCCCTCTGCCATGCACGACAATATATTTATTAAAATACCTTTGTGCTTAGTTTATCAAAAGGTGATACACTCTAAAAATGTAGGCAAGATCAAAAGTAATTCATCATGTAGAAAACAGTAATACCTTTTATGGTGATGCCATTATCCAACTACTCATCCTGGTTCATCACTAAAATTCACCCTTTGGCGCTGTTTACACAGATAGTATTCTGGGTTGAGATGCATTACAGCAAGGACCAAAACCAGTACAGGTATTCAGAAATTCTTACATGTGCAGTATCCCCATAAGATGTTCTGTTACAGTCCTTGAATGTTCTATTGGTCTCACTTACAATCACGATTCTAATCTTTCTAAGACCTGTAATTATACCCAACACTAATGAAGCACTAATACAGTTATTCCCAATCAGATACACGGGTGTGGACCTGAAGTATATCTAAGCTTCCATGCCCATATATATCCCAATGGGACGAAAGATTTGCAAGAACAAAATTTTCCATGAATCAGTAAAGCCCTGAAAGCTTCAAAAGGTCTTTTCTAGGAGTGATTTCTGAAGCACAGTGTTCCTGTAAATTCTGAGAGTAGTGACAAAACATTCTAAAGATAAAGCCACCGCATTCTGTTTCCTCCCTGCTGACATAACACAAAGTGGTTATCAAGTGATGCATTCTCCCATTTTTCTGGAGAAGTGTAGATGGGACCTTTCAGTTCTAAACCAGTGATGCTGCTGCCTGTGTGTGTGGTAGAGGACTAGAATCACGAGGTCTGAATAGAACTAACCCAGGCACAAGACCCTGCTCTACTAGTTTAAGCTCTGTACTCTTGCGGAAAGTGGACTCCTTAACAGGGAGAAAGAAAGGGAAAAAAAGACAAGACTGGCTGATAGCAACTCACCGGGTTTTGGAAAATCAGTTCCTAAAGAGGACTGACTGGTTTAGATAAAAGTTCACTGGCTAAATCTATTTCCATAACTTATTGGAGAAGTTTCCAAGTTCTGCTTTTACTATAGTAAGCCTAAACCAAAGTAGGAGGATAGAAAAAAAAGGACCTTATTTCAATTTCTAAATCATCCATTTCCATGGGTTTTTACTATCGCCTACAACAAATCACATGACTGTTGCATTTTTCATCTTCCCAAATACAACGGGAAGGAGGAAGAGAAAAAGTTCCTATTCCATCTTTACAATAGAGGAAAGAGAAGCACCTCTGACCCCCTACTCTGAGTTCTCACTTTCCTTTTCATGCCTCTCCATTGTGGGAAGGAACTAGCCAACCTAGTCATCCCATGTGTCACCTGCATACCCCAAATCCACATCCCCTCCTCAAATCTTCTCGAAGTCCATGACAACCACTTCTCCCTGAGATTCTATTGCTGCCACAGGTACTTCCGCCCTGAACTCACAGGCACCTTAGGTGAACTGGTCATCGGTACCATCTTCATTCCAGTACCTTCATGTCTTTGTTATTCACAATGACCCAAAGTACCCAGCTCTCTAAAGGTCTGGTTTGGTCTATGGATGAAATTTGAAATATCCAGTGGCAAATATCCTGTAGGCAATCTTTCCATTAGTATTAGTATTATTCTTCACAAATAGGCTTTTGGAAAGCACTGGACAGCAGAGCTCAAGGTTGTAACCTTTGGCAAGAACATGAAGTACAAATATTTTATATAGAACAAGGCAATCATATGCTTTGACAATCAACACAATAGAGATGTAGTATCTCCCTACTACTTAGGGTTCAAGCTTTTAAAGTTCTCCATAGTCATAAACTGACATCTCTCTAGCTATGCAATATGATTTTCCACTCTTCCCCCAAATAAATTATCTACTATGATCTAACCTTTTTTTCCTATCACTATCTTAATCATTACATGTAAGAGTTTCGATTAGTCATTCTAATTACTGTCTTGTCACCTACATCATTATTTTACCAGCATCCAAAAGATTTCCATCCAGAATGACAGTATACGCCGTGTTAAATGTCTATAATCACTTAACCAGTGAAGAAAACAGTTCAATTCCTTAGCCCAATATGTAACTTCTATGAGATAATAAGAACAGCAATCTTGAGTGCTTTGAAATTCAAATTTTACCATTTCTGCTGCTTTATTAAACCAATACTTTAAAAGTTTCACTTGGAAAAGTTTTATTTTTCTCTTTGTTAATTAACGTAATTCTTCCTTCCATTGAGAATCTAAAGATCAGCTAGATTAAGCAAATTGCTGCCACAAGAGTGAAGTTTTGGTTTGGGCTTTTTTTTTTTTTTTTTTTTTTTTTTTACTATTCTGACCCAGTAATATTTGTTGGCAAAGACTCTCAAAAACTGGCAAGAGCTATAAACTAGATATCTGAACTATTCTCCTCTATCTATACAAAAGAGCTGTCCAACTTCCCAGTACTAAAATACTTTAATTCACAAGACTTATGCCTTAAGGGACTAGAAAATTTGCCTCTAAGTCAGATTGACACAGGGGTTATAAGTTATCAATTACACAGAATAAGGCTTTGGGATCACATGAATTGAACTAAACTCTAAAGCTGACTGATATATAATATATCCCATATTTGTGTTGGATGAGAAAACAGCAAAATCTAAAAGTTAGGGTCATGACTTGGATGGAATCAGAAAGGCCAAGGCCAGATTCATTATCAAATACTTTAACTGATAATCCCTGACTCAGTAAAGGCCTGAAACCTAGTGCATGAAGAAATTAGTCCTCTCTCTCAGTGCTCTCTATTCCAATCCTAGAAAAGAGGATATAGAATGACAAAAAGATTCATATATCAGAAAACTGTCCAAAGTCTGATAGATAGGTAGATATAGACAGATAGAAACATATACATAATGTATAAAAACTTGTACATTTACTGTTATACATTCTTTTGTTTTTCTTAAAGATTGCCCTTGAGGTAAGGTCTGTTGCCAACCTTTTTTTTCTTCTTCTCCCCAAAGCACCCCACCCAGTACATAGTTGTATATTCCAGTTGTAGGTCCTTCTGGCTCTGTTACATGGGACACCACCTCAGCATGGCTTGAGGAGCGGTGCTGGGTCTGCACCCAGGATCCAAATCAGCAAAACCCTGGGCTGCCGGAGTGGAACACATGAACTTAACCACTCGGCCCCAGGGCCGGCCCCTACTTATATACATTCTTTACTCAGATGAGTAACTTAAACAAACTCCCAATTTAAGACAAACAAGAGAAAACAAAGGATGGTTAATAAGGTCTAAAAGACAAATCAACATTAGCATTTCACTGCCTAGGTGTAATTCTTTTTTGTTTTTTGGTAACAGACAGTAGGGGGTATAATGAATTTTTTTTTTTTTTAAAGATTGGCACCTGGGCTAACAACTGTTGCCTTTTTTTTTTTTCTGCTTTATCTCCCCAAACTCTCCGCCGTACATAGTTGCAGGTCTCTCTAGCTGTGGGATGTGGGACGCTGCCTCAACGTGGCCTAACGAGCAGTGCCATGTCCGCACCCAGGATCCGAACCCTGGGCCGCCGCAGTGGAGTGCGCGAACTTAACCACTCGGGCCACGGAGCCGGCCCCTGAATTTTTTTTAAAAAAGTATTTCCAGTTGAACACCAAAAAGATATAGTGAACAATACAAGAATAAAAATAAGTCCTATCTACCAGTTAGTTGTACGACTTAACAGAAAAGGAGGAATAATAAAATAGGATGGATGAAAATTATTTCTGTTCATTTTAAACTTCACCCTAATTAATAATCCAAGACCAGCAACCTTTTGGAGTACTAATTTAAGATCCATTAACCAATTGCATTTATCACTTAGGAAAAATGAGTCTTTCCTGCTTTAAAACACGTGCACATGCACACACACACACAGTTCTTAATCTCAGGGATATCAAAACAGAAATTGAGGGGCTAGCCCAGTGGCTTAGAGGTTAAGTTCACGCACTCCACTTCAGCGGTCCAGGGTTCGCATGTTCCAATCCCAGGTGCCAACCTACACACCTCTCATCAAGCCATGCTGTGGTGACGTCTCCTATATAAAAAATAGAGGAAGGGTGGCACAGATATTAGCTCAGGGACAATTCTTCCTCAAGCAAAAAGAGAAAGATTGGCAACAAATGTTAGCTCAGAGACAATCTTCCTCATCAAAAAAAACAAAAACCCAGAAGCTGATTACCAAACCAACAGATATTTTAAATTATAAATTCAGTAATCATGAGCATTACAGCAAAACATTTTGCAACAGTTATTTCTTTTTCTGGTTTAGAGATAATTTTTATGTGTTAAGAATTGTTTCAAGAAACTTAGTACCAAATTAATTATATAGACAGATATTCCAAGTATTCATCACATATTCAACCTATTATAGAGCTTTTCGTACAGCAGCAAAGTCATGAAGAAAATCTACAGCTTACTGCAAAAAGATACGATCTCTACTGGTGCTTAAACGAAGAGGTAGCTTAAAAAAGCGCCACCATTTCTCTCAAATGTTATCAATTGCATAACACCAAAACACATTCTGATTTGGGGGAAAAAATAGTCTGGCAAATAATTAAGACAGATTAATTTCATCTACTTCATGGTAGGAAATCCTCCCCAGATATCAATAACAGGCAGAACTATTCAATGTTAGCCTTTTGTCACCAGAGAAAATTGCTACATCACTATGCAAACAGGATAAACTCATTTTATTAGTCAAATAGTTGAATTCCATTCAAGTGCACTTAATACAGTACTACACATTATAAATTGATTGAAATTAAAGAGATCTCTGATTGGAAATGGGCTTTAAAAAAATACAACTAATACTGATTTCAAATTGTGTGTTTCATCGGTGTTCTAATGAAACATACAAAGCAAATGATTTAATTGTTTCCAGCATCTCTGAAGATTATCTAGTCCCTTAATGTATTAAAATAGAAGTGAGAAAATACACCTCTGAAACCTAGGCTTGGAAGTACAGTTTGAAAAATTGAAACCAATTTGATATGGTTAATTCAGATTATGGTTAAATGGTAAGAGGACAGCTTAGGAGTTGATGAAAGTTTCAAATCAGTCACATTTGTTGAACAAACATAAATGCAAGTGCCTGTAATGTTTACAGTGTGTCCGATTTTTCAGATCCGTGTGTAATGTAAGTCCTAAAATCCTAAAGACCTAATTTCTTAAAACATTGCTGACTATTGAGGAAGAATTAAAAAAAATATATCCAAATGGATTACATCTAAAATGAGGCTGTTTTTTCTCTTTTTATAAAATACTGCTGGAATTTATAACCCAAAAAATACACACAGAAAGACAATGAGAATTTTCAATCTCTTTTTACAATCGAGGGGTCACTGCTCTTGAAAAATCTCCCTGTATTTGCTTTGCTTTCTTCAGTCTTTCTTTTCTTCCAAGAGCTTTGCTACAGATGCATATCAGCTATATATATTGATACTTTATTCGCCTGTTCCCATAACTGAAGAGGTGGCTTTGTTCGACAACAGTTTGATCTTTAAAATTTACTTCTGGTAGGATTCTCTAATTTTCGCCTGCAGTGCATCACACGTTTTCTTGGCATCACCTAGAAGCATGGCCGTGTTAGGTTTGTAGAAGATTGGATTGTCCACTGCAGCATAGCCGACACCCAAGGACCTCTTCATGACAATGACCTAGGAACCAAAGATGAAATGAGAGAGAGCATTGAACTGACCTGGCTGGGACGTGGTAGGCACACAGACACTGCCCCTCCTAACTTTGAACAAAGCACGCACCACAACTAACTCTTTAGTACAGACTTTCAAAATACACAAGGAGGGTTTTCAAACGTTTACACTGTATTAATTTTAATTTTTAAAACGTGCCCATAACTCTTATATCCATTAGAGAAAAAAATCATGCTAACAAAAGGTTTCTCTCTGAGTGATAAGATTACAAGTGATTGTCTTCCCAGTGCTTTTCTCTTAGAGAGACTATGTATAACATTTTCTAGTCAGAAAAAGCAGCATATTTCTCTGAATGGGCTAAAGAGAACAAACTTAGTGCATAAGCTTCCAATACCAACCCTAATAAGACAAATGCAGTTGAGTGGGAAAATGGTATGACTCTTATTCCATCACTTTAAAGTACCTCAGAAGGTTGTAAGACAAGAGTCCAAAGAGCAATCCAGCTTGTCACAAGGACAGAGCTAATAACTACTATTACGCTCCTCCAAGCAAAAGGCAAGAGTAAGTCCATCTCTAATATTGACATGTTATAGACATTTACAATTACATGGATTACGGGTGTTACTCTCTTGTTGAATATCAAGTCAGTCCTTAACGAAATGAAAAGCCTTTCTACGGTCCTCTAGGACACGTAACCTATCCAAAACTGGAAGCAGTGCAAATTTATTCATGCTTCATACAGCATTAGTACAGTAACGCACTCTGCAACCTCTCAAATATTGATGACTGATGCAGTAATTTTTCATATACACATGAACAAGTACATGTCCTATCTACTCACTCACCACAAATACGAAGTTGCAAAGTCACATATATACAAGAGAGAGAAATAAAATTAAAGGGAAAATGTATATTACGTTCTTAGATGCTTAAAATTCCTATCTATGACTTGAGAGTGGTAAAGAGACATGCCCGCTGCTAGGGCAGAGAAAAATTTACAAGCCTTTGAGATCTTTACAATCTAGCAATCAGCTTCTTCAGAAGTAATGTGCGTGCGCAGGACTTGCTTCCTTATGCCATGGTATTGTTTGGATTTCTAAATCATCTTTCTTCTAGACACTCTATAACAACATACAAATTCCCTTTCAAAAAAATTCAATGAAAAAATGTGCTCGTCTTTGTATAGGAAGGTGATGATACTGACTCACTGTCCCAGAGGAAAGCCATCTGCTTCTCTGTACTCAACCTGGAATTCAGCCAGACTCATTCCAAAAGCTCACAGCTCCTTTTTCAGCTGTGGTTACAGATTTTGTTAATCCATCCACATAATCGCATCTAGTTCTAATCGAGATCAGGGCATTCACTCAGATTCTCTGGTGACCACAGAACAGACAGAAGCAGGATATAGAGAGCTGGCTCATAAATCGACTCTAATTCCTGGGCCTCCTAAAAGGCATCGTCATTTCTCAAGTGACTACAGAAAGTTCTGTGTGCATATTTTAAGAGACAGCCGATTATTAGAATGGAACACAAGTCTGAAATTTTACCTGCTTTGACTTCCAGACCTCGAGGACTGGCATGCCTGCAATAATAGAGTTGGGGTCTTCTTGAGCTGCTGAATTAACAGTGTCATTAGCTCCAATTACAAGGACCAAATCAGTGTCTACATAATAAAAGAAAAAAGAGAAAATGTAAAACTCAAAGGGGTCACTTTTACTTCTTTTCAGGCAAACTATAGTGATCTAACTTTACAACAATAACAGAAGCTAATATTTATAGGACACACATTTGTGCCAGGCACTGTACAAAGAGCTTTGTCAGAGAGGGTCAGTAACGTAACCAATGTCACACAACTAAAACGCAGTACATCTTTTAGCAGTAGGTCTGCATCCAAACCTGAGCATCCTGACTAGAGCCTGCACTATGATGCTTTCTCTCCCCTCAATGGATCTACCTAATCTGATTTTATAATCCTTTAATTATCCCAAAATGATCTTGCCAGTTACATTATCTTACAAGATTTACATTCCATTTTCAACTTTTAAAATAACCACTTAAGATGCAATTTGACGTCTAAAAGAAAATGGTCTAAGAGTCTGTACTGTATTATAGCTGTGTCCATAATTCCTGGAACTGGCAGGTCTCACACATAATTTAGCAACAGTGAAATCTGAAAGGAGGAACAAAATTAAAATGGCCTAAATTCCTTCTTTAAGGACTATAATATAAACCACCTTAGAACTTTGCCAAAAATACCATGTGAATCTAGACATACACACGATTTCATTATTTTCCTCCAATAAACAGTATTTTTTAAGTTTAAAGTGGATATTTGCCAGACAGAACTGCTTTAATTTTAACAAACATGATCTTGGGCCAAATATAATTGGCATTCGACATCTACCCAATCACAGTCATAAAGTACAGCACCTTATCTAGTGAAGTCCTAGTCTTTTAAAGAAAACAGAAAACTATCTTACTGATCATGAATTGGTACAATTGGAAACCAGTAAAATCTCAGACACTGGCAAGAATCAGACACTAAATCATCAGCAGAAGTGATTTTATAAATGAGGAACCTGAGGTTGAGTACCTAGTTCAAGGTCACAGGCAAGTGAGGGTGAGGACTTGGATTCCAGAGCCAGGTCTGTTGAGAGTCTCTGCCATGCGCTCCACTGCTCTGCCTCCCAAGACTTTCACCAGCCTTCAGTTCTCCTCACAGGATCAGAATTACTCATGCTGCTCACAAGTCTGTTCCACCTTATTCAGTACTGCCTTGCATTTATTTAATTTTAACTGTGCACCTACTAGAAGCAGGTTACTATTTATCTGACCAGCAAGTCTTCAGTGATCCCACAATTTATGTCCTAGGACTGGCACTGCTTTATTCACACTAAGAATATTTAAACTTTTCTGGCGCCCCCATCACTTACCTGGGAAATCGTGGTTGATCTCATCCATTTCCAACACAATATCATATGGCACCCCAGCCTCAGCCAGCAGCACATTAAGCTGACCGGGCATCCGGCCTGCAACTGGGTGAATTCCAAACCTAGACATCAAACAAATGAACAGCTGGCCTTAACTTGATGGGCCAAAATGTACAGAGACCCCAATATCACCTCCAAATTTGCACACTTTGTTCTTGGCACCTCTGCTTCTTCTGGTACTATCTGATCTCTACAAGCGGGAATAGAATTAGTCCAGATATGTGGTCAACCTGCAAATATTGAAGTTGGAGATTCTCATCTTATTAGGAGTTCCTAAATAACTCCTCTCAGAAAAATCGGTGTAACTTTAGAACCTGACTCTTCCATATATGTTTTAAGTACAACGAACTTCCAACCTCATTAATAAATAATATCACCTTACATTTAATAAGCATTGTGCTTTCTTATGATACTTTCTGATAAATCTTGAATCTTTGAAAACTTATGGAAGCCAGCCTAGAATTCAACATTTGCCATGAAAAATCAACATTATTCCATCAAAACCTGACTCCACATTCAACCTGAACCTCTATGTTCAAAGGTGGAAAAATAAAATACTGTCATGTGCCTGAGGTAAGGGCCTACAATCTTTCAGAGAGTGATATGAAGCATTACTCCACATCACACAAAAATGTGATAGTAACATGCTGGAGGGTTTAAAAGACAGAGTAATACACAAATCAGAGATCCACACTTTTATTAAGGCAAAGGAAACTGAAGCAATTTCTTTCAACCACAGCCATAATGGGATCTTTGGAGTCATTTAGTCCATCTTCTTGCCCACTGCATTGATCTCTGTCTCCTCAGCACTGGGCACAGGGCCTGGCACAGAGGAAGGGCTCAATAAAAAGTGAGTGAATGAATGAATCCAGTGAAGAAATGCATTTTATAATATCTCTTGGTGGGGATCCATCAAACCTCAGCTCAAATACCTTCGGTGACCAGAAACTTACTCCTTCCTAAGGTCTATTCCATTACTAGACAATCCCAATAAATTACTTATATATAAAACACACACATATATACATACATAATTATATTAAGCCAAAAGGAACCCCCATCTCATTGCTTTCCAAGGTCTGCAGTCTTGCCATCTGAAGCCATAATGAGTCTACTTCCTCTCTCATATGTGTATTCCTTTCAGCCATCCTAGGATGCTTTCTAAGCAAAACATCCTCAATTCTTTCAACTGTTCAATGACTGACAAGACTTCTGGACCCACCACTGTCCTGGTCACCTGTTCCTACACGGTCAATGCCAAGCTCAAACCCCAGTCCCCCAAAGTGAATATAATATGCTGGATGGGATCTAGATGCATATGGCACAACAAGAAAATCACATCCTCAGGTCTTCCACTGATGAAACCTAAGTCTGCACAGCCTTGAGAGCTGCCACAATACATTGCTGGCTTATGCAAAACTTACGGGCATTTAAGATGCCCTGTTACTTTCATAGGAACTGCTGCCAAGCCAGGCCTCCCCACTCTTAACACAGGCCCTGTTAGGAACAGGTTAAAGAAGCATAGGAAATGACCCTCCCAAAAAGGAGACCTGAAAAGAGGTAGAAAATGGCCATTTATATTACCTAAATAACCGATAAATGGTTTTCTGCAACTTTAAATTGATAATGAAGAGACTGAATTATTGGGGGGCCTGTAATTGGAAAATAAAAAAGGACATCAAGCAATAGGCGTTCTTTTTTACCGAAATCTCCTTTACATAATCTTCCTTCTGGGATCGCTGAATGTTCCTAAATAACCAATTTATGTTTAAGAAAACAGAAACTCAGGGCTCAAAGGAAACAAAACATTATCACCAGGTGGTTGTACAACAGATAATCATTTTATTTCTCTTCTTTTTTTATATTTTCCAGATTTTCTATGAGAATGTACAGTTTTATGGTGGAAAAAATTAACTTCATTTAAAATAAATTAACACTTCATGCTATTATATTGTGGTACAATTTACAAATGATTTATCATATATTATTTCATTCTACCCCTAATCATCTTTAACAATCTCCAACAAGAATTAGAATTTAAAGCAGTTGATTCAAATCCAGTACTTAGTTAAATAAACTGCTTGAGAGTTGTAGTCTTAGATCTAAAAAAACGAAGTAAGAATATAAATAAGAGGGGTTACTGGCATATATTTTGGAATAATAGCTAATACTGACTCTTTAAGTACGCTATGCAATTTGCTCGACTTTTAGTAAATAGTTAAGCTGGGATTCAAACTCTGGTCTTTCTGTCTCAAGAGTCTGAAGTTTTAACTACCATACAATATAGTTAGTATAGTCAAGCAATTTAAGAGGTGTTTTTGCTTAGTTCACAGCTCAGGTTAACTAGTTGTGTCATGTTGAACAAGCTACTTCATGACTCTCTCTGTCTCAGTTTTCCCACAGAATAGTAATCAGCTGTTATTATAAGCCCACATCATGCCAAGGGCTATATAAAACTCTGTGCAGAAGAGGTCTGAGAAATACCTATTTATCTCTGCTTGAAATAAGGAGTTCCAAGAATCCAATTTACAGGGTTCTCTGAGGAAATTGAGAGCCCAGAAAGTTTGAACAATGCTACAAGCTATAAAACAAAACAAAACAAAATTTTAAATAAAAAACATTAAATATTTGCATGAACAAATAGGAGAAAAAAATGTCTCTTAGTATGCAAAGTATCTACAACAATGCAAACCATTCACCAGCACGTCTTAAGTGCTGGGGAATCAGATTCTGAAAAATTACTAGGGGTGGGAGGTGGAAACAAACCATATAGAATGAATTATTAACAATCTAAGATTCTTTTGTGTGTGTGTGAGGAAGACTGGCCCTGAGCTAATATCTGGTGCCAATGTTCCTCTTTTTGCTTGAGGAAGATTCTCACTGAGCTAACTGCACCAATCTTCCTCTATTTTGTATGTGGGATGCAGCCACAGCATGACTTAGCAAGTGGCGCTAGGTCTGCACCTGGGATCCGAACCTGCAAACCCCAGGTCACAGAAGCAGAGCACGCAAACTTAACCATTACACCACTGGGCCAGCCTCCTAAGATTCTTTTAAAAGGAATTTATGATCTCTTCCCTCTGTGGGCTATCTGAAATTAAGGGCAGTCATCAGTTTACTCCAGACCACGGCCACTCAACCTCACCATCTCATAAGGGTTTAAGTTCTTCAACCACAAATTCTCCTATCATTTTTGGGAATGTAACAGTTCAACACTTGAGTAAAAATTTTAAAATGCTCTCTAAAAACAAGATTACTTTTTCTTTTAAACTAGAAATTTCTATCCTCATGTAATCATCTGTACCACAGCAGAGTTTTCAATCACTCCTAAAAACAAAAGAAATGAGGCAAAATACTGACAACTGATGTTCACACTCTTTGTGCAGTTATATAAGCTATATTCAGCATGACTGCAGCTACTTTCAAATTGTCTCAGGGAAAGCACCTCCAAAATGTTACACACTCTTTGGTTCAAATAGCAACTTTAAAAATTTAATGTTTTTCAGTGGCAAAAAGATGAAACATTTGAAAAAATAATTTCTCCAGGCACAAAAGTATATGCTCATTAAATGGGAGTTACTATTACTAAGCCTCTAATCTGAACATAAATATTATTTTAATATTTTAATAATAATAGTATAGCATTTTAAGCATGAATATAAAAAACAGACTTAGAAAATGCATTACATTAAAATAACCAAAATATACTCCTAAGACTGCTGATTGCCATGAATTTAGGAAAAGAAAAGACATGACGAATGGAAGTTTCAAAGGTGCTCGATTTGGGGAACAAGTACCAGTCTTCGGTTCAGGACTTTTAACCTCTTCTTCTATGAGGGGGATGGCTGAATAATCCCTTAGGTTCATGGGTAAAACAGAAGCAGTAAGAAAAAGATAATAACAGATTCAGAGAAGGTAAAGCTCACTTAAGTATAAGAAGCAATTCAAATTTTTTAAAAGAGGAAAGATTGAATTGGTATAATCCTTGCACAAAGCAAACAACTACATATAAGAGAGTGACATGGACACATGTGGCTTTAAAGGCACACATAACACTAAAGTGTGTAAAAATAAGAAAGTAATTTGAACATCAAAATAAACAAAGATTGCAATAGACTGTAACCCACTGGGGAAAATGGGAATTCATGAGTCAAGATTGATAACAGATTCATAAGTCAATAAGTAAACAAGTAAAACAAATAAATAAAGAAGAAGGGAACACTCTCTCCTACAGTGGTTGACTATTGACTGATAATGTGGGTCATAAAAATCACCATTTTGCAACTATCATAATAAACATTGGTTCAGATAAAAAATCATCAGCACATGTTCAATCTGGGGAGTAGAGTTTGATGAGGGGGCAAGATATTTGCAGTCAAAGTGGTTTGTCCCTGTCCCCTTATGCTTACCTCAACAGAGAAAGGGAAAAAATTTTATAGACTTTCAGTGCTTTCTCTGAGTGTTACTTTATGAAAGTTGATCAATAATAAGAATGAGTAGTTAGAAATAGTAACCATCCATACACTTTGCTCAATGGACATTTGATTAAGTGGACAGAGTCCATATTTCTCTTTCTCTCCAACTAATAGTTCCTTATAAATACCAAACAGAATAGATTACCAAGATTAACAAACCAAATCTCAGCCAAGAAGAACTTAAATGGGAACTAATTTACTATGTCTTTTAATGCATTGTTTGGTATACATGGGTACTGAGGGAATACTTTAACTCAAAGTTCTTCTAAATATTGTGTGGGAGAACTAAAGGCCTGGAGAACGTGCTCTAACAAAGGCAGAGATGCCATAATTAAATTTCAGGGCCCTGCTGTGTCATTATTTTTGAGTAATGATGGAACAAAATAACTTCCAAAGTCAAAAATTTTCATTTGAAAAGGTCATTTCACTTTACAGAGCTCCTTAGTAATATAGCTAACGTACCAAATTACATTATTAATCAGATGATTTTCAGTCCAGTTAATGCCAATTTGTATTTCAACTGTGTCAGTTTCAAGTCAACATTCCAAATTAATGCAGGGTTGTTTTCCCATATTTACAAAAAGGTACTCCTACTTCTATCACTGACTAGACCCAATGATAAAACTAAATTAGTTCAGGGAGCTGCAGCTTAAAAGATTCAGAGGGTAGGTGGATAAGGTTCAAGAGAAGCACAAAATACCTAATGACTTAGAAAATAACATACTCTAAGCGAAAAAAGATCAACTGGCTAGAAAAGAGGCAAAACTTGATTTTCAAGATGACCAAATAAAACAGAAGTTGACCAAATAGTCCTCATTTTCATAAAACAGAAGAAAATGGTCTTCAAATGCAAAAGAAAGAATCAGAATTAAATTAAAAAAAAAAAAAGACTTTCTGTTAACAATTTAAAACAAAGGTCTCAGTTAGGGAAAGTCTCAGGCTTCATTTCTGTGGATCAGGGAGAGAGAGGCTCATTAATCTTATGTACTAACCACTGCTTCAGTACAAAATGGACTCAAGGGTATTTCACATACAAATGCTAAGGGAGGCCGGTTGGCAGTGGCCATAATCAAGACAGTTACGGTAGCTGAGGCAGACCTTCATCTACGGGAGGAGAGAGAGGATCAAAACCAATGGTCTTAACCACTGGTTTTAGTGACAGTGAGCAGCAGCTTAGGTGGAACTCAGGATTTCCAGAACGACTATAAGACATTGCTCTACCTCAGTCATATAGTACTAATTGCCAGGAATTACTCATCGGTGCTCTTTTGAGATATTAATAGTAAACCTGGACACCAAAAATTTCTCCTACTCTTTCAATCCTCTGCTCACCAATAAGTATTTCCTGTTTCCCCCAGGTCCCTTCCTCTTCCCAAAACCTGATTGGTGGGACTTAAGAAAGACTAAGAGTCACTGTACTACTTGACATTTAAGGTCTGTATTAGTTTCCTATTGCTGCTGTAACAAATTTACTAGTTTAAAACAACACAAACTGATTCTCTTACAGTGCTGAATGTCAGAAGTCTAAAATCAGTTTCCCTACACTAAAATCAAGGTGTTAGCAGGGCTGCATTTCTTCTAGAGGCTTGAAGGAAAAATCCATTCCTTGCCTTTTCCAGCTTCTGGAGGCTGCCCCCATTCTGTGGCTTGTGGCTTCATCACTCCGACTTCTGCTTCCACTATCACATTTCCTTCTCTGACTCTGACCCTATTTCCTCTCTCTTATAAGGACCCTAGTGATTACACGGGCACACCCAAATAATCCAGGATAATCTCCCCATCTCAAACTCGTCACCTTAAATCTACAAAGTCCCTTTTGCTGTGTAAGGTAAATCATTCACAGGTTTTGGGGATCAGGAGGTGAATATCTTCAGGGGCCATTATTCAACCTATCACAAACTCCCTTTCCAGTGCTAAAATCCCATGAACTAGGGCTTCTATTTTAAGTGAATAAACCAATATACACTTTGTTATTTACTTTTGGATTTCAACTTTGTATCCCTTCTGGATTCCAGTCACTTTTTTAAATTTTAATTAATTTGTTTTTAATACTGCCTTTGTTTATCTTTAAATTAATCCATCTGCCTATCATCTTCATGCTTTAACTGAGGTGTCTCGGACCAAATTAGCAATCAAAGACGTCTAAATGTATTCATTATTACTGTAACGTTTGATTAGCTGCAGACTGCATAAAGACAATGTTTCCACTGAGCTAGTTATGAAGGGTAAATAATCACAAAGCTAACCAACATGTTATGCTGACTATCTCAAAGGACAGATCACTTTATATCTGTTTGTATAATAATTTATTATACTAAACTTTAATACTCTGTGGTTGGAGAAAAACACATGCAAGGCTATTACAAGAGAATGCCAATGTTTTGAGAGAAATAACAGAACACTAAATTTGTAGAAATATATGTGTGCATGTCGATGAGTCAATGTGAGTTTATAACAATTCTGGCCCATGGAACTGGCTAATCTTCAAAGTATGTATTGCAGTTAATTGTATCAGACGGTTGGCCATGACCGGCAATTTCCAGGAAATTGATGGCCAATGTTCCATCATCACATGAAGAATATCCAGAATTCCAAAACTTTGCAAAGCCTATCAGCCTTTTAGTTCTTCCCTTGAGCCATGGAAATTATCTTTATTCCACACATGCTTAACAAAAACAGATCAGCTTTCCCTGCCCACAACAAGATGCAACAGAAGAGAAATTACTACTAAAATGAGATGACAGAAAGATCTTCCACGTTCCCAGAAATCTTTCTTTAATGCACCTCTTCCTTATGAAGCACCACATCATAATAACTGGTTGACATGGCCACGCTCTCCAAATTGGGAGCAACTTGAGTGCAGGAACCAAGTCTTATTTATCAGTGCCCATAGTACCTGGCACTCTATTATACAGACTCAAATAAATGGAGGGAAGGAGGGACAGCGGGAAGGAAGGAAAGGGTCTTAAGTAACACAGTGTGTCCAATAAGGTACATTGACTCATAAACTTTCTATGTCTCATTTTAGAGAAAGGATTTAGGCAAGTAGTAAAGAAAAGCAGTTAAAAGCTCTAGAGTGCCACTGCCTGAGTTCAAAACATTTGGACGATTTACTTCTGTGTACCTCACTTTCTTCATATATACAATGGGATTGACAATAAAACCTCTTCAGAGGATTATTGTGAGATTTAAGTAAGATAATCCATTAAAGAGTTTTTTATTTGAAACACTTTAGACCAACGCCTGGCACAATAATAATAATGTAATCTGCAATTGTAATGTTCTATACATTTTTGTAATATAAATGTTCATCTGTATTTTTCAAATAAATGCACATTTTAATGACCATTTATATAAAAAGAAATACACATTTTTACATTAAAACAAATGTTGGTTTTATGGCAACATTTTCTGAACTGGTTTCCTAATTTTTACCTTAATATCTCAGCAAATACCAGTATAGTCCAATAAAAGCCAGAAATTCTTTGTACTTGCAACTATATCAAAAGACTAGAGAAATTATACAGTCAATATAGACTGAGGTCAATAACTGTGAACACTGGACTCACTGAGAACTTGGTCATGAGCAATATTAAAATACACATTTATTTGATAGAATCAAATTTCAAAAGGCCACATTTAACTCTTCCACAGACACTATTAGGCAAATAAGTACTGTTTCCTCGACTGACAGATACAACAAATGTCATCATCAAGTCAAGGTAATCTCTTCACTTATTCTGAAGTAAGAAAAATGTCAACACTTGCTATTTTCCTCTCTCAAATATGAAAATGATAAAGTCTTCCACAGAACATTATATGATAAAAGGTAAGCTCTCAGTCACCAATTAAAAATAGACCCAGGCATAGTTCAAAAATGTGAAATAATCTACGCAAATCAAACAACCTGATCTTCAGAGCCTTTTAAATTAACCAAGAAAGAATACAAATAAATAAGAGTATATACAAGAGCTATTTCAGAATACCACGTGACCTGGGTAAAATTTGGTAAAGGAGCAATTCAAAAAACATTGTATTTTTTTAAGTCTCTTTTATAATACATGATGATATAAATCCCATTCTTACACTTTTTTGAAACTTCACATTAGATTTCAGATACCACATGTTCTAAAACGGACACAACACTGTGAATTCCCATGACTACAGGCCATGGAGACAATATGTCCTGCCCAGCGTGCATTACAGCAGTTACTCTTGGACATGTGAGACTATTAAAGAGTATAAAACATTCACCACAGGGATCCTACCACAATTGCACAAATAAACTACATTTTCCTTCTTGCATTATGGAAATATCCAGATTTAGTTCAGCAATAAAACATGAAGAGCCAAATAACCCAACTCAACAAAAGAAACTGCAAGGACAACTGGGCCTGTTCTAAAGTAGAGTGTTTTCTCCATTTTGCAGCTTCCTGCTATTATTAATAATGAAAAGGATCTCCAGATTAAAAAAGAAAAAATCACTTTATGACCTTTAACTATTTTGTCACATGTTTTGTGAGTCACTGTGCAAAACCTATTTTCATACTCAAGATGTTCAAAGGATTAATGTCTTTTCTTTTACTGTGTGTAATATTTTAAAATCAAATTGTATACAGGACGATGTACATTGATAGCACTTTGGAATTCTGCCTTCCCAACAGCACATCCCACAACTGTCCTAAATATGTTATTCTAAGCTCCTAGGAGTTTGACTAATTAGGAAAAAGACACAACAAAAGGAAAATAAAAAGAGGCTTAATTTGCTAAAAGCCTACTTATTCTTCCTGTTTTTAACCATGAGTATTTATAAATCAATAAAATCTTAAGAGTTATAATAGACCATAAAGATTCTCCAATCCAACCACTTCCCAAGGCAGGAATCCTTTATTTAGAATTACACCAAAAATGTGTATACAGTGTTCTGTCACAAAGCAGGCTGGGAGTTCGACTGTAGCTACAAGAGAGAGTCCATTGTGTGGACTACACGTTAAGCACCCTTGTATTTTATGCTTGCAGGTGGCAATGCTCCATTCTGAGAACAGTTCGTGGAGGTGATAAAAGGTTTGTTACTATATTCAATATCTTTTTTTTAATTTAATTGTGTGTTTCACCTGTGAAAAATATGATGGGAGAACTGAAAAGGCAGGTTTCTTTGGTTTATCACATTCTGATCAGAACTTCTGGTTGTACTTATTAAAAGTACAAGGAAAAGTTATTTTTTAAAAAAAGTAATTTTAGTAAATGCAGTTGGGAATAAAACCTAATAAAACATGAAGTAAGCAGGATAAATATTACACAAATCATTCTTGCTGGTGAAAAAGCTGACATCAGCTGGGTGGAGTTAGCCTATCCGTCTGAAGAGAAACACATAATGAAATAGGGAAAATCTTCCTGACAAGGCAGTTGCTGTCCACAAAACCTGATTAATGCAAAAGGTTGTGGAATCAACTTTATGGCAAGGCTTCTTGGGCAAAAGGAAAGACACTCAGCTTCCTAAAAGTGTGAAAGTCCTTCTTAGAAGCAGTGGTTCAAACTGATTCATACAATTCCAAAAAAGAATTTTTAAATGTTCATTTAATTTCCTGGAACTTTCCAACAGCCAGAATTAGAGAACATTATGTACCTTTCTTTCTTTTTTTGAAGGCAAATAAGGGCTAAACTGCTACTCCAATCTGAAATCTGGTGTTCGTCCATGGCCTTCCCGTCTTGAGGAAAAAAATTATGAACGTTAAAGAGTTTACGAAAATGTCTCAGGGGCACCATATTTCTGGTACAGAATAATAGAACCTGTTCCATGACTGTGAATGAGGACATGTTTGACAGAAGGCTGCACTCACATTTTCCATCTGTACATGTGGTCTGTGACACTGAGGCCACCCAAAGAATGAGAAGTCATCTAAAGAGAATCAAGTCAGACAATCTAGAGCAAACATCAATGCAGTCCTCTGCAGAACCACGTCACAACACTACCTTTTCCACTCCAAGGAGATTATTACAGATTGTGCCCAAATATGGCTTTTCCATCACTGAACCCATTCTAGCTACCATGCCCAGAATAGAAACTGTATGATTACTGACACGGTTTTTATTTCAGTATAACCAACAAGACTATAAAGAATAATATCAGAGGAAAAACAAACTCTATTTGCCACTAATGTTCTAGAATATTATATTCTGACATATTGTAGAGATTTAGTAAAAATTATACATAATTTCATCTTTCTGTCTGAATGACTTTAAATATATTGTTGAATAGCTCTTGGAATGCAATGGCTAGTGAGCACCATAAAATGGAAATTATAAGCAAGATACTGAAGAATTCGAACATGAAATGAGAAGAGGGCTTTTATTTACTTATACTCTGCCACAGTTACATGAACCTCGTTGAAGAAAATCAACTAAAAGAGTTTATTATGATCTATACAAGAACTAGAAGCCAAAAATCACCCTGATGGTCTGAGGCACCGGTTTCATCAATACTGAGAGTTTCTCCCTCTGAACATTGGAATGCCCGTGACAAGAGTTTACAAAGAATGAGTCCTAGAACGGTATGGCTGGAAGAGGCTTTACAAAGCAGCTAAATCACAGGCTTTTCACATAGTCTTCAGTTCTTTCGGCCACACCAATATGCTGTGGATAGTATAAAGCTAAAGGTAGTCTGGTCAACAGGCAGAATCTGGGAGGAAGATGGTCACTTTCTAGGAGCGCAACAGACACCTTTGATCTTAGGGGTTACTAGCAATTCTACACAATAGGTTGAACGTAGATGTGTGTGTATGTGAATGCACATACTTTCTTTGGTTTTCCTCTCTTCTACCAAAAGTTTCACTCATTTGACCAATTACACAAATAAGTCCCATTCACATCCACCCTCCTGCCACCATGTTTTTCAAGAAGGCAGGTACATGCAAAGTGCAAAGAAACATATCATATTATTTCAGAAAACCAGAAGCACTGGCTATTCATCACCAAATAGTGCCATCTGTAACTCTGAAATTCTGATACAATAACCTACATTATAACTGTTATTCCTCATTTCAGACAGCATCTGAATTGAAGATACATTCGGGATATAAGTGTCTCCAATTTAGAATATCTTAAAATCTACTGAGTAACCTCCCAGTGAATGTAAATTCCACAGGGTCAGGAATTTTTATCTGCTGTATTCGCTGATGTATTCTCAGGACTTAGAACAGTGCCTGGAACAAAGTACTATATAATTATTTGTTCAGTGAATGATCAATGACATGAATAGTCAGGTCTAAAAAGAAAGTACTGGGGGCCAGCCCCATGGCTGAATGGTTGAAGTGCCATGCACTCCACTTCGGTGGCCCGGGGTTCGCTGGTTCAGATCCCGGGTGCGGACATGCTCCACTTATCAGCCATGCTGTAGAGGCATTCCATATACAAAGTAGAGGAAGACTGACACAGATGTTAGCTCAGGGCTAATCTTCCTCAAGCCAAACAAAAAAAGAGGAAGATTGGCAACGGATGTTAACTTGGCAAATCTTTCTCACCAAAAAAAAACAAAAAATAAACAAAAAGAAAGTATCACAAAGATGGCATGAAATTGCTAACTACTGTCTATTTCTTTACTCAAATACTATACTGGATCTTTTATTTGGGCTAATTTCTATTCTCTTCAGAAGCATTCCCTTTATTACTTTACAAATTACATGTCCTAACTCCTCCTGCATTCGAAAACATAACAAATCCAAGAAGGCTGAACTCTGTTTATTTGAAATACATTTAATCCATGAACAACAGGAAAATACAGTTAGATCGACAAAATGTTTCATCTTCAAGCATCTTCAAAGAATGGATTCCTGAGCAAAAATAACATATATTTAAACACAAAGCCATGTCACACAAGACTGTAAAACACTATTAAACTGTAAATACCATTGGCAGCTAGATGTGTTTAAACAGAGGATAAAAAAATTTTAAACATTTGTTTTTTAATGCCTGCAAAAAATGTCATGTTATGAGCAGTATAAAAAGTTTAAAATATTCCCTTGATAGTTAACTTCTCCACTCCTTTGCAACTCTACTCTACTTTTACTCTATTTTTCTTGGCATACTATCCCATTAAATGGAATTCACTCATTGATTCATTTGATTATAGATTTATTTTCTTTATAATGATAAACTTTTAAGAGTGGGAACTGGGCTTATCCTTGTATTCTCAGTACCTAGTAATAAAATTCTATCAATAAATTATTAATAGAAAGATATAGTTGAACAGTAACATGAAAGCAATATATAACATCAGTTAATCAAAGAAGTTGAAAGGTGGTTTCATAAATTCAAAAGACAGCATGATAATCCAAGCAATAATGCTTTATAAAAAGAAAATCAAGCAAAAAGGAAAAAATTACACCTCTTTGGAAGAATTATTCATTGGGAACACTATCTCTGCTTTATAATGAAAAGCCTATCATATCAATCCAAATATTGGGAAATAAAGAGAAAAAAATGTCTATACTCTTGTATCATAAGATTTTTGTAATAAAATGCTTTTAGAGATCAAGAATAAATTAGGTAAGCTACAGATGCAGTCTGGGCAACTGGGAAGCAACAATCCCAGCCACTATAGAAAATCTAAGTCAGTGAACTTGCATGACATTCTGATATAAGCTCTTGTCATGAAATCTCATGTGCTTCATTATATCATCTCAGCGCTCTGTGAGCATGTTATGACTATGGCCAAAGTAAAGGAAAACAAGACTGTCTCTAAATCAATCATGGCCATGAAGCCAGACAGACTGTATGACAGATGCAATTTTTCTTGGCACCACTTGGGCATAACTAATTGATGACAATCGTATGTCCACATTGGCACACATCCACAGGGGATGTGCGCGAGTATGTCACCACATCTGGATACTAGGCATGCTGAGGTCCTGAGGCACAAAGATCTACTAAAACCAGAGGCCCAGCAGCTGTGCTCAATGAACACTGTGGGAGCTCCACAGAGTGATGAAAGGACTCAATTACCACGAACTGTAAATACAGATTTATTTCATTAAAATACGAGGTAACCGCTGCAGTCATCTCTTGTTCAAACAGACATTTGTCTCTTTAAAAAAAGGTAGCATCATGTATATACATATTCCTAACTTCATAAAGAAAATTTGCATTTCTCCTATGAAAAGATGATGACATACATAAAGCAAAATCAAGTTTCTATGATTCTCTTTAAATTAAGAAAAAAAATCCCCACACAGAAGCTAGAAAGGAAAAATATGATAATCTACTGTCATCATGTTAAAAGAATAGTTGTCTTCCATTTAATGCAAATGTGAGATTTACAAAACTTTTTTCAAAGTCCATGTTGAAAATTCAACATACTATAGTAAAAAAAAAACAAAAAACTGTAATATATTAACATATAATTTCATCTTTAATACGAAATAATCAATATAAATGGCTAACTTTTCCTAACTCACAAATAGAGAAATCAGACTGAACAATAATTTTATTCTGATCCTACATAATAAATTAGTAATAAATTAGTAATAAATTATTTAAAGAAACTATGACAATCATGTGAAACAATCAAAAGCTTTCTCATGAAAAGCCTGCTGTTTTTAATTCACAAAATTACTTCAATAAAAAATTATAACTAAGAAACTATTCATATATGTTTAATTAAACACCTCCCATAAATCTTTAGTGAAATAATTACTTTTCCCATGCAGTGTGACAGAAATCATTCTAAAACAGCAGTTTATATTATGACCTCATGGTAAAACAGCAGTTTATATCATGACCTCATGGATAAAATTCAAATTTTAATCAGGTCGGAAACGAAAATTTCATTTGTCTTATCCTTTTTCTTTTCAGATCATTTTTTTCCATCTCTCTCCTTCCTTTCCTTTTACATCCTGCCTTCTGTCAAGCTGCCCAACAGTCTTAATGATGCTCTCCAACTTCGCATCCACCTAACACTGGACTGATTTTCCAAGATGTCTGGTTAACCTAGGCTGATCAATGACAATAAGAGAGGTATGTCAACTTAATCATTCCCTTCCCTAAGGAGAACTGAGACGTGAAAGCCATTTCCCTCTATTTTATTATGATTGCCACTCATCTCTTAAACATTTATGTGGTGATAGAAGGCATTACTAATACATTAGACTTTTTCACATGTGGATTGAATAAAGAAAAACAATTTCTTTTTAGGAAAATCATAAAAGATTCTTTAAAACATCCTTTCCACTTGTAAGTCTGCAAACGCTTTATGCGACAAGACTACATCTAAAAGGGAAGCACACTTTAATATCCTCCATGAAAAGAGGGGTGAGTTACTAAAACGAGACTTCTTATGTGAAAATTTAAAAAGTCAATGACTTTTCTCATCTTCTATCTTCAATTCCTCTAAGATTATATATACAGAAGGTGGAAACCATCTACATCACAGAAATGCTGGTCCTACCAGAAAATAGTATTTTGACTATGCATTTCAACACCACAGACTAACTATAGATGGCAGGAAGGCAGACAGTAGGAGAAGGAGTGAGAGAAGGAAGGAAGGGTGGAAAGAAAGGAAGAAATAAAATGCAGTTGACACTAACACATTTTAGATAACCCTCTGATTTCATCATCCAAGGCTCCTTTACCACTACTAACAGCTAGGACATTAAAGCTGAAGATGAAGATTCTGCATCCAGTCTCGCAGATCCTCTGACTAGCTCTAGGCACACTGTCTGGCTTATTTTCTTATCATCTGCCCCCCAACAAAAGTGTAAGATTGACATCTAAAAGGAATTTTTATGAATAGACATTACAACATACATTACCATCCTGGTGAACAAACTAATTTTACTTAATAATGGAGTTCTCTCTCTCTCTGACTTATGGTACCACATCAAGGAAACCACTGGTGACCCAGCTTCCACACCAAACAGGCCGCAGTTCTCTTCCCCGGGATGACCCCAGACAGTCCTTCACTGAGTCCCAACAGCAGAGCTCCAGAAAAGGGATCCAGAGGTGCGCAGGACAGATGCAAACTACTGCAAGGGTTCATCATCCACTGGCTCCACTTTTACATCCCTCAAACCCTTTATCCAAGGTCACGGGGAAAAATCTAGAAATACAGAGCCCTCAACTTTGCCATTCTGCTTAACATCCGCCCAAGAGCAGAGTCCAGCCCCACCACGGCAAGTGGGAGGAACAGCTGCTGCTCTAATTCATATTTCAGAAAGCGTATGGCTTCAGACAAAGAAAACCTTCAGCAGTCTTTTCCACCCTGACAGTGTGACAGCTAAACCAGTCAAACCTTAACCAGGCCACAGGTTCACCACAGAGACTCATTCTTCAAAGACCTCTCATTTGAGATGTTTTTCTTTAGTGTGAACAATAGAAACCAAAAAGACACAACTTGATATGGTTCAAATGCTTTGCTTGACCTCCTTCCCCAAATCAAACCAGAGAAAGAGGACTTCTGTGTTTCCCCATTAATAAACATCCTGGAATTTAGTATAATAAAATTTCCCTTTCTAAAATCAGCCTATATTGAGGTTTGATGCTATTACATAGAGACAGCAAAAACTAGGTAGTAGGACCAAGGCTAGAAGAGAGTTTTGACAACTTAGTTTCTTTACCTAGTATTATATATGTAAAACTGCACTTTAAGAAATAATCATCTAAAAGAGCCAACCTTGTGGCCAAGTGGTTAAAGTTCCACGCGTTCCATTTCAGTGGCCCAGGGTTCGTGGGTTTGGCTCCCAGGTACAGACCTACACACTGCTCATCAGCCATACCGTGGAGGTATCCCACATACAAAGCAGAGGAAGATTGGCACAGATGTTAGCTCAGGGAAAATCTTCTTCACAAAAAAAAAAAAAAAGAAAGAAAAAAATAGACATCTAAAAAAAGTCATCTCTTCTCCTTTTCTCTCACCCACACACTACAGGTCACTCACAGCAAGCACTCACCTGACTTTTTTGCCCTGTTCCGAGAGCATCTTTACCAAATCAGCGATGGGGTACTGAGCTTTGGCTGCACAGAGACCGTAGCCTATGAGGAACATTAAGAACACAGAAGAATGTGGTTTTTATTTCAAAATTTTATGAATTATAATTTCTTTCTTTGACTGAAGCATATTTTTATGCCAAAAAGAGCAATCATTTAATAGGACTAGAAGTGAAAGCAAACTTACAGACTTTTTAAAATCTTGGCCTAAATTTCAAGTTCAAAATCTAATGTTCCCTCCTCCACCTTCTGCAGTAGCTCACACTGCTGGGGCCCCTCCCCACACACCACACACGTGCTTGCGTGCGCCCGCACTCTCGCACTCTCTGTCTCTCGCGTAAATGTTTTCAAACTGTCTTCCCACTTGGCCTTGGTAACACTGCAGTCCTCTGGTTCCCTCCTAACTTTGTTGCTATTCTTGCTTGATTTCCTAGAATAGAGCTTCTTCTCTTCGCCCCCTGGGATTTAACTTTGCCCCTCACACTCTCCCTGGAAAATGCTTCAACAGCCACCCGATGACTCCCGATCTGTCTCCACACTCGGCCTATCATTTGAGCTCCAGCACAGCATTGCCCATCATCCCATCTCCACCTCAAACTTAAAGTCTCCAAAAAAGAACTTGAAATTTTCCCACTTTGCCAAAAAAATCACACATTTCCGATGTCATTACAGGTATGACCAAAGACTTCAGTCATCTTCCTTCTCCTTTAACACTGACATTCTGTCCATTCTCCTTGTATAATAATCTCACATCTTCCCCACTTTTCTACCCCCGATTTTCCCAAATACCAAGTCTCTGCTCAAGCTATTCCCTCTGCCTTCCCCTACCCCCAACACCATCCATCCCCTAAGGCCCGAAACAAATCCTCACTTCCTGACAATCCTTCTTAGATTCCCCATGGTAGAAAAATTATCTACCCAGTCCAGTTTAGCCCTTATCACAACCCACTTCACATTATTTATAGGTCTGACTTCTTCAGTAGATGGAATATGCCTAAAGGGAAAAGAGTGTGTCCTTTACATCCTTGTACCTTTACACTCCAGCATAGTGTTTCTCAACAAGTAACACCAATACCACTTGGCTGGGATAATTCAATATGCAGAAATGTCCCCTGCATTACAACAGCATATTTCGTTTCTCTGCTCCCACACACTAGCTGACAATAGCAGCCCCATCTTTGAGACAACCAAAAACCCAAACCCATGTGTCTCAAATGCCTCTAGAAAATGATATTATGCTCAGTGGAGAGGGCTTCCACCTGAGCATTCAATTCTGCTGATGTTTGTTATTTACATCTTAGTATAAAATCAACCAGCAAACTACCCAAGGTCTAATCAATACATTTTCTTTAGACAAAATTCCTATGATAAGTATGATAGTTAAAATCTTACTTCGAAACTAGTGTATTGCCTGTAATATCACAGCATTCAGTGATAAGAGTAAAGAAGAAGTGGGCCACACCTTGGAAAATTAGGAAAGTCAGTGCTGGAGAGATTAAATGACTTGGTCAACGTCATGCTAATTGTCAGAGGCAAAATTATGATCAAAATTGAGGTGCTGTGACGCCCAAACCAAGTGCTTTCTACTAGGCCATGTTACCTCATCTTGTTGGAAACCACATAATTCTCAATAATTTTTTAAATATTTACTTTTGAAAAGGAAGAGATGAACATTTACCAAGTCTAATGAGTGAGCTGGACACTTTCATATACTACATCTACTTTAATCCTGATGATAGGCCCAAACTTTATCAATGAGAAAAAAATAACCCAGACTCAAAGATGATTCGAACATTTGTATAGAATCACTGAAAGACATGGCTGGAACCCACTACATCGAATTGTAGAATCTCTACGTGATCCCCAAAATGTTAACCTAAGCCAAGAATTCTCAATATTTTCCACTTAGTCATCATAGGGTTGTTTGTAAGTTTCCATTATGTTTTTAAAAATGAAGACATTCCAATTCGATTTTTTCCCACTATAAGAAATTGTTTTCACATAATCAATTACAACAGCTATGATTGGTTGTTTGCCTTTTTTGGTTTTTTACCTGGAGTAATAATAATGCTATTAGCTTCTCGAATCATGTCAATTGCATTGTCAAGGTTGATCTCCGTGTGTGTGCCAGAAATTTCCATAGGTTTTCCACCAGCTGTTGAAGTGGTACCATAGCCTCCAAGAATCACATTAGCCAGGGAGCGATTCATCGCCTGGAGAGCAAAATGATCAGCTGTAAGAGTCTAATCCACGTAACTTTTTGAAAATGGTATGCATCTTGTGAATAGGATATTCAGAATCATTTAAAGAAGTTTATTTGATCATCTAAAACATTTTAACCAAATAAATTTGATCCAGCTTCTGAAAATTATTTCAAAAATATAAACAATAAGAAGACATCTGGGAAATCACATCTATTTTTTTTCTATAAAATCCACTACACACTGATGTATTTTCAGGAAAAGTATTCCAAAATATGAAATTATTCCAAAATATGAAATGAGTTAACAAATAAAATATTCATCTAACATTCACTTAACAATTATACTCATTTGAATGTGCCAGTTGTTAAGTCAGGCTCCACACACAAAGGCATATAATAAATTGCATCTTAAAATATCTTCCCTGTAAAATGAGCTTAATATTTCCCACCGGAATTAGTGTGGGGATTAGACGAGCTGGTATTTGCAGAGCATCCAGCATGATGCCCGCAGTACTGTGCTGTGCCCAAGCACGAGCAGTTATTTCATTGTTATCATTATTATGAATCACTCTGAGCTGCTAAGCACCAGCCATGAAGAAACAACGCCTTAGAATAAAGAAGCACAAGCTAAGAATCAGTGAGGATTAGTGTGAAAAGCCACAAGTCAGGAAAATTTAGAAGAAAAGAAAATTTCTATCTTCAAAATTGAAAAATATGGCAGGCTTGTTTTTGTTGTTGCCTTGTTTGCTTTGTAACGAGACCTAGGAGTAGAGAGGGTGCAGTAACAGGAGCCCTCCACGCATCACTGCGGGGAGCTTTGCCCGGAGAAGCCTTCGTGGAAATCAGTTTATCCACATCAACAGCCAACAGAAAGACCCTACTCCTTTTGACCCAGTAATTGTTCTTATAAAAATCTGACCTAAGAAAACAATCAACGATGCACAAAGAGGAATACTTCGCAGCAAAAAAACCCACAAAGTTAAAAACAACTACAAAGGATATGAACTTTGATAAATAAATTATGGTATGTCACTGTGATATAATAATATGTAAACACTAAAAAGTATTAGTTAGAAAACTACTAGTTAGAAAATTATTAGAAAATTAAACATAGAATATAGTTAAATGTACATATGAAAGACGACTAGAATTAGAATATTAAATGTTAACAGTTAAGTGGTAATGCGATTATAGATGATTTTATTTTTTTATCCTTTTCCATTTTCTTCCAAATTTCCCACATTGTTTTATTTTTTAATTGAATAATATTTTTTAAAAAATTAAAGCTTCCACTGTCCTTGAATCCAAATTAATACAATTTTCTATTAAAAACACAGCATCAATCTGACCCAGTATGATATTTATAGTCTCAGAGAGCATAAGAATACCTTGCCAGCCTTATATACAGCATAGGAATAAAAAAATATCTTCAGGGTGCTGACAATAAATGGCATGCCTGAGGCAGTGGAAACAGAGAGAAAGCAAAGAAATGGAAAAACTGGAGAAAACGGATCAAGAAATATGAAAGAATAGAAAAAAATGTAAGAGAAAGAAGATATAATTACAGAAGGACACATAGAAAAGAGTACTTTCAACAAGTACCTCTTACAGTCCTATTCTAGTTACTGTTATAGAATATAAAAGTTAATCTAACTAACAATAATAAAAGAAACTAAATGAAGAAAGGAAAGGAGAAGAAATAAAAGAGACACAGACAAACAGAAATTTGGAAAATACTCTTGACAAATTCAAGAACTTAAAGAAAACCATGTAAGAAAAAAATGATAAAGACAAGAAGGGACCCATGATGACACTCCAAGAACCAGATCCAAGTCTTCCCCCAATCCCCATATCAGTATGTCACTAGCTTTGTTAAAATTCAAATCCCCCCACTTAATTTGAAAATCAGTTATTTTGACCAACTGCAAGTTTAAGCATTAATGAAAATCTGCTGCCCCCTGCTGGTCATTCAAATTCACCAAATGAAGCCAAGTCAAACTAAGGGGGTTAGAAGTTCACTTTTAAAGAAAACTATTTCTAACAAAATGGAATAAACTTTTTCTTCCTCATAAAAATTTTTAAAAAAAAAAACCCAAAGCCTGACACTTTTCAAATAGGGGACACAAACTTCCACCTTTCCAAATTCCCAGGACAACTTGCGGGATTTCATCTTCAAATCTCTTAGCTTCTTTTAAACTTGAGCTATCAAAACCTTTCTTTTACAATATGGACAAAGAAAACTAACTTTTTATTATAAAATGGTCACTTCGGCATTCAACTTACAATGAGATTTTCAATTAAAACATAAGAGAAATTCTGAGTTGTCAAATAAGGTTTTTTTAATATTGTAATAAAACAATGAAGGTAGAGTATGTATCCTTTTTCTGCCTGAATTATTAATCAGTGTAAAGTCACACTCTGACTTCACTCAGTTTCATGTCTGTCTTTTCAAAATCATTCAAAACTATTATTTAGAGAATAATATCCATAACTTAAAAAAGTTAAATCTTTAATTATTTGCAGGATATCTTCTTGCCATCAAGAAGAGAATTAAAAACAAAAAGGAAGCTAGGAAGTATTGTCTTGTTAATTTCTTCTTTTCTTTTTTTAAAAAATCATGCTGACCACAAAACTTCGAGATAGGCACTCTCACAGATGACCAGTGGGAGTGTAAATTGGAGCAAGCTTTCCGGAAACAATACGGCAATAAGTAGAAAGAGCCTATAAAAATGAGCACAACCTTTCACTTCTAGAAATCAATCCTAAGACAAAAACCAGAAGTGCCAAACACGTGTTCACGTACAAGAGAAATGAAAGTCAAACAACTTAAAAAAGTACAGCATTAGGAAAAACTTAAATAAATTCTGTATACCCATATGATGGATTAGTATTAAGTCCGTTAAAATAATATTAAAAAGCATATTTAATGACAAGAAAATGGCAAGAATATAGTTTGTAAGATTAAAAAAGCGTACAATATGATCAGACAAGTAAATACACAGGTATATGATACCCAAAGAAAAAAATATGAAATAAATCAAAATCTTAAGAGTTTATCTCCAGATGGAGGGAGTCAAAAGATTTTTTTTTTTTTTGAGGAAGATTAGCCCTGAGCTAACTACTGCCAGTCCTCCTCTTTTTGCTGAGGAAGACTGGCCTTGAGCTAACATCCGTGCCCATCTTCCTCTACTTTATATGTGGGACGCCTACCACAGCATGGCATGCCAAGCGGTGCCACGTCCACACCCGGCATCCGAACCAGTAAACCCCGAGCCACTGAGAAGTGGAACGTGCAAACTTAACAGCTGCACTACCGGGCTGGCCCCTAAAAGATTTCTATCTTTATATTTAATCTTCCTAATTATCTATACTTGGGTACTTTAAAAGCAGTCTTGCAAATTTATTCAAACAAAACACTCTGATATTTCTGCTGAAGAGAATAAAAACTGACATAGTTATTTTTACGGCAAATAAATGAAATGACAAACACATTCTTATTTTCGGAATACCATCTGCTTTTCTTTCAAACGTGTGTTTCTTACCACACACATGATGTAGGACAGGATAGCACCAGAGGAGCCGATGAGCGCACCCACGATGGTCAGCAGGTTGTTGTTGAGCAGGAAGCCCTCCGCACACAGGGCCCAGCCTGAGTAGCTGTTCAGCACAGTGATGACTACTGGCATATCTGCACCCCCGATAGCAGCTGTCAAAGTCACACCCTGGGATGAAAACCAAAGCGGAACTCCAAATTAATAAAAGAAAAAATAAAACCTCTGACCATCAACATTTTAGTTCTTAAATCATTCCGGTTTTCCAATTAATATATTTACACATAAGTTCCACGGCTAGTAAGGACGAGTGCCTCCGATCTGACCAACCTTCCCACAGATATAACATCTGTCATCACCGAACCACCTCCCTGCAAAAAAATCCCTAAATCCCTAAAAGGCATTGATGAAAAGCAGGCAGAAATTGGAGGAGGGTCTATACTTGGAAAAAAGTAACAGCACTGAGGGAATTTCCCAGTTTTTATGGCATTCACCTAAGGGCAGGCCACTGTTGATGTCAAGTGAAACAGCTAAAACTAAAATATAAGCCCACAGTCTTCTTAGTTTGAAAATCCAAGGATAGGGTTTAGGGTGACTAAGGTAGCTGGAAAGCGAGAAGGGAAATTCTGCAAAGGAGTAGGCTAGAGAAAGAAAGTCCCAAATTCTGTATATCAACTCTGCCCAAATCTTTGGCTGACTCTTGAACTAGGCATACACGGGCAGACTCCAAGCAACTCTGTTAAGGATAAAATAACAATAGATTTCAGCTGCCGTCCATCATAGGGGAGCCAGAATTGGAAATTTGAATCCAGTCAAGTTAACTGCCTCCAAAAACAAATAAATAAAAAACAATAATCAATACTCTTTGGAGTAATTCAACAGAATTGAAAGTCTCTATAATGCATCATTCACAATGTTCACAATGCAACCCAAAATCACTAAACACAGGAAAGGAAACAGGATGGTAGGGAGAAAGACTTTTCCTTTTTCCCCTATATACTCCCACATATTTTGAGGTTGTTACAATGTGAACGCAATTCAGGTATTACTTAATTAATCCAAAAGCGATTACAATGTCCACAAAATATTTTCTCTTAGACATTCTCACACAGCCATTAAGTATCTTTTAAATATCAAATTCACCTCTTCTCAAAAACAACAATTCTTGAAGTTTTATATTTCTGTGCTATAGGTTTGATTTTGAGACCTTTTTTTGCCTCTTCTGTTTTATTAGATAAAAAATCTCAAAACTATTTTTCTCTTCTTTACAATAAAACAAAAATCAGTGCTATATACGCCAGAATAAAATAGAATTTTAAGTTACTTTTCAGTCTTCTAAAGTTTCTGTGTTGAAATCATTGCTTAACTCTTGGGATAACATTATAAATCTTGTGTTTCTGAATCAAGCAGCCAGTAAGTGTTTGATAAGCAGTTACTGTATGTCTAACTTTGTGCTAAATACTGAAGAATATTTAAAAACTGAACACACAAACCTTGTCTACAAAGTATACACTAGACTAGATAAACATGAAGCAATCAGTGAATAACACAGCTGTATGCAAAAAGCATCATACACCGATACAATAACATGCTAAATTATAACATATAAACAACTAAATAATACTGCATGTATCAATATGCCAAATGCAAAATCAGAGAGGAAGAGGGGGACCAAATCTATCATGAAAGGCTTCACTAAACCTCTGAACACACAGGGTTTATCAACTGCATTTTATTTTATATAATTATTTGATTTAGTGTCATAGCTTCCAATGAATGTAAGTGCAACTAACGGGCAGGGACTACCTGAAACTTACTGAGTAAACCTCAAACCACTATTTTGTAGGGCTTGTCACACAGTAAGTGCCTAATGAATAAAATTGACTTGGAATTGACAACTTTGAAAGGAATAATTAAGTGGAGAGAAAGAGTGATTTTCTTCTTATACTTTTCTATATTTTCTAGATTCTAAAAAGACGAACACAGAACATCATTTTAAAACATGTTTATTCCACCAAGAGTCTTGAAAAGATAGAAATATGATTAAACCATAATCTAACAAAAAATTCCCAGTTCCTCACTAAGTATGTGCTTTCCCTCTCTGACTTCTTACCATGATAGCAGAGAGAGCTGACACGGAGCCCAGACAGGTAATGCCAGTTGTAAAGCTGGGGTCCATCATGAATGGAATAACTCCACCCACGCTGGCAGCCAGCAAGCCCGCATTGAGTGCGTGCCTCCCAGGCAGCAGGAGCGGGGCAGATTTCAGGATACCTAGGAACAAGCGCATGGTCGTCAGAACCCAGAACATGTCATAAGAAACCCCCTCACACACACACAATTGGGTATGTCACTTAATCCTAAATTACTAAAATTTAAAATCAGAATAAAAACATGGCATTTAAAATGTCACCTTCTATCACCAGATACTGAAACATAAAAGCAAAGTAGAATTCTCACACATAACAAATATTAATGGAAGTTGGAAAAGTATGGCTCAACTTAACGATTCTTTTCTCTACTTTGGTCACCCAACAATTTCTTTACTCTTTGTCATGGAATCTTGAAAAGTGATTTTGCCCCTTATGACCAACACAGAAGTTGTGTAGTTTTATTTATTTAAAACTTCAAAACAGAGTCCTAGCACATTAGCATTTTTGATTCCATCAACGAAGCCCAAGGGAGAAGAGCCCTGGTTTGCTAGTTGTTTCTAAAAACAAAGGATGAGACAAAAATGATTTAGGCGTGAAGTTCTTTCGTGATTTTTAAGTTTCGTGGAGGTTTCTGACTTAATTTCAAGGACTTGAATACTGAGAGGCAAGAGCAGATTTTTAAATCACAAGCTAGTGTCTCTAGAGACTCACTTTTTCATGAGAACACTGAAAGCAGCCTATGTGGGGTTCCTTCCCTCCACTTCTATTTTCATGACTAGCTTTAGCAGTCGCAAAAGTTGCCAGGCTAGACTCCTAACATGTGTATTTGTTTTCAAAATAAGTATGGTATACTAATCAAACAAATCTATTTGATAAGTTTCTTTCCTATTCTGGAAAATGTATAAAGTTCATTTCTGTGAACTCTACACATGCATGTCTAACCAAGGATTATGAAAATGTATTTTGTTCATATGTATTATCAAATGTCAACTAGTCCTTCTGTGTAAATTTCTGTGCACTAGTTTCCTCCACTAGCTGTCTGCAGAAGAAATAGCTTCAAAGTTTTCCAAGATTTGTAAGGATCAATAAAGGGAAGCCATCTTAATGGAGAGAAAAAAGAACTTTTATATATTTCTGAGTGCTATGCAAATACTCTTCACTTAATAGGTTGTACTATTAAGCTACTTTCTGAAACTGAAATACGCCTAAATCCCCTAAACAATAGATTTTTACTTTTACGTAATGTTGAATCACTTACCCTGCAATTTTCCATAGGCAACAAGAGACCCACTGAACGTGACGCCACCGATGTAAGTACCGAGGTAGGCCACAATCTTGGTGAGATTTGCTGCTGCATCCGTAGCAAAATGAGGATATTCGACAATGTACTCAGCTATGCAAGTAAGCACAGCTGCCAAGCCCACTAAACTGTGGAAAGCAGCAACTAACTGAGGTAAATCAGAAATCTGGATGCGTTTGGCAATTGTCAATCCTGTTGGGAAATGAAAGTCAAAGAGAAATTAAAACTTGACAGACCTTTGAGAAGTAACCACAATAAAGACCACACTTAAGGGTTTCTTGCCATCATTGTCACCAATAAATATTTATCGGCTTCCTAGTACGAGTTAAATATACTCTACAGGGACTATGAAGAAGGTTAAGACGCTGGCTACAGATACCCATTCAAAATAGCAGCTTTTCTCAACACACCTAACCAAGGCCCAACTCCAAAGAACCCAAACACTCAGCATCAACACATGCTTCTGCCACTCACGACCTTCGAACTCTCCCCTGGCCTCCTGCATCTTCACATTACTTAAAGCTCCAATTAAATCTCCTTAAATTCTCCCCATTGCATGAATAACCCAGGCGCTCTTCTCTACAAGCCGACACTTGCTCCTGAGCACACAAGAAACACCTGGAATACGAAGAGGGCCTAGGTTTTCAGGTGGGTGGGCAGGAAGCAAGTCCAATGGTAAAGAAATGAAAACATCTGCGTAGTAAATGTCCAATTTAGGAGACTCTGAGGGAGTTGCACAGTTCTAGGTAGGTGAAATAGAAGGAGTGGGGCTCAGAATGTTTGCTAAGCTCATGCCTAAAGGTTTTCCTGCCATGAAACCTATAGCACAGGCATTTTCCTTCAAGTGTCTTTCTAGGGACTGCAGGAAAGAACTCCAAACTTGCCTGGGGAAGTATAAAAGAAGGCGTAAAGCTAATGTTGTGCTGGTAAATATCTAACCACCACCTCCTCAGGATAAAAACGTGTGCGTATACATACACATGAGTTTTTACTGATAAAAAGGTATCTGGCACACAATTTTCAAATAATAATAAAATATACAATATTCTTTATTGTAAATTCCATATAGCCAACTGATTTTCACGGAATGCTTTTGTTGATTTTTGCTAAACTCTGGTATCTGTAGCCAACTTAGTGTTTACAACCGACGAACGAGTGTAGTTCCCACATGAATGTTGGCTATTTGTGTTCACATTAACAAGTAAGACAAAAGTGAAATAAGGAGATGTATATGAGAACTTCATTCATTGTCAACCATATGAGTGACGACTTCACTGAATCTGGTAAGACTTTTCAAATACTAGAAGAGTATTTGCTCAATTTTTTGTGCTATCCATAATGTAATGGCTACAGACATAACACACTTTTAAGTTTAAGCTGCATTATTAACATCTTCTCCATCACTTTCTTAGGTCTGGACAATCAACAAAAGAATAAATGAAACCAAGATTTGTAGCATTTGTTGATTTCCATGGTGTAAATACAACCACCATGGCTGATTTCAAGCTACCAATGTGACGTCATTACAAAGGGAGTTGGGAAGAGATGAACAGTAGCCCACCATTATATCGTGCTTCTACCATACGGATACAATAAACATGGATAACCTCAAGAGCGTAAATCATAAAATCTAGTAAATAAATTAGAAAGTTATGAATAGTATTATTAACTTTGTTTCTAATATATTATTTTATTTTAGTGAAAAGTCATCACAGTTGGTATAATTCTCATTCAAATACAAACATTTTAACATTTAAATACAAAAATATTTAACATTGAGTTAAGTTCATCAATTGAGTCAAAAGAGTGAGCTGAAAAAATGGACATGGGTTCACACAAAGGCAGAAACCCACAAGTGCTTACCAATGGTACCGCCCAAAGCCATTGCTCCAGACATCTGAGCTAACAATTCAGGGCTTGGTTGTAGGCCTCCAAGGGTGGCTGCCAGGCCTCCAGCCACCCCAATCATGCCCAATGCATTGCCAAGACGAGCTGTTCCCTGGGTGGAAAGGCCAGCCAGGGCACCAACACAGCATAGACCTGAGGCCAGGTACATGATCTTTTCAAAGGAAAGGTAAGAAAGAGAAAGAGACTATCAAAACTTTCAGTCTATTAGCTTAGGGAGACCTCTCTCGAGGAAACATAATTCTCTAAGGACAATTTTAAATTCAGACAACAGAAGAACCAATATGAGCTCTTCTTTTAATATTTCAATATATTTTCTTATCCATTAGGGATATTAACATATTAAATCCTTTAAATTGTACCTGCAATTATAAAATATATGTAAATTGGTTTCTTCTGGATAAAAATACCTAAATTTAAGCAGAGTTATTATGGGATCTAGAGCAGACCAAATGCTATAAAGGAGCCAATTCCTGATGTTGTAAGTGCCCGGGACCACGCTGTATGCTTTACTTATGTTGTAACTCAGTCTCGTGAGATTCACAGGAGGAAAGAATCATCATCTTCATTTTACAAAAGAGAAAATCAAAACTTAAAGAGGTTACATAATTTTTCCAAGGTTAAATGATGATTACATAGCAAATCTAGGATTCAGATATGGGTCTCTCTGACTCACTGCTCCAACTCTTCTCAAAAAAGATTTTGTTCATCCAACAAATACTACATCTTGGAAACAGCAGAAACTAAGAGAGACATGATTTTCCCTCTGTCAGAGAGGCTGCAGTGTTGTGACAGTCATTGAAAAGAAATGGAAAATATTGAGATCAGAAGAAAGTTGAGTCTTTAACTGTAATTATATTTAGACACAGAACTTGCAAAGTTCAACTTGATTATTTCTGTTTTTCTATATAGCATTCACTTTTAAACTATCTTTTTTAAATGAATTGATATAACATCACCCAGTAACAAGAGACGATGCACTGGATTTGTAGGGGAAGAAAGTACATAGGAAAAAGACCAATAGTATTTAATAATAGAAATTTTTCAAATTTTTTACTAATTATTTCATTGTATCCTTACAAAAACTCCAGCCAAGTACATAAAGAGGATACTAATAACCTTCTCGACTCTTTTTACATGTGGAAAAACTTAGGGACTAACAAGTAAACCCACATTTACACAGCAGGTAAACCTGTCTCTAGAATCCAGGGTCTTGATTCTTAGGGGACGAGAATGTTCTATTTGACCACGATGTTTCTAGAGTTATTGTTGTATTTGCTTGGTAGGGTCTGAATTTTGGTAATGATAATGTTAAATCTAATTGGGAAGAAAACACAGCTGCAAAAATAAAAACTTGCAAAAGAGCCTCTTACTTGCTCAGTGTTATAACCACTGTAGAGAGCAGCCAAATATCCTCCCACAAAGGTGCCAGCAGGGAGCAGATACACGTAATTGTACTCTGGGGGATCAGTGGGGCGCTTGAACATGTCCAGCATTCTCTGAGTCACCAGAAAGCCACCTTATCAAAACAAATACAAACAGAAAGAGGTTATTTCACTGAGCAACAGGACTTTTTAAAGTGCTAGGATTTTTCTAGTTTAAGCACATCTTTATCATCTAGGAATAAATATAATTTGAAGTAACACTTTTTGTTGTTGGTGCTGTCAAGTTGATTCCAACTCCCAGTGATCCAACGTACAGCTGAGCAGAACCCCACCATGTCTTTTTGTGCCATCCTCTCCTCTTCCGGCACTAGCTCAGACAGTTCTCCACTGCTACTCATAGGGTTTTCACAGCGAATTGTTTCAAAGTGGGTGGCCAGGTCCTTTTTCCTATTCTGTCTTAGTCTGGAAGCTCTGCTGAAACCTGTCCACCATGAGTGACCCTGCTGGTATTTGAAATACCAGTGACATAGCTTTAGCATCACAGCCACATGCAGCCACCACAGTACAACAACCAACAGATGGGTGGTGTGGTTCCCTCACCGGGAGATGAACCCGGGCCACAGCGGTGAGAGCACCCAGTCTTAACCACTAGACCACCAGGGCTGGCTAAGTAACGCTTTAGAATCCCAAAATTAAAAGTTATTCTATTATTCAAGCCAGTTCCATTGAAGGGGGTAAAAAAACTCTATATTCAGAAAGAAAACTTGCTATCAGAGTGCGGAACCAACTATTTTTCCATGACTAAAATAGCCATTCAAACAGCTTGGGAATGCATAAGATCAAAGGCCAGTATTTTTTTCTAATAAGTTATCCTGTTTGTTAAACCCTATAATAAATGATAAAAGAAAAAAAATACCATATCAACAGGCACGAGGTTTCTTGGACACATTAAAGAATTTTTAGCTACAAAATAGCATCAAATGAGTTTTGTACACAAGTGATATGCTAGGCTTTCAATTTTTAAGAGCAAACACAGGCTAGGATAAGGCAAAAGGCTGAAACTTTATCTAAAATTATACTCATTTTAGAGATGTTATGGTGATAGCTTTAAGTCAACTTAATTCAAAACTATGCATTCACTAACTTTCCAGTTAACTTGCAGCAAGACATCATTTTATTTGTTTGGTCTGGGGCACTGTGGAGTGGTTTTTATCAAAAGAGTTTCTAAAAATTACAGATGGGCAAAATAACTAACGTTCCTTCACAAAGAGCATTTATGGTCTGAGTGAAACATTTTTTAAAGGCAAAAATTCTTAAAGTCAGAATGTCTATTTTATATCGATTTATATTTGCTTCTTATGCCTCTATTAAGAATAGCACTCTGGGTTCTTTCACCACCATCATACCTGCAATGTTGACGGACGATATGAATGTAGCAAGAGCAGCAAGGCCCTGAGAAGTTGTGGAAGGATACAAATGTCCTCCCATAAGCGCCAACCCACCAACTGCAGTCAACCCTGGGAAGAGAGTATCAATATGCGAATAGTTATAGTGACGCTGCCAAATCAAATGTCATAGCTGAAGGACCTCACGTGCACAGATTCATAAAGGAGAAAGTTCTTACACACCATTCTCACTGAAGTACTATTACAAGAAAAGGGTTAACAAAACTATTTCTCCTTTTGCATAAGAATTTGACCTTTCTTTAGCTTTCCAGCTCTGTTCCCCTGCTATAGATATAAATCAACAATATTATTAGACAACATTGCTTATGGCAAAAAGGGACCTCTGTGGATAAACTGCACCTGACCTGGAAGGAACTATGCATGAACTATAAATATATGATGGTGAAGCCAGAGTTTTGGGCTTTCCTGAGCACAGTACTTCTTGGAATTAGACATGTTCCCTGCGGAGATCCTGGAAGCTATGCTTGTGGCAATGTTATAAGAAATGCCCACTAGGGCCATGAGGCTTCCAAGCCAAGGCCACATCTCTCTAATGTGGGTCTCATTCTTCAGAACTGAGCCATTGCTGGGGGCAAAAGAGAACATCTCCTGGGCAGCCATGCGGACTGCTGCATGGGCCGCTCTGAAGACGTGTCACACCGAAGAGAAACGCCTGACACTGCCCTTCTGGCCAGTTGTATTTCTTGTCCCGTATGCTTCACAGTTTGACCTACTATAGACTTGCTGGACTGAAGGTTTAGGTGAATCTAAGATGATCCCCTAAAGGATAGTTGCAACTATGATTCTGAGAAACACCGGTTTCCAAACTTTATCAGAGGAATCCTTTCTTTAAAGGAAATCATAACAGAAAGAAATAACAGTGGCTCTGCAATGCTTGAAATGGGAGCAGCCCAAAGGCTTGACACATTCCCTCAGCCTCTGATTCTCCCAACCCCACCCCTGCACCCTCTGGGAGCCCAGCGCACCACCACCACCACCTCATATGCCATGCCATACAACTTGAAAACAGAGACCTTATAAACCTCTTTGAAAGTGCTCCTGGAGTTGAATAAGCCCATGAAAACCTAAGAGGAGGGAAAATAAGAGAAGAACAAACCTGAGATTGCATTAGTCACAGACATCAGTGGTGAGTGAAGAGCGGGTGTGACTCCCCAGACGGTGTGGTAGCCCACAATGCCGGCCAAGCCAAAAGTGGTCACCATCTGGGAAAAGGCCAAGTTGGGAGAAGCAATGCCCAAGCCCAGCATCCCGATGAGACCTAAAGAAAGAGAAGAAAGAGCGTGAGCTGACAACCAATTATCTCAGGAAGATTCGAAACACACACACAAACATGTGGCATAGTCAATGCTTTTAAATTCCACCTTTGCCAATATGAGATTTTTTTTTAGACATTTCATGATTGGGAGAGGGGGGAGAGGAGGTTAAAGATATTGTGAACAAAACTCAACTTCCTGACCACCACTCCCCAAAATAAAATAAATTGCAAAGATCTAGTAAAATTTATGAGTCACCTTAGTAACAATTTGCACATTTTGCTCTGTACAGCTCGCTGTTTTAACTTACATTGACAGTGCCACATGTGTTTAAAAAAGTGTTTTTATTCCAGAAGTAGAGGCCTATAGGGGATCTACCAAAGCATTTTCTACTTGGGTAAGACATAACCTTTATACAACAGGACTTTCGTGAGGCCAATTTCATGTCATTCTCAGACTTGGACAAGGAAGAGGGATTTGAAAAGAGTAGGCAGGATTTCATTCACTCCAGCACCTCCCCAAAACACATGGCTTCCACCCACCCGGGACAGAAGTTTTGCAATTGCTCCTGAATCTGGACTGCACTGCTGGCCAGGGCAGTCAGCTCCAGCCTCAACACCAAGTCAGCAAACAGGATTTTACAAAGAAAAGGAAAAAAAGATACAAATTAAATTAAGAATGTGCAGAATACAGTCAGCTCTGAACATACATCTTTAATTATCGCCTCTCCTAATAGGAAACATGTGGATGGCTGTTCTGCAACAGAAGAAAGGGTTACCTAGTGGTCAGTAAAAACAGAATGATAGTAGGTGACCAGAGAGCCAAAATTCAACTTTCCTGAATAAGGTATCTTTTTTCCATGATATGAACTATTTCTCTATAAGTGGCACAGCTAGAATATCTAGGAATTGACATTAATTTTACTTTAAACCATTCAATAAGACTGTAATTTTAATTTATATTTTCCTACCCATATATAAGATTTCCAGGGTTCCAGTGCATGACCTGTTAACCATCTATCCAGAGAGAGAATTAGATAGAGTATTGTTTTGTGTTCCAGTTTAACATTAGAGAAGCCATATAAATTTGTGGTTAAGAATACGTTTTCTTAAGCCAGATTGTCTGGTTCAAATCGGGACTCTGTGGCTTGCTAGCCGTGTGATCCCAGGCAAGCTACTTAACCCCTCTGTGTAATAGCATCCTTATCCATAAAATTATTAACCCTCTCTGTCCTCATCTGGAAAATGACAATAATAGTATGCCCACCTCACTGAGTTCTTACAAGGAATAAATGAGCTAAGGCATGTGAAATGTTTAGCATAACGCCTAGCACTCACTAAATGACCACATTAGTCAAGCAGCATTATCAGAACCACAGTACATTGTGTGGGGCATCTAAGATAGAAAGAACACATCTGAAGGTTTCCTTCTGAACCATTTAATAAACTAATATCTTTTCTATAATACATTCAATAAAGTCAAATGTGCCATTTCTATAGTTTGTATAACAGAGAAAAAGAGAAAAGCAGAGAAGAAAAGAAAGAAAAGGGGAAAAAAGCAAATCACGTTCTTTGAAGAATGCTATTCACATAGATTCCTAACACATATACAAGAAAAATACTTGTTTTTATTATAAAGAAGGAAGTTCAAGGTCAAAAACAAAGAAAGAAATATATGCATTTTTTTAAACTGGAATACGCCATTGTTACACACTCACACACTTTGACTTAAACATAAGAGAAACCCAGAAAAACAAATTACACATGCCTCACTCTATTTCCTTATGAATCTCCAAGAGAAAGGGAATTTACAATCCTACTGATCATACTCTCCATGTACAATAATCTAGTTTCTTTTCTTTTTTTTTTAAACAAGTAAGTGCAAGTAGGGACACTGCCCCATCTATTCACAACATCCACAACGAGAGGCTTTTCAGTCATTTTGCTGAGATTGCTCTTTATTCAAGGAGAGTTACATATTTAGCTTTAAAACATCTGGACTCACATGGGAATTTGGAGAATGCTGAGGCTACAAGAATTCTGTGTGCCTGGTGCTCATCCTTAATTCTTTATAGTTTGATTTTGTTTTGTTTTTGTTTTGGCTCTAAGCAGATCTAAACATTTTTAATTCATTCTATGAAAGAGAAACCAATTTAAAATCAAATATCATATTTCAGACTCTAACAACTCATAGCCAGAATAAATATTTATCACTATTTTACAATAATTCTTTAGTGTTTCCATGAAGATGAATTTAGAAGCAAAGAATTTGTGTTAAATTGTAAAGAGATAAATATTTTTAAAGTGAATTTTTTACTAGGTGAATAACTTAGAGTGTTAGTCAAATGTTCAAAGGCTATACCTAAATCAGTGTTTATTCTTCCATGTAAACATTTGGTTCCCCAGTCTTACTCAACTATGCAGATAGTCACAACTGATGTTTTATAAGCCACAAAAATAAATTAATAAATAACCACATTTATATGCATTAACAGCAATACAATCTAATGTACATCACTACTCTACATATTTGATGTAGATAAAATATTAATGATTATATTTAAAATGTTTATACTATAAAAGGAAAAGTATTAACAGCCTGCATACTATTTCACACATATTCATTGCAGTATTTAGCATAGTGCCTGTATCTCTTAGGGTGGGCAATCAATGTCCTGTCTTCAATTCTACAGAAGTAGACAAATAACATGTTTATGAAAATCACTTCTATCAGGCCAAATTCCTAATGGAATCCAAACAAGGACAACAGCATTTCACTTACTAATTCTTCTGACAATTAATATATTACCTATAAAGTTCAAATAATCAGGACTAGATCTTAATAAACGGGACCCCTCACCTGCTGTATATGCCGAAGCCGTTGTCATTGTCTTCTGGAAGGGTGTAATAGTAGCTGCTTTTTCAGCTTCCAGCTCAGCCACTGTCTTCTGTTTTACTGGGGCGCCCTGAGGAATATTTTTCGGTGTGGGAGCAGGAAAAATCACTTCACCATCCTAATAGAGATTAGAAAAAATCACATTTTTTAAAAAAATCAATCCAGTGTTTCAAAAACACAGATGAAAACTATAATGTTGCGAAAAACAAAAGTTCTTTCAAAAATAATTTTAGGGGCCGGGCTGGTGCCATAGGGGTTAAGTTCACACACTCCACTTAGGCAGCTGGGGTTCACGGGTTCGGATCCCAGGTGCAGACCTACACACCTCATGTCAAGCCATGCTCAACAGCATGCCACACACAAAATAGAGGAAGATTGGTACAGATGTTAGCTCAGGGCCAATTGTCCTCACACAAAAAAATAATAAGTTGTTAAATAAATATATAAATTCATATAATTTATAGCTTATCATGTTACATAAATATATAACATGTATATCAATACATAATGTTTGTGCTCTGTATACATGCATAGATATATAATTCTATGCGTATGGAACATACATGGAAGAATACAGATCAAACCCTTAAAAGCAGATAGGTGGGGGGAACAGTTAATCTTTACTTTATTCAGTTCTGGTTTTTTGTTTAGTCTGTTTCTGTTTTTCAAAAGCAACGCATATTTTAGGTGAGACGTTTGTATATAAGTCTTTGCAATATTTTCTTTAAATTGTACTGCATTTTTAAACAATTAAAATTGGCATAAACCCAACACATCAATACTTTATTAGAGTATATATCAATTCCAAAATAGGATTCTTTCATGAACAGAAATCCTAAAACAAATTTATATTAAAAACACAGAAAGGAACAGATCTCTTTACCTACCTTCATCACTACAGTTCCTCTAACGACATGACCCATTGTGCCAAAGTCAAAGTCATCTTTCACTTCAAAATAAAAGTTATCTTTGTCAGGGCTGATGGCCTTCAGGAGCTTGGTGATGTTGTTGGAATAGAGGGTGCTGGCCTGAGTGGCCATTCGGCTGGGAAGGTCTGTGTAGCCTATGTGAGTCACTCCCTAAATGAAGAAAAGTACAGTCAGAAAGATCCATTCCCATATGCTCATAAACTTTCTAGGACAATTCCCACATGGTCAAGGCTAAGTTTTTAAATTGTATATCTTTATAAATATACAAACATACAAACAAATACATATTTCAAAAAAAAGCTTTACATGTGCCTATTTTTAATCTTAAAAAATTTCAGGCCTCAGTTTCTCTAAAAATTTAAAGGAACAAACACCCTCTCGCAAATCACTAAAGATGTAAAAATTGGTTCATAGATAGAAGAAGCTTTTTGCTATACCTTGTGAACATAAAGTTCTCCTGGCTTAGTGGTTGCAAAGTTTCCGCCAGCCTCCGCAGCTAAATCAACAACAACTGAACCTTCCTTCATTGACTCGATCATTTCTTTACTAAATAAAACTGGAGCTTTTTTACCTAATAATATCAGAGGAAAAAAAGACAAATTATATTATAAAACTCTATATTCTAATTATTACAGTAGTCTCCAGGTATTCAGAAATTTAACATCTGAAATTTTAACTCTTCCAAGAGACCCCTAAAGCCCACAACACAAGTGAGACTGGTCATTCTCCTAAGGAAGAAATAGGATGAGTGTGACCAGCAAAGCCAGCGTGCAGGAGGGAGCCAATTAGTTAGCGAGAGAGCCTTGCCGTGTGCTCGGCAAGGAAATCTCAGTCAGCACAGCTCTTCTCAACTAATTTATATCCAGTACCACTCAGGAAGAAATCAACATTTTGCCTGGTTTTTTTAGAAATGCATAAGAAGAAGCTATTAAGGAAACTAGAATTGGACCCAAATTGCACCCAAATCGGACAACTCACAAAGATTACAAATGTCCAGGGAATATTCAACAGTAATTTATGTATCACAAAACAGAGTATTTCCAATCATTTTAACAAACGTCACCAGATTTCCCTCATGTTATATTAACCTACCTTAATTTGACACAGGATGACTTCGAGGAGAGACAGAGAAGTGCCATGAAATGAAAACAGTAGGCTACCACAACTCCAAAGGCTTAGGAGTCACTCATATGCATTCATGGCCACTTAATAACTATTTATTCTGTGCCTCTGATGAATCAAGTCCTATGCCTGGTGCGAGGAATATACTGGTAGATAAACAGAAAAGGTCTCCTCTGTTCTTACGGTACACATTCTCCTCATAAGATATTTCACATTTTAAATTCACAATGTGTTTTCAGAAGCTAATTCTTACACAGATGACAAAGCCCCAAACACAAGGATTTTTTTTTTTTTTAAAGATTTTATTTTTTGCTTTTTCTCCCCAAAGCCCCCCGGTACATAGTTGTGTATTCTTCGTTGTGGGTTCTTCTAGTTGTGGCATGTGGGACGCTGCCTCAGCGTGGTCTGATGAGCAGTGCCATGTCCGCGCCCAGGATTCGAACCAACGAAACACTGGGCCGCCTGCAGCGGAGCGCGCGAACTTAACCACTCGGCCACGGGGCCAGCCCCCCAAACATAAGGATTTTTCAAGCTAACATACATCAATACGTTCAGTGGGGGCCCATGCTGTCAGTATATTATTGTGTTTGTTTCATAAAACAATATAAATAGCTAAGCCAAAAGAAAAAAGGAAATAAAGTTGTGAAATTGGTAGTAGGGAAGCAGAGAGTTAATTGCCTAATTATCTTTATTTCTTCTTTTGAAAGTTTTCAACTCTGTTACAGAATTTTAGTAAAATAACATCGTCAATTTTATAAATGGAAACCAATTAAAAATAAAACTTGCACTATAAAAAACTGTTTTTTCAATCTGCTTGATTGGAATACATGTGATTCAAAAAAGAAAAATAACCCTTATTTGTAGTATTGTGGGGAAAAAAAAGTTGTGAATATACAAGCGGGTCTTTATGTAGTACTACCTCCTTTCTTGATGTAAACTTAGTACTTCCAAGATAAAAGTCTGATCCTAAGCCTCCTAATCCTGAAGGCCTTCCCCTTGGGTTGAAGTGCTCTTTCTAACATCCCTCTCATTACTGCCCCATTGGACCTTCTGCCCTGGCCACACTGGGCTAGCTGCCACATGGTTTGTTAGACGATCTCTGGTTCTCTCTTCTGAGTCTCCATGAAAGAGCAAGAATGAGGAGATAGTTTCCCCAAAGACAACACCCTGACATCCTGGTAGTTCACCACTTCCCCAAATTCTCTGGAAGTGTTCCTTTCTCCTTCCTTCCCCAACATAGTCCAACAAAGGTATCTTGAATATTTAACTAAACTTTACTCAAGCATGAGACTTTGGGGATGAAAACCACATACATCTGAGGGCTCTTCCCACAATAAGGTCATGCTGCTTAGTTCCGTAGTAAAGTTATGGATCATAAGGCTACAACCATATAAAGTGGCAAATTTAAAGTGTTAACCTGTACTTTCCAGGTGTTTAATGTCATCACCCTACCCTTTCTCTGGTCTAGAGCTTCTTCTCTATCAACCAGGATCTTGATTGTTATAGCTTTTCCTCCCACCTTACTGGTACCTTCCAGTCTTAGGTTGATATGCCTTAAACTACTCCTTTGGCTATATCTATTTGGATCCAGGTCCACCTCCTTTGACTTCTAACTGTACCAACTTTATGACCATCAACCTCACAAATTTGATTTGGCAACTAACTAATTTCTCCTGCCCCGGAAATTCTGGATTCCTTCTTTCTTCTGAGCCATCTATAGCTAAAGATCAGTCCCTGGACTGTAATGCTACCCATTTTACAAGACATCAAGTGGCCAAAACCATTTAGGCTCCCTAGAAAATATCCAATGTACAACCTATTTGTCCTCCTTGATTTTACTCATTCAACCTTCACAAAGCAATTATGCAGTGGCTAACACAACTTTAAACACACACATACACATTTTCATCTAGAGAGAGAAAGAGTGTTCTGTCTATATTATCACTCTGAAATTCAATCACTTTTGAAAGGATAGCATATTCTTTCACATAAAGTAATTTATTTAGTGTACAGCCAAACGACTGGAGGGTAAGTTTAAAAAATTTACTTAAGTCACAGAGGAATATTTAAAAGACATGGAATTATTATAAGTAAAAAGCACACAACAAAACAGTATGTATAGGATGCTTGTACTCTGTAAAAAAAAGTTTTTATATATACATACATAGGAATGTTTCATATATATACACTTACATAAAATTCTAGTAAATTCTCTATAGTATAGCATTTAACAATACCAGGATATCTTTGAGTGGTGAGACTAAGAATAATTTATTTTCTTCTTTGTGCTTTTCCTTATCTCGCAAATTTTCTATAAGAGCTCGTTTTAATTGCATAATTTAAAAATTTAATAAGGGCTAGAGGGAATACAATGATGAATATAATACTGCAGCTGCCTTCAGGCACTCACATGTGGATCAATTTTTTGAAAATTCTGGAAAGTGCAGAAATGAAAATTGAAAACAGAAGGGAAAAAAACAGAGCCAAAAGAGGAGCAGGGTAGTACATAAAAGTTCCAAACGAACAAATCCTCAAAAGAATAGGTCAAGAGGGAAAGATTGAGAAGGCAGTTTCAAAATACTATCTTACCCTGATGGCCTACAATGATACAAATGTGTGATAAATGTGGCATCACAAAAAGGAAAGAAGAAAAGGAATAGGTGATTAGTTAGGTATTAGGGGGAAAAAAATCTACCCAAATCTAATATCCTACTTCAAAATAAACTGTAAACTCTATAGATCAGAATTAATTATAAAATAAGAGAATCAACCCATAAAGAAAAAGCAAAAAGAAAACCTTAGAGAATATCTGTCTAGTCTTTGAATAAAAAAGTACTTCCCGAACTTAGAGCAATGGGGAAAATTACACAGAAAACATCAACAGATTTAAACATGAAAAATGTATATAAATACTACAATCTTCAAAAAAATAAATATGACAAAATATTAATATCATAAAAAGCTCACAGAAATTTAATAAACATCAAAACACGAAGATCCTAACAGAGAAATGAATAAATACAAATGGTCAACTCAAAGAGAAATAGTAACAATCAAATGAAAAAAAAATGTTCACCCGCACTAAGAATCAAAGAAATGTCAGTAAAAAAGTGAGATACTTTTTTTGCCTCTCAAACTGAAAGAGTCAAAAAATCATAATAATGTTGAAATGAAACAATCAGCTAGACAATCTGCTGATGAGATTATGAACTGCAAAATCTTTCAAGAAAGTATAGTTTATCAAGCATGTATCAATTGGCCAAAAATGCTGATACTTCTAAGATTTGTTTAATCCTGGGGAAATAAATGAAAATATAGCCATAAGAATTATGCAGAAAAAATGTTAGAGCATTATTTTTAACAGAAAAAAACTGGAAATAAATGAAAAGCTCAACTTTGAGGGAAGAGTATGGTACATTCAAACAAAAAAATTCTACAAAACCATTAAAATATACTTACAAAGAGTTCTTAATGACTCATCACATTATATTAAGGGGAAAACTTCAGATATAATATTAAATTGAGAAATAAGAAAGATACTCTGTCTTGATCTCAACATGATAAAAATGCATGGGAAATGGGCGAAAGAAAATGGTAAAATGTTAATAGTATTTATCACTAAGTAGAGGATCATGGATAATCTTTATTTTCTACTTTGTACTTTACTGTACTTCCAACAAAAGTCACATACCATTTTTTTGAAAAAGGTAAACAAATAAAGTACTCCTCAATAAGCACAGCCAGTTTCTCCAATGCGATGAGGAAATGGATTTAAAAATTGTAGTAGAAGAATTAGAACAAGTTAGAAATGGCCATTAGATCAACCTATTTACTGTCCAATTGAAAAGGTTCCACTCAAAGTCATCTGCTCTCCGTGCTACAGCAAATGAAGCTACACAGTTAGGACAGCCTTTCAAAGAGTGTGTCAAAACACTTATAAAGGGAGACAGAGGCATAACTAAAGATGGATAACCACTAGGAAGATGTGTACAGGTTTTTACAACATATAACACAGAAAACAATATATCCAATGTTTAATGCAAATCCTTCAACTATAAAGAGATGTCCCATATATCTCAGAGAGAGGTTTTAAAGATCCTAGATACAAGGATGAGGATCAAAAGAGCATAGCAGGTATTTCAAACACAACAGTAGGAGAAGGCAGAAAAGTGAATAAAAGAAGGCAGACAAGAGGTATTTTTTTCAGAGACACTATTGGGCTTTTCCTTTTTGACTGCTCATTCCTGTTAATTTTATCATTTAGCTGCAAAAGATGAGAAACACAAAAAGACCAAGAGTGTTACATTTCCTCAAACCACCCCACTAAAAAAAAAAAAATCACTTTGATAGAAAAAATTAACACGGAGAGAACTTTTTTCCTGGCACTATACAAACTGTGGGTGAAAGACTTGTCATGATGTCCAACTTCATGAAATTATTTCTTGGTTCCTTCTGGTTCATGGACATGAAGTTCCCTGGTAAGATTACTCAGTTCCCTCCCAGCTGGAAGTTTATTTCTGTACTTTCGTCAAGACAATGGCCAGACAGCATGCTCTCACAGTCATCATTCAAATAGTCATTCATTCATTGACTCAGTTAATACTTATTTTGCGCCTACCATGTGCAGGCTAGATTAGGACGGAAAATTTTACTTCTAGCTCTGAGTTCTAATAAATTAGAACTGAAAGAGGCTGCATTCAAAGGTTAGTGAACAGTTTTATTACTAGAATAGCTAATGTATTTAAAAGTACTCATATAAAATTTTAATTATAGAGTTTCCCAACTGGTTGGCCATTTTTGCAGGGGAGTAGGGGTGCCATAGATCACTGTAAGTTATCCTTGAATCCCTGTGTGCACCAAGAATTGACAGTAGACTGAATAAATGCCTCAAACATGTGCACTGTTTCTAGATGTACACATACATGGATGTGATTCATACAAATTTATTCTTAAATGTGACTAAATTCATACTATCTTTTCATACTCTTGTATTTTCTCATTAAAAAACAAGATGCAGTTTTAAAAGTATTAAAATTAGAAACCTAGAAAAAATTACTCATTTCTAAAAATAGCTTTAACAATTTATCACTACGTAGCAAAAGAATATATCATTGGCCTCTCTACAAGACTAAATTGAAAAAGTGATTTGACTTAAACTAAAGACCAATAGCTAAAGATTTACCAGAAAGTTTTGCAATATATTACACCTCTCTGAATGAATCAGGCCTAACACGATCATCTGAAATCAATAAATTCTCAGATTCTATCTTCCTGGGAAAAGAATCAAGCCTTCACAGATAATTTTAATCACACTAAAAAAGAAAAAAGAAAGAAAGAAATTAAGAGGAAACCACTAAAAATATTAAGAACAACAAAACACCACGATGAAATGGGTTTACCACAAAATTTTATAATGATTCCAAAGAGCACTTAGCATTATTTACTGGAATTATTCAATGGCATGTAATCAGATGGGGAAATTCCTAACTTCCTGGCCTGTAAGGCATCAAACTAGCCAGGCTCAAGAAAAACTTTCTGCTTTAATAAGAACTATATTTAACAATATAGTAGCAAAGAAGTTAATAATATAAATTAAAGAACATATTTATCCAAACCAAAATAAATTCTCATCAAGTACTAGTAAGACAAGGATAATTTTTAATGTAATGCAATACTATAATTGACTAAACGCAAAATAGAGTACGTAAAGACTTTCTGAACTATAGTATTTACACTTTAAGAAATGTCATGATAAGAACACAGTGTTGCACTGAGCATTGTTGGTGTTTACCCAGCATGCATTTCCTCCTCTTGTCACTACTCTAATTTCCATTTTCTCCACATAGTCTATGAACTTCAGGAGAAACGACCTCAGAAACTGCTCCACAGGCGGGCCTACCTGGCCTAAGGGTAATCTCATCACCTTACTAGTGGCTGGTTCTGAAATCCAGGTGTAAGCCGAGGAGCATCTGATTGCCCTGCCTACATGGACTGGTTCAGAAATGGGCACGTAACCCAATTAAGGCCAACTAGAAGAAAGGAAAGTTTGCTAAGGGCTTCTGAAAAAGAAGTTTCCTTGCTCTTTAAGAGGGAGCCAGCAGAGGTAGAGATACTGGCCTGTCTCGTCCTCTGGCTGTTGTGTTGTGTGAACTGCTGCTGCCTTCCACCACTGAGGATGAAATCAACTCAAAGAGAAGGGTGGAGCTGAAAGCATACAAAGGCACATAGCCAGAGTTCCCCTGACGCACCCCTATCCACAGCTACACCTGGACTTTTTTCAGTTACATAACCCAAGAAATTCCTTTCTTATTTAAGGCAGATTGTGTTGGAATTTCTGCTTCTGGTAGCCCAAGGCATCCTAACTGATATACATCAAAGGCTCTTTGGGAAATTTCAAAATCACAGATAGGGCTAAAGTTTAGGGTCTTGAGCTATAAAAACTTATACATATATGTAATACATATAAGGAAAAGAGCTCATTAATTATGTAATAGAGAGGATGTGGCAAAAAATTGCTAAACATTTGGTCCACTGGTCCATTATCTAATCAGTCTCCGATTTAGCCAGCCTAGTGGTGGTAGAGGTGGTAGTGGTGTTAGAGCAACGTATCGATGCAAGTCCTCCATCCTGTTATTGCTAAAGAGGCTATATGCAGCTGTGGTTGCAATCACAAAGAGATAAAGAGATTTTGACCCAAGCTTAAACAGTCAAGCAGAGTACTTTATATGAGAGTTCTCTCTCTGGAACCAGAGAAAAGAGTTCTCTGCATAATTAATTATTTGTATAAGGAACCAGAGAGAAAGGTTGGCAAATACTTGGATTTTACAAACTGGACGCCTTGAGATATTTCTAAATGTGATACTTAAAAACTAGGATTAGTCAACAGCGTATTTTAGCAGATTGGAGAAATCCCTAAAGATCTATTTAAAGAACAAACCTAAAAACAAGAACAGGTTTAAAAAATTTTTTAAGGATTAGCTTAATTTACCTCTCAAAGCTGCAAAAATTCTGTATAGATAAAAACCAAAATTAGTCAACATTTTACGATGGTTTCACAAGCTATGGGACTTCTCCAAAAAGGAAAACAATCTACCCAATTTAAATGGTAGCACAGATAAGGAAATATATAATATTCTTATATAAATTATAATTCTTTGTGTTCCCTTCAATACATGTTTAGATGTACATTAGCTATCAAAATCCCTTAAAATTAAAGCAATGAATATTTATTATACATTCTGATTTTACTACTTAACATCAAATAATTAAAAGATTATTTTTTTAAATAGAAATAATACTGTTTATTTCCCATGTCATTCAAATTAGGTCGGAATGAGGTAACTGACAAAAAAGCCTTAATGAAATGGCTAGCTTCAGAAAATTAAGATGAAAAATAAATAAGCTACATTTCTCGGCGGGAAAACCTAAGCCAGATGGCCATCTAATGAATGCTGGTTTTGTAACTTCACGGCTATGTCCATAAGCCTCCTGATCTCAGGGACGATCTTTGACATTCCATGCAATCCTTGAGAACGTCTGGACTTTCTATTGCAAAAGTCAACACGCATTTCAGTCCTGATCTGACATCCCCAATGGAAGAAAGAGGAATTGTGCTACTATTCTCTATGCCAGGCCCTAAACTGGGTTTTAGCTTCATCTATTCCTCAAAACAACTCTGCAAGGTAGAAATTTTTACCCCCTTTTCAGAGATGAGGAATCTGAGGTTTGGGAAGACACATCAGCTGATAAGCAGTGGAACTAGAATTAGAATCTACACTCTATGGCTCTAAATCCATAACCTGATTCCCAATAAAAGGATTAAACATCAGCAAATAAAATTACAAAGTGGGAAGAGAAAAGAGGCTGTTGGCTGCTCACAAAAATCCATGTTTATTATGGGCTAAATTGTGTCCCCTGAAAATTCAGATGTTGAAGCCCTAAGCCCCAGCACCTCAGAATGTGACTGTATTTGGAGTTAGGGCCTTTAAAGAAGTGATTAAGTTAAAACGAGGCCATTTGGGTGGGTCCTAACCCAACCTGACTGGTGTCTTTAGAACAAGAGGAAATGTGGAACAAAGACCATGTGAGGACACAGCAAGAAGAGGACCATCCATAAGCCAAGGAGAGAGGCCTCAGAAGAAACCAACCTGCTGACACTACGACTTTGGACGTCTAGCCTCCAGACTGTGAGAAAATAAATTTATGTTGTTTAAGCTGACCAGTCTGTGGGATTTTGTCATAGCAGCCTTAGCAAACTAATACAACATTCTCTCATTCCTGGGCACACAGCTAGGCAACAATCCCCAGCTTCCTTCACAGTTAAGTTTGACCATGTGACCAAGTCTTAGCAAAAGAAATGTGAGCAGGAGTGATGTATGGCACTTCCAGGCATTCCATTTATACTTCTCCAAGTCCGTTTCCCTTCTGGCTAGCTGGAATAGAGACAGTGCCCAGAGTGACTTCATAGCCTCATAATGATGACGGCAACAATGTTATACCTGAATCTGCAGATGACCACGTGAAGAAGAGTTGCCCACCAATGTGTCAACCACCCATTACTGTTAACTAAGCAAGAAGTAAATTTCTATAATGTCTGAGCCATTATACACTTTTAGGTTACTTTGCTATAGCAGCTAGGACCACCCTACCTAATACTGAGGTACAAGAAAGTATAGGGAGAATGGAAAGAAGGAAATACAGAAATGCATACGGTAGGAAGTACTAGTTGTTAACAGTAACTCTATTGGGTACTGCTTCACCAGAGACAGCCTCAGCCTCCCAATCCTTTTCAACTCAAAGACTGCCAAGGAGGGGAGCACAGTGCTTTCTAATCTTGTAACAGACTTTTGGAGAAATAACAGACCAAACCAGAACATAATTCTGTGCCATAAATTTCCTAACAGAACATTTATTAAATTTAGCCCAGTCACTCACTAAATGTGCTCAAACACACTCTAAGAAGTCAAGACTGGAAAATGACCATGGGAAACTCTACAATTTTGGCATCTTTCTCTTGATAACAAGTTGCCCTGTCTGTGTTGAAAGCTACCAAAAGGTGTATAGACAGCATGTGGTTTACCACCGTTTGATGTTGCAACATTTAAGTACTTCTCTCTGTCCTTCAAAATTCTCAAAACACAGGAAACTTTGTACAACTAATATTACAAAATTCCCAAAAGTCATATAACACATTTAAAGGAGGGGAAAATGGCAATAAATCAGATTAGTCAGTAAAAAAAAAAAAGTTAATTCCAAAAAAGTTGGAAGTCACTGATCTATATAGTTTTGTCCTTTAAGATCATGATGTTTACAGAAGAAGGAAAAGAACAATCTGAAAAATAAACCTTCACTTTAGAGAAAAACTGAATAGTCATCAAAACAATACTATCCTTGTGGAATTTCACAAATGGAGAGTATATCATTGTATTGAGTTTGACAACTACTGTGGAAAGTTGTTCTTTTGTACTATATTTCTGCTCCATGTGAAAGATGGATTCAAAGACACAGGCTGCACCAATCCTGATTTTCCTGCAGACTGTGAAATCTGTCTGGTTTGGCCTCATATGTGTGAGGCCCTTGCATAACAGGGGAAAATACCCCCTCCTAATTCTCCAGAGTCATGTAAAATTACTACAGGGGCCCTTTGAGAGGTGTATTCTAAGGCCCTAATTGGTATAGATAAAAATAAAAAGTACTGTTACCCTCATCTGGATTGTGCCTAAAAAGAGGTCCAAGTATACATGGCCTAAGGTATTACACTTTATAAGCAAACAATGAATTTCCTAGCTGATAGGACACTGTCTAACTCCTGAACAGACCTTCCACTACTTTCTAATTCTGTCTCCTGAGAGGTCCAGCTAACCACCTCAAATCGCAAACTGGGCAAGTGTCCTAGTTTTGAAAATTTAAGAAAGCTAGGATTCCATCTTTAAGTAGCCTCGCAATGTTTCTATCCAAAAGTGAGCCAACAGAGCGTGCTCTCTCTCTCCTTGGATAGCACTGGAAAAATAAAAGGGATTGTACCAATCGAGACCTAAGAAAAGTACCCGGAAGGATTAGCTCAGCAATATTTGCTGAGCCACTGTTATGTACAAGGCCCTATCCTAGTACCCAACAGGACAGCAGTAAACCAAACACTCCTGGTGCATGCACAGGGAGACAGGGCAACTAAGGAGCAGTGAGACTGAACTACTGGAATCTGAGGCACAGGCAAAGTGCTACAAATGCAGAAAAAGGAGTGTTTACTACTGAGTAGGAGATGGCAGAAACTGTGGAGGAAGTAGTAACTGAGTTGAGTAGGATTTCAGAAGGCAGGGACAGCATTCCAAAGAGAAGAAAATATGTGCAAAGGCCTGAAGGTCCTTGGCCTATTTGCGGAGACAACAGCAGCCAGCATGACTGAAATCAGGCCCAGAGAGTATGAAATTAGTTTAAAATGCATCCTGAAAGCTAACACAGGACTAGAAACTGAAAGGCAACCTCACAAAGGAGTGCAAACTTTACAGCACAGGTGATTCGGGAGAATGCGATCCAATCCTGATCACTTTAGATGGGCTTTATCTAGTGATGCTGGGAACCCGAGTGGTCCAAGATACCGTCATCATTACTAAACAAAACCCCAGGCTTTCCGATAGCCATGGTTCAATTACAAAATAAGGGCAACACCTGAGGTGTGGAAAGGGTGAGCTGGAAAGCTAGATGACCCTATGAAGCTTATCATTTTTTAATTAGGTGGTTATCAGGAAAGAATTTAATGGAAAAGGTTGTTTCTATCAGGGTTGACTCAGCATGTGCTCCACAGTACTCCTAATTCTCACTGGAATTTAGGCGAAATTTGCCTAACAGTCAGTCAGTGCTAAACCACTATGCTTCCTCCTCACACCACCCCAACACTCCCCTCCCTAACTTACCAACCAGATTTTCAATCTGATTCCTTCTCTTTCTGATTACATATTCCAAGTCTCTAAAAGGGTTCCAGAACAATAGGGATGCTGAAAATCTCTCATGTCTCAAAAAGTTTAGCAGAAAAGTTTATGAGCACAGCCTAAACATTACCAGAGAGCGGGGCTATCTTACTTTTTAATGGTAGCCCCAAAGGTCAAAGAGCTGGACAGCAAGGTAGGGAGCTTTCCCTTGTGCGCACAGTACCACAAAATGGGACCAGCAGCAGGGCTCTATCCTGAAGTTACCTACATTAATGAAATTCTAGCCTTTAACCCATCACCCAATCAAATCTAAGGGGTCTAGACGACGGTGCAAGTAAGCGGTACAAGATACCAGGCAGGATAATACCTAGCCGGCTACAGAAATATTTCATTCCATGTACAATCTACATAAGAACAATGTTACTGTTTTTTCCAACCCACTGACTGATGTGTGCCTAGGAGGAATGAAAATTTACTAACTCCATAAGATTGCTAGCTGAAGCTAGCTACCTGCCAGCGTCCCTCTCTCAACCTTCTTGTCCATGCCAGGTCTTCAGTACAGCCACGGAGATCTCCGTGAAAGGAATCTCAGCCTGGAGAACTTCTGACATTTCACTTAATCCCCTTTGGATTCGTTCAAGGAAAACATTAGAACAACTTCTGCCCCAAGAGTCTTTCAGGAGCTAGACACCAACAGGTGACCCACGCAAAGGCTCAGGACATAAACCAGCAAAGGTACAATGCCAAGGACACTGTTTTTCACAGAGCATTAGTGCCTTTATATAATCTTTTCAATCATTTTTTTAAATGCTCATGCTTTCAGGTTTCAGTCCCCAAGGGATATGAAAGATCTTTAAAAAGATCATCTTCTTCCTTATAACAATCTAATTAACTTTTGTCTTTTTTTGGTTTTCAAACAAGTAACAGAAAGGTCCTTCTCAGCCCAGCCTTCTGAGCACGAGCTCCGGGCCGATCCACTGGTCAAGGGCTTTGCACAAGTTTAACGCGCTCTGAGCAGACCACGGCTTCAGAAAAGGCTGAAAGCGGGAAAGGCTCAGTGGAACAGACTAACAAAACTTCTTCAACAAGTCTTCTTTAAGACTATTATACAATTTGACCTTTTACTAAAGTAAACGTATCATAAACTACTTAAAAAAATAAGATAGTATAGGGGGTAGGCCCTAAAACGCTGTATGTGTTTTAAATAAGAAATCTTGAGTTCTAGCACTCACTTCAAGCTTTATAATCAATAATAATTCTATATACTGTGTCCAAATTATCCTCAGTTCTTTATTAAGCGTCTGACTTGACTAAAACCAGCTTCACTTCTACTCCATGAGGAAATGTTTTAGCACCCTCTACTGGCCACTTCTTACATCTGGTCAGCTCACAACTCTCCTCAACCTGCGGCTACCTTTCAAAGGTCAGACAGTGGGTACAGCACAGGCCACCCTATCCTTCGAAACTGAGCCAGGAGTCCCTGAAACGAAACAAACAGACAAATCCTGAATTGCCCTCCTGCCACTGCTTGTTCATGAGTCTTGTTTGCTGGCAGATTTCACAAATACCACCCTGGGCCCTAGCTTGCCTGATCTGTATCCACCTCCAGTAACCAACCCTGGGCCTCATTTCTACACTCACAGATTCTTCTACAGGCTGAGCCCACATCACCCTCCTGCCGGTCCGCTTCATCTAGTCAGCTCTGGAGGGATGGGGGTGTCTGGTGAGACCAGCTCACCTATCAAGTATCACCTGGGTAAACAGAGGACAGAAATAAGAGCTTGGGAGGCACGTTTTCCCCTAAAAACTCAGAAATATGATGTCAATCAACCACCTGCCCTTGGCTTCATATTAGCCAGATTTTTTGGCGGTGGCAGGGATACCAGAAAAGAACTTCTCCTCTCCCATGACCTCATGACAAAGCAGCTTCTCCTAATTTTCCACAGTTCTCTAGAGAAAGCAAGGCACCTTTAGTAAGATCTAACACAAGTAACCATGAACCCTGTCAGCTCCCATTATCTGGCCCACTTTCTTTCAGATGAAAAATATTAGAGTCAGCATGGTACTCATTATTCAATAACAGAAGGAAAGAACAGGAGAAGAGAAGACGTAAAACTATAAAAGGTGGAGAGTTTCTTCATTCCCAAAGCTTGCTGGATCAAGCTACTGTTAACTGATGAACAACTGCTGATTGATTTGGCGTCAATCATCTATTGAGTGAAAAATATTCTTTAGAAGAGGATATTGTAAAGGGACTGGCAAGTAATTCCTGCCAGCAAAGAGCTCACGATCTGGTTGCAAAGACCAAGCATCAAAGCAAATAATTAGAAAGTGACAAAGTGGCATATTCTTAAGTTAAAAAATATATACTTGGAATTCCATAAATACATACACGCACACACAAAAACTCCCCCGCCATGTATGGAAAAATGATCATCAAAATATTAATAACAGTCATCTCTGGTGGAATTTCAGATTATCTGTACTTTTTTTCCTCCATATTTGTCAGTACTGTTTGAATTTCCTACAATAAGAAAGCATATCTTAACAAACAGAACAGAAATAAATTAAATATTAATTTATCAAGGGTGTAAACAGAGGAAATTCCCTACTAATTATTATACATAGAATATGATCTATGAACACAGCTATATAAAAATACACAGAAAAAAATGAAAGAAAATATACCCAATTATTTACAACCATTATCTCTAGGGCCCACAGTGATTTTGTCTTTTCTACTTTTCATATGCTTTCTCATTGTCTAACACTTTTACAGCAAAAATTGATCTTTACTTAAATTCGAATGTTAAATTTTCACCCTTATTTTAAAATACCATTAGTGAAGGTGCTTGACCGATGCCCATCGACTTGATGACACACCTGGAATAAGCGCCGTGCTGATAAGGATGTCCACTTCCTTGCACTGTTGAGCAAAGAGTTTCATTTCGGCTTCAATGAATTCCTTGGACATCTCTTTTGCATATCCTCCTTGTCCTTCGCCAGATTCCTTCAAGTCTACCTCTAACGGCTCAGCACCAAGAGACTTGAACTGCTCCAAAGCTGCAGCTCTGGCAACGACAGAAGGGAAAGCAGTGGTTATTTTAGGCCCCTGATACAGGAGTCAAGATCATCACTTACACGTACATTTTTTAAAAGGGCAAACTGTATATATTCAAAAGTGCAGTCCTTCTTTTGACGTCTCTGACTGGACTATTTCAATTTTTTTCTAAAGGCAGATAATACTTTTCTAATATTTTTTTCTGGAAAAAAAACATATAGGGAATTCCACCTTCTACTTAGTTAAGTTACAAAAAGAATTTCACCATTGCCAACTCTAGTAATCAATTATGCTTCTTGTGGCCCCACTGCCAATGATGATGTGAGATTTGACCTACAATAAGACTTGACATCATTCAAATCACTCAAGTTGAGGTTTTTCATTTGTAAATGTTAGGATTTATGGGGACTTTTCCCATATAAATGACTTATTTAGAAATATTTTAACGAAGTGATTTTTGCCTCCAGTCCTCATTAAATTGTGTTTGAAAAAAGCAACCTATAAACGGCATAAATGGTAAAATGTAAAGAGCCAACATATTTAAGTTATATAAAAATACATTCAGTTTAAAAATAAATAATGTAAATGTTAGCCAAGCTCTGTGCACGGGTTGGAAAACCAGAGCCAACAAAGATCTCAGCTTTGTGGTGCACAATGTGTTTAACTCACCAACATCCATCCCACTACAGTGAATCGCAAACTTCCCTAATGACAATGATCACTGCAGGTACTTGTCAAAAATTCAAATTACCAAGCCCCTTCCCAGACCCACTGAATTACAATCTCCAGCAGAGAGGCCAGAAGCTATATTTTTAGGAAGAGCTGCAGGTAATTCTTGCCATCATGGAAGTTTGGGAAACTCTGGTCTGAGCCCATCAGTCCCTAGCAACTGTCATGCTCAGGGAATGGACACAAAGGGTAGGATGTAAAAGGGCAGAAACGACATGGTTGAGCAAGAGGTTCTCTCCCTTTCTGCTGGCTAGAGCAAGGAAGCTTGTAACCAGGATTGCCTAGGGAGGTCAACTTGTGACACAAAAAAAATCAGCCAAAGCTGAGAACAGCAGAAAGAAGAGACAGAAGGAAGCTGGTCCCAGATAGCACCAATGAGCCACTGACTCTAGCATGAAAAGGAAGTCCTTCCCACAGCTTTTCACTTAGGCAGGATAAGGCATTTTCTTATAGTTTAAGCCAATATTCCTACTGGTATTTCTAATCAGCCAAAGGGATATAGACCTTTAAAGTTTTAGAAATGTCTACTGTTTTTAATGAAATAAGAAGAATTCAAAATGATATGTACGTGTGTGTGTATAAATATATATAAAATGATCCCAATTTTATTCAAAACGTATCTACATAAAAATCTGTAAGAAATTACACCAAAAAATCATTAGCAATTATATCTGGCTGAAGTACAAAAGATATTTTTATTTTCTTCCCTAGGTTTTTCTGTATTTTTCAATAATGAACACGTATAATTAAAAACATAAATGCTATTTTGGAATCTTTGCCTTCAAAATAATTTTATCATTTAAAACTATTATAATATATCAAAATTTAAGGTTGAATTTCTTTTAACCCAAAAATTCCATTTCTAGGAATTTATCCCAAGGAAATAATGAGATATCTCCAAATACATAGGTTCTTACACATGCATATATACAGTATTGGTTATATTTAGTACAAACGTCCATTTATGGAGGACTAGTTAAATAAGTCACTCTACTTCTATACAATGGAATCCCACGCAGCCATTAAACACATTTGTAGGTAAGTGAAGACCTTCATGATCTACTGTTAAGTTAAAAAAGTAAGTTAAATAGTGCTATTAGTAAAATTACATTTTTAATTAATGTGTAGAAAAGGGAACATGTACTAAAATGTTGGTAGTTATCTCTAGGCAGTAGGATTTAGGGTATTTTATTTTCACTTTTTGTACTTTTTTATATTCTTCTGAAATGGGGGAATAAGCATGTATTGTTTTTATGATCAGAAGGAAAGTAAACTAGATAAGCTATAAAATTGATTATATTTCCCTTTATATTATATAAAATAAGGCTAATTATCCCTACTTTACAGAGTTATTGTAAAGAACAAATAAAACACAGCATATAGCACAATGCCTGGAAGAGAGAAAGCATTTAGTATGAGTGTCTGAAAACTACAGCTCTTGAACTGTCAATTGTTTTTGTAAATAAAGCTTTATTGGAACTCACACACATACAAAAAGAAAGATAAAAAAGAAAATAAAGATTTTATCTTTCTAAACTTTGTAACACAGGTATTAGGCAAGATACTACTATTGTTATGAGGGGAATCTCCTAGCTATTCTTTGAAAAAATTCAAAAATCATATCCCTTTAAGATTACTGGGCAATGAGCTGTCCTTAAGTTTTTAGGATGTTTAACTGAAAATATATACCATTCAGTCTTCCAACAAAAATTTATAACGAAGTGTGCTTTCCAATACATTTGGATTTCATATTTATAATATGATACCAACTTCTTATCTCAAAATAGTGATTAGAATTAATGAGCTATAATCCTTAGAAAAGTATTATATCAGTTCAGCCATATCTTTCTTCATTGTGTACTTGAGTTATCTGAACAAACTAAATAAAAATGGAGTTAAGCAACAGCCATATTCCAGCTGTCGACTCTGTACACAGTCAAAACCAATGACATCAATAGAATCTAATAAGTTCTCAGTAGTTAACCCAACACTGAGTTTCAAATCATCTCTAAGTCAAATATATACATTTCTACTCTAATACTACTGTCCACTACAGTGAAAACTTGAACAACCTGCTTTCTCCAGGCTTGGAGGTATTCAAAAACTTCACATTAGCAAATATCAAAAATTAAAAGATAGGACTAATATGCTTAACTCTGGCTATCCTTGGCTTCCGCCTTGGTTACTTCAGAAACAGCTTTTCTCACTTCAGCAGGACAGCCTTTATCAACGCATCACTTCTCTAACTCCAGGTAAACACTGTAAACTGTATTCTATGGAACACTCTTTACTCTGAAAAGTTACAATCTTTCCAAATTTTTTTTTTAACATTCTAAATTCAAGATTAGCAGTGGCATTATTCTTCTATTGACTGCAGCTGATAATAAATAACTACGTTTCAACCTTGAAAAAGTATTGGAACACATAAATGATAACAATACTCGATAAGCATTTGATAAAATCTAGTATCTAGTGTCTTCTGAAAGGAAGAACAATTTTAATCAAACTTTAAAGAAATTCTATGAAAATGTTGATATGTCTGCTTTAAAGAAATATACAAAGAACATAATCAAGTACTTTCACTCAGGGGCTCTACCGCCGCCCAGTCAGCTTTATCTGCTCCCATCCACTCAAGACAGAGCACCCCCCGCATCCCCCAGTCTGTTCTCCAAGATGTCTCCTGTACTACTTTTCTTCATACAACAAACAGCTTTGCTCATGCCCTGCCTGGTGCCTAAACGCATTTGGAACAGAAATAGAACATGGCAGAGCAACAGGTTAGAAAGTCAAGAAAGAGAGAACTCTTGTCCAATTGGTAGTCTACATGAAAAAACAAAACTGAATGTGAAGAATTACTTTTGAATTCTTTTGTTTTTTAAATTATTCTGCTGTCCTGAGTCTGGGTTCTTAAATTTTTTTCCACTAAGTAATACTTTTTTCACTTTTGAGTTAACTTTGGAAAAGTAGAAACATTTTTAAATGGAAAGAGCACATATAGCAGTTTTCAACGTGCTACATCCATTTATAAATTCTGAGGAAAGCATACTACCCACCTGAAACAAAATGTTTTCACCGTAACAGCAATCACTAGTAAAGCACTCACCTCGTGTCAAAACCTCGAACAATTGCACCCATCGACTTCGCGGCACCTGCAGAAGCCAGCCCAGCAACGCCACCACCAACTATCAGAATCTAGGGAAAAAGGCAGAATCGGCATGTTCTAAATAAACTTCATTATCAACTGATTATGAAAAACCATCAACTAAGAGCTATCAGTGCCTGGTACACAGCATTCAATAATACCCCTGGTGGTCCTGTTGGTGACAACCAGCCCTCAATAAACGTACTGAGTGCATAGACTACTCTTTAACTGAAACACCACTGGAATTCTTTTTCCACCACTGTTTTTAAAAATTTAGCAAAGGAACAACTGCTGGCAAAGGCCAAAGACCTTTGAAAAACAGCCCGACAGCCAGCATCTCAGTGCAAAAGCAACATGCAGCACAATCAGCATTACATTTGTGAAAGATTAACCAGTTATTTCCCACTGTATAAAAGCTACTTCTATGAAAATGCTCAGTCTAGCATTTTAGCTATCTCACCCCTCTCAAATTTTAAGGTTTTTCTATGTTCATAAAATATCAAAATAAGTTTCAAAGATGGATACAACAGTAGTGAAACATCTACTCCAACCCCTATTTTGAACTGAAAGGAAGAGCAGGTGACCAACCACCTAATTTTGAACCATTTTGAATGAACTGTACCTGAAATGCAAAGCAATGTAACTAATCTCCCTAACCATGGAAGGATCAGAGCCAAGAAAACCAAAGAATTCCTCAGAAACAAGTCTCCCCCGTCTTCTAAGCAGCAAAATAAGAACAGTGTTGTCTCCAGTCTAGAGTGGGCCCTCCAGAGAAAAGTCCTATTATACTTCCCAGTCAATTGATGGCAACTCCTTGTTGCTGAAAAACAAAAGTCACCCACAGAAAGAGTGAAGTTTATAAATTCCCCCACCCATCATGCCCACACCTCCTTCCCCCTTTTTAAGAAGACTCAGCTAGTGGAACTGTGCTCCAGTGACCCCTAGGCAGGGTCTCAGAGATCACATGAATTGATCTTGACAGCGATGGTTTGTTGGGGGAGCGGAAGGTCGTCTACAGGACAAAGACGGACCAGAGGGAACAAGCAACAAGCAGGCTCTGTGCTCCAAGGCACCAACCCCGCTCCACACTCTACAGCCTCACCACTGCTAAAACAATGAAATAAAAATAAAATAAAATAAGTAAAAATTAGAGGACCAAGCCGTTATCCTGAATCAAGAAATAACAGAAGATCCCATAATTTAAAAGACAGAATTGCACAAGAACAAAGCTATGTAGATCTTACAAAAGGAATTTACTCTTTCACTGCAGCATGGGGTGAAGAAAAAGACAGAGATTAATAGTCAGAGAGCTTCAGTTCAAATCCTGACACCGCTACAGACTAGTTCTGGGTGACCTTGAGCAAACTGCTTAGCATCTGCAATAAAGCAGTCAAAACATCTTCCCAGAAGGTTGTTACACTGAACGATAAATCAAAAGCACTGACAGCTAACTGGCACACCATAGACATATACTCAAGAAGCAGCAGGTTAAGGGCAAGGGAAAGGAACCAACTTTAGAAATGTTCTTGATTTCGAGTCATGTAACCTGTTCCTCTCCACTTTCCCCATCTCAGTAAAGGGCACTAACTGTGCACACAATTGTTCAAGTCAAAATAGGGAGGTCGTCTTGAGTCCTCCCTTTGTGCATATTTCCACCTCCAATCCATCAGCAAGTACTATGGGTGTTAACCCCCAAAGATCTCCCAATCCATCCCCTTCTTTACATCTCTATTGCCACCACCTTCCCAGGGCACTATTTCTGTAATCAATTCCTAACAGATCGTGCTTTCACTCTTCTCTCTACTATCCATTCTCTCACAGAACAGTTGGATGATTTTCTGTAACCCTTGTGAAATAACAGAAAATATATATATTGGTTTCTGCCCCCGGTTCCTGGCACAGAGTTCCTAAAATTTCTCTAATTTCCTAAGTGAGAAGAGTACTAAGGGCATCTTTTGTTCTAACATTTGGTCTTTGGCCCCAGTTCCTGACACAGGGATCCTAATTCCCTTGGAATTTCCTGGGTGATAGCAGTGTCTTTTGTTATAATGAGGTGACTGTTGGTGGGCTCTTGGCTGGGGGCAGGTCACCAGAAAAACCAAGCCATGATTACAAGTTGGGAATTTTCAGCCCCATCTCTCGTTCTCTAGAGAGAGGAGAGGGGCTGGAAATGGAGTTAACGATCGATCATGCCTATGTGATGAAGCCTCCATAAAAATCCCAAAAGTACGGGGTTCGAAGAGCTTCCAGGTTGGTGAACATGGAGGTGCAGGGGGAGTGGTACGCCCAAAGAGAGCATGGAAGCTTCATGCCCCTTCCCACCTACCTTGCCCCACACATCTCTTCCATCTGGACATTCATCTGTACCCCTTAACGTATCCTTTTATACTAAACTGGTAAACAGCAAGTAAACTGTTTTCCTGAGTTCTATGAGCCACTCTAGCAAAGTAAATGAACCTGAGAAGGGGGTCATGGGAACCTCCGATTTATAGTCGGATCAGAAGCACAGGTAACACCTGGTCCTATGATTGGTATCCGAAGGGGGATGGGGGCAGTCATGTGGGGCTGAGCCCTTAACCTGTGGGATCTGACATTATCTCCAGGTAGATAGTGTTAGAATTGAGTTAAATTGTAGGACACCCAGCTAGTATCACAGAATTGCTTGGTATGGAGAAAAACCCCACACATTTGGTGACCAGAAGTGTCAAAAGTGAAGTGTTCTACGTGAAAGTAAAGGAGAGATACAGGAGCAAGAGTGAAGTTTTTCTAAAACAATCCTAAATGTGACATTTTCCTCATCTGCAAGAGAATCTGAACTCTATAACATGACCTATAAGAGAGGCCCCACATCATCCAGCACTACCCTACCTTTCCAATATCCTCTCAGATCACTCTCCACCTTGCTCACCACACTCCAAGACCAATGGCTTTCTTTACTCTTCTAGAACACACTGAACTCTTTCCCATCTCAGGGACTTTTTATGTGCTGTTCCTTTTACCTGGAATGCTAAACCCCTCCTTTCTTTCCTTCCATCCGTTAGGTCTCAGCTCAAATGTGAAAGGAGCCTTCCTCATCACCCTAACTAAAGTAGCTTGCTCCCATGACCCACTATCATATCACCATGTTCATTTCTTTTATATCTAAAATTACCTTGTATACTTATTTGACTGTTTATCTCCTCACTATGGCCCCTACCAGAATGGAAGTTTCATGTGGCAGGGATCTTGTTCGCCCTGTTCATGCCATATCCCCAGCTCCTAGAACAGCGCCTGACGTACCACAAGCCTTCAACAGATTGATTTTAGCTCATTCTAGACAAGTAAGAACGCTCCACGTTTAAAGGAAACCCAAATAAAATATTATGCAATCTACTTTGATAAGCCCATCTAGTGTCTAATTCTTCAATATCAGAAAACTATTTCTGACATGTAACCAAAGTCCCTTAAGCTACAATTTACATTCTCAGAAAGACAGTCACTTTTCCACCTCTTAAAGGCTGATGATTCCCCTTCCTTTAGGGACTCTTTTGTTTCACTTTTTCATCCCTTATATTCACAGCTTTCCTCTCAACTTCCACATGCTTCAAGAAAGATTCTAACCAAAATTGAGTAGCGGATCTGTGTATCAAAGCATTCAGCCAGTTTAAGAACAGCATCCAGCTTCTGGCCACAAGTGCCAGGTGTACTCTTATAATCCTGAGAAAGAGATCAAAATGTAACCACTTCACACATCACATCTCGGGTTGTTGCTCCTACTTTCTTGCTAAGTACTCTGTCTCCACTTGAACCACTTGCCATTTTCTTCACCTGGCCTTTTTTGAAAGCAATATATAACTAGGTTTCTCAAAGCTGCTATTATCTTTTTTTTCATTTTTTCTAGGAGATTTACTTCGTGTGAGAACTCTGGGTCTATATGACAAAGTTCTCAAGAGCAGGAAGCACCAAGTAAACCTGTACCCTTTGGACAGAGTATACTCTGCAGGTAGATGACAACATTTAAAGTCCTCTTTCCTATACCTTGCCAAACTGCTTACATTGTTATTTGGTCACAATATAATCTATTCTTTCACCTAGCCATCCCCACCTCTTGTCAACTGCTCCTCTCTGCTCTCGACCTAGATTAAAGAAACTGCACCCTTTCCCTCTGCCAAATACTGATTACACCACCTCCTGATTTCTGTCCTCTTGACCTAAAACTTGACAAAAAGTGAGGAAACCAAGACAATTATTTCCTATGAACCAAAATATGTTGCAACAATTGGGAAATTGAGAATTTGCTGAATGGTATCTTGAAGCTTTTTAGAAAATTAGTAACAAAAAGAACAAGTTATCCAAAATCCCTTTAAAATTCAGGTTAGTGGGGCCAGCCTGGTGGCATAGTGGTTAAGTTTACACACTCTGTTTCAGCAGCCCAGGGTTCACAAGTTCAGATCCCAGGCGCAGACTTGGCACCACTCATCAAGCCATGCTATGGTGGAATCCCACAAAAAATAGAGAAAGATTGGCAGAGATGTTAGCTCAGTGGCAATCTTCCTCAAGTAAAAAGAGGAAGACTGGCAACAGATGTTAGCTCAGGGACAATCTTCCTCACCAAAAAAAAAAAAGAATTCAAGTTAGTAAGTCAAAAACAGAAAAACAGACTAGAACAATCTTCTAGATTGACATTTCTAATGTCAAAATTCTTTTTTTTCAAGCAATCTTAAGCAGCTATGAGGATCTACCATATATGTGTAACATGCCACAAAAATCATCAGTGTGAAGTTAACAAGTAACAAAAATTTTAAAATAACTGTATTTTAAGACCATACATACCCTTGCCTTTAATTAATTCATAATATGAAGAAACATTAAAAGTTTTACCTACCTTAGCTGGCGGAACTTTTCCAGCAGCTGTGATCTGACCAGTAAAAAACCGTCCAAAATGATTTGCTGCTAGTACAACAGCCTTATAACTTAAAAAAAATAGATAAACAAATACATGGATAAATAATTCCATAACATGAAAGATCTTAGGCTCATATATCATCATTCATCAATTAAGCTTTAACTGTCAAATAATAATAGGTAACATTTATATAGTATCTACTATGTGTCAAAAAAAAGTTCTAAGTGCTATTTCTTATTCCTTTAATCTTCACCACAATCCTAAAGATGGGTACAAGTATTATCTTCATTCTCTAGGTGAGGAAACTAAGACACAGAGAGATGAAGAGACTTGTCCAAAGTCCCTCAGCTAATAAATGGCAAAGCCAAAAGTCTAACCCTGGCATCTTGCCTCCGGAAGCACACTCATCCATAATGCTCCCTGGTCTCTTTATAACAAATACTGCAGAAGATCAGTTGTGATCAAAAAAAAAAGAAATGAAGGAAAGACAAGAAAAGGCAAACAATGGTTTTCTTTTGGGGCTAGGACTACAGATACTTCAAACTTTCTGTTTTACTTTACTGTCCACGTTGTCTTTGACAACTACGTAGTATTTATATGATGGGGGAAAACTTTAAAATAAAAAAAAAATTAGATTAGGTACATGATTGTACATAATAAAATTCCAACCTCAGAACGAAAAACACTTCCCTTGATGTCTAATGGTTGAAAGCAGGGAATTTTGAGACACAGTGACCTCAGTTCAAGTCCTAGTTCTATCACTAACTAGTTTTGTGATCTTGGGCAAATTTCTTTAATTCTCTAATCCTTGGTTTCCTCATCTATAAAGTGGGACAAAGAAAGCATCTACCTCTTAGTGTTCTTAGGAGGGCTAAATGAGATAATGCAGGTAACACGCTCAGCATAAAGCCTGTCACTTAAGTGATTGGTAAATATTAGTATTTTTAGCTAAGGAAACACTATTTGCAACAAAACTAGTAAAATATACCATCTTTTCTTTAATAGGATATTTTTACTATTACACTAATTTCATTTTCATATCATTTTACACTTAAAAGGCACTTTTTCACATTCTTACTCAGGAACACACACTCTACCTTAATATTACAATCTAACTATTTAATGTGAAGCTCCATCTGCTAGCTGGAAACAAAATCTTTCCCTCATCATATTTTCATAAATATAATAATTAATGCAAAAGCATGTAACGGTTACCACTATTAATTTCAGTTAAATCATATTAGAGCAGGAAAACAGCATTTTAGAGATTACATTATTTGTTTGTCTTCTGAATCCAAGTGATAGAAATTTTCAAAGAGTAAACATGATAAAGATTCAAAGGCCATTGTAAGAAATTAATTTTGGAATTAATATTTTAAAAGATTCAGTTGCTATACTAAAGAAAATAACAAGAACGAGGCTAATTACACAGGAAATGCACAAGAAAACGTTGATAGTGAAAAAAAGTGATAAAAGTGGGCCTTTTTTTGATAAGAAAAAAGATCAGAATGAACATCAATAAACTTGGAGAGGCATGTCTTCACTGTAATATGGCTGTGTGTGAGTTAGGCAGATAATGATTTATCGCACATTGTATGGGTGTGTATACCAGATGATTCATCTCAAATTATGCTCCTCGCATGTATCAGCTCAGGACATAAGATAGTGATTCTTTAAATTGTGCCCCATTGATGTCCAAAGGTTCAAATTTCAGCCAACTCTGGGGCCAGAGTGGGTGGGATAGAGAACAGACATGTTTCTGGACACCCCTCCATCCCTCAATTCAACTAAGGCCACTCTGCTCTTAATTGGGTTTGTTTACATTGCCTCAAAATATTTCATTTGCTCAAAAGATTCTGCAGCTAAAAACCACTGATCTAGAGCTGCTGGTTTTGATAACCTTTCACATACATGCATTTCACATCACAAAATCAACAGCACCCTTAAAGGTTCACATTGTACGTTTTCTATATAAAATTTTAAGTCCCACATTGTGTAACATAACTCTTCTACAAACTAAATAAATATGGCAAAAATTTATTTTGTCCCTTGGTATATAATTTACACCACAAAAAGCATCTTCAAACCAGTCATTTGCCATATTACATTAAGGACAAGAAAATGTATTTTTAACTAGTTATTTTTGTTTATTGCATCTCATTTATATCAAAAGCGAAACCCAAAGTAGGATCCGTGCCATATCTGATATGTACACCTAAGACCTAAAACCTAAGAAAACCTTCAGCTCATGTGTTAGGCCATAAAAGTCTTTATTCAGGTTCATCTTTCTTTCATGTAGTTTTATTTTTCAAACATTTTCATTTGCTCTTGCTTGTTCATATTAGCAAATTGTCTCTACTAATATTTTTCATGCTTAAAATCTAATTCAACTAGTTTCTTACATGAGCTGATTTTGTAAGTATCATCTGATTCCTAGATTTTTCCCACTTTCTAGGTAAAGTCAGCAACACGCTTCACTCACATAGCTATTCCTATACCTCTCCCATGACAGGCACAGCCACACTCCTTTGAGCAGAATGGGCCTTAGAATCTTTCTCAACACAGCACTCCAGACAATAATTGGGGAATGCATTATTGCTGGAGAACAAATGAAGTTTATTGCCGTCTTGGCCTTAAAGGTAAGAGAACACAGTTAGCCCTCAATTATCAATAAGAGTTTTGACACCAGATGAAATTTCCTCAAGTGCAGACATTTTCCCTATTCTTTAAATATTTTATGAATTTAACCTAACAAAACCTAATTAAAATGGCAAATACAACCATTTTTGACCTGTAAAAACAATTTATGTTAACTAAACTTATTGTGGCATTTCACAATATATACATATATCAAATCATTATGTTGTACACCTTAAACTTATACAATGTTATATGTCAGTTATATCTCAATAAAACTGGAAAAAAAACAGCAATTTGAGCCTAATACATACAGGTATTCACACATATACACACATATATGAAATACAGTATATTCCTCACACAAATAATCTGACGGTCATTCCCTTTGGTGGAAGGAAATACTACTTCTCTTCCATTCATGAAGATTAAAAAGGAATGTAAAATAGAGTTCCATATGAAGAGCCATTTGCTATCTGATGACTGTGAAACAATAAAATGAGTCAAAAATAACTTAGTGCACTCTCAAAAGGCTGCAATCTCCAACAATTATTACAAGTAAAATCATTGTGAGAGAAAAGCTACAGTGAGCATGTTTCTGTAGTACCATTGTGCTTTTGTTCGTTTGAAATGGAAAAGAATCAACCTACCCAGCGATGTTGGCCATGGAGCTTAGCGCATCATATCCCTGAGCGATTGTGACTCTTGGAACCTGGTCCATGGCCAAAACTGTAGTTTTTCTTTTGGAAAGTTTATTTAGCAAGTCTGGATTTTGAGCCGGGTAAATAAAACTAATCAGTGTTCCTGATGTCTTTAAAAGGTCAGCTTCATGAACACCTAATGTTGGATTAACCATGGGGGCTCGCACCTGAGAAAAAAATCAAGTCACGGATTAAAAATATAAATACCTCCATCATATTTTTAAGTAAACAAGACAATTGGGTAATATACCATGATTGAAATAATAGTCCAAGAGTAAATCTTTCAGCAATAAATTTCTGACTAAATTCCTAAACAAGGCAAGGCACACAAAGATCTCTGCCATCTACCCTCTGACAGATGACCTATGAACTGGTCTGAGTAAAGAGTACACACACCTGGAAATAGTGTCAGGACAGGTTTGACAATGAACTGTAGTGCAGTGGGGAAATACGGAGGTTCTACAACAAACGTGTTCTCCCAAAACCTATTATTCTGGTAAGATTAAGAGACATTAGAATAAACAGACGGGAAGTTTTTGTTGGGTGTTCAAAGTTTCAATTCTTGCTGATTTGGGTAAGCACAAATGTTTGGAGTAGTAAGAAGTTAAGAACATTGTAAACTAAAATCTCCAGGGCAGTATGTAGAGATTTATCTTCCAGAATATAATTCCAGAGCTTAATATTGCAGAAGAATATTTACAGAGGATCACAATTCAAACTAGCAGCCGTGCTGAACTGAGTTTAAGCAAAAAGCTATAATATATTCTGTTATGCTAAGAAGTATCAAGTCAGTCAATGAACACACACTCCACATTCTTAAAACTTTCAAATATCCATTTTTTAAAGCCGAATTTTTTAAAAATTCCATTTTAAAAGTGTTTTAAACAGTGTTTTACACCCAAGTTTAAAATCAATCTTCAATTAAAGTATATCATTTCCTTAGCTCCCAGTTCACAGCAGGGCTTTTAGGCGAGTAAGCACAGAAAAAACAGCTCTGAGACTTAAGTTTTAAAAGGAAATAGAAACACAAATACTGGGTCAATACTTCCATTTCAGAGTATTTCATCTCAGTTTACCTATGAGGTACCTTTATCTGGCATTCCCCATTTCTGTGGTTGATCTGGTGATGCATGTGATTTTAGGTTCTGGACTTTAATTAAAGACTCTGTGACAAGGTCTATTTTTCCTCAGTGAGAATCTACAATATACATTTAATAAAAATCAGAGGACAACTTTGAATTAGTTCTACCAGCCCCTATCAAATGCTTAGCTGAGACTGCTGGCATCTGAGTGAGTTAAGCCAAAAGAATGTTTCCCTGAATGTGCTTTTCGGATCACTAGTTCCTCAAGATATTAACAAGTTTGACTCAAAAAGAGGTCCTAAGGTCAAGTAGTTGACAGGCAAGTACAGTTTAAGGCAAGTATAAAGTTATATAAGTTTCTATACTATAGGATTTCTCAGTGACTTTAACATGCTCATACACAGCATGAATCTCTAAAAGGAACACAGAGCATTACCAAAACTTATGTGCACTCTACTAAACCTTTTTTGTAGGACATCTCAAAAGATTTTGATCCCTAGAACATACACTGGAATGGATTATACTTATTTTTCTATTTTCTCTAAGCTCTTTTACTATACAAAGTTATATCACCAAGTTTCTGTACACCTAAACACTTTAAAAACTTCAGCTGAATTAGAATTTATCTCCATAACATAACTTCACTATTAATTTTCTATAGCAAAAAGAGTTTTGTGTCTCCTGCAAAAACCATTGTTTTTTAAAAGTATATCAAGTTATTCAGTGAACTTTACATTTAAAAAAAAAGCTATGTGATTGATTCCCCTTTAGAAATTAATACAGAAAAAAGCTGGTCTTTCCTGAAAAAGTCAGAAGCTTATTTTCACCTCATAATCATACTTATATAATCTATACTCCCTGATTGCCTTGGTTGTGGAAGGCTTAGAATTTAAGTTAATGATCAACTCTAGTAACCTATGCTGGACTCTTGACACAGTCTCTCTTCCTTTCTCTGTATTATTTTTTACTTCAGATTTTATTTCTAAAGTTCTTCAGCATATAGATTTCTATTCTATATTACCTTAACACCTTTTATTAAAGTAGGTAAGGCTACCTCGCCACTAGCCCAGTGCTGTTTTCTCCAGAACAGTCCTGCCCTCTCTAGAAATAGCACTAAATGTCAGTTAAATCGCTGTTCCTTCCAGGTATCAGAAGATCACTGAACATTCAGTCCCAGGAGTTCCATGCCTTCTTTCTACTCTAGTAGCAGTTAAATATTCACCTGTGGGTATTTTGGATCTATATGAACCACGTAGCACAAATTTTCCCTAGCCAATAGAAACAGAACTTCCACATAGCAAATGTAAAAAGGAAGATCACTTTTTCTCCTATGGTCAGACATAGATCACATTGACTGATAAAAGTTCTACTGGAACATGAAGAATATTCACAACGTGCAACCATGTCTTTGAGAAAAAGGTATCATTTGAAAATATGAAAAGCCGTAACAATAGAGAAAGCAATTTGACTTTTCTACAAGAAGATTTTGAAAAGACAGCATGCCATAAACAGAAGGGGAAAAGGAATAATTACTTTGACCACCAAATCAGAGGCCAGCACTTCCTTCGCCCCTTGGATTTGGGCACCTGCTGCTCTGTAGTGATCATCGGAGAACTTGGAAGATTCGCCAGCACCTGATTCCACAACAACATTAAAACCCTGCTTCACCAAGGCCTGGACGCCAGCAGGAGACAATGCCACTCGCTTCTCATTTTGGAAAATCTCCTTGGGGACCCCAACAGTCAGTTGCTTATATGGAACTCCTACAAACAAAGGCAAAAAAAAATTTTGGTAGAAAACAACACCAAACATCAACGTCTTAATAACAGAGTTCAGAAAATGAAAATGGGCAGTCTACTCAAAATATACTGCACATACAATTTGGTGTTCAAAATGATGTTTCTGATTCATAATCAAAATTCTTTGACTTTGTTTGATAGATAATGGGAAATTTTTATGCCCACTCTCCTAAAAATTCTAAATATTTTATTTACCCAAATGGTTCCCTTCAAGGCACATGACTAGCTTAGTTTGTTCTCAGGAAAAAATGCATTGAGAGATCACTCACATTGCTAACTCTACTCTTTAAACTAACCATCTCGGGTTTACACTGTCCTCGTACTTACCTTTAAGGATGACAAAAGTAATTAACTATTTCGAAGAACATCTCTATACTAAACACTTCGATGTTCTGTCACACCCAAAGTCCCCTTCCTGGCAATCTGGCCACATAGAATTCCTCCTAGATTTCCAAGTGCTGTATCTTGAGACCGTACAATCTTGGCCACAACTGATTAGAACAGAGGTCAGCAGCCAGGTCAAAAATAATAGTCTACAGGCCAGATATAAGGAAAACCAGCAGTCTATGAAATGACATAGAGGAACTCTGCCCAAGGGCACTCCATGTTAGCCAGTGACTACCCAACCTAACCAGGTTCTCTCTCAGGGAGTTTGATGGGAGACTCACAAAAAAGGTCAAAGAGAACAGAATGGAGCAGCAGCTATTTTTAAGCACTGCCATGAGGTAACTAAAGGGAGGCCAGTAGCAACAGTAGTAGAAACATCAGTAGTGGACACGTGAAGGGGAAATATGAGTCATAGCTACAAGATCCAGAACACCATTCCATTTCTCCAAGTAGCTGAAGGGTTTCTTGGCTCTCATACTTCTCAAGAATCCATACAATAAACTCTCATCACAAAATATAACCTGATACGATTCTGTTCCTTGCACCCAAAGAAGTGTGTATAATACAGAGTTAAAGTATTTATATATGATTCAGAACAGCTTTAGCTAAAATACATTAGTTTCTTCTGTTGTTTTACTCAATATGTGGATATAGATTTTTTTTAAATAAAGAGGATCTGCTTCTATACCTTTTACTAAAGTTCAGGAAGTCTACTCTAGCAATCTAAACTCTGATATACATAATAAGAAAATAAACCAAATTATCTCTATGGAGTAACTTATTAAGGGAGACCTTAGATTAAGTCAATCTAAAAATATCTGCATTTGAACGCAGTCTTAGATCCCACACTACTTAAGCAGTAATAATTGACAGTAAGCCAAAGACAAACATGGGCTGAATCTCACTCTCTACTTGAAGGTCAGGGAAGAAAACAATAGAAAGCTGGAAAATATTTTGGGTTGACGTGCAAAATTAAATCCCATATACTTATCTGGAGTTCACTTATCTGACAACCTCAAATTCTCTAGGCTCTACATACCACAAGTCAAGGAAGCTACCAAAGACAAATGAAGTCACATCACAAGGATTTCGGAGCCAGCCTGAAAGGGCTTCTACTGGCCAAATATGAGACAACTGGAGCATCAAAAAGAATAATAATTAATTGCAATGTAGTAAAACACATCTAGGAATGATAAAATCCATGACTTCATGATGATACTCAAAAAATAAATGAATATTTTTTAAAAGCTTCATTGGTCAACTTTGGAGGAAGTAATGCGTGGTAGGCAGAATAATGATCTCCCATGGATACCCATGTCCTAACCCTCAGAACACATGAATATGTTACAATACGTGGCAAATGGGAATTATGGTTACTAATCAGCTGACTTGAAATAGGGAGATTATCCTGTATCATCTGGGTGGGCCCAATGTAATCACAAGTGTCCCTAAACGTGGACAAAGGAGGCAGAAGAGTCAGAGTGAAAGAGTAATTTGAAGATGCTATGCTGCTGGCTTCGAGGACGGAGGAAGGAGCCATGAGCCAAGGAATTCAGGCCGACTCCATAAGCCGGAAAAGGCAAGAAACAGATTCCCCGCTAAGGCCTCCAACAGGAATGCAGACCTGCCAACACCTTGACATAAGCCTAGTGAAAGCCATTTCAGACTTCGACCTCCAGAAGTGTAAGATAATAAATTTGTGTTGTACGAAGCCAGTAAGTAGGTGATCATTTGTTACAGCAGAAATAAAAAAACATAAGGCAACCAAGTGATTATTACCAACGCTAGTAAATAATGGAAAGAATCATTTATCTCATCTTACGAGTACAATCTCAGGGTAACTAAGTAATAGAGGGAAAGTTTTTCTTTATAGAAAAGTTCTAGCTAATAAATGAAGCTAGAGCGATGGAACATCGCCATTTTAAGACCCCTGATAAAATCATGGGTTTAGTTAATGATCATCAAATGGCTGCTACAGGCTTGAGTGAAAAATTGATGGGAACTTCAAATACATGGATCATATTAACAATATCCAAACTCACTGACTAACCTTCTTGATATAATGCAATAGATAGTACCCGGCATCACCCATGAAATATCCCTGGCAAAAAAAGCAACACTGAGTCTGATCAAGCCTCTAGATCAGCTGAATGTTACAGAAAATACAAAGGACAGAGAAACTGGTTAAATAATACCAATGGAATTCAGTCAGCCAAACCTAGAATGTGAGAAATTCTAAAGGGCAACAACTAAATTCTTTAACAAATAAATCAAAAAGAAAAAAGAGGAAGAGAATATACAGATCAAAAGAGACATAGCAAGCAAATACTACAGTGGACCCTGTCTGGATCATTATTTGAACAAGGCAACTGTAAAAAAAAAAAATAAAGAAGAAAAGAAAAGAAAAGAAAAAACTGAAAAAATATGAATACTGACTGGAATTACTTTTCATGCTTTTCATATTGAAATCATGGTCCTATTAAGGAAGAAATAGAATCCTGATAGAGATAAATAATTATTCAGGAAATAGTCAAGAACCAGAAATCAAACAAACAAATAAAAAGTCTCATGCGTAGTCAATATAGAGATCTTGATGTCCATGCATTTACTCACAAGGACAATTCTCATGTCTCAAAGAAGTAATTTACTTTTATTTTATACACAATTTTATCACACCAGGTTATCTGGCTTTCTGGAACACTTTAAAAAAAACTCTGCAGATAAAGTTGAAGGCTCTCAGGGGCAGGTACCTGCCAATAGTGACTTCTCATGTGACAACAAGAAAAGAGGCTGTAAAATCTATTAAAGGCAGATGTAAGAACTCAAAAAGCCTAGCAGTTTAGGGGTCCTTAACGCACAAACAGTCCTACAAACTTAAATAAAAAAGAAAGGCATTACTCTACCTGGCAAAGACTTGTTTGCCCCCCAAATATCCATCCCGTTCCTCTGCCTTAGTAACAGAATGCCATTTTTGGTTGAGTATGTTACCATCTAGAATAAAAGACTGAATGCCCGAGTCTCCCTTACAGCTAATAAGGTCCAGCTGTCTGCGTTCTGGCCAATCAGATGTAGACAGAGGGCTGGGAGGGTCTCTGGGCATGCTTAAAGGGATCTGACTCAGCTTAGAAGAGCCCCCTCTCAGACTCTCCCCCAACTGGCCTGCACCTCAGAACAGAAACAAGTAGGGGTCCTAGCAGGGAAGGCCTTGTGGGCCACTGTAAGTCTTCAGCTCTTACTCTGTATGAGCTGGGAAGCTAGCGGCAAATTTTGAGAAGACTGATGTGATCTTTCATTCGAAAAAGATTATTCTCGCTGTTGTGTACAGAACAAACTGTAGGGGGGCAGAGGTAGAAAGCAGAGAGCGTTTAGGACACTAGAGGAATATTTCAGGTGACAGATGATGATGGCTTGGGCCAGGATGATAACAGCGTGATGGCAAGAGGACAGATTCTAGATAGAATGTAGAGCTGATCTATACATACTAAGAGGATCTAGGATGACCCCAAGGTTTCTAACCTGAGCAACTGAGATGAAGCTGCTAGTTACTAAACTGAGAAGCATTCTTGCAGATCACATTTGGTTCCTAATTCTTGAGCACAGATGAGCCATATAGGGTACACGTCCCCAATACTGATGAGGAGAGAGGAAGAGCGGCTAGGACAAATGGTTACTATGAGCAATAGTTTCCTGGGTACAACTCAACTGGTTTATCATTTTTCTTTTTCTATTATCTTTTCTTCTCTATGAGCACTGACAATGAAGAACTTATATACATGGAAAAGAGGCACTCATTTTCCATGAGGTATTCATTTGGTTTTTTATTCAAAATGATCACTCACAAGCACCAGGCTGTGAAACTACATGGCCTTCCTTTTATCTATCATCAGATCTCTCAGCTGCTAGGCCTCGAAGGTTTGATTTACGCACACTGAAGTGAGACTTTACCTGGTTTCACAGGGGCTTTACACCACAGCGCCTGATGAGTATGAAATGTTCGTAAAAAGTCCTTCTTCCCAGGTAGAACCTTACAGGATCCCAAATTGCTAAGAAAAGGACATGAACAGCCCGTCACCACTGTTTTCAGGAGGTTCGCCATGGTCATAGGAGCTCCCAACTTTCTGAATCCCCAATTTCCTTGACGGTAAATCACTAAAAGGAAAGAAAATAAAATATTTACTCGCCAACAAAAACATACTTTGTCTTTCGAACATCAAAAAAAAAAGGCTAATCCAAAGAGCTTGGAATATAACACAAATGTGGGCATCTACGGTGAATTTATTTGGCCAAGTTCTTTATTTACACAAGATGCTTCAAAAGTTTCTTTCCAATTCAGGTATTTAAAACTTGGAATCCATTTTCCCACTGAAATCGTAGTTATAAAATCACTATTTAGTTCCAAGCCTAGGTCACATAAGTCTAACTGATCCTTAATGTAGTTGGAAAGTTTTTTAAAAAATTGCTAGAGTCCTGTCACATCTTACACAAAAGTTTTCTTCTACGTAAGCATGTCCAGAAAAAATTGCATATAATCAAAGCTACCCTTAAATTTCCCTAAAATTGTCTAAAATACCGTAGAGTACAGTAGTAAAGCCACCATGTGTACAGAACACCAGCTTTCTATCCAGTGCAGCAGGGTCTCTCATCCTGTGAGACCCCCCAACAGAGGTGGAGTGAACACGAGATTCATGTTTGCCAAGTGCACGTCTCAAGAAAATTAAATATGCATGGGATATGACTCCAATAAAAAAAAGAAAGGAAGAGAAAAAATTCCATGGTTATCTTTATCACATAGCTTTCTGCCTGTAGACGTGGGCGTAACTAGGAACTTTTCTGTCAGTCGTTCTCACAAGTAGCCACTTTTTGCCAGCTCTAACGAGGCTGGGTGAAGCATCATTGACCTTTGCTGTTACTGAGGCTTCAACGGCTACCTCCACTGCTCTCCTTGGCAGATCCCCAGGGGTGCATGGAAGGCAGTCCCACCACACCCATGATTCCTGATGTTCCTCCATCTTTCTCTTCTTTCCTTCAAAAATTGGAAGAAGCAAAGGACCTGGAACTCTGCCCCATCATGTGGGCCCTCGCAGGGCCAGCACCTAAACCCAGCAGACTCCACAACCCTTCTTCCAGCCTCCAAAAGAAGAAGAATCTAGCAAATTTTTAATTTCAGAACTGTTACCACAACTCCCTAAAGCAACTTCTTGCAACACCAGAAAGCAACACTAGGAATGGAAATCCTCAAGCCAGGTGGTGCTTATTCTTAAAATACCCTTTAATTCAACAAACATGTATCAAGGGCTGAGTCTCACAGGCACAGCAGTTAGGAGCATCTGTAGAACCAAACTAGAGATAAGAAAAGTCAACGTGTGTTAATACCACAATGTACAGTAACGCCCAAGTTCAAAGTTCTTGGGGGATCAAAGAAGGAGATCATGTCCTCTTACAGGGCTCAGAAAAGAAAGGGAAAGTCATTCAAGATAGAATATGGAAAAAAGGCTAAGGAAGAAGGAATATTCAAGATGTGTTCATGCATGCAATCAAAAATGTACATGAATAATTCTCTGCATTTGAACAGAAGGTTTTATATTTTCAAAGTGCTTCCAAATATTCATTTCATTTCAGTCCTAAAGCATTCCTGAGTCCCATAAATACTCTCCTCATTCATGCATGGGTCACTTAGGGTTATTCATGGCTGAGAATGGAGAGCAAACTGAGTTCAAAATTTAGCCACATATTCAAAACATTTACTGAAACTATGCCAAGAACTGAAGGAGATAGATATATAAAGATAACTCTTGTCTTGAGAGAGATTTTTTTCCTACCATTACTAACGACATAGTCCTATCCTACGCTCCACTTACCCTAGGATCTCTTCTTAGATCATCCCAGCTTTCCAATGACCACCTTTCTCACAGGGCTGATGGGGCTTACCAGACCTCATCAGCCAAAGAACAAAGCTCGCTCTATAGCTAGCCCTGTATTGTCTAAGTCTGCCACGCACTTGCTGTTTAACCTGAATCCTTCTGCGCCTCAGTCTGCTCATCTATAAAAGGAGCACAGGAAAGCTGGTTTGCAGGGCCCTGTTAGGCTCTAGAAATTTTATGATCAAATAAGATTTTGCAACACTTTAAAGCTGAAGTCCCATTCCATGGCCTGGAGACTGGAAATTTTGCCCTGCCTACTTGGAAAATGGTAATTTGATGTTGAGCACACCCCTGGCATCAGATGCCAATATGGCCAAGGCCTTCAGAGGCCAATTGCTCCCCAAAATTCCAGTTGATTCAGGTTATGAACATACAGGGCAGTGATCAGGAGGTAGTTTATAGGGAAGAGCCGTCCCTACACTAAGCTTGAATCAAATACAAATGACCGTGAAGGATATTCAGAGAATATTTGAACACTGTTATCACAAGCTGGTACTTGTTTACATTAAAGACAGGATTCCTTCTTAATTGTCACATTTTCCCCTAAAATAAAGTTCTCTGCTGTTTTATTATCCATGTGTTCCATAGCATTGAAGCAATGGAGAAAAACTACAACTCAAAATTGAAAGAAAACAAATGTTTTAGTATGGCGTTCATACCGTCATTCTATGTAAGTTATTTGGGTATTTTCTCCCCTAATAGATATTCAAATTCTTGAGGGCAAGCACGTGACCTAGAGAAGATAGCATAGAGGGGGTGGGTTCCAACTGTGGGTTGGAAGCCCCTACTCTGCAACTTAACTGTGTGACCTTGGCAAGTCAGTCAGTTAACTTCTCTGTACCTGTAATGGCAATATAACTATATTGCTATAATACGCCTGCTATAATTATAATGCTATAATAATAATAGCACCTACCTTATAGGGTGGTTGTGAGGATTAAGAAAACACAACATGTTTATTGCTATTACTATTCACTTTAGTATTACCTCTGGTCCAGTGCTTTGCACAAAACAGAGGAAACCAACAAGCATTTTTTGACTGAATGAATGAATAACTAGGGCTAGGTAAACTGAAGCCTGGATATCTATGGAACACACTCTCCAAGGAGTTTCAAGAAATTTCCTTTGAAAATGAAAGGCCGTGCAGCCTTATGGAAAACTGATTCCATCAGCAAAGGTAAGCAGTTGGAGCACATTTGCTGATAAGAATCGTAAACTGGCCATTCAATCAAAAAACAGCGAGGTTTGCTAATAAAAAGGGTGCGGTGGAGAGGAGGGGTGCATTTTAAATAAAAGTTGGCACGCAAGCCCCACGATTCCGCATGGAGCTTGTCCTCCAAGACTCCTTAGGAACAGATCCCTCAGGGACTGCCCTGCACCTCAGGACGAATAAAGGACGCCTGCAACAGTAAACAAGCCACGCTTTTAAAGCGAGACATACCAACCAAGGACACAATACCCGACGGAAGCTTACACTGGCGGGCAACGTGGCCTTGCCCAAAGTCACCGGTACCGCCACTCCCTCAGCACCTAAACTGCCACCAGGCTGGCATCTGCCCGGGACCGCTATTTATAACCTTCCCCGGAAGCCCATTGGCGGAGGCTGCGTCAGAGGCAGTCCGCCTGCGGAGTTCGAATCAGCTCTGCCCCCTCCGCTGCCTCTCCCCCCTCGCCGGCCCGGGCCCACTCTCTGCCCGGGAGAAGCTTGCCCCGACCACCCTAGGCCGCCCCGACCCGACGTACGCTCGCAACTTTCGATCGCCACTTCCTATGTCTCCAGCCGGTCACTCACCCCGAATTCCCTCAAGGTTTAAGCACCATTTCGGGGCGTCCAGCTGCTAGCTCTCTGGGTGCACCCCCTATCGAGAGTCCTCAATGACCTCCCTCCCATCTCCCATCTTGCGGGCCGAAATGACCCCGTACAACTCCTGCCTCTCCCCAAAGCTCCCAGATCGGCACCTGCACAGCTGCCGCCTCGTCCCCTGCCATCAACGGGGTCCCAGTTGCCGAATCCACCGACCCACTCTCGTCCACGTCGCCCCAGCAAGAGACAAGAAACCGGGCCCTCGAGGCACGGTTCTCCTTCCCGGCCCAAGCCTCGGCCCGCGGGCGCCCAGGTGCACCCCGCGCCGGGTCACTGCCGACCCCGCCCCCTTCTGCTCTTTTGACAGGTCTCCCTCCCGGCGGTGGCCCGCAGCGTCCCGGCCGGCCCGCGCCCCTTCCCCAGCTGTGCCCCAGGCACGCTCACCTTGGCGGGGAGGCCGGGCGGCCGTGGGCGGTGCGCCGCGGGCCGCGAGGGGACGCCGTGCTGGCAAAGCGGGCTCGGGCCCCGCGGCACTGCGCCTGCAACCCGGAAGAACAGCCCCAACCCGGCGGCGGCGGCCACGTGACGGCGACGGAGCCCCCACCCCGGCCAGGCGCCCCTTCCCCGCAAGGCCTTTCTTCCCGCCTGCCCTCTTCGTGGCCGAGAGAGCGACCCCACGAACTGCCCCCTAGAACGCAAAGGCCAGTTACCCCAAGGACCCCTTCCCTCTCCTCGGTGGGCAGCCAAAACCCCTTTGTCTGGGGCTCGCCCCGCGGCCCCCAGCCCCGCCCCACGCATTCCCTTGGCCCGTCCTTGTCAATCAAACCTGCAGCCGAACCCGGGCGCTGAAGTTCTCAAGGCTACATTTGTCCTCCGCCCCTGCAGTTACGGTTACAAAGTGTGGTTTCCTCTCTAGTGTTCCGCCAGAACAAATAAGAGGTAATATAACTCCACTTGTGGTACCTGACTTTCCTCTAGCTCTTTAGGGAAAATCAGAACCTCTCTAACAGGAGAAGACCAAAAGGAAAGCGGGAGGAGGCCGGGCGGTGGTGAAGGGCGGGAATGAGGGTGTTGTTTTTCCTTTCGGGTCGAAGAGGTGGAGTTAAACTTTTCAGAAACGATGTGAAGGCCCGAAAATTAACATACATCTGTGTACTTGTCTTCCAACGGCTGGCCCAGAGAAGGCCGTGCATGTCCTGCGGCTGGAGGGCAGCCTTGGTGGACGTTAAGTGTCCTGACCAGGTCTAGGCTGATTTTGGCAAAACTATTAAAGGACTCCAAAACATAATGTCCTAGGTGTTCTTTGCACATAGTTCTGTTGCTTGGTCTGCAGGTGTCTTCTGATTAAAAATGGGAGGAAAAAAACAGAAAGTATAAAATGGTTCACTTACCCAAAGCTGAATCATCATGCAATGTCAGTACGGTCACTGCTTTTTATTTTAATTGAAATATTTAAGATGAGTAAAAGAATTCTGAATCTGAAAGACATAAGCCAGAACAGATATTCTACATCCTTAAAAAGAAAGAAACTGCAGGGAAACCCTTACTTTGGGAACATCTCTTGTGTTTAACCAGCACAAAATGTCATTCGACTAATGGACTCCCACTCCCCTTCAGACAAAGTAAAACACTGTCCTTGTCCTGCAAGAGTTCACAGATGGCAAAGGACACAGCCTCACGTTTTAAAGTAATAATAAACCATGATAAGTGCAACCTATAAAGACAGGTTCAAGATACTGCAGGTACAATGAGGCAAGAATAATTGATGAGTAATTGATAAAACTAAGTTCCTTTCACAATATGTGTAAATCAAATCATTATGCTGTACTCCTTAAACATATACAGTGCTAAATGTCAATTATATCTCAATAAAACTGGGGGGAACTAAGTTTTTGTTTTAAAACACTTGTGGGGGGATGCATGTAGTAGAGGTTTGCTTCTTTTCTTTTCAAGGCTTAAAACTCAGTGGTTCCCAGCTGGGGAGAATTTTGTCCTACGGTGACTGGAGATATTTTCATCGTCACAACCGGAAAGGGGAGGCACCTAATGGGTAGAGGCCAGGGATACTGCTAAACACTCTATATTACACAGTCCCTTACAACAAACAATTATCTGGCCCCAAATGTCAGTAGTGCTAAGATTAGAAAAACTCTGGCTTAAATAAATGCTCAATGAGTTATTTTACTTGACTGACTTAAGATAATATCACATCAGAACAAATCCAAAGACGACGAGTCACCTTTCACTTTTCCTGTTAAATAGTAAGCATATGATAATTTTTAAATTCATTCTGCTCATTTGTCCAAAACAATTTGGGTGCTGTTGCTCCAGATGAAAACATCTGTCATTTGGAAGGTTCTATTTTAGGTCATAAGCTCCTACAAAGTAATTACAATATATTCATGGGAGTCCCCAAAGAAAATTGAATTAAGTTCCAAAAGTTTGTTTGTAAATTAATTTTTTATGAATCTTAGACACTGTCTTATATAAATTTTTGCAAAGATTTTATATCCCCCATTAAGTTGTGAGGGGTTTGTCTATTTTGATATGTGCTCCTTCCTCCTTGGCTTTCTCAGCGTCCACACCCCTATTTAGAACAGTACCTCTCACATACAGGCACATTTTCACTGCAGATTGTTCTATGATTGGATAATTTTAAATTTACTTTAAAATCACGGTACACATCAAAATTTAAACCCTCTGAAATTTAGATTTTGTACCCACAAATGCTTAAAGATAGTATTTAATATTTAGAGTCCCACCCAAAAGCAAAAAAGGTTAAATCTTTAGACGAATTTAACACACCATTAGAGTCTGCTTTGAAACCTCAAACCAGAGAGGTGCCCAATAGCCAAAAATCAAAATGTAGACTGAGCCTGAGATGATAGGTGATCAGAAACTGAATTCTGGTGGGGGAGAGAGGAGGCGGTTAAGAGGGACATTTGTACAGTGACAGATGGAAACCAAACTTTTGGTGGTGAACACAATATTGTCTATACAGAAGTCAAAAGATGATGATGTACACCTGAAATGTATATAATGTTATAAACCAATGTTACCGCAATTAAAAAAAAATTTTTTAACTGAACTCTAAAGACAACATGTTACGAAAACTCTGCATCTAGTTAAAGCCAGGCCAGAGAACAGGTCAGTTTAATGTGTTTTCATTGTGGTTATTACATTAAACAGTTACCAGCAGTTTATTGTTTCAAGCTTCTCTTTTATAAGTAATTATTAGCAAAGTGAACCACTCCAATGAGAGTGTATTCTTAGACTCTGGGCATTTTTAATCATGCAGACACCTGACAGATTTTAAGGCTACCATCACTAACTCAATCTCAGCCTCTTCTCCCAGGCAGACCCAGACAACAGTGTGTTTGAATTAGAATTGTTGTGAGCATCTAAAAAACTAGCTCTTAGCATAAATTTGCGGATATTGTTCTCTCCATATAGTAAGTGCCAATGATAAAAATCCATGGTATTTTTTTATGGGTGTAGAAATTTTTTTATTTAATGAAACATTGTGGGCCTGGGAAGATGGTGAGGGATAGGGGGCCATATTAGCATCCTAGGGCTGCTGTAACAAATTACCACAAACTGGGTGATTTAAACCAACAGAAATGTATTCTCTCAGAGTTCTGGAGGCCGGAAGCCCGAAATCAAGGTGTCAGCAGGGTTGAGTCCTCCGGAGCCTCTGAGGGAGGAACTGTCCCATGCCTGTCTCCAAGCTTCTGGTTGTCGGCAATCCTTCGTGTTCCTTGGCTTGTAGACACATCACTCCATTCTCTGCCTTCTCTTCACATTGCTACCTTCTCTATGTGTCTCTCTGTGCCCAAATCTCCCTCTCCTTTCTCTTATAAAAACACCACTCAGTGGATTTAAGGTCTGCCGTAAATCCAGGATGATTTCATCTCGAGATCCTTAACTAATTACCTCTATAAAGACTGTAATTCCAAATAAGGGTGGTCACAAATTTTGGCGGGACACTATTCAACCCACTACAGTGGCATTCTGTGTGTTTAAGGGTACTATAATGTAAAGATGGTTTTTTGGTTGATTTTTTAAAAACATGGATAGATTTACCAGTTCTTGAGTTTAAAGTGAAAATCCAAATTATTTGGGGAAATTCAGGTGAAAGTCGTTTTGTATTAATAATTAAAAGAATTTCCTTATATATTTGTTTTGCTTTCTTAATAAAGATTCAACCTAGTTGAATTTTTCCTTAGTTTTTTAATAGTATATATAACTATATATATTATACAGTTATTACCATTATCAAACTACAGTCATGTGCCATATAACAACATTTCAGTCAACCGTGAACCACAACAGTGGTCCCATAAGATTAGTACCATATAGCCTAGGTGTGTAGCAGGCTATAACATCTAGGCTTATGTGAGTATACTCTATGACATTCACACAACAACAAAATCCCCTAACAACACATTTCTCTAACATATCCCTCTCATTAAGTGATACATGACTACACTTGATTATAAAATTCCAGAATAGCAGTTAACATGTTTATATTTAACTGTTTAAATAATGCATTTGATGAAAACTCTAGTTCAGATAATTTTTCTTTTTTAATGTACTGTTGGCACTTTTTTTTTCTCCTTCCTTGCCGAAGCCCCAATACATAGTTATATATTCTAGTTGTAAGTCATTCTAGTTCTTCTATGTGAGCCACCACCACAGCAAGGCTACTGTCAGATGAGTGGTGTGGTTCTGTACCCAGGAACCCAACCCAGGCTGCCGAAGCAGGGTGTGCCAAATTTTAACCACTAGGCCATCAGGGCTGGCTCTCAAATACTTTTTAAACAGTTTGGTGAGATATCATCTCTTTGTAGATCATTGTTTGTTTATTTTGCTGAGGAAGATTCACCCTGAGCTAACATCTATTGCCACCATGACAGCATGGCCACTGACAGACCAGAGGTGTAGGTCCATGCCCAGGAACTGAACCCAAGCTGCTGAAGTGGAGTGCACTAAACTTAACCACTAGGCCACCAGGGCTGGCCCTGTAGATCTTTTTTCATGCTAGATGTTACCCAGAACAGGAAAGGAAAAACCAGCATTTCTCACCTCCATTGTCTTTTGTCATACCACTCTCCTATCTCCTCCTACTTCTTTAACCATTCATTCCAAGTTCTTTCACCACTTAAATGTGCAAATGTTTCAAATGTTCCCTTGACCCTCTTTCCTTTCAACTCTAATACTTTGTTCCTGGAAGTCCAATGTCAGTTGTTCTATGACAACTCCCAAAGCTCAATGTCCAGCCCAAATCTCTCTCCTGAGCTCCAGACTCACACAGCTAACTGCCTCCTGGTCATTTCCATTGAGATATCCACAGATGTCTTAAACTCGACATGAGAAAACTTCTCCTTTTCCTCTCCTGTTAGACATAACAAAATACTTGATGCTTACCAAATGTATGAAGCTATTCTACGCCCCACCCCCTGAGCCTTTTTATAGGAATGGAATGCTCTCCTTCTCCACCCTATTTTTGCAAACCTGTGCTCATCCTTGGGGTCTAGCTTTTGTCTCTTCTTCTGTGAAGCATTCCAGGATGCCTTATTGGACTCATTTCCCTGAGCTTATTACAGTGCTTGGCACAGAACAGATGCTAAATAATTATTTTGCAGGTTGTTGTGAAGAAGAGAAAAAACTTGTGTAAAGAAGATAGCTCAGGGTATGGCACATAATAGATTTTCAAAAGTGTACCCCGTTCAATTTTAGCAAAGGTGCAAAAGCAATTCAGTGGAGAAAAGAAAGGCTTTTCAACAAATGGTGTTGAAGTAATTGGACATCCACAGGCAAAAAAAAATTTAATGAACCACAACCTAAATCTCACAGTTTATACATTAAATCAGAATGAAATACAGACTTAAATGTAAAACCATAAAACTTTCAGAAAAAAATAGGAAAAAATCTCCGAGACCTAGGGCTTGGCTTGACACCAATAGTATGATATATAGAAGGAAAAATTGACAAATTGAGCCTCATCAAAATAAAAACCTTTAGCTCTGTGGAAGACCTGGTTAAGAGGGTAAAAAGACAAGCTAGAGACTGGGAGAAAATATTTGCAAAACACATTTCTACAAAGGACTTGTATTTAGAATACATAAAGAAGTCTCAAAACTCAACCACTTAAAAAAAATTCAAGTAGAAAATGGGCAAAAGACATATTTTACTGAAGACGAATATAAGCACATGAAAAGATGTTCAATATCATTAGTCATTAAGTAAATGAAAATTAAAACCACAATGAGATATCACTACACATCTATAAGAATGTCTGAAATAAAACATAGTGACAATACCAAATACTGGTAATGATTGGGAGAAGCTGGATCACTCATACATGGCTGATGGGGATGTAAAATTGTACTAGTCACTCTGGAAACCAGTTTGGTGGTTTCTTAAAAAACTAAACATGCAACTACCATATGACCCAGCAGTTATACTCCTGGGCAGTTCTCCCAGAGAACTGAACACTTATGTTCACGCAAAAACCCATACATGAATGTTCATAGTAGCTTTATTCATAGTAGCCCCAAACTGAAAATAACCCAGAAGTCCTTCAACAGGCGAATGGTTGAACAGATTGTTGTTGTACATCCTGAAAATGGAATACTTCTAAGCAATGAAAAGGAATGAACTGTTGATATACACAACAACTTGGAATAATCTCCAGAGAATTATGCTGAGAGAAAAAAAGCCAATCTCAAAAGGTTACGTGCTCTATGATTCCATTTATATAACATTCTTTTTTTTTTTTTTGAGGAAGATTAGCCCTGAGCTAACTACTGCCAATCCTCCTCTTTTTGCTGAGGAAGACTGGCCCTGAGCTAACATCCATGCCCATCTTCCTCTACTTTATATGTGGGACGCCTACCGCAGCATGGCTTTTTGCCAAGCAGTGCCATGTCTGCACCCGGGATCCGAACCTGCGAACCTCGGGCTGCCGAGAAGCAGAATGTGCGAACTTAACTGCTGCACCACCGGGCCGGCCCCCAACATTCTTGAAATAACAAAATTATGGAATAGAGACTAGATTACTAGTTTCTGGAGCTTAAGGAGGTGAGGGTGGATGTGACTATAAAAGGGCAACCGGAGAGATTTTTGTGATGATGGAAATGTTCTGTATCTTCATGGTATCAGTCAATATCCTGATTGTGACACTGTAGTATAGTTTTGCAGGATGTTACCATTGGGGAAACTAGGTAAAGAGTACAGATGTTCTCTCTGTATTATTTCTTACACCTGCATGTGAATCAACAATCATCTGAAAGTAAAATATTTAATTTAAAAAAGAAACCTGGCAAGTATAGTAAAATGTCAATGGTAGAATCTAGGTGGTGGATATACAAGTGAGTATATAAAATTCTTTCAAATTAGCTGAATTTTTGCAATTTTTCTAGTAAAATTAGAAAGAAAAATTTAACATTAACTATTGTAGTTGTACTGAGACAAAGTCTGCCCACTCCTATAATGTAAAGGATAAAAGTACCATGGATTCAACTCATTAGAATCAGCATTCCTAAGGGCCTCTTTCCCTGTGTCATGGGTTTGTCAAATGAGTTTGCCCATGGAACAAGAAACCAATTCCATGAAATGGTTTTTCACACAGTGGGGCTTTTCTGAAGTAGAGAAAGCAAATGTTGGTGGTTCAAGATACCTCCTAAGTTTGGGGGTAAAGATTTTTTCTTCCTCCTCCCATCCCATCTCACCTGTAGTCAGCATTTCCAATCCTATTAGGTCTGCTAATGGTCAAATTCCCCTCTCTACTGATCTTTTTCTCCCTAGAATGGCCAAGGTACTCTAAGGATTGCATTGCTCACTCTACTGCTAGGTGATATTTTAGCTGCCACATCTTCTCTGTTGTGGCTTTTGAGTAGAGGACACAATTACAATAATTTACAGCATTACCTCAAACACTTTAAGTAGCTTCAAGGAAAAATTCATTTCAGAGCTTAAACTTGGCAAACCTGAAAAGTAGGTATAAATCCATAGTGATGATTAGGGGTTCTTTGTTTCTTAATCTCCATAATGGGCTCAAGAGTACAAAAGCAGGCTGGCCCCGTGGCCGAGTGGTTAGGTTCACGTGCTGCGCTGTGGTGGCCCAGGGTTTCGCTGGTTCGGATCCTGGGCACGGACATGGCACCGCTCGTCAGGCCACGTTGAGGCGGCATCCTACACGCCACAACTAGAAGGACCTGCAACTAAGATATACAACCATGTTGGGGGGGGGGGCGCGATTTGAGGAGATAAAGCAGAAAAAAAAAAAAAGAGAGAAGATTGGCAACAGTTGTTAGCTCAGGTGCCAATCTTTAAAAAAAAAAAGCGTACAAAAGCATTTGGCATGCCACCTTAGGACACTAAGAAGAGTTAAAATTTGCGTAATATTTTACACAGCACTTTCCCATGTATTTCTTCATTGGATTATTTCAATAACTCTGAAGTAGTATTGTTATTCCTGTTTTAAGATGAAGAAACTGGCTTGAGGTTAACTGACACATCTAAAGTCACATCAATAGATATTGCTGAGTCTTAAATGTAGACCTTCTGGGCTCTAAATCCAGTGATTCCCGGTGGGGAAGAGTATCCTCCAGGTAGGGGACGCTAAGATGACTGAACTCTGGGAATGAAGGTACCAAGAGAAGTAAGGAAAACAGAGGCCCCTTCAAAGAGAGAGATGCCTCTCTGAACATCAAGAGGCCCTCTCATTTCCCCCTCCCCACTGACTTGCCTGAATTACACCTACTACTTCATTTCATTTGAGATAAGACCTTCTCACAGAAGCCTTTCCTGACCACCCAAGGTTGAGTTAGGTAACCTCCCCTAAGACCCAAGTTTTAACATAATTATAGTGTGTATCATTCTGCCTTGTTACTGCCTATTTGTCTGATTGCTACACTTAAGCGTAAGCTTCTTAAGGACATATTTTATCTTATCCATTGACATGTCATGAACACCTGACAGACTGTCTGGATTTATTAGGCAGCCAACAAATATTTGTTAAAACAAAGAAAAACATTGTGAGTGCCCTGTAGGAGTTGAAACAGAAAGAAGATACTGGCTTTTGACCTCACGCCAACAAAAAGGGCAGTGAATAGATTGTGCCAGAGAGAGAGAGAAACAGAACGCACCAGTAGCAAAAGACCTCTTACTTGATATTTGTACATTAAACATTGATGTTCCTAATTGTCTTTCGAATGCCAAATTTAGACTCTGAAAAGAGCATTTCCAGCTATTACATTACCTTGCTACTGGCCAGCAAGCACTTCAGTTCAATTAGTTGAATTGTGCAATTAGTAGAATATTGCATGTTGTATTATTCACTCAGAACTCTAAAATGTTCAACTCCGATATCTCATGCGCTCACCACTGCTTTCTTCCTTTCCAACTCCCTTACTTCCATCTCTTCATCCTCCTTTTCCTTCCAATCTATCAGTTATCTTTCGTCATCAACCCTTTCTCTATCTAGCTTAAACCATGAACAGCCTCTTAGCCTCTTTGTCTTTACTCTTCTGCCTTAACTTCATAATGAAATTACACTTCCACTAACAGGTTTCTCAGTTCCTACACCAGGTTGTCAAGAGAAAAGTCACAGAATTGTTCAGTGTTACCTCTACATGTCCCTGGTCTCCAACCTCAGTGGGACTTTCTGAACCCCCCAGCAGTTCTCCTATGCACATCCACTCCCCCATCAGCTTCCTCTCCCAGAGCAGCTTTTGCAACCATTTCCCACCCTCACAGCAAAGACATTTCCTCTCTTTTACTGAGAACACGGAGGTCATCTTAAGTTTCCAGCACCCTCCCCCTCCTGTAATTTGTCTGCGGCTCCTTCCATTTTTTAGTGAAAGCTTTTCTCCCATCCAAAGTTATTCCTGCCACCTGTACTCTGAATTTATGATCCACCGCCTCCTCTGGTCCTTTATTCCCTTAATTTTCCCCCTTTTCCCTGACATGTTCCCTCGCCTCACTGTCTTTAGCAAACAAACTCATGTTTCTCCCACCTTTTAAAAAAACTATAATAACAACAAAAACGTCTTCAATACACTTGTCTTGCAAACTTTCCATATCTCTCCCATTTATTTCCCCATCAAGCTCAGAGCTGTCTATACTTCCTGATACTCACAATTGTTTGCACCCAGATCACTCACAAATCTATATTATTCCAATTGTTAATATCATTGGAATGCCCATTTATTAATTTTTAGTGAGAAATATAGCTCAAGGAGAGTAGAAGGTTTGCATCAGCATGTCCCACTGATTCCGGAGACAAAGTGCAGCATATTGTTTCAGCTTGTAGACTCTGAACTTAACAGAACTGAGTTGCTAACTATTTATGTCATCTTGGGCAAGTCTAGTAACCTCTCTGAACCTCAGTATTTAAATCTACAAAATGGGGTAAGTAATAGTACCCACCTCAGAGGGTTGTTTTAAAGATTAAATGAGACAATTAAATCATTCATGTAAAATGTTTACTTGGACTATAGTAAGTGCTAAATATTAGCTATTATTATGATTGCTATTGTTCCTCTCAAAATGCAAATTTAGGCAGATAGTCAAATTATGATCAGAATGTTGCATGGTGAAGGAGGACTTGTTTCCCAGAGGCAGTTGTTCATTTAGTTGTGTAATGGCTCAGGCAGGACACACCCGCCAAGGTGTATAGAGTGCTCAAGCTCAGAAAATGGTGCACTTTCATAGATTCTTTAGACTCCTACTCGTATTTAACATCTCTGCAACATTTGACACTCTTGGGCTCACACTCTTTAACCTTCTATTCCCCACTGGCTTCTCTCAGTTTTAGTCCTATGTAAACAGAGTAAACAGATTCCTCGTCTTTAACTCAGCCATTAAACTTGGTGCTTCTCTTTCTCTTCTGCCTCTATACCCTTTTCCTAAGAAATCTCACTTCATCCTGTAGCTTCAGCTCTCAAATCTCTAACTCTAGGCAACATTCTTCTGAATTCCCACTCCATAACTTAACTGTCCACTGAACAATTCCACTTGGTTGCTCCAGGTGCCAAATGAAATGTCCAAAATGGAATTAGTGAGAGTCTGCCCCACTATGGTGTATCCATTCTTAGGGACTGAGGCAATGAAGTCAGAAGCCTGGGAGTCGACCTTATCTCTAGCCTCTCATTAAGCCTCACATACATCTGTCAACTTCTTCCTAAATATCTCTTGAATTTGACCCTTCTCTCCAACCCCACTCCCACTACCTTAGTAGCCACCACCATTTTTTGCCAGAATTTCTGCCATGGCCACCAAACAAGTCTTCTTGCTTCTGGTCTCATACACCTCACACCTAGTAATCTCAAGGCCCTGCATATCCTCAGCACCTAGAACAGTGTTTGGCACAGAGTAGACATGCAATAAATATTTATCGAATGAATGGATGAGTGAATGAATGAATTTCTATCCTGGTGGAGTTTATAGTCCAGCTAAGAGATTAACATTAAACAAGTAAGCACACTAGATGTTGGGGACAGCCCCAGCAGCACTCCTGGCTCTCAGACACAAAGATGTTTTGGAGCCCTAACCCAGATGGGAATCAAGTGCTGACTGGCTGGGGCTATAATTCATAGCAGACCCAAGAGACCAGGAGAGGAAGACAATTTACACAATGAGACCCAAGAGAACAAACACATCAGCTAATTCTTCTTCTCTCTCTTAATGATGCCCCCACTAATTTATAATGATGTGAAAGTTGCTGTGATGATTTAGGTGGAGAGGAGTGAACTGAACTAGCTAGGAAATGGTTGGGAGTGATGGAACAAGATGGAACAAGGCTTATGTATATGCGTTTGGTTTTTAAAACTTTTTATTTAGAATCAACGTAGATTCACATGCAGTTGTAATAAATAATACAGACAGATGTTGTTTACCCTTCACCCAGTTTCCCCTGATGATAACAGCTTGTACAACTGCAATACAGCCAGGAAATTGGCAATATACAATCCACCTACGTTAGTTTTACATGCACTTGTGTGTGCATGCCCCCCCCAACACGTGTATTTAGTTCTATGCAATTTTATCACATGTGTAGATTCATGTGACCACCACCACAGTCAAGAAAAAAATAGTTCCATCTCAAGGATTCCTCATTGTACCTACCTTTCAATAGCCATACCTACTTCCCTCCAAAACTCACCCCCTCCTTAACCCCTGGCAACCACTAATCTGTTCTCCATCTCTATAATTTTGCCATTTGAAGGTTGTGTAAGTGGAATCATATAATAACCTTTTGAGATTGGCTTTTTTTCTTCTCAGCATAATTCCCTTGAGAGCTGTCAAAGTTGTGTGTATCAGTAGTTGTTCCTTTTTCTTGCTGAGTAGTATTCTATGGTATGAATGTACCACAGTTAGACGATTCATCCCTTAAAGAACACCTGGGCTGTTTCCAAATTGGGGCTATTATGAATGAATCTGCTGTAAAAATTTGGGTTACAGGTTTCTGTGTGAACATAAATCTTCATTTCTCGGGCATAAATGCCTAGTTTGGGCTGCTTTAAGAAAATACTGTAGACTGGGTGGTTTAAACAACAAATTTATTTCTCACAGTTCTGGTGGCTGGGAAGTACAAAATCAGGGTGCCAGGCTGGGCAGGTTCTGGTGAGGTCCCTCTTCCTGGTTTGCAGATGGCCATCTTCTTATTATGTCCTCACATGGTGCAAAGAGGACTCTGGTCTCTTCCTCTTCTTATAAGGGCATGAATCCCATTATGGAGGCTCCATCCTAATGACCTCGTCTAAACCTAATTACCTTCCAAAGACCCTGCCTATTGGGGATTAGGGCTTCTACATACAAGTTTGGATAGGACACATTTAGTCCATTGCATTCTGCCCCTGGCCCCCAAAATTCATGTCCTTCTTGCATGCAAATACATTCATTCCTCCTACCAGCCCCAAAAGCCTTAACTCATTCCAGTATCAACTCTAAAATCTGAAATCCAAAATCTCATCTAAATGTCACCTAAATCACATATGGATGAGATTTAAGGTACAATTCATCATGAGGCAAAATTCCTCTCCAGTTGTGAACTGGTGAAACCAGCTAAGTTATGTGTTTACAAACTACAGTGGTGGGACAGGCATAGGATAGACATTCTCATTCCAAAAGGGAGAATAGAAAAGAAAGAAGGGGCGTGGGCCCAAGCAAATCCAAAACCTGGCGAGGCAAATTCCATGATATCTTAAGACTTGAGAATAATCCTCCTTGGCTATATGGTCTGCCCTCCAGGCCCACTGGAGTGCCAAAGGATGCCACTCCACATCTTGTGGGGTTGCATCTCCAGGGCTCTGCCAGGCAGGGGATCATACTCCAAAAGCTCTGAGCAGCACTGTCCCCATGGCTTTGGTTGGAGGTTGTCTGGCCTGTTGAAACCAAGGTGGTGGCCCTGATGACCTCTGAATCACTTTTGGGGGCCATTCATCCCCTTTCTTGAAGAATAGCACAAATTCACAGTTGAATAGTTTATCATCCTGTCCCATACATTCGAAGTCTGACAGCTTTTTCTCCATTGTTCAATAACATCGTCCTCATTTCTTTTTTTTTAGAATTATATACTTTTAATTTTTATGCTGTGTATTATCTCTTTCTGATTATAAATTTTAAATATACAAAATGTATAAATTAATAAATGAAATTTGTGAGTAATCACAGGACACAGAGAGTAACCACTGTTGGATTTGTGATGTGAACTTTCTCATTCTCTCTCTGGTACGGATAGAGCTGTCATTTCTTGAGTGATTACCAAGTGCTTGGAGAATTTTACATGTATTAAGGAAGTTCACTCTCACAGCAATCTTCTGAGGTGGGTACAAAGATTATCTCCAATTCATCAGTGAAGTTCAGCTTCTGGTTCAAGACTTTGCAGCTGGGAAGTGGCAGAACCAGGTCGTGGAACCACGATGTTCTGGCTCCGAGTCTGTGCACTTAACCTCTCTCTCCATGGCTTTGATACATTTATAAACACATATTTACCAAAGTGAGATTATATTGCACCTAATGTCTCGTAACCTGATTTTTCTATTTAATGTATCTGAAGGGCATTCCAAGTCAGTAGAGATAAATCTGTTTCAGTATTTTTAATGTCTGCACTGTATTTCACTTTTTTATTTTATTTTTTGGTTGTAACATTGGTTTACAACACTATATAAATTTCAGGCATACAGCATTATATTTCGATTCCTGTGTAGATTACACCATGTTCACCACCCAAAGACTAATTACAATGCATCACCACACATATGTGCCTAATCATCCCTTTCGCCCTCCTCCCTTCCCCTTTCCCCTCCGGTAACCACCCATCTAATCTCTGTCTCTATGTGATTGTTTGTTGTTGTTTTTATCTTCTACTTATGAGTGAGATTATACAGTATTTGACTTTCTCCCTCTGACTTATTTTGCTTAGCCTAATACCCTCAAGGTCCAGCATGGTCCTCATTTCTGTCTGAGACCAAGTCAGAATGGCCTTTACCGTCCATATTTCTGCCAACATTCTATACATGATTATTTATCATCTCTAAGATGACAAATAAAAACGGCAAGCAATAGGAGTATATGAGGAAGCCATTTGGTGTAAACCTAATTCGGCCTGACCTTGTCTTTCCAAAAGGGCCTGACCGAGGCCGTTGAGCATGCATTGTATATCTGCTTTAGAGATTCCCTATGGCAAGAGCAAAGGCCCTTGAGATAAAGGTGCAACTTCCCTCCCCCTCCCAATGTTGGCATCTCCTTAAGGATTAAGTATCTTTCCTTAGGCTAGAAACTGATTGCTGCGCTCACCGGTGACCGCCCAGCTCGAGACAATAGACTTGCCTCCTGCTACCTGCTGTGTCCATCAAGCGCTGTGCTGACAGGGCAATCTTGTGACTATTGTGGGAGGGACATTTCAATCATATGTGAAACACCCTCTTTGAGGGTATATAACCGCCCTGTGTACCCCCACTTCTTTGGAGTGCTCTGTTCCCTTGTGGAAAGACTCTCCTGGGTTATAATCCTAAGATTTAAGCTCAGAATAAACTCAGCCAAATTTTCATTTATAGATTGGTTATGGATTATTTTTGTCGACAAAGAAGATGGAAGTTTTCTCTACAGCTTCCTTTTCTTCCTGAGCTCTCACCAGAATTACCTTAGCAGTCCCTTCATGCAATGTCAGCTTTTTCTAGCATGCACCAGAAAACACTACCAGCCTCTACCCATTAACTGCTTCCAAACTACGTCCACATTTTTTCAGGTATTTGTCACAGCAGCACCCCACTTCTCAGTACCAATTTCTGTCTCAGAGTTCTCCAGGGAAACAGAACTAATGAGTTAAATATATATATATATATATATGATTTATTATGAGGAATTGGGTCACGTGGTTATGGAGACTGAGAAGTCTAATGATTTGCTGTCTGTAAGCTGGAGACTCAGGAAAGCTAGTGGTGTAGTTCCAGTCTCAATCTGGAGGCCTGAGAACCAGAACACCAGTGGTGAAAGCCCTGGTCCAAGGCCAGGAGAAGACCAATTTCCCAGCTTAGCAAATCAAGCAGGGAGATGAAATGCTCCTTTTCTCTTCCTTTTTGCTCTCTTCAGGCCCTCAATGGATTAGGTGATGCCCACCCACATTGGGGAGGGCCATCTGCTTTACTCAGTCCACCAATTCAAATGCTAATCTCTTCCAGGAACACCCCCATAGACACATGCAGAAATAATGTTTAACCAGATATCTGGGCATTTCATGGACTAAACTGACACATAAAATTAATCGTCACAAATGCCCAGGAGTGCAATTTTGGGGTTGCATAGTAGTTACATGTATAATTTTTAAGGAAATTGCCAAACTATTTTCTAGAGTGATTACATCATTTTACATTCCCGCCAGCAAAGTTTGAGTGACTCAGTTTCTAGTTTCTCCACATCCTTGCAAGCATTTGGTGTCGTCACTATATTCTATTTGAGCCATTCTGATAAGATGATGGTGAAATCTCACTGGGGTTTTAATTTTCATTTACCTAATGGCTAATGATGTTGAACACTTTCTTTCACGGGTTTAAATGCCATCTGTACATTCTCATCAGTGAAACCTCTATTCATGTATTTTGTCCATTTTCTAACTGGATTATTCTTTCCAAGTTGAGTTTTGAGACTTTTTCATGTGTTCTAGAAACAAATCTTTTGTCAGCATGTGCTTTGCAAATATTTCCCCCATATTTATGGAAACTTTTTCCTCTTAGCTGGACCTGAAAGCCTGCACTGTCTATCCCCATATGGTCCAATGACGATCTCGAAGTCAATAAGTTCTTCAAGGTTTCTGAAAACCAGTCTTCTTTACCCTCATTATACTGGTGACCCAACGAAAAGCAGGAGTATTGCAGGTGAGTCCAATTATGTTAAAAGCGTATTATGTACCAAGTACTGAGCTAAAATGTAAAAGTGTAGAGATTAAAAGGTGTCCTCTACCTTGAGAAGGCTTGTTTAGTGGAGGAGACAGTTAAATCAAATGTTAACAATCCAGCACACTAAGCGCCAAGTCACAGTTTTTCCAAGATGCAACTATCACAAAGGAGGAAATTGAAGACTAGGGAGCTTGTGGAAGTCTTCCTGGAAAAGATCTTTCGAGCCCAACTTAAAGAAACAAATCTTTTCCATAGTTCAGAGCAGGTCCTTTTCCCATGTTACAACATATTTTCCAACCTCTCAGAATTTAGTCCTCCTACTTTCCTTTCACCATAAATCAATAAGAAAGGTGTAAATGTGGAGGAGGAGCTTGTTTGATGATTCTCTTCAGAGTCCCAGATGGTGCTTACATTTGTGTTTGTGTGTGGCCCCTTGGCATTTTACAATACCTAACATCTGCCAGTTAGCCCTATAACGGTCCCCAGATAGATTTGAGCCCCCATAATATCTTAGCACCTTTTCTTTTTTTTTTTTTTTTTTAAAGATTTTATTTTTTCCTTTTTCTCCCCAAAGCCCCCCGGTACATAGTTGTGTATTCTTCGTTGTGGGTTCTTCTAGTTGTGGCATGTGGGACGCTGCCTCAGCGTGGTTTGATGAGCAGTGCCATGTCCGCGCCCAGGATTCGAACTAACGAAACACTGGGCCGCCTGCAGCGGAGCGCGCGAACTTAACCACTCGGCCACGGGGCCAGCCCCTCTTAGCACCTTTTCTGTAAAATGGGGACAATTGGAATGTTTACTTCATAGGATGTGAGGATTGAATCAAACGATAAAAGTTAAGCTTGTGGAACAGTGGCTGGCATATAATAAACAGTCAACAAATATTAGCTATTGTTATTATCATGAATATAAATCCATTCATGTTATCCCCAAGTCCACTTTTATATGTCATAAGGCTAAAGTTACCTAGTAGCAAATGAGAAGACAAAGGATGACATCGCAATTATCTAACTTATCTAACAAAAGGAGGTTGTAAGGACTCCCTGATGTCACCACGGATGCACAATAGCCTTATCCTCAGATAAGAAAGTCTCAGGTGTAGAAAAGGTGCTATCCACCATAAAAGTTCTAAGGGGAAAAAAAGTTTGTGACAGGAGTGGGGCATCTACTTCAGTGGAACACACAGGATAACTCACTCTCACGTTTGTTCAGCATACAGTTTGTGGCTTTTCCTATATAACAGAAAAGTCCAGGCAAGAAGAGATTGATGACTACATGAAAGAATAGATTTTAATGTTATGAACATTACCTTATCTAATTTTTAAATTGTAATCTTGTCTTTGTAATATATACTCAGTGCTACAACATGCTTATTATTTTTTAGATGAGGAAACTGAGGGTCAGAAAAGCTAAATTCCTTACTCAAGATCACACAGGCATTTAAGGGTCAAAGCCAGGATCCAAACCAAGCTCCAGCCTACTTTGAATCCTATCTTCTTTCTTCTTTGCTGGCTTCCTTCCCTGACTTCATTATTTTTGCCAATCATCAACAGCATGAATCATTTATTCATGATTGCCCTCATTAAAGCCATTTTTTCTCATTTGTTTAGGTGAAGATGTTATTTTCTGTATTGACAAGAGAAAATGATTAACAAGAGTTTTGTTCCTAATTGAAATGATTCTCAAGATGACAAGACTGAAAAAACATTAAGAACTGCTTAAAATACAGGGCCACAATCAGAATTTGGGAAGATGTTTCAATCTAACAGTAAAGAAATCAATTTTTTTTCCTATTCTTTTCATTACTTACATTCATCCTTCATTTGGCTTTAACTCTGTCAGGCCTGACAAACACAACAATTTACACCTAAATAATATCTACAACTTTGCCATGCAATGAGGCAGCCACTAGTCACATGTGGCTATAGACCACTTGAAATGTGCCTCATCCCACTTGAGATGTGCCGAAAGTGTAAAATACACGTTGGATTTTAATTACTATGAAAAGAAGACAATATCTCAATATTTTAATATTAATTACACGTCAAAATGATACCATTTTGGATATATTTAAGTAAAATATATTAGAATTAAAATTAATTTCACCTTCTTTTACTCTCATTTGTCTTCTAGAAAATTTATAATTACATAAGTGGCTTGCATATGTGGCTCGCACTATTGTTATGGACAGCACTGGTAGAAGATGAGAAAGAGGGGCGTTTCATTGAAAGGTAGTGTATTTTCCTAAAATTCCGGGAGGGGAAGAGAAAAGGGAAGAGACTGAAGCTTGGTCACGGTAGTTGTGACCTGCCGTGATAAACAGCTACCGCGAATTGAAAAGGGCGCGGGGAGGGGGGAGTCTTTCGAGTCAGTTTCCACTCCCCTCTCCGGCTCTAAGGAAGCAGGCGGCAGAGCTGCTTCCCGAGGACCCCTTCGCGCCCAGTCCTCGGGGCGCGCTCCACGCCGGGCATTGATCACACCTGCGCGCCCACGGGGGTGTGCGTCCGCGAACAGCGGCGCGGCTCCACGCCCCCTCCCCCCGTACTTTTATTTTCCCGGCACCAACGGTCAGTCTCGCCAGTCTCTCCTGAGACCCACCGCGTAGGTTGCGCCCGCCTCGGGTAAGCGCTGCTCTCTGCCCCCCGCCCGGCCCCGGTGGCGGGCAGGGCCGTCCAGTCACGGAGACGCCGCTGGTGCGGCGGCCTGCTGGGCCGCGGCGGTTGCCAGCCCGCGGTGAACGAGCGGAGCCGCCGCGGCGGGCGCGCCCGGGGCCTCCGGGCCGCGGGGGGCCGCTGTGACCCGCCTTCGTCCCCGCCGCGCCGGAGGCGGGGAGCCGGGTTTTCGGGGAGAATCGGCAAGTGGAGGGGAGCCGGGGGGCGGGCACTGTGGAGCGGCGGCTTCGGCGGGGGCTCCAGCTGCCGCCGGCTCTGCCCGAAGCGCGGAGGAGCCGAGCGGGGGCCCGCAGCCCTCCTCCTCCATGAGGCCCGAGTGAGCGCGGCTGCGAGAGCCGGCCCGCGGCGCCTCCCCCCGCGTCCTCCCCAGCGCAGCGGCCGCGGCCCCCGGAGGAGGCGGAGGAGGAGCATGTCGGACGGTTTCGATCGGGCCCCAGGTGCTGGTCGGGGCCGGAGCCGGGGCCTGGGCCGCGGAGGGGGCGGGCCTGAGGGCGGCGGTTTCCCGAACGGAGCGGGGCCTGCTGAGCGGCCGCGGCACCCGCCGCCGCCGCAGCCCAAAGCCCCGGGCTTCCTGCAGCCGCCGCCGCTGCGCCAGCCCAGGACGGCCCCGCCGCCAGGGGCCCAGTGCGAGGTCCCCGCCGGCCCCCAGCGGCCTCCGCGGCCCGGGGCGCTCCCAGGTACGGAGCCGCTGTGGGGACCCCGTCCTCCTGGGCCAGCGCTTCCGCCGAGGGCCGGCGCGCTGGCTCCTCCTTGGCCCCGGCTCCCCGAAAGCGTTGCCCGCGGGGCCGGGTTGGGGGGGTGGAGGCGGGCCCGGAACGGGTTTGGAAGGGGCTGCTGGAATCCTTTGTGCGCCCCGGCGGGGGAGGGGCCCCCGCGCGGTCTCGGAGTTGTGCTGTCCCGGGAGGAAGTCCAAATCGCCGCCCCCTCCCCAGCGCTGGAAAGGGGAGACCTTTGGGCGAGCGACCACCTCTTTAACCGACTCCTTAAAAAACGAAGAAAAAAAAAAGCCCACAGGCATTCACTTGGGAGGCAGGTGTGTTCAGAAATGAGTTAAAAGCAAGTCTATTGTTCCTTTTTGCAGGCTTTTGGTACATATCCTGGCGACAACCTTAAATTTCTTGATGGTCCTTGTTGAACTCCTAAAAGCCGGCCCCTCTTAGATGGCTTTTCAGTATATAGCAAGTTGTTGCACAAAGGCGTGAACGCCTTTAACACCCCTTTTTTTCCTTTCGCAGAACAAGCGAGGCCCCTGAGAGCTCCACCTATTTCACAGGATACTGTCCCACAGCAGAACTCGGAGTCAGCAATGGCCAAACCCCAGGTGGTTGTTGCTCCTGTATTAATGTCTAAGCTGTCTGTGAACGCCCCTGAATTTTACCCATCAGGTTATTCTTCTAATTATGCAGTAAGTACACCCTTTTACTACAACTCCAGTTTAATATTACTGGAATAGTGTTACTTCATTAATCAGAGTATGCTGATTAATGCTTTCTGTACTAGACGTAAAAACATTTTATTATGAATTCATTGAACTCATGAGAAAACAAAACTGACTCAGGATTATATTTTGTAGTTATTAAAAGTTATATTCAGAATGTGAGCTTGGGAGTAGACATTCTTGTTTGTTTTGTTCACTGCTGTATTTCCACCATGTATGGAATATCTCTAGGCTAATAAACTAAAATGTGTCCATACTTTATGGACAGCCTGCCTGTAGAATAGTGGCCTGGCAAAGCTGATTTTCAATTTGATTTTAGCAAGATGGCTGAATATTCATTGGTAGCTTTACAGTAAATTAAAGAGTTGTTTTGCTGCAGACTAATTGAGGTAGGTTTTTGAACGCTGAGAAGTACACATGTGGGCTCTGTTATATTAAAAGAGAAGTCTTTCTGGTTCTAATTAACTACTGTTATGCAGAAATGTTGTAGGGGTTTTGATAAAGTGTTTACATAGGTATAAAGAACTTTTAAACTTCCAGATTAACCTTTGTCAATATTATAAGAATTTTAAAAATTGGTCACGCTTAAATAGCAGGAGAAAACACAAAGCACAATTGGAATATTTAGAAAAGAATCTGTTCTAGGTAAATGTATAGCAATTAATTATAGATAAATGGGATAGGAAACATTCTGAAGAAATGATTGATAATACTTTAACATGTCCTATATTCTTAGTTTTATTGACATACATAACATAGAATAGTGTACATAAAGGTTAGCTCAGAGTTTCTTAGAGTGAACACTCAGGCAACCAGCATCCAAATCAAGAAAAGAAGCGTTAGCAACGTCCTTAAAGCCCCTTCTGTCCCTTCTAATCATTACCGCTCTCCAAGGGTAACCACTGTTTTGACTTAACGATAATTTTGCCTGTTTTCAAAGTTTATATAAATGGAGTCATACAGAATATATTATTTTTGTTTCTCACTTTCATTCATCATCAAAGTTAATCCATGTGGTAGCATGTAATTGGAGGTGTCTTATTCTCATAGCATTCTGTTGTGTGAACCACAGTCCCGTTTGTTGATGAACATTGGGTGGCTTCTCCTTTGGGGCTATTTTGAGTAGGATTGCTCTTCTTTTCCTTGTCTTGGTGGCTATCTGCCCTTGTTTCAGTTTGGAGTATACCTAGAAGTGGAATTGCTGGGACAGAGTGTAGCCAGCTTTAGTAGAAACTTGCCAGATAGTTTTCCGAAGAGACTGTCGCAGTGTACTCTCTGAGGACTGTGTGGTTTCCACTTGCTCTACTTCCTTGTCACCACTTGGTATTTTCTGTTTAAGTTGAACCATTCAGTGAGTGTGTGGTATCTAGTTATGGTTTTAATTTGTGTTTACCTGATAACTAATGGTGGCAAACCTTTTTTGTTACTCTTTTTTTTTTTTGGTTTTTCCTCCATATTTGATAGAAAAAGTATAGAAAAGCTGTATTCCATATTTTAGAAATTCCATGCAGCTTGGACTTTTTGGGAAAAAGCTTTCGGCCTGAAAAGGGAAAGTATAGTCATAGCAGGAAGAACAGTTGATTTTGGGTGAAAAGAGCCATCAGTCATAGAAGGTAGAAGTGAGAACTGCTTGGGTTCGTGCCAGAAGATAGTATTTGGCTCAGAGAAGAAAGGAACCATTGGAGAGCTGTGAGTAATTGAATAAACTCTTGAGGATACTTACCTTCTAACAGCCACAAACAGTTCCGCCTTTGTCTGCGTCCCTCTTGACTTGGGCAATTTTATGATGGGGGAGGGATGCAGTTTTTTCCACAGTTCTGTACCAACATACTTCAAGTGAGTCCTGGGCTATAGAGCAGTGAATTGAGCCATGTTAGTCCACTTACTTTGAGTCACTGTCATCTTTTAGGCATTCCTTGGTATCTTCCAGTAGGTCGGCTTCTTCTGTGCTCAAGTCTCCAGAACAGATTGCAGGCCTGTGGCTCACATGTGGCCTCCAGGTATATCTTTGGCCCTCAGAGTTTTTTGTCTTCTTTTTTTTCTTTTAATAAGTTGCCAACGCTTAAGTTAGATACTGCAAATCTGAATTTTCTGGTTTCTCTTGAAATCCTAAGATCTGGCCATACTGGACTGTTATTTTGATAGAGCAAAAAATTGGCGGGAGCTGAAGAGAGGCAGCCCCTTTAGATGGAGTGTGTGAGCTCTAATTTGCTCACTGGTTTACTTCATTCGTTTGTAATCCACCTGTATTCTATAAGCATTCAAACTTGCTAGCCCTGCTCTGGTACATTCTCTGGCCTTACTCCTTTACCCTTTCACCCCTGGCTGAGTTTTTCTCAATCCACTTCACAGAAGAGCAGTATCTTTGTTTTTCCTGACTCTTGTGATAAAATGTTATTGTGAGGGAAACTTTTCCTCATAGTAACCGTAATCAAAAGTTAGCTACATTCACTCACTCATTCAACAAATAGTTGGATACTTAACATGAGTCAAGCACAGAGGATACAGCAGTGAACAAATCAACAAAAATTCCTGCCTTCGTGGAGCCTCTTTTCTAGTGGTCTCCTGGCTTGGTTTCCAGAAGCTCCTTGAGTCTGCTTTTGTTAATACACGTAAAAATCTATTGCTTGAGCTGGATCTGCTGTCAAGAATGCATGCTTTTTCTAAAAGCCTTGATAATAGTCCTTTGCTGTTTTCTTAACCCTTCTACAACTGCAAGCCCTTCAATCTTTCCTCTAATCTCACTGCCAGAATTTCCTGCTTTGTATGCCTTCTTACCAGTGAGCTGCTGTATCCATCTATTCCTGGCCATTACTTCTTCTCAGAGTAACTATCACATCCTAAACACTTAATCACAGAACCAGAAATTCCACCTAGGAACTTAAAAAGCATTTAAGAGACAAAATTCCCACACACACACACACACAAATCCCAGCTTTTTTCTAAAAACATCCTCCTTGAAGTTACTGCCCAGTTTTTCTTCTGCCTTTCAGTGATAACGTTCTCCAAGGTGTAAAATTATTCACTGTTGGTACTACTGAACTTCTCACTGACTGTTCAGACCTCTGGAGAACAATCCCACTAATTGTATTGATGCTGTTTTTGCGACAGTTACTGCTGCTCTTTGGGTTTTAAAATGTCCTCTTAACCCTCATCTTACTAGACTTTGTTGACCACAGTATGACATGTAAGGTTTAACAAGTCCCAGTGTGCCAGGCCCTGCACCAGGTGCCAAGGGTACCTTTCTGTCTTTCAGAAGTTCCTCTTATTTTTATAAGAACTGAATATTTAAGATACTAATTTTCGTTTTAATTTTTCCCTCTCTGTGTATAGTCTCCTTCACTCCCAGACTCTGCAACCACTCTTCTCCCAGATTTCAACCTACGAAATTGTTCTGTGGCGTTTGATATCATGAGCACCTCTTCCCATTTACCTTTTCCTTTGGCTTCTGTGGCAGTACTCTTCCTTTATCCTTCCAACTTGCAGATCATTCCTTCTTCCCTCACCCTGTAATCGCTGAGGTTCTGTCTTTTCTCCATTTTATTACCTCGTTTGATCCTACCGGTCCCCTAGAATCTGACCATTGCCTGCCTATCTGCTGACAACTTGGAAATCTAATTCTTCCTCTGAGTTCCAGGCTTGTGTCTCCATTTCTTTGACCTCTTCATGAGGATCTCACATTCAAACTCAAAGATTAAAGAAGAGTTTATCTTCTGCATACCTCTTATGTTTTTATATTCTAACCAGCTGCTCAGGCTAAACGCTTGATGGTATATTGACTCCTCTTTCTCTTTCACCCTCTTGCCCACCTTCAATCCAGTTAAAGTAGTCTTAATTATTCCATCATCTGAGTGATCAGTTTTCTTTTGGTCCCACTGTTTTAGATTAGGTTTTCATCCCACCAGTGTAGTCAAAGTACCTACCGTGAAAAGTGAGTTTTCTGATTGCTGTCCCTCCTAATCTCGTTACAGAATTCTTTCTAAGAAAAATAAATAAAACTTAAATATTTCTCAGCGTGGAAGACATTTGACTCCACATTGAAAACTGAAGAAATTAAAAATCTGGTACTAGAGAACTAATGCAAGCTTTGATTCAAACACATTGGAGTGTATATCTGTTCAGGATGTTCTTTGCCTTCTCTTTTCTTAAAACGACAGGCTCTGAATCCCCTGTTCTGCTGTATTCAGAGCAGCTCTATGTTCCCTTTTTACTTCTGGGCTTCAGATTTTCTTAAAAGAGAGTTTGCTAATTTGAAGGAAAAAAAAAAAGACTGAAACCAGTGTTCTAAACCGCGTTTTACCACAATGAATCACATTTGATAGAAACAGGAAATTAACACCTTCAGCTGGGACCTGTAGACTTCCTGCATTTCATTATCATTTATAGGATGCTACAAGTGTGTAAAACTAAACTATATATCAAAAACTTAAACTAGTTTTTAATTGTAAAATTCACACGTGTGGTTGACATTAAGTATATTAATGTATGCATTTATAATTCTTAACTGCTTTCACAATTTTATAATAAAGGGTCAGTATTTATAATATGAACATTTCTTCACTCCAGAGGTAACTACTATTATTCCTTCTCTATCTTTCCAGAAATTTTCATTGCCTATAAATCTTTTTTTAAAAATTAAATTGTACTAAAATATGGTTCTGTATTCTCTTTTCATTTAACACACTGTATTGGCAATATTTCTGTATTGGTACACGTAAATATATCTTGTTTTCTTAAGTGACTATGTGATATTCCATTATACAGATATAAGGTAACATATTTCACCAGTTCCTTGTTGATGGATTGTTAAGATGAGTCTTTGGCAATGAATATCCTTGTATGTATCTCAGAGTTGAGCGTTAAGCCTTTGGTTATTTGGAGTATAGCGTAGAAGTTAAAAAGTACAGGATTTGTTCTGCGCTCAGTTCTTCTAACTAGCTGTGTGACTATGCACGAATTACTTAAGTTGGCACGTGGTCCTTCCTTGTTCAAACCTACCCCAGCAGTCTTTCACCCCCAACTCCACCCGCCATGGCTTTCCTACTGCCTTTTGAGCCAGTGTCCTCACTATGGTCCCCAAGACCCTACATGATCTCCCTGTCTGCCTCATTGATCTCATTAGCTACTGCCCCATCGTCAATTTCTTTGTTCTGGCCTTTCTTTCTCAAAGGTATCAGGCAAGCAGCTATCTCGTTGGGGCCTATATGCTTCTTATGCCCACTGCATAGAATATCTTCCCTAAGGTATTTGCATGGCTGGATTTTTTTTTTCTTTCTGTTGCAGTTTAGATGTTAACTCTTCAGAATCCTTCCCTGACCATTTTTTCCATACTATGTCTCAGCGTCCGAATAATGTCTTCCATTATGGAATATAAGCTCCATGAGAGGAGGACTTTGTCTCCTGTATTCACGGCATGATAGTACTTCCAGCACCTAGAACAGTCTTTGGCACTTAGTAAGCACTCAAACGATTTGGAGTGAATAACATATACACACTTGGTGGCTTTTAGCTTTTTGATGAATTAATCAGTTAGAGTACCATCCTAGGTACCAAGAAGTATAGCTTTTATTCTGTTTTTGGAAGCTTCTACACTTTAGCCCCTTTAGGTTTGAGAACATGGCTATTGCATTTGGGATATGTTTCACTATTTTCCTAGAAATTTAAAAATTTATTTATTGAACACTTAGTGCCTTACTGTGTGCTAGTCACTGGTCCAGGGGCATTTACTCATTAACTCACTTAACTCATTAACTGGTTTAATCCTCAGTCACACAGCTGTAATGTTTATGGTTCATAAATTTGAGTTTCATCAGCATTAGTACCTTTATCTTACAGTAATTTAATTTGGATTCAGTTGTGTGATCAGACAAACATTTAATGTGTGAGCGTTTCCCTGCTCTTCTGCTCAGTGAACGCTGTATGAGCATGATAGGGGTGCATGAATCTGCTATTCCTGCAGCTGGTCTTATTTTCTGAGTGCCTCTCATAGTACATGAAACTTGTCATGTTAAGTATCACTTTAGTGTCTAGAAATATATAAAAATCATGCAACATGGCCTCTAACTTGTGGTCAGCTGAAGAAATAGTGGCCAGCACCAACAATAGAGGAACCACTGGCTGTGTCAGTCTTTCCACTAAGATTGTATGTTCATCTCCAACATGGAACTTTCCTAAAGGGAATTTTGACTAGATGTGGGGTTTTTTCCCCCATATGGATTCCCTGACTTTAGAATGTGACCCCTTCATAAAATGCTTCTATAGTGCAGTCATAATTCTTTCATGTGGTTCCTCATTTGACTCCTTTTGGGGAGGGGTAAATTTCATCACGCAATATATTATTAAATCATAACTGTTAAGTAAACTTCAGAATGCTTTGGAGGGTACTCCAGGCACTGCGAGTGTAAGGGTTCATAACTGTGATCTGATACTTTTTGCAGTACTCATCCTGCTCAGCCTCCTGCCATTTATTAAAAGGTTGGGGACTTCCAAAGGTGATAGTGGTGGAGACCTTAGTTGGAAATTACTGCTGCTATCAAGATTGGCTAGAAACTTGGATATAGCAGCCAAAAAGTCTCCTACCACTGTACAATATGATGAAATTTTATAGTCACTTAACCATATATATTTCCTGTCCTTGGGGATTGACAAATGACAGCCCTACTAGCTTTCTTGTTTTCAATATAGAAAATGTCCACTATCTACAAGAACATTGAGAATGGTATAATGAATCACCGTAGTCTCAACAGTTAGCTACATGTGGCCATTCTTGTTTCCATATCCATGGCCTCTGCTCCCCTCCCATTTTGAAGCAAATCCTAGATCTTATTGTAAAGTAAATACATTAAAATCTTAATTTTGTTATTGGTATTATAGTGATATATTGGTTTAAACTTTATTTCTCAGCCATTTTGTAGATCTGCCAGGGATAAGATGACAATTCCCTACCCAGTGAGATGGAGCCCTTCTGTTACAACATTTTAGCCATTGGGCAAGGAAGAAGGATAGCTCAGTGGACTTAATTTTATTGAGGAAAATAACAAATTTTATCATGTGAAGGATCCTTAAAAAAAATTATTTGTGCTAGATACATCCCAACTTGAAACTGCTTCATTTTTATTTATTTTTTACCTTCTGATCTATAGGAATCCTATGAGGATGGTTGTGAGGATTATCCCACTCTATCAGAATATGTTCAGGATTTCTTGAATCATCTTACAGAGCAGCCTGGCAGTTTTGAAACTGAAATTGAGCAGTTTGCAGAGACCCTGAATGGCTGGGTTACAACAGATGATGCTTTGCAAGAACTTGTGGAACTCATCTATCAACAGGTAGGTTGGCTATAGCACGGAGTGATCATCAGGTGGCTTCCTTGAAGCCCAGGGATGGTGGCTGCTCTTTGAGGGAGGCCAGGTTCATGTTCACCTGCCTCCACACTTGTTAGCTCTTTATGGTTCATAGGAGCTTTTAAGTCTCTGCTGTGTAAAATTCCTGTAGTTAGGGATCCAGGGCTGGAGCCAGACCTCAGATTCACCTGTGTAGCCATGGCTCTGTCCAGGCCGTTGGAAGGAGCTTTGGGCATCTATGAGGAAAGCTACATAAGTATCATACCTTTTTTCCACTCCGCTCTGTTTTATAGGATGTGAGATTAACAGTACACAAAAAAGACTGCATTTCTTTTCTCCTGGATGTTAAATTATATACCATTATTGGATTAGGGGAGAAAAAAACATGAGAGAACTTTCTTGCCTCATAAATGTCTTGGGGAAAAACAAAAAAGGACCACAAAACACCCTGTCTTGAGTCTTAACATTTCTGCTTGTCTTCACTTTAAAATTTTCAAGGATTTACATCTTAATTCCTTATTCCTTGAAAGTCAAATGTCAGTGTAGATTGTTTCTTCACACAAAGTTTAGTTTTGATCCTAGCATATTGGTCATTGACACGTTAATGCTATTTTTAGGGAGAAAAATAAACACTGGACTTTGAAGACAAGTTTAAGGTCAGTGTGTGAGACTGGCCAAAAACAGAGTAGGATATGAACAGACCTATAACCTTTAGTATTCTTTAGTTCATTGCTGCTAGAGCAACTCAAACTTGGCATGTATGGAAAAGTGATTGTGATAGCAGGTTGATTTTTCTTTTGCCTGGTGTTTCATTTGACTACTTTTCTGATTTGTTCTGTATTCTTACTGAAGCCCAGTATTACCTAACCAACTCTCAGATTTCCGGAAATGCCTGAGATCTTAGGAAGATAGAACTGCTGCATTTGTCCTGATACCTACTCTCAGCTTCTAAATGGGTTGAAGAGAAAAATGAGAGAAAATGGAAGAATTATACTTATTGCTTTCTGGTTTCTCTTCTGTTTAGTTTCAGCTCTTCAGTAGGCTGCCTGATTATAGTTCTTCATGGCTGGACAGAAGGACTGTAGCCTGACAAACTGCAGTTTCTGTGATTGTCTCAAAGCCAATTCCTCACATACAGTCATGCGCAACGTATACAACAGTGGTCCCATAAGATTAGTGCCATAGAGCCTAGGTGTGTAGAAGGCTATGCCATCTAGGTTTGTGTAAGTACACTCTATGATGATCGCACAAAGACAAAATCGCCTAACAGCGCATTTCTCAGAATGTATCCCTGTTGTTAAGCCATGCATGACTGTATGTACTCAGTATTTTAAGTTTTAACATTCTGGGGTCAGTGATACACAGATTTACCAACATTTCTCAAGTTTCATTGAGAGAATTTACTCATAGCAACTAGCAGAAGAAGACCTGTTCTAAGAAGAAAAACAAATGGCAAATTAAAAATTTAATTTAAAAAGCCAGACGCCCGTAAGGACTGAGATGGGGAAAGGAGATAGAAGTACCAGTTTTGGAGACTACAAAGCAGGAGAGTGAGTGATAAATGACTTGGCAGGTCTAAAAAGTTGAATTCCAAGACAGTGGAGAAAGCTGAGAATCACCCTGATTTATAATACAGAATCTCCAAAAGGTTCTGGATAAGGATGGAAGGAGGCTAAAAATATTGTTTAAAAATCTAAAAAAATTAGACTATCTAGATCTTTTTCTGAGTAGCCAGTTTGAAGTTTTATTGTAACCCTTGAGAAGTTATTGAAGGAGGTATTCCACCAAAAAGAGGAATTAAGCTAAGAAAGAAGACGTGGGAACTAGGAAATGGGGAATTTTATAGGAGAGGCCAAGTGGATCATCCAGATGATGGTGTACAGGGTCCCATGTGAGCAAGAAAATAATCAGAAATAAAAAGACCTAATAATTATAAAGTACTTACTACATGCCAGGCAATACTAAACACTTGACATGAAGTTAACTCATTTAATCCTCAGCGGTTGCGAGGTATTACACTTAGCCCCATTTTATACCTATCTTAACAGAGATGGTTAAAGGACTTGTCTAAGGTTACCACAACTAGTAATTAGACCTAACATAGGGTAGGAGGGGCACCAGGCCATTTGTTAGCTCTAGACTGGTTAACTACAACCTTTGTGACCTTGGCCAAGTCCCTTAACCGCTTAATGTGTTTTACTTACCTAACATTAGGTAGTGAACTATGTTCTGTATATCTCTATTCTTTAAAAACTGAGATGAAAGTTAAACTTCCTGAGTACTGCTTTGGTTGTATCAGTCTTTGATACATAGTGTGTTCTCACTGTCTTATTTTTTTAAATAGCTTATCTATTTTGATTTCCTCTTTACCCCAGTTGTTTTTGGATTGTTCTTTAAGTGTTAATCTCTCGCACCATGTATGAGTAATCACCTCTTTAGAAATCCAGAAACTGAAGCTCAGGGAGGTTTAGTGATGTCCAAGGTCACAAAGCAGAAGGTCTGAGAGTCTTGTTCTGGACTGCTGGATGCCAGAGTCGGTGCCATCCTATCCTTGAGAAACACCACAGATCAATAGTTCAGCAAATGCTCTTGTTCATAATTGGCACTGTGCAACTGGCTCTACATGTACATATTTTGTGCAAAAATGGGTTAGTTTAAAGAGATATTGTCTATTTGCTTTCTGGTAACCTCAGGCAAATGATGGGGAGAACTTGCCTTAAACATTTTTCTTTGTACTTGTTCTGATTCTTGGTGTAAGGTTGGGAGGGAGAGTTAACAATTTCCTTATGCCTAACAATTACAAAAGACTTGTACATTTTTCTGTACAATATGGTCAGTTTTGGGGACAGAAATGGTTTCCTCTTTAGAATGTTGCTCTGAAGTATTTGCATTAATAACTTGCTGTGTCTGTGTCATACAAAACTTTTTTCTTTTTGAAAGGCCACATCTATCCCGAATTTCTCTTATATGGGAGCTCGACTCTGTAATTACCTGTCTCATCATCTGACAATTAGCCCACAGAGTGGCAACTTCCGCCAGTTGTTGCTTAAAAGGTTAGTGTGAATATATGAACTTAAAGGAAAACTACTACTAAACGTACTAGAATTTGACCATTCCTCTTTTCTAGAGACTACGTAATAGAAAGTTGCAGTGGAGAATAGGGCAGGCCTTTCTTACTTGTATAGTATTGAAAGCTTGTAGTCACATATTTTAGTCTTTTTCTGTAATGGTCTCTGCCATTGATTTTTGTCTTTAGGAAGGCCTTTTCTTTCCTAAGATCTTAAAAATGATCACTTAACATATTTCTTAGCACTTTGCTACTTTTGGTTTGACTAAGGATCCAGTTTCATTTATTGCCACAACTTTAACCAGTTTTTCCCATACCACTTTTGTGAATGGTCCATTACCTTACTGATTTGAACTACCTTTGTCGCACTACATCCTTATATTTGGGTTTTGATTCTGGACTTTCATTATATTCAGTTCATCACTTTTCTATTCCTATTTCATTACCATACTATTAAAAAGCTCTAATTTTTTAATATCTAGTCTAGATAGTTCCCCATTCTTTTTTTGTGGAATCTTCTTTCCTGTTCTTGCATGCTCATTTTCTCCAGTCAACTTTAGAATCAGTACATGAAATTACCCAAATCTTGTTGGTATTTACTAAGGTATTTTGGGGATGACATTGCATTCATAAGCTAATTTAGGGAAATTAATTTACTTATAATTGGCATTATTTTATTCAATAACAAGGTTGTCTTTGAGTTTATATAGTTTGCCCATTAGTTCTCTAAAGATACTTGCAGTGGTTGCAGAATATTCCGTTGTATGAGAAGACTGCACTGGAACAGAATAAAGATTCCAAAAGTACATTTCTGAGACACTTGAAAATTAAGCTTTTGATGAAGGTGGTACCTCAAATACATATGTGAAAGATAAACTGTGCTGCTGACACAGCTAATCATTCATGGGGAGAAAGCAAAACAAAGATGGGTTTCTGTCTTACTCTTTACACCAAAATATATTTCAAATATATCAAAGATTTAAGTAAAAGTGAAACAGTAAATACTAGGGGGAAAATTGACAATTAAAATCTTAGGTTGGTAATGTCCTTTTAAGCAAGCCAAGATACCCACAGTCCCTAAAGCAAGAGATTAAACTTAATTACATATAGAATATAATATTTAGGGAGGTGTCATCAATTTCTTTGAAATAAAAATAGGGATGCGTGTAACACGTGGCAACAAGCTCATTTATTTAATATGAAAAGCGGGGCATCTTAGGAATAAGTAAGAAAAAGACCAGTATTTTAATAGAAATATTAGGAATGTCTCTGAATAGGTGCAATTTGGAAAAATATAAATGACAAAGTTATAAAAAGATATCTAACCTTCCCTGTAATTAAAAAAAATGCAAATTATAGCTTCTAGAAAGATGTGAAAGTGGGCCCTTTTAGAAGGTAGGATGGCAGAAAGCCTTGCTTATCATCTTCCCCAGTGCTGCTCTCCCCTGGCTGTGCCTTACAGTTACCTAGAGACTTAAAGTAGGGCTGAGACCCTGCCCCCACTCTTGGACATTCCTATGTAACTGGGCTTAGGTGGAATCTGGGCTTGGTTTTTTAAAGCTCCCCAAGTGGTTCTACTGGGTAGCCATGGTTGAGAACCACGCTTCTGACTCTTTTGACCCTTTACCCATGTATGTGCTTCTATAGTAATATGATACTGTCAAAAATATTAACATGGAGAAATGCCAATCATAAAACAAGTGAAAAATGGCATAGTTCTATTACCTAACTTAAAAATCTATACATACTTTGAAAAAGCAGTTACCTTCACAGCATTTATCTCTGGGTTGCAGTGACTTTGTTGTTTATATTTCTCTCTGTTGCAACCTTTGTGAAATAAGCATGTATTGCTTTTATAATTGAAAATCTTTAGCTTAAAAAGGTTCGGGGTCTTTCATCTCGCTTAGATAATCAGCCATGTACAGGGATAGGGATTTACTTTTGCACATAAATTAACACATCTTAATGTATAATGGGATAGTTACAGCATTTATAAAACAAAAGGGAAGTCACCTGCAAAGTTGTAAAAGAAAGGACAGAGAAAGGAGACCAGCCAGTAGGTGCTCGGATAACTGAATTGGCATTAGTTAACTGATCCTTTCCATTATTAACCAGAGTGTTCTGTTTATAGATATCCCAACTTTTCTTCTAATGAGGAATTAATATGTATGAGAAGGTAACAAATATCTTCTCTGACTCAAACAGATGATGTTGCTCATTTAATATAGCTTGTAAGCATTGGAATCGGCCACATAGGCACAATAACCTATCCCGAGTTTATGGTTAGTTCACACCCTGACCCAAGGTAAATTCTTGGGCAAGAAGTGACTTTTTTTCTTCTTTGAAGAAATTTTTTTACAAAGCCAACCTAAACTGATCCCTCCTGTACGAAGCCATTAACTCGCTGTAAGCTCCTCCCTTGGTCTTTAAAAGAAGTTCTATCAAAATCAGTTTTATAAAGCACACGACTTTCCTGGAGTTGTCTCATCACCTTATCAGTAAAGATGAGAAAAAATATTTAACACCAAAATGGTAAACATTTAAAGCCTATTTTAAAAATCCATTCTAGTAGTAGTAGCTGACACCATAATTCACTGACACAGACAATTACAGGCTTATTGTGATTAGTTTAGATATCTTGTAGGAACTTTGTCTGTAAGCTCCAAGAAGAGGATTTCTTTTTATTATTTGTGTAAGGCAGATGGGGGGAAATAAAGCAAGGGAAAATAAGTTATTTGACTCCTTCATTCTCTGTTGGAAGTAGGGACCAAATTAATTGCTTTCTGTGTTTCTATGTGGTTTCAACTGGGGACTTTTTTCCTCATTTTTCTTCTCTGATTTTTATAATGGAAATTAGAAGGATAATGGGCTCAATAAGATTTCATTTTCAGCTTAGTTGGAGGCCATCTATGTGTATTTTTAAAGCTCTATTTCAAAGTTTGTATATTCATAAAGAGTAGAACATTTTACAGAGACAATTTGAAGTAAAAATAGTTCTGTCTTAAAAAACCTGTAAGGCAATAAATAAGGTATGGCATTTTTTTTCTTTCTTTTTGATACCCATATACAATGAACCTTGTGAAACGTATGTTGCTTAAACATCGCAATCTTAATATGATACAGATAGTTGAAAATAAACCCATCAGTTTCTTAAAACTAGGAATCGTAATATGAAAAGATGGTGCATATTCTGGTCCCTACAATGGACAGGAACACTTTTTATTATAGAAAGTCAGGATGTTGGTGTCTTGTACTTGGCTCTGTATTGCTTGTAGACAGCCAAACCAACAAACAGTCATCTTGTTTGACTACTTAAAAAAACAAAGCAATGTGATATTATAAAAGATGTATCTTTATTAGATGTCGGACTGAATATGAAGTTAAAGATCAAGCAGCTAAAGGGGATGAAGTGACTCGAAAACGATTCCATGCATTTGTACTCTTTCTGGGAGAACTTTATCTTAACCTGGAGGTGAGAAGAAATTTTTCTTTTGTTAAGTACTGACAAAGCCTGAGAACATAAATTGATCTCAGTTAAGGAATTTGTGTTTACGTTCTACTTTTACAATGTTTAGAGTGAAATGGAAGAAGGGGAATGAGAGAGAAGGAAAATGATGTCTTAGTACCTGCTTATGGTAGTCTCTGTCCTCTAATGGGACGTCTGTAATATTTATGTCTCCTGTTCAAGGGCCGGGTGTTAGGAAGTAGCTACTAAGCATTTTAAAGTCTTTATGTACTTCTGGAAAGCCATGGGTTACGTGGAAGTTTAAGCTTTTGAAATATAGACAGTCATACCTTTTTGAATCCTGGTATCATAAATATTAGTACATTTACTATGTTGACTTTCAGATGGTGGCTCAAAAGCGACTTGCCCTACAAAACACAAAGCTTTGAGTGAAGAGGGGAGAGATTAGAGTTTCTAGTTTTTTCACCCTAATTCACCCAGAATGGTTCTTCTTGGTCCTATTTTATATATTAATCTTCCGCATAGAATGCATTTGTACAAAGTCTACAGCTAAACACGTTTATAAATTGGTGTACTTGAGTATATGCTTATCAGTGAGCGACATAAGTGTTGACTGAATATTACTTTGTAATGGATTTGCTTGATTTTTTTTTTTGCACTGGTTACTTCCTTAAGCTCTGATTTAAGGACTGAGTATCATAAACCCCACTGAAAAGACACGTGTATCCACCATCAAATGTGCATGTCAGACAGTGTATTTAAAATGTCTAGGTCCATTCTAGTGCCTAATTTACCATCCCCTTTTACCACAGATGGACTTAATTTTTTAAAAATCTCGTGCTTTAATCTTTTTCAGTTTTTTAATTTAAACCAAAATAAGAGTACCGATCTAAAATGTGCTTTAAATCAAGGGTCATTTTAAGAATGCTGTTGAGTGTTTCCTACGTGGAACTATTCTTGGGAAATAGAAGGATAAGGCATGGCTTCTGAACCTAAACTTCTTCTAGCCAGAGAGCTAAGATACGTACCATTCTAATGCAAAATAGAACATTTTTAAATAATATAAGAATCAGAATAAAATGCTATATGTTCCCCAAAAGATGGTAAATTAGTAGACTAGAGAACGCTTTATGTAGCAGTAATATTAAAGAAGGTTTAAATTATCCTGATCATATGCTATGTGTGATAAATGAAAAATTTTAGTTATAGACTGCTGGTTTTATTAGAGGTCTTAGTTACAGGTAAAGTCAGTCTAATTTTGGAAGATACCAGAGTGTGTTCCTATGATTTTTGTTTAACTTAAAACATTATTTTGTCAACATATTGTTAGACCATTTATGTATCTGTATTATATTTTGGCATGGTTACTTTTCATTTTCTTTTGTCACAAAAGATCAAGGGAACAAATGGACAGGTCACAAGAGCAGATATTCTTCAGGTTGGTCTTCGGGAGTTGCTGAATGCCCTCTTTTCTAATCCTATGGATGACAACTTAATTTGTGCAGTAAAATTACTGAAGGTAGGTTTTACTTACTTTTTTCATAAAAATTTAACGGTTCCACCCCGTTAGTGTATACTTTAGAGGAAGGAAAGTATGTATAGTGCACAAATGAATTCAAGATTAAGTTATTAAGTTAAATATTGACAGTTTACTCTTGATTTAAATATTGAAAAAGCAATATGTACTTAATTGTTTAATAATATAAGAAGCAAAATTTAGAAGTGAAAAAGGAAGTTCTTCACTCTGTCCCCATCTATAAGTACACTTTTCTCCCTTTCCCGTGTCTGTGTGTATGCTCTCATGAGTAAGATCTTATCCTGTCCTGGCTTGCTTTTTTAGCACCTAACAAACATCTTGGATCTTTGCATGAAACACAGGTATGCAGTCGTTTTTTTCAGGAGCTTCCTGGTATTCCAGTGCACGCACACACATTGTTTATCCATTCTGTCATTGAACAGTTGGGGTATTTTCAGTTTAGCCACTGCAGCACTGTCAGTAATCTTTCATCGTGTCTTCAAGTGTGCAGTTGTTTATGTAGTTTAAATTCCTACACATCCATCTGGTGGCTCAGGAAGCATGTATACTTTAATTTGATAAGTAATGCCTCCTAGCAGTGAGTGAGTACACCTCTTGCCCCATATCCTCATTAGTGATGAGATATGATCTGTCTTGGGTTTTGTTTTGGCATAGGTGGTGAGTAAAAACAAAAACCTCATTTTCATTTGCATTTTCCTGATCACCAGTGAATTTAAGCTTTTCTTCATGTTGATTAGCCATTTTTTAATTTCTGTGAACTACCTGTTTATATTCTTAATTCATTTTTTTCTGATGAAAGTTTTTTTTTTTTTAAATTCAAAAGGCCTATATTTATTACATCTTAAAAGTGATAGGTTGACGAAAATTGCGTAGCTTATCTTGGTCATACAAGGACTATACCGTATTGCCATTGACACATAAAACCTATGATTAAAGTTCTGCTATAATTCATTCTTTTAGTTTCTTTCAGTTAAGAAAAACAGCGGGTATAGAGATCCTTGAATATTAGATGGTAGAGAATAATTGAGAATATTTAATTTGCTAAATTCATCTTGTTCAAGGAATGCTTGAAGTGCTACTAATGTCTTTTCAGAATTTCTGTATTAAATTCCTTATTTTACTGATACCTGCTTTTTTAGTTGACAGGGTCAGTTTTGGAAGATGCCTGGAAGGAAAAAGGAAAGATTGATATGGAAGAAATTATTCAGAGAATTGAAAATGTTGTCCTAGATGCAAATTGCAGCAGGTAGGAAAAGAAGTAATGTAGATAGCCAGTAGATCTAAATTTCTTACTTTTTCTCTGGGGGTGGTTTTTTAATCTGCTATACTTCATCAGAATAATTGAAATAGATTGATCTACAGAAGTATTTTCTTTATAATATTTTACCTATGGCTTCTGCTCACTTATCCACTTTTATTCCATTATGTTTATAAAATAAAGAAGTTAAGATTTTCCTGTGGTAAGATATGAGTCCATTGAAAAATGTTTCAGACTTTAAATTGTTCAATAAATATTTGGATAAAGTACTATTATAAATCCAGTAGGAGGCATAAATGTTTGCAGGATTGCCACTGCTTGTAAGAACCATATGGTCACAGTTACATGGAACAAATTTCAAGGCTGTTTTAAAAAAAAAAATAATAAATTCATGTCATTATAGGAAATATCTAGAAAATTAAAGCATTGGATATACGTATTAAATTTGTGAAACAAAGTTTTAGAAGTCTGTGGTGTTTTAGAGCCTGACAATACTTGTGGTGGATATACTTTAACTTATTTTTGACTTGTCTGCAGAGATGTAAAACAGATGCTTTTGAAGCTTGTAGAACTCCGGTCAAGTAACTGGGGTAGAGTCCATGCAACCTCAACATACAGAGAAGCAACACCTGAAAATGACCCTAACTATTTTATGGTATGCCGGCGTTGACATTTTAAGTTTTGCTTATTGCTTGAATTCAATTTTAGAAATTTCTAGATGAGTTATATAAAGCTGTTCTCAGAATTTAATGCCTAATAATTCTTTTCACTGGCTTAGGGTCACATGGCAGCCAGCAGACCAGGTAAATAGGAGAAGAAACATGGCATCCTCCAGTGAAAGGGTGGACTAGAGAAAGATCCATCCAGTGGCAAGGGAAATTGATAAGGCTTGCCCGCAGGTGAACATAGGGATTCCAGGAAGCAGTTCTTCTGGAGAATTCATAACCAAAGACCTGCATCTCAAACTTTTACCTTGCATGTTGTAGTAAAGTAAATTAAGAAAATAAAAACGGTTATCAAGCCAGTGATGCCCTGAAGTTCCCAACATGACCAGACACAAAGCAACTATAGAATAACCCTCCTACAACCCCAGTCTTGGAAATTCTTAAAGAAAAAATTGGTGGGGAGGGGGTAACCACAACTAAAAACAAGCTGACACTAAATCACAGTGCACAACAAAACAATTCACTGAGAGTGTGACAGACAAGAGACAGCAGAGTTAGAACCACAAGAACTTAAGATAATAGAAATCTGAAAACCATAGACTTCTCCAAAGAAATGGAAATGGCTGTGAGGAAGTTAGTTTTTTACTTGTTCTTGCATTATCAGGTGCAGACAAGTGACATCAGCCATGCTTCATTAATGTGCTTTTAAAAAATCAATTCTGAAATGATTACATATTTTTATCACTTTGATTCATCCTAGAATGAACCAACATTTTATACATCTGATGGTGTTCCTTTCACTGCAGCCGATCCAGGTATGTTGTCTCAGTCATTTTTCCCTCCATTTTTTGGTAAGAGAGTAAATTACAGGAAACCATACTCCCACCAGCACAAACTTGTAGCTTTTTGAGGAGTTCACATCATTCTAAAATAAGGTAAAAGTTTGTTGCATATAGAATATTCTTTAGTGACCACTTAGAACTACTTCAGATGGAAAGTCTGACTCAGTATGTAGTGTCCTGTCATCCTAACAATGGAGGATTGGAAGAATCTCTCAATTAAATGCAGCCATTTTTATTTTATATTTTCTCTGATATTTTGTTTTTATACTCTATACTTTCCAGTGGTTAGAATGGAAGAGATAGATGGTTCTAGTTCACTATGTAATCAGCAACTTTCATTAATATGGATTAATACTTGTAGATGCTAAGAATTACAGATTCAATACTTGGTGGATCAAAGTTAGTTAACTCTAAATCGCTGACACCTTCCCTTCCAGACAAAGGTCATTTATAGAAAGGTTGCTTTAATTGTGATAAATGGGAGTGCAGTGAGAGCAAGAGAGAAATTTTTCCCATTTGGTACAAACTACAACCAGCTTATTGTCGGAATACTCCTATTTGTTTCCTCTGGATAGCAGGCACTGACTATCCTGTGCCTCCAGCACAAATGAGGTAGAAAGAACTGCTTAACCTTCAGCTTTAAATTATGAAACATTCAAAAAATATAAAAAAAACTGACTACTGATTCACTGTCAAGATTAAAGCAATGTAGTTTTGTTATTTTAATATATACTTTGGGTCTTTCTAAAGAGAGAAAACCCTATAGATACTACTGAACTATTCGCAGTTCTGTGATTGATCCCTCACCCCAAGTCCAGTCCTTCCATCACTTCTCTCCCAGAGGTAATTACTATCCTGAAGTGGGTGTCATTGCGATTATCTTTTTACTTCATTTGTGTCTGTAAATAATAGGTATTATCACACACGGTAGTATTAACCTAAATGGTATGTTATGCACATCCTTTTGCAACTTATTTTTTATTCAGTATTATTTTCAGTATTTATCCATGTTGCTATATATAGCTTTACATCATTTATTTTAAATGCAAATAATATTCCACTTAGGGGAGCTGTAAACTGTGGTTTACTCTACTTATGGATGGTCAGGTGGTTCACACTTGTTACTACAGACAGTACTGTACAAACATCTTTAGTCTTTGTGCACAGGCAAGAGTTTCTTTGGGGAAGGGAGTGTGCGTCTTCAACTTCATGAAATGTTGCTCAAGTGCTTTCCAACATGATTATACCACTTAATATTCCCACAGCAGCCTCTGAGCATGTTTCTCATCCTTGGCAGCACTTATTGTCATCAGACCTAATTTTTGTCAGTCTGATTGTATGAAATTGTAAACTTGTGTTTCCCTACTAGTGATAGGAATTTCTTTTCATGTTTCTATTGACCTTTTGATTTCTTCCTTTGAGAATTGCCTGACTCTCTTCTTTGCTTCTATTGGATCATCTCTTTCTTATTGATTTGTAATTCCTTACATAGCCTAGCAAGTGATCCTTAGCTTCTCCCAGTATGTGCTGTCTTCCCATTTTGTTTATGATGTCTTGTCATATAGAAACTCTGAGTTTTGATGTAAACTAAATATATCTGTCTTGTTTTGCCCTCTGTGACTTAAGTTTCCTTACAATTATCAAATTCCATTTTCTTCTAAAAAATCTTACTTTGCTGTTTTTCATATTTAGATCTTTAATCTATCTGGCTAATTTTTATATATGGGATATAGTAGGAATTAAATATTTTTTCCATAGTCTCTTGTCTCAGCAACAGGTGTTGAGTCATCCTTGCTCTCCTAGAGAAAAAGTCCCTCTGTTGTGTACCCTGGAACTCCTCTGTAAACTTGTGTCTTATTCCCATGTCTATGCATGTGGATCTTTCTTCTTTTTATCTCAAGACCAATACTGCATTCTAAATTATTCTTACCTTACTGTAAATCTTGCTATGTCTGGTAAGACAGACTTTCTTCCTTCCCTTATTCTTCAAAGTTAGCTTGATTCTTTGTTCCTCATCTTTGTCTAATCTGTTTATTCTATTTAATATTTTATTTCTGGTAACTATTTTGTTTAGAAATTCAGTTTGGTTTTTCAAATTGAATTTTATTTCCATTTTGTTCAAAGTATCTTGATCTTTTCTCACAGTTTTGAGTCCTTTTTTCTCATTCTAAACATGCTTATTTTTATTTCATATTTTCATTCTGTGTTTTAATTCTAATCCTGCCGTTATTTCTGATTATCACACACAAAATTGTTTCCTTAAGTTGTGATCATTTTTACTGCAATCTCGTATTTAACTTAAACTTTTTTTTGGAAATGATTTCAAACTTACAGAAAAATTACAAAGGTAAAAATTGTACAAAGAACGTCCATCTACCCTTTACTCAGATGTACCTTTGTTAATGGTTTACTCCATCTGCTTTATCGTTTGTTCTCTCCACACTTATTTTTTTTCCCCTAAACCATTTGAAGTTGTTACATATATTTTGGCCCTAGATGAATGCTCCAGTGTTTTAACTGCCTTTTTGTTTTTCTTCATGAAAACTCCTTGTGGCTTGGATTATAGGAACATCTATCCAAAGTGGATTTTATATTTGCTCCTGCCAGGAGCCACAGGGGTAACATTGGCTTGGGCAAGTTTTTATTTTCTTGTCGTGGGGGTTCTTTATGTGGGTAGTAGAAATTTGAGGTGCAGGCCCATTGTTACAAATTCTCTGGGAAACGAGTTTCTTCGGAGTACTTCTGTCTCCACTCCAAACCCAGGCAGAGACAACCAAGCTCCTTTGCCATCTCCCTGTGCCACCAGGGTGTTTTTTGTTTTGTTTTTTCCTGGTCCACTTTTTGCTTGAGAATATCAGCCCTTTGAAGGCCCCGGGTTTGTGCAGGGTGATGTGGGCATGGGACCTGAATTCCTTCTCCCTACTTCACATGGACCCAAGACCTTACTTTCTGACCTTCCGTGGGTTTTAAAATCCAAGCCCTTTGTTTCTGAGACCACACGGTCTGCCAGCCACCAACTGCAGTAGTTGTGTGTGGCTTCAGTTCCTTTTGCACTTCTAACATGTGGTTACTGGATTGTCTCTTTTGTGAACTCATTTGTACATTTAAAAGGATGTTTGTCTTATGTGTTACCTCCAGTATTTGTTGAGGAAGGTTTTATAGTTAAAATGGTCTCCAGATTGCCAAAATTGGATGTCAAAATATCACCAGTGGTTTAAGCTGGAATAAGTGTTTTACAGAGACTGACAATTTTGGAAAAATATGGTCTTTACTCAGTCTAATGTAATTATATTATCCTCTTGAAATTTGAGCTGTTGGTAGCTGTTGGTCACAAGAAACTAATTTTAAGCTAACTAGTTTTAATATACACTGATCTATTTTATTATTCAAAGGTGAGGCCTCCATACAGACATGCTGATCTTAAAAGATACTCAGTAACTCTAAGACAGTTGGTAAATGGAGAGAGATAATATCACATATTACCTTGGAAGAGCCCAACCTGGGGAAAGTTGGTAGAACTGAAACATTTATCAGGTAGCTACCTTCCAGCTGTCTCCAGGGGGAAGGAAGACAAGAAAATCCCCTGTGCTCAGAACCTTTGCTAGGTTAGCCTCCTCTGATTGAGAAACATGGAACAATGGCTGTGACCTCTTAGCAGGTGGCTCACTGTACCTCCTTGGAGAGGAGTAATTGGGAAGCCAGAAGCCAGGATGTTTGATTGAAATCCTTCCTTCTGCGAGGAAAAACAGGAATATGGCAGGAACTTGTTCTTCCCCGACAAGTTATATAGCCAATACTTTGTCTGATAGAAAGAAGCAGTAGAGAATGTAAACAGCATACACATTGGCCGTGAAATGTACTCTGGTATATTCACAGTGGCTTTGATTTCCAGCTTATATTTAGAGGAATATTATATATATATATATATATATATATATATATATATATATAACTAATATTTATGAGCATGCAGGGAGGCAAAAGCAAGCCAATTAGAATATGTTTTATAAAAGCTATTCTTAAATACGTAATTGGAAGCTTACTGCTAATTAAACATTGGATCTACTTAAATGAAAAGTCATAATAAAAATAATTTTTAGGGATAACAGGCCATTTCATATGAATTTTTTCAGCATGTAAACTTTTTTCTTTATTTTTTTATAGATTACCAAGAGAAATATCAAGAGTTACTTGAAAGAGAAGACTTTTTTCCAGATTATGAAGAAAATGGAACAGATTTATCAGGGGCTGGTGATCCGTAAGTTCTCTTCAGCTACTAACTTCCTTTGTGAAATTTTCTGTGGCCACAGTTTGTAGACAGTTTATACTAGAAAAAAGTAGATGAAAGAATGTGCATTTTGATTTGATGGTAATATGGTTGTATATATGTAGTACTTATTTACCAAAAATTTTTAGAAAATCGGATTAGAAAACATGTAAACTGTGATTCTGAAAATTTACATATAGTTGAGGGGAAAAAATATTAAAATGTAGCATAGTCAAGCATAATTAGTTTCTTGCGTTTTTGTTGTTTTCCAGGGGAAGATTCACCCTAAACTAACATCTGTTGCCAAACTTCCTCCTTTTTTCTTCCTTCCCCCCATCCCACCCCACCCCACCCCAAAGCCCCAGTACATAGTTGTGTATACTTGTAAGTTGTTCTGGTTCTGTGTGAGCCACTGCCACAGTATGGCTACTGACAGATGGGTGGTATGGTTCTGGGCCTGGAACCGAACCCGGGCTGCCGAAGCAGAGCATGCCAAACTTCAACCATTAGGCCATCAGGGCTGACTCTTAATTAGTTTTTGTAAAATAGATGCTGTTATTGTACCTAAGACTTTAAAATAAGTAGCTCTAATACAGTAAGATCTTGGGCTAGTTCTGTGCCTGTTTGTCCATCCATAAAGTAGGAACAGTAGCAGCCCTTGAATATTTTTGGGAAGTAAATGAAAATACATAAATACTTAGAACAGTCTTCTGGCACATAGTAAAAGGCTCAAATCTTAGCTGTCAGTGGATAAATTAAGATTAAAGAAAATAGATATTCCTATATAAAATGTTTGGACTGATGGGAAGATGTAAGTTATAGTCCTGTTCTCATCACTCCATTTCTTCACCTGTCATTTTTTGTAATAAAAGAAATTTTTATCGTATTACTCATTTACCTTCAGATTGCACTACTTTTGTTATAGAAGAACCAAGAACTTGTGAGGTTTAGTCCTAGTCCTAGCCCTGTTAACAATTTCTATGAACTTGGACAAGCTACTTAGATTCTCTTCTTCCTAAGTAAAAGCGAGAACAAATTAAATCTGACTTCAATTTTTCTTGTATCTCATCTCTCACGTGTGTTGTAGATTAAAAAAAAAAAAACGTGAACCACCTTTATCCTCTCCTGTTTAGTGACATTTTAATTATAAGTCGGTTTTTGAGATCTTCTAATATAAGGTTGCCATACTTTTACATACTACTAGTTTAATAGAAAAAAATATGGGGATGTAAGGACCCAGGCACAGTTAGGCAGATTCAGCCCTGCTGGGCATAGCACTGGAAGTTCAAGTTGTTCTTGGCATTGAATTCAGGTTATCCTCTAAAGTTTTGCTTGGTAAGCAGCATAGTCTCTTGCCCTAATGAACTTGTGGCCATTTCAACACATGGCCTTATACTGGAAATGGGGGAGGAACAAAGCGAGAGAGAACCATCAGCAATTGCTTGGAGTGGCAAGATAGTTTTGTCACACATGTAGGTGGAAAGGCTTTTTGGGGAGTGGGGAGACATATGGACAGCATCTTGTTGTAAAGGAAAAGTGCAGAAAAGAGAAAGGATCTGGAGTCAAATTCTGGTCTGCAGCATACTTACCCAAATCCTGTTATTTATTTAACCTCCAAGAGTCTTTTTTTGTTTTTTAATCTCTAAAATGAAGATGATGGTAGTACGTATTTTTTTAAGATGGCTATGGGAATTCAGCAAGACTGTGCGTATTAAACCCTTAGTGGGCGCCTAAAATTTTTCCCCTATTCTTAGCCATGGAAAGCCTTGTATGCCATCATTTTAATAAGTGGGAAAAAAATCTGAAACAAATTATCCAGAAAGTAGCTTCTTGTTACGAAAGTCTAATTCCAAATGAGAATGTAACTAAACTGTCATCACAGGAATATTTCTGGTGTTAAGTAGACATAAAATATTGTATCATAGAAGTGAATGGCATATCTGAAATTATGTTCTCATTATAGTGTAATTGTTGATGAGGTAAATTTGTGAAATTAATATCAATCTTGAGCCCCTATGTCAAGTCTTTGATTTAGCTTTGAGATTAAATAATTTAACCTATGTCTAAAAGTATAGCAGAATCTTAATTTCAAACACAAGGGGCCTCAGAATCCAGTGTAAAATTTAACTCATCAAATTAAGCATTTGTTGGTTTGAGGACTGCCATTTTTGTAATTCTAAGCAGTGCTTGAGTTCTAACTCGGTCTAGGAGAGTTATGTCACATACTTTCCTTAATCGTGGCGTAGCATCTCGGACGTTTTCTGAATTGAAAAACATTAAACTTGTGAATCATCTTTGCTTCTTTCACAGATACTTGGATGATATTGATGATGAGATGGACCCAGAGATAGAAGAAGCATATGAAAAGTTTTGTTTGGAATCAGAGCGTAAGCGAAAGCAGTAGAGCTAAATTTCAGCATATCAGTTTTATGAAGCAGTTTAGGTTATGGTGATTTAGCAGAACACAGGAAAGCAAGAAAATGTGTCATACTTATACCAAATTAAGGATTTTGAGTTATGTTACTAATGTATGCAACTTTAATTTTGTTTAACACTATCTGCCAAAATAAACTTTATTCCCTATAACTTAAAATGTGTATATATATATAATAGTTTATTATGTACAGTTAATTCCACTGTTTTGGCTGCAATAAAATCGATTTTGAAATAAAATGTTGAAAGTAAATTTTGCTAGCTGGTTAGAAGCTTATCCTTTAAATTCTCCTTTTCTTGAGGTAAAAAGTCTTTGCCTGGAAATACATATTACTGCAAAAATGTAGCATCCTTTTTTTAGATATGAGTATTACAGCTATCATTTAGTTTTACATTTAGTGTCTCAGTGAATTGGGTTTCAAAGATGAATCACAATCGTGAAATTCTTTAGCACTGAAGTCTTAGACTATTATTAACAACTGACTTACATATCCAGATGCTATTTGATACCAAGGGCTTTTAAAATCTCATTTAAAAAAAAAAACTTGGAACTCCCAACCAAACAACTAAGATTCCTCACTGAGGCTTTATTGCAATTCTAGAGCTATTCATTTTTTTCACCTAACTTCATTACTCTAAAGCCTAGAACATTATTCTGCTTTATTTATATGGTTTTCTCATTTTTATTTTGTAGCATGAGTTGCATTGACTTTTTTACTAGAGAATTTTACTAGATCTTTGTCACTCAAGTTTTCATCTGCTTTACAATTGATATACCTTGAGGATCACTTTTCTAATACTTTTACTACAACGTGGTACCACCTCAGCCCTAGTTAAGTAATATTTTTACCTAATGTCAAATCTTTTTCCAACTAACTAAAAGTAAAACTTATGTACAAAAGGATTGCTTGTAAATATGCATGTAAATAGTTCTGTTAATAACCCACTGTTGTACATTTGGTACATCTGTGTCTGCTAATACAGTTAGCTTTCTCACTTTTCTCCTTGTTTGTTCAGTCTGGATTAAAATTAGACTTTGGAAATAAAATTTAAATAGCTTTGTTTCCTCTAAGTTTTTTGGAGTGGTATCTGGTATTTTTAAATAACTTGTTGAACATGATGATAATCATTACATGATACCATAAAATTAAGGTTTGAAATCAGAGAAACTGTGCTAGGATAGAAGATGTTCTGTTCAGAGTCTGTTGAATAAGAAGTCAGTTCAATAACAAGTCTACCTGGGAAAACTAGCAAATATAAAACATTAAAACTTTTAGATACCTTATTGTAGAAGGGAAGTATATATATATATATAATTGGGGATTTTGGAAATTATAATAGAATTCTTTTTTCAAAATGGCTGCTGTAACATGGTGGCTATTACCTTAATCCACAGTTCTCTAAAGACTGTTTCCTGTAAAGCTTACTGTCAATCGCAGGGGTGTAAATCTCAGGGAGGAAAAGGGTGTAGGGAAGGGGCAGTACCTTGGACCAGGGCCAACCATATGCTACCTGAATATGCTTTAAACTTCTCATTGCTCTGTGAATAACCATCCAGTTTTGTCCCCTAGCTTATTGTCGCCAATCACTGCTATAAAGTCATGCACCACATAATGACAATTTGGGCAACAATGGACCACATATATGACAGTGGCCCCAAAAGATTAGTACCATATAGCGTAGGTGTGCAGTAGGCTATACCATATAGGTTTGTGTAAGTATACTCTGTGATGTTTGCACAACGACAAAATCGCCTAACAACACGTTTCTCAGAATGTAGCCCAATCATGAAGTGATGCATGACTAAACTCACACTAGCTACCGACAGGATCAACATATGTTCCAGTTACTAGTGCTGCTTAAGTAACCACTCAGACTTAGAGTCTTCAAACAATAAGCACTTTATTATGCTCTTGGATTTTGTGACTCAGGAATTTGGACAGAGCACAGTAGGGATGGGTTTTTCTCTTCTGCAGGGTTTGAGGCCTCAGCTGCGACAACTAAGGACTAGGGCTGGCTTGCAGCTGGGGGCTGTAATCATCTGGAGTCTTCTTTACTCGTGTCACTGACATAGCTGATGTCTGGGCTGAGATGACTTGAAGCAGTCACTCAACCAGAACCACTTACACATGGCCTATCTATATGGCTTACTTCTCACAGCATGGTAGCTGGATTTTGAGAGGGATATTGCAGAAGACCCAGCAAGAACTGCCTTAGGAAGCTGCACACAGCCATTACTTCCACCACAGCCTTTTGGTGCTAAGTGAGTCTAAAGCCACATCAGATAGGAGATCATCAAGGAATAAGTGGACATACTTTAAAACTGCAGAAGTCATACTGAAAGGAAGAGTTGGCCCTGTGCCACAGTTGTTGGCCTTTAGGATTGCTATATCTTCAACAGAAACATAGGTCAGTCAGTCTTTTGTCGGGATTATTAGTACAGGTCTCCAATGAGCAAGGACACAAAGGTTCCAGTGAATGTCACTGTCTTCTGGCAACAAAGTGAAAATATTGGTTTGAACCTGGCAGTCATGTCATCAACTCAGGCCCTCTGTCTCTGTGTTATCAGTGCCCTTCCAGCCAAAGACTACTAGGAACACACCTGTACCTGAATATTTTGGGTTTAGTACTTGTCGCAGTAAGGCAGAATATACACCATGGGGAACTGTGGGGTGTCAGTAAGAGGGTGTTAGAAAGAACCTATTATAGGATTTGGGCTTTGCTTGGATAATTTGGGAGAGGATCTAAGAAACTGGAGGTTCACTGTGGATTGGATTGTCAGAAAGCAGGCAATTCTATGAGTAGGTATTTCATTCAGTTTTATCTATAGGAAGGACAGATAGGTATGGATTAAGTTGTAATTTGTTAAAAAATCAGTCACATTTAGCAAGAGGGAAGATGCTTGGTATGAAAGAGTGAAAACCTGTCCAGGACTGAAGGATTGAAAATCGGTTCCAACTGAAAAATCAAAAAGCAGCCCTGCCATTTATCAGGCCGGGAGGCCAGGCACAGATAAAGCCAGCTGCCAAGTCAACAGGAAACATTGTTTCGTCCAAGGTCATGCAGCAGCTATAGAATGCCAGCACGTCCCCCTCTTTGTGTGACCACAGCTTTATTAGCAATGAGGCCCCCAGACATGCTTTGCTATCCCCATCCATCTATTACTGGGGATACCCAATTACTAAACCACTCTTGGCTCACGGCAGCACCCAGTCCCTAGTTAATCCCTGCCTCTCCTTATCCCGCTGCAGAAACAGCATCCAGCCGGCACTGGTCCCCCTTCCCTTAGAGCTTCCTCAGGATCCTTCAGCAGGAACCCAATATCACCAAACATGGCACCCCCGTCCCCTTGTGGATCACGCCATCCACGGTTCCCCTGGAGAGTGTTCCCTTGCTTTCAACCCTTTCAAGGGGGCAAGATCTTTCCTTTGAGCCTCAGGGCTCTAACACAGGCTGTTAGCTCTGCTTGAAACACTTTCCCCCTGCTTTACGTGGGTAACACCTACTTATCCTTTGGATTGCAGTGAAAATATTTCCCCAGCATAGGTTAGGTCTGCCCACTATATGCTCTCACAGACCTCTGTATTTTATGTTAGGAACACTTACCACAACCGTGATTAAATTATTGTCTAACCGTTCCTTTCCGGTTATGCTCTAGTGCCCATCCCCAAACCCAAGGAACTGGGTCTCATTCTCTGATTTATCCGCAGCATGCCTAGCACATAATAAGTTCTTCATAAAAAATTGTTTAATGTCGGCGGCTCAGTGGCCGAGTGGTTAAGTTCGCGCGCTCTGCTGCAGCGGCCCAGGGTTCGGATCCAGGGCGCGGACATGGCACGGCTCTCAGGTCACGTTGAGGCGGCGTCCCACATCCCACAACTAGAAGGACCTGCAACTAAGATATACAACTATGTAACTATGTACGGGGGCGGGGTTGGGGAGATAAAGCAGGAAAAAAAAAAAGATTGGCAACAGTTGTTAGCCCAGGTGCCAATCTTTAAAAAAAAAAAATTTGTTTAATGTCAGTAAATAAATATAGCACGTCTATTTGCTGTTTTAGGGGAAAAAAAAGGTGTAGCTAGGTAGTTGAAAGACATTATTTTTCGATACCAAATTAGGAAAAAAAGAGGTCTCTATCTTCGGCCACTTTTTTTCTTTTTGAAGAAAACTGGCCCTGAGCTAACACCTGTGCCCATGTTCTTCTACTTTATATATGGGATGCAGCCATAGCATGGCTTGATGAGCAGCGCGTAGATCCCAACCCCGGATCCAAACCGGCAACTCAGACCGCCTACGCAGAAGGCGTGAATTTAACCGCTACCCACGGGGCTGCTCAGCCACTTTATTTTATTTTTCTTAACAGCTTTACTGTGGTATAATTGTTGTTTAGATTATTTAAATAAGCATCACTCCAGTAAAATCCATCCGTGTGGTTCTTTGCTGGACCGTCACAACGCAGCTCCTCACAAGGTTTAATTACAAACAGCTCACAACAGTTCCGTGTGTGGTACCGGAACTACAGACAGCAGAGAAAGCAACCAGATGCCGGACGAGGAACTCCCGCCTCCCCGACTTCCGGTCCCGCCCTTCGCAGCGGCACGACGGGGTGTGGCCGCGGAGCGGAGGGCACGGTCAGGGCGGGACTTCCGGCTTTCTTCCGGAGGCAAGGCGCTTGCCCGGGGTGCGGGAAGGTTTGAACTGGCGTTCTTTCCTGTGCTTTCTCTCCGGGCTTACAGCTGATGCAGCCGTCGCTTTCCCGCTCTTCGGACTTGACGGAGGTTTCGCCCAAAACACTCTGTGTGACCTTATTCCTCTGCGGTTGTGATTGTTTTTCTTTCATCAAGAAACATCACTTGTTGGTAATTTGTCAAATTCAAGGAATAGCCCCCCCGAGAAGCGGTCGCGGGCAGGCGCAGACGCCGAGGGCGAGCATTTTGGCAAATTAAAGACAGGGGCTGTTGATTGGCCTCATTCCCAAGACTTTTAAGCTCAGAACGGCTGTGTGAGTGCAAGACCTTGGTTGTTGTTTTGATGAGGGTTTTCTGTAACTAGATACTGCATTTTGAAAAATGAGGTTCCCATGGATGTCAAAAACCGACTTGTGGCTTTTTGATCGTTAAACATACTCTGGTGTAATGTGTTGGGTGGTGAAAACACAAACAGAAATAAGGCAGTAGAGAGGAGGCTGAAAATGTGGGTTGGAACCAGATTATGGCTTTTAGTGATACGCCAGAAACTTTAGACATTGCACTGTTTCTTGTGCATGCTTTCTGTTTTTAAAAAGACCTTGGGCAAAGATAGAAATCGTTTTCCAATAGGTATTAGAAAATAAAAGTTTTCCATCTGTGTATCTGCACCTTTTTTTCCCTGAAATAGCAAGTAGACATCTGATATATATATATATAGCTGCAATATAAATACATTTATTGCCATTAACATTTATTGCCATTTAACAAGTATGTAAACAAGTGATGTTAGGCAGTTGGTATGGTCTGGGTTGTGGAAAATTACCTATAGCAGCAATACTGGAGATGGATTGCAGAGGGGAAAAACTGGAGAAAGGTCCCAGACAGTTGCACGAGTTGAGGGAAGAGTTGATGGCCTGAAACAGAAAAAGAGGAGCCAGGTTCATGAGAGAGACTTAGAAAATCAACAGTACTTGTTACAGGGGTAAGGAGGGGAATAGAGTGAGAGTCAAATTCTGCTAACATTGGCTGCTAACATTGAGTTGCCATAAACTCAAATTGCAAATTCAGGGAGAGCAAGAATTTTAAAATTCACTTATTTATTCGTTCACCGTTAAATAAATATTTATTGCACCCTTGTTATTTGCCAAGTATTGTTTTAGTTGCCAGAGATACAATTGTGAATAGGCAGAGGAGGTCCCTGCTCTGATTGAGTTTATATCTGAGTGGGAAAAGAAAGAGAGCAGGTAAATAAATAGACTCAGTTTTTATAGTGATAGACGCTTTGAAGAAAAGAAGATGAAATGGATAAAAAGTGATTGGGAGATTGTTAGGCACAATTTTAAGTGAGACAGTCAAGTCAAGACTTTGAGGAAGTGATATTGGTGCTGAGATCTTACTGGTGGCAAAGAGCCAACCAAAGTGATGAGACAATGAAAGGACATGCTAGGCAGGAAGAACAGTGCAAAGGTTCTCAGATGGGAAAAAGCCTGTTTTAAAAACATTAAAAAGGCCGGTGTAGCTAAAGTGTCCTGAACAAGGAGAGAGTTAGGAGATGACATTTGAAGAGGTAGATGGGGCCAGACTGTGTAGCTGTTGTAGGCTGTGGTTAGGAATTTGGATTTTATTCTAAGTGCAAATGGTGGTCTATAATCCAGGGAGTAACCTCATTTTTATTAAAAGATCCGTCTGGCTACTGTATGTAGACTGGACTGAGAGGAAAGAGTGAAAGTGAAATTAGAGGATAATACAGAAGTCTGCTTTTGGTGCAAGTGTTTCAGTTCCATTTTAGTCATGTTGATTTATACATGGGACAGGGATGTGAAGAGAGGTCTAGCAGGCAGCTGGAAGCTTTGGAAAGAGGCCAGGTAGATTTGGAAGTTCTCTAGAGAAAGAAAATACTTGAAGTCGTCTGAATCTCGTCAGCAGAGACCATATGGCTTAATACTATATTATAGTACATATAATATTAATATTATATCCTGACATAGTCAACAAAAGATTATAGGCCATGTCATATGTAGCTAATTACATACATTGAAAAGGGGTAAGATTTTTTTTAAAAGGGAGGGTGGGCATAACAGCAACATGAGTGAATATAGTAAGAAAGGATGAAATGGGAACTAAGGTCAGTCTTGAATCCTTCTTCTTGGTGAAGAAAAGAAATGATTAAAAACAGAGGTAGATGTAGGGGAAACCATGGCAGCCTTTTCTTTCTTTCTTTCTTTAAATAAAAGGCAGAGGAAGAGAGAGTTTGGTGCAAGGGAAGGTAGACAATGCTGTCACAGGTTGACCAGTTGAGTAGGATGAAGACTAAAGTCATTGGATGTAGGAAGACGTTGGTGACCATTGTGAAACGATTTCAGTAGAGAGATGGAGGAGAAAGCTGAATTGCAATGAATTGAAGATTAATGGGAAAGAAAGTGGACAATGAGTGGATACTACACTTGAGAAGTTTATTAGTAAGGAATCTGGGTAAACTGGGGAAAGTGATATTTATGGAAAGTTATTTTTTTCTGTCAGGTGAAACTTGATCACCTGAGTGGTGGAAGGAGATAATGTCCTAGAAGGGGATGAGGTTAGCATTAGAAAGGAATCATAAGATTTGTTGAGCTCCTACAACACGACATTTGTGATACTGGGCACTGTCATCTGTGTTGTCTCATTTAATCCTCATAACAATCCTGTTACTATCCCCATTTTACAAATAAGGAAACAACCTGAGGCTTAGAGCTGTGGAGTACTAGTGGAACCCAACCCTCTAATTCCCCTTCAGTCGTACCTATGTGGAAAGCACAGGTGAAGATACAGAGTCATTTTAGAGGTAGAGAAGAGGAAATTGGATTCAGAAATAAAGATGAATCAAAGACACTAGGAGATTAATTAGCTTGCTTAGTAGTGACGTGGAGCTACTTCCATAATGCCAGGCTGGGGTGACAAAAAGCCAGGTATTTGGATTTCTTTTTCAGTGTTGTTTCTTCTTAGTTACTTTCGGTCTGCCTTTTGCATGCATTACAGATGATTTGCTATATTCTTATTGCGATGGAATTTGTTCTTTGAAATGAGATACTGAGCACATAATTTACAGAAATTAAACTTCAGGAGAAGTAAAGCTGCTAAAATTATAAAGACAGTTATAACTGGGTGGGCTAGCCTCTCCCTCTAGGTTATCTTCCCACACAGGAGTCCGTAAATCCCAAAGGGTTAATCAAGGCATTAGTTACAAGGGATGTTAATTTCAGATCATTTAACAGTATGTAGTAAAATGATCACATTTTCTCCAACTAAAATAAATGCAATGGCAATGTGTTTTGCTTATATTCTTAGAAAATGCATCCATTTATTTTGATATAACTTGTGTACATTAAGAGAACCATTTGTGCAACTGTGTTTCCTATTTCCATCAGTCTTCACCTTGGAAGGACATTTTATCCATAGTCGTAGTAATGGCGGCTGAAGTGCGAATGGTGCTTTATGAAGATGATTCAGTGCAAGTACAATATGTTGATGGTTCCAGACTGCAGCTTTCTCCCTGTGGCTCTGAATTTTTATTTGAAAAGGCACCTCCTGTTTCAGCACATCCTTTGGAACAACCAGAAAGAATTCGCCAAAGGACACACTTTGTTATTAGCACTTACCGAGTAAGTAAACATGACACTTAACTCTTAAACAACAAATATTGTTGAGGTGGCCACAATATGGAAAGTAATTAGTATTCTGGACTACTGTCATTCTAAATTGATTCTCAAGTTGGTTTTTTTTTTGTGAGGAAGATTGGCCCTGGACTAATATCTGTTGCCATTCTTCCTCTTTTTGCTTGAGGGAGATTGTCGCTGAGCTAACACCTCTGCCAATCTTCCTCTGTTTTATGTGGGATGCTGCCACAGCATGGCTTGATGAGCAGCGCTAGGTCTGCACCAGGGATCCAAACCTGCGAACCCAGGCCTCTGAAGCAGAGCGCATTAACTTTACCACCAGGCTGGCCCCTCAAGTTTTTTTAAGATTACATTTTGTATTTCTTTTTTGTAGGAGCAATTACAGCGAGCACTAGATTTTCGAAACTCTTCTGCTACTTGCCCTTTTTTATCTGACAGCATCATACCTTCTGAAAAAAAAAAGGTAATTTTTTAAACTTCATTTTTATAAGTAATATTTGAGAACAAGTAATTAGAAACAGGTAGTTTAATATTTAATATTTTTCTTCATGACACTTGGGAATAGACACATTGCTATAGAATGCATAGGCCTATATATTACACCAGACTTGGGTGTTTTTATGTTCTGTGTATTGATTGAGACACAAAAGTTACATAGTTCATCTCCCTGCCTTTTTCTTTATAGCCAAGGATTATACTCAAAACTTTTCAGATTGGTGACTTTTTGATTCTTGGAGGTGTCAAAACTAAGAAACTATGTGGCAAATTTTAGTAGGTTGTGTGTAGTTATTTGTTAATGTGCACTAGAGATGTGTAGTTACTTATGGGTATACACATTTTATTCTTTTTTTTGAGGAAGATTAGCTCTGAGCTAACATCTGCTGCCAGTCCTCCTCTTTTTGCTGAGGAAGACTCGTCATGAGCTCACATCCGTACCCATCTTCCTCTACTTTATATGTGGGACGCCTGCCACTGCATGGCTTGACAAGTGGTGCGGAGGTCCACACCCAGGCTCCAAACCAGCGAACCCCAGGCTGCCAAAGCGTAACAAGTGAACTTAACCACTGTGCCACCAGGCCGGCCCCTATGCATTTTATTCTTTTCCTAAATTCTACTTTGAACTTTTAGGAGTAATAATAATAACTATCATTTATTGAGGGTTTACTGTGTGCCAAGAACTAGGAATGATATTAAAAATATTTAATAACACCAGTACGGCATGGGTACCTGCTGATCGAAATGGATGTCCAACCAATCAGAACAGGTACATTGGCTTGATATAAGCCCCTTTTCCAGGAAATTTTCTAAGTGGCAAAGTCAGGATTTGAACCCAGCCTGTCTGACTCTGAAGACTGTCTTTAACCACCTTCTGCCACCGTCATGTTGTTTGCCTGTCTACTGAGTAATTTTCTAGTATATTGTCTCATGGCAAAGGAGCCATGAAAAATTTTAAGCTGTGACTTAGACAACAAGGCTGATTTCCCCTGTATCTTTTGAGTAGCTTTATTCATTGAAACTCTGTAGCTTGCTGCTGATGCTGCCTTAGGATTAGTAGAAAGTCTAATTCTAGAAGGGAACTTTCTTAAATGACCAACCTTACAAACCAGCTTTGCCATCAGTGAATACTGTACTAACATCTGTACACATAGATAGCACTGTAAATTTAAGACGCTTTCTTGACAATAGTTTTTATAAATTTAAGGTTTTATATAAATGGAAGTTGAAATGTTTCACTGTTGGCAAGATTAACTGATTAAAAGACCGTTATGCGACACCTACTGTTTTTATCTTATATGAAAAGATACGTCAGGCACTGTTAGCTGTTAGGAGTCTGTGTGCTATTGGTCAGGATCAATTTACCTTTGAGTAGTTCAGTTTTTTTAAATGTTACTCTTTTTTCTTTCTTTAAAGATTTTATTTTTCCTTTTTCTCCCCAAAGCCCCCTGGTGCATAGTTGTGTATTTTTTTTTAAAAGATTTTATTTTTTCCTTTTTCTCCCCAAGGCCCCCCGGTACATAGTTGTATATTCTTCGTTATGGGTCCTTCTAGTTGTGGCATGTGGGACGCTGCCTCAGCGTGGTTTGATGAGCAGTGTCATGTCCGCGCCCAGGATTCGAACCAACGAAACACTGGGCCGCCTGCAGCGGAGCGCACGAACTTAACCACTCGGCCACGGGGCCAGCCCCCATAGTTGTGTATTTTTAGTTGTGGGTCCTTCTAGTTGTGGCATGTGGGACGCCGCCTCAGCATGGCTTGATGAGCAGTGCCATGTCCGCACCCAGGATCCGAACCGGCGAGACCCTGAGCTGCTGAAGTGGTGTGTGCGACCGTAACCACTTGGCCATGGGGCTGGCCCCTAAAATTTTACTCTTTAAGTCATCTGGAATTTATTTCATTCCAGCATGCCAGGTGCTATCTAGGACAGATACTTTATCCGTGGTATTCTGTTTAGTCCATGTGATAACCCTTTACTATTTCCCAAATGCTATTCAATAATTTCAGTACTGTTTGTTAAATAATTCTCCCTTTCCCCCTTTGTTTTGAAAAGCTCATGTTATCACATGTAACACTTTAAGATATGAGTGGTCTATTTCTGTGTTCTATGAGTTGTTCTGTTGAAGATTTTTATGCTAGTTCCATACCATTTAAGTTATGATTGCTTTTAATATAGTGCATTGTAGTGCTCATCTTCCCTCGTTTATGTTCTTTTTCAGAGTAGACTTTTGGGAGAGTCTGGAAATCTATTCATCTCTGATTCAGTGTACATTTTAAACAAAAATATTTCTAACACTAAATATGATCTGAATGATTTTTTCTTTTTCTTTTCTCTCATTTTTTGTCAGTGTGTGTGTGTTTTACATCTTTTTTTCTAAATGAGATAATATTATCAATATCAAACATTCTGTTGAAAATCTTGTATAGGTTGACACCTGGTTCTCCATTTTTCTTTTCTTTTCTTTTTTTTAAAGATTGGCACCTGAACTAACACCTGTTGCCAGTCTCCTTTTTTCTTTTCTTCTCCCCAAAGTCCCCCAGTACATAGTTGTATATTCTAGTTGCAGGTCCCTCTGGCTCTGCTATGTGGGATGCTACCTCAGCATAGCTTGTTGAGCTGTGCTAGGTCTGTGCCCAGGATCTGAACCAGCAAAACCCTGGGCCGCTGTAGCGAAGTATGAGAACTTAACCACTCAGCCACAGGGCCAGCCCTCCATTTTTCATTTTATCTGATTGTAAACCACAAACAAAACTTTGAGCTCTCTTACACAATGTGTAAGTATCAAATGTTTGGGAACATTGAACTGTTAACAGAAAATACTCACCATCTCTTCTTTTCCCCTCAACTCAGCGTATCTTCATTGACGTCTCAGAAGTGAGATGGCCCAGTCTTGATACTGATGATGGCGTGATACGTATGCAGAGTGGCACCGTGAAGATATCATCTTTAGACGGTCACGCGTACCTTTGCCTGCCCAAATCTCAGCAAGAATTTACAGTACAATTTTTGTGTAAAGTAAGCCAGAAACCAGACTCATCTAGAGTATTGTCAGAAAAAAATAATCAAGCCAAAAAGGACAAACCAGTTGAGAAAGCAGGCAAAATCTGTACTTATGGAAATTTATCAGGACAGAGACTGAAGAATAAAGAAAATGAACTTCATTGTCAGATCTTGAAACCCAGAGATCCTTTAGAGAAGAAGAGTTGTGTAAATGGAACTAAAGGGAGGGAGGAGCTGCCCTCGTCTGGTACAAAATACACATGTGTGTACACGTGGGTAAAGCAGTGCTGGTCTGTGGCCTCCTGTCCAGAGGAATGGAAATACCCTTTGTCTTTAGCACTTCGTTTTCATAATAAAATCAGCAATATGTCTAGAATTGATGTAAATATCACTCAGAGTGGAATTTTAACTTCTGATGTTTCAGAGGAAAGAGGAAAAGAGGTTTCTGTTCTTCCCAGAGCCCTGTTACTCAGCTGTCCTGCCCCACACCTGCACAGGTAATGAAGAATGACTTATTTGTCATAAAGCTTTTGTCAGAACTAGTCCTTACCTTAGGATAATTTTTCTTGCTAAATCATCTGATACCATTCATAAAGGAAGTTCATTCAGTCGATCTAAAACTTTGCTTATAACTAGTAGTAAATAATTTCCCTAGTCAGTGTGTTGCTTGTGTTTCTTACTCTGTCCATGCATTGAATGTTGATGGAAGGCTATACACTTGACACTTTGTAAGGCACAGAGAATATAAAGATGAATAAGACACAGGCCCTGCTTTCTAGGAGCTTAGAGCCTAGTGAAGGTCACTGTTGCTGAAAAGATTATTAGAGTGTGGTAAGTGATGGCATAGGGCTCTGTGGGAGCTAGCACGGAGGAGTATCAGCTGCTGCTCAGTGGAGCCCGTTACCTTGGTCACTTGGATCTGACAAGTTTACAATCGTGGGTTCTTTCTTTCATACCTTTCTCAGAGGCCACCCTTATCTTTGGTTAACTGATTATAAATATGTCCATCTTCAAAAGGGGTAAACATGGAGAGGCTTCTGGAGGGCTAGGTATAAACCTTTTATCTCCACTAATTGGTGAATAACCTAATGCTTATAGATTTGTGACATGAACTTTGTGTAAGTAGTGCAGTAATACTGGAGAATAGCTAACACAAAGCACTATGTGCCAGGCCCAGCTGTGCTTTGCCCATTTGACCCACATAATAATCCCATGAGGCAAGTACTATTATCATCCCGACTTTGTAGAGGAACCTGAGGCACAGAAATGTTAAATGCCCTGAGCAAAGTCCCACCGCTAGTCCTTGTAGGATTGGGATTGATCCCAGGTAGTCTCTGAGTACCTGTTTGTTATTTAAACAAAACATGGGAATGATTTTCAGGCTTGTCATGATCATCTAGTTAAAAGTGGAAATTCCAGTATTATAAGTACACATCAAAAGAGATTCATGCTTCTAAATTAACGACTGTTAAATAACTTGCCACTGGCCTTAGATTGAAATCCATTATCCTTAAACATGGTTGAACAGGCCTTCTGTTATCTGGTCCCTTCCTATATCCATAATCCTCCACCCTCTCACTACTCTTGCCCTCTTGCCTCTCACCACTCTTGCTTTCCCGACTCTTGCTGAACTGGACTTCTTGCAATCCTTAGAGTGCTTGCTCTAAGCCTCTCTGCACCTTTCTTCTGCCAGGAACACTCCCTTTATCTCTCAGCTCGCCAGCTTATGCTTATTTCCACATCTCAGCATAGGCCTTACTTCCTGAGGGTGGTCATCCCAAGGCAGGATTAGGTTCTTATACAATCCCGTAGCATCTAGGAACTCTTTCTTTATGCTCAATATTTACTATTTAATGTCCTTGCTAGATAGGAATCTCCATTGAGGGCAGTGACCATGTCAGCTTTTTTGGGTGTTATATCCCCAGTGTGAACAGTACAGTGCCTGGTTCACCATAGATATTTCAGTAAATATTTGTTGTTTGAATCCTAAATTTTAAAGTTAGTGAAACTGTTAATTTAGGTAATTGTGCTGATATTTAATAATGAGATTATTGAAAATACGTGGAAAAATAAGACATTTTTAAATTTCATTAATATGCTTTCATATTCATTTTTACTTTTCTTTGATCTAACAAATTAAGCAAGAAGTAAATTTGTTACAGCAGCACTGTGCAGACTTGTAAAGGTAATTTTGTGGAGCAACCAGAATCAATAGTTTGTATTTTGTCCTTCACAGGTGGAATTTTTGTGATTCGCTTTCACAGAGACAGTCTGAGGAAGAAGAATATTCCTATCCTGAACCAGTGAAAGTGGTTTGGTACCAGGGTATTACATATAGGTAAGGCACCTGTGTTGGAGTGGGAGCTATTTAGTGATGTTACAGAGGGGATGGGACTAGCCTTGCAGACAGACTCCCAAAGAGGACACAGTTTTGTCAGGGCCATTGTGCTCCTGTGTTTGGTCCTGAGTTTTACAGGTCTCAAAACTTAATTTTATGAGGGCACACAGGGCTCTTGTGACTAATTCACATTAACCATATTTTTGTGATAACTCCAAAGCCAGTGAGGGTTTACTTTTGCTAGTGAATGAAATACTCATGTCAGTTATTTAGGATACCCCTTCCAAGCATCAGTGGATCTAGTTGTCTGAATTAGTCACATCAGAAGGTTGCCTGTTGAGCATGGAATTAGAGAAGGTAGATAGCCTAGGGGGGTTTCGGCCTTCATTCACACAGCAAATATGCATCGAGGGGCTGCTCTGTGCCCACACCATTGCATTGTATTATCCCTGCCCCGCTACGAGTTACACCTCTGTAGTGACTGGAATACTAGTGTGGGCCAGACTCAGAGTTTTACTTCCATAAATAATGCTAGAAGAGCACTGTGAAATTTTTGTTTCTTGGGCCCTCCTTTTTCCACATGAAGACACACTCCCTTCTTAAAATATATTCTTCATCTGTTTCAGTAAAATTGGCTTGGCTCAAGTTTTTATCCTTTCAGTACCCAATACCTTGGTTATGCCTGGCTGCTCCAGGTACAGTCAATCTCTTAGGGATGGCTCCTTTTACATAAGCCTAATCTCTTCCATCAGCTATTGATTCTTCTTGTTTCATTATTAAAGAATAATCTTATTTTCAGGTTCTGGAGGTGTCATATTTAACTCCTATGCACTGGGCATTGTTTTAGTGACTATTTTGTGCCAGCTACTGTGATTGGCAGCGAGGATATCAGGATGATAAGACAAGATGCCAACTTCCAGAAGCTGAGCTTAATTGTTGAAATAGATGCATTAACCAGTTCTTGTTTGTTCTGTTTATCTTTTGCAAAAAGATTAATTTAGCTGGTTGGGGTGCAGAGTATGAAACTATTAGCTTTTCTATATAGGCCAAACCCCATACTTCTTTGCTTTTTCTTTTTATAATGATTGCCTTCATGTATGTTTTAATCTCAATTAGAAAAAAAAATTTTTTTAATGATTATTTCTCTGCCTTAGACTTACCCATAAAAATGTGAACTCAATAGAGATTTATCCTGGAGATGGATCTATTTTCAAATCAGAAGGAGCATATTTTGGGAATTATTTTACATATTATTCCATTCAAGAAGGATCAGAAGAGGTAAGCTGACAATGAGATCTCAGAAGATCTAAGAAGATTTTTGGTATATAGCTGTTTCTAAATAATTCTGAATATCTATGAGAAGTTTGATCTATATATATCATTACTTGCTACTACTCCAACACTGGCACAGTAATTATTAACCACCGTATTTTTACTGTATTCTCATACTGTTTTCTGTCATCCATTTGCCTAAGCAATTCGTGTTTAAATCAGAAGCTAAATTTCTTCTGTCATAGAATGTATCAGTAGAAAACACTGAAACCGGCAGCATTACTTTGAATCAATATCCTTCTTTGAATTAATATTTGCACATTAAAAAGCACATTCTTTTTTCCCCCACCATGTCATTGTTTGCACATTTTAAATACCTCGTAATTCCTAAATCTCGATCATACAACTACAAGTTGAACAAGATTGTTCTCTGTTGCTGAAAACAGTGAAACATAACATGATGGATTTAATATATCAGACCAAAATGTAATAATGTGGATGTTTTGTTAGTGAGTCTTAATTTGCTGGTTCCATCTTGACATTGGCATCCACCCATTTTTAGGGATCTCCATAGTATCGCATGGCTTGGCTTTGCAGGGTGGAACATAAATATGTTTTCTTTCTCCATTAGAGGGTGGAGTATTTGGGTGATGAGATTATCAGAGTTGCTAGGAAGAAGAGTTAAAACTAGAGCAGATTTTTTTTTTTCTTAAAGATTGGCCCCTGAGCTAACAACTGTTGCCAATCTTCTTTTTTTTTTCTGCTTTTTTCTCCCCAAATCCCCCAGTACATAGTTGTGTATTTTTAGTTATGAGTCGTTCTAGTTGTGGCATGTGGGACGCCACTTCAATGTGGCTTGATGAGCGGTGCCATGTCCAGGCCCAGGATCAGAACCACGGCCGCTGAAGTGGAGCACGTGAACTTAACCACTCGGCCACGGGGCCAGCCCCTAGATTTTTTTTTTAACTATGGAAAATTTCAAATATACGAAAGTAGAAAGACAAGTAAATAGACTTAGTACATCTTCCTGGAGGTTCAGTTTTACTCAAAGGTGTTGGGGGAAGGGGTGAAAATTTTTATACTGAAGCAAACATCATGGAGTAGAAGCATGAGCTTTTGGGGTAAAACACAAAACTTCCAAACAAGTTGTGCCTTTGTGGTGGGCTGCTTTGGGCTTCACTCTCACATGTCTGTGTTCATCACATTCCCTCTCCTCTGTCTACTTGAGTGAAAAGATTTAGAAACAATTGGCTGTCTTTTGGGGATAAAATTGTTTGCTTCTTACTTTAACCCATACTCCAAAATAAATTCCAGATGGATTAAAGAGCTTAAATATAAGAAAGCAAACTTTATGATGCTTAGAAGAAAATACAGAAGGAAGAGTGTTTATGATCTTGGGTGGGGGAGGCCTTCTTAAGTACAATACAAAACACCAGAAAGCATAAAAGTTTGATTAGCTGGAAACTTTCAAACTTATATTAAATTTTAAATATTTAACTTCTCTTAAATTAGATAAAGTCAAAAAGAAAAGCAAAGGGCTGGGAGAAAATATTCTACACTATAAATCAGTAATAAAAACCCTAATAGAAAAATGAGTAAAGGATAAAAATGGTGAAGCCACAGAAAAGGCAATATAAATAATCCATAATGTTTGAAAACATGTTCAACTTTACTACTACTTGCATCAAAGAAATACAATTAAAAGAAATGAAAATGACATGACGTTTTTCACTCTGTGCAAAATTGTCGAAAACTAAAAAGGTTGGTAATATCTACTGCCAACAAGGGTGTGTGGAAAGGGCTGCTTTCATAGTGTTGGTTGGAGTGTAAATTGGTTCAGCCTTCATGAAGGACAATTTGATAATATCAAGTAAAATTGGCCAGAAATTCTTCTAGATATCTATTCTAGAAAAATATTAGCACATAAATACAAAGAAGCATGGCCAAGGATGTAGGTAGTGGCATTGTTCATAGTAGCAAAAAACTGGAAGCAATGTAAATGTTCATCAACAGGGAATTGGTGAAATAAGCTAAGGTGATCAGATTATGGGAATGCTCTGCAGCAGTTTGAAAGAATGAGAAAGATGTAGAAGCTTAAGAGGGAGAGCTTGACAGATCTCCAAGACACTGTTGAGTGAAAAAAGAAAGTTGCATAAGAACATGTAGAATGATATTTTTTGGGTAAAGAACAAAAAACAGACCCCAAACCTATATATTACCATATATTATACACATGTTAATGCACAGGGAAAGACGTATGCAGGTATACACTGAACTGAAGTGGTTACTTTGGGGGAAGAGTCTGGGATTTTGTGAGGGAGGAAGAGTCAGGAGGGACTTAAATCATATTTGTTGAACTTACTTTTTTTTCCCCAAGAGAAACATGTTGAAGTTGAGACGTCTTTGTGATAAGCAGGGGAGAAGCCCAGTAGAGATGTAGATATTCAAGTCCACAGTCCAGGATAAAAGGGGAAAGACTGTTGTTTGAGTACCTACTATATACTAAATTCTGTCCCAGGTGCATTCTTTTTGTGTTATAGCTTTAATCCTCAGGACCGTCTGGATTGGTAGGTAGTATCCCCATTGCACAGATTGTAGTCACTGAGGCTTACAAAAGGTTGTATAACCTGCCCATCATTATAGTTAGTAAGAGGCAGACCTGCAATTTGAGTTCAGATCTTCTGACTTTGTAGCCCATCTTCTCTCAGTGATGGTAAAGTATGGGCTACACTCTCTTGAGGTTCAAATCAGATCTCTGCCACTTCTTAGCCTCAAGCCTCAATTTCTTCACCTAAAAAATAGTCATTAGTAGTTCTTATCTTTCAGAGTTATTTTGAGGGGTAAATGAGATCATACATGTAAACTGCATAGCACCTAGCACATAATATTTGTTCAATAAATGTTAGCTGTTGCTACTATGATTTTTTTTTTTTGAGGAAGATTAGCCCTGAGCTAATATCTGTTGCCAATCCTCCTCTTTTTTGCTGAGGAAGACTGGCCCTGAGCTAACATTTGTGCTCATCTTCCTCTACTTTATATGTGGGACGCTTACCACACCATGGCTTGCCAAGTGGTGCCATGTCCACACCCAGGATCCAAACCGGCAAACCCCAGGCCACCAAAGTGAAACGTGCACATTTAACCACTGAGCCCCCGGGCCGGCCCCCACTATTATGATTTTTATGAACATAGCTTTGGACCCTATTGGAATCACCCAAGAAGAAATCAGGAACTCAGAAGAAAAGGCGGGAAACAGTTCTGGGAAACTCTAGCAGTAAAGAGTCTGAGAAAGAGGAAATTCAGAAGGAATAACAAAATAATTTTTTAAAGTTCAACACCCTGAGCTTGTAAATAATATTGTCTTCCATAAACTGTAGCAATAATTCTTCCCTTAGTAAAATATGACAAAATTCTATATTCATTCAATTAAAATAATTTTTAACCTATATAGCCAATTTTGTTGTAGTTGTTGTCTAAAGGGAAAAGTTTATGTGGTAAGTTTCTTGCTAATGTGTAGGAAAATTAGTTTGGTAACCATGTTAAGTATAGCCAAGATAGAAATTGGGCAGTAAGTTATAGGCTATTAGAATGAAACTTTTGAATGGGTAGGAGAAATAGGAAAATGGAAAAGTATCATAAAATACCTTTAAAAATGTACCTTTTATGGGCTTTAAGTTAAAATAACTGCTTGCCTTGTCACTATGTAAATATGTATTTCAAGAAAGAAATAACTGTAATGGCCAAAATTTATAATTAGTGAGATTTTTTCATTTTAAACTAATTTTCAGAGAGAAGAGAAAACATATTCAGTAAATAACCTTCCTCCAGATAGACCAGGAAGTCTGTTCTCTGTGCGTTCTCTAATTAAACAGGCAACCAGGTAAGTTCTCCACCTTCAACTGAGTCAAGTGTTATGTGTCTGAGATCTTGATACATTTTCTAGTGGTTGGGATAAGATTAAGAATTGGTAGGTACAGTGGAAATAGATGTCTTTGGTAAAATCTATCAACTTTTCTAATCTCATCATTTATAACATAAGGTAGTCACTATATCATTATAAGAGAACTTCTGGCTTTGAAAGTTAAAGTTAAATATGGAGGAACATCCATATATGGTGGGCAAGTGCTGGTAGGAAGTAAGTGACTTTTCTGTGGGTAAGTGTGGCATCATTACTGTAGCGTGGAATCAGGTTGAGGATTTGATGATACCTTTCAAATTTTCATTTCTTTATTAGCCTCAGAGTAATAAAGATTTCTAGAGTGTACAGAAGATGAAGTGTAGTTTGGTTCTTTGGCTCATATGTTTTTTTAATTCTCCTAATTAATCAATCTGTAGCACCCAAGAGAATGAAAGTGGATTGTTGAATTAAATTATTTATGTTTATAAACTTATGTCTAAGCAACTTCAAAGTGGATTTGAAGGAGCGGAATTTGTCTTTTGATTTCACACCCCCCCCCCCCCTTAGACTATGCTAACCCTTTCAAGGGCTGCGAATCTATTACCTCTTCTAAAGGAGCACAGGAAAATGCTATTTGGAGTCATTTCATTCCTAAAAATTAGAGGAATAACCTTAACTAGGTACGATTAGCACAAAGGGAAGCAACAGGAGTAGTTCCCCTCTAAGGGCTTAAGGATTTCTGGAAGAAAAGCAGTCTGGACTGTTTCAGTGGAAATGAGTTACTTGCCTACAGTGTTGTATGGCATTGAGAATGGTTTGCTAGAATTGGAAAAATGCCATTATTTGCAAATGTTTAAGTAGTGTTTTTCATGTTCACAGAATTCTTCAACATTGTGCCAAGATGAGGCTTTCTTTAAGCCATAACTATCGTGTATGCTGCTGGAAAATGGTATCTTAAAATTATTTCAAAAGCAGGATATTTTTAAATTGTTTTACTCTTTGCATACATACTTCTAAGTTCAAATTACTTTCATCTAAGTCATGAGAAATTCTTTGTAGCGTTAATATTGGTTTGTTCCGGAGAATATCCACTTAATAGATAAACACTGCAAAATCAGGCTTTTATGTTATACTTTTATTGTATATAGTTTGTTTTTGTTTCTTTTTTTTTAACAGAGGGGGAAGGGCAGGGGAGTTGATTGAATTTGAAGTATCTTTTTATAATAAACCATGATGTTACTGTATTCTATTCTATTTCCCTAGCTGTAAAAGTAAATTCTTTAATTGTGATTTGGAGGAAGTGGTTCTCAGACTTTGCTTTCTGTAATTTCATTGTAAACCTATATATTGCTGTAGTTGCTAATTTTTGTTTATGTTCTATGTAAAGTTCAGAACAGAACGGTGAGTTTACAAAGATCTTAGAACTTAATCTGCTTGTGATAGACTCTTTTGGGTATCCACTTCTGGAAAAGTTGAAACATACATAAGGATTCCACAATATTCAACTTCTGAGTAAGAATCTGAGGTTGCCTTAGAGTTCATTAATCATTTAAATCTTATTAATGGATAACTATTTCCCGCTATTTTTATTTACTTGGTTTTAGGTACCTGGGATAAATGATAGCAATATACTGCCTGTGCTTTTGAGAGAATCTCTCATACCCAGCGTGGGAAGATTTCTTGCATACTCCGATGACAAAGTACATGCTATCTTTTTAGATGGCGTTACTCTAACCCTAAATTGGAATTTTGCCTCTTTTACTGAAAAGGGACAGGTGAGTGTACTTCAGACTGAAATACATTTTTTATTGTTTTTTAATCTGTGGAAATAGTGTTGTACTTTGTTTTCCTTGTTCTATCTTTGTTTTTTGAAGTATAAAATCTGTCAAGAGGCTTTACTGATCTCATTGGATTTCTAGCAAAAATTAGAAAAGTGTGACAAATAGTATTTTATAAAGGTAACTCCTTATAGAGAGAGGGACTAGTACTTTTTTGCTTTTGATAATTATCTATATAAGAGTGGTGGTTAAATAATACGCATATCCCATGTAAAATATACCTTTTAAATTAGTCAAAATAAATTTTTAATGATTTATCTACTTATTTTTTTAATTGATAAGTTAGAAGAGGGTTTTGTTTTGGGTTTTTTTTTTCAGTTTTAGAATGATAAAGCTTACCTTTCCTCCTTGCTTCTTAAGGTAAATCGAGGCCTCCAGTTAGGTTGGTGTAAGTTAACTTTTCCTGATGGACAAGATCAGTTAATTCAAGTTGAACACCCTGGACCTTATGAAAGGTACTGCAAAGCAATGTTTTAAATTATTTTCATGTTAGTAAATAACTTTTAATTGACAGAGAGGAAACATAATAAACATTATTTACATGTTAAATCTTTTTTTAGCTTTTCCATGTGGATAATTTGAATGAAGTCATTTCAGCAGGTTTCAAAGTTTATAGTTATATTGGCATCTAGCATAACTAAATAGATCAGGTCAGCTTTAATCATTTCCATTTTTATTCAAGTGATTTTTCAAAATGAATGTATTACAGATATAACTGGTCAGCTCTCTTAACCAATTAACTAATTAATCCACTAACCAATTTGAAATAAGGTTTGCAAGCACAAATAAACTTCCATATATTTCTATAAGGTGGAAAGAAATTAGCTGATGGTGGTTCTTAAATTGGAGAAGAATCTTGAAATCAGCTTTTTATGAATATACTTTTTCTCTTTTGGTTTATGTAATTTGTTATAATTATTGCACTTGTGATATTCTTGACATTTTAGTGATTTTACTTGAGAATCTTCACAAAAGAATTGCTTTCTTATCTCTTGAATTTATTTTTCTATTGAGATTTATTGCATTTTGGTCAAAATGCTGCAACACTCGTTGCTAGTTTGAATAATTTACCCCCAAAAAATAGTGTCTTTAGAAAACATTATTTTTTTCAGCCAATCACTTTATTTTTTTTAATTTATTTTTTTTTGAGGAAGATTAGCCCTGAGCTAACTACTGCCAATCCTCCTCTTTTTGCTGAGGAAGACTGACCCAGAGCTAACATCCATGCCCATCTTCCTCCACTTTATATGTGGGATGCCTACCACAGCATGGCCTGCCAAGCGGTGCCCTGTCCGCACGCGGGATCAGAACCAGCGAACCCCGGGCCGCCGAGAAGTGAAATGTGCAAACTTAACCCCTGCACCACCGGGCTGGCCCCTCAGCCAATCACTGTAGATCGTTCATTGTATTAAACTTGATACTTGTTTCGTATATTCAGTCATTTACATATAATTGTATATGTATGTGTATGCATTAATGGATGTTTTCTGGTTTAAGTTTTGGAAAGCAAATGCTCAGTTTCATATATGTAAAGACATTTTTATGATAAAATTTAATGAAACTCATTTTATTTTGAAAAACTAAAAGGAGAATTTAGACATTTGAATTTGAACTTTGAATGAAATCCAAGTATCACATTTGCTCTGCTTCTTAAATCTCATCTTTATTAATCATGAACGTGAGTAAATCACTTTATTCTTGAAGACTGAGGATAACTTGCCTTTTTTATTTCCAATGAAAAAGATGCAGAAAATTGCCCGGTAAATACCTTACTTTAGAATTCATTTCTTTATTTCTTTTTTCCCCAAATTGTCTTAATGATTTTTTCATTTTTTGAATACTTTTATAAATATTATCCAAGTTCATTTTCAAATATTTATTTGAATGTATTCAATCTAGATATGTGGCAGCAGTAATATTGTGGTGCAGAAGACTGGCGCAGACTAGTCAGAGAGAGCAGCCCAGACGTCCCTCATCTTCTATTCTTGAAGAAAATTGGTATTTATATATTTTTTAAACTCAATCTGTGTAGAAGAGCCAACTAATACTCAAATATTACAATGTCAAATGGTAAACTCGAAGGCTTTTTTCCCAAAAAACTTTCTCGTAGTTAAATATATTTAACTCCTATAATGTTTTTGATAGCTTAAGCTTGAAAATAATTTATCTTTAATCAGATACCTAATTTATTACATTTCATCATCTTCTATTTCCTCTGAATGTCAGAAGACTGCATTGAAAACTTCATATCAAAATGGGTGACTTTTAATGTGATAAATTCATCCTGAAAACTTTATGGAAAAATTTAAAGGAGTTTCTTTAAAATTTTAGTAATATTAAAGGAAATAAAATGTTGACTAACACAATAAGCTTTCAGAAAAAGTTGATTTTTAAATAATTTCTATTAATTATCTCCCAAAAATTAATTGTCAAATCAACAAGTAAAGCAAGTATTTTAGTCCCTCCTGTGTGCCTTTCACTGTGCAGGGGACTAGAACTGGGCTTCAAAGGGATAGTTAGGGAAATTAAGACATTTTAGGGAGGAAGCAAGGACAGAGGTCAAAAAAAAAAAGAAAAGAAAGGGTAAAGGATATTTTGACCTGTGGAGATAGTGAGAAGATAGTTTTTATGGAGCAGATGCCATTTGTTCAGGTGTAGTATGAGTTTTGACAGATAGGAATGGATTTCTAATCAATAGAGAAGTTCAGACTTGATGGAATTACAAGTTGCTAAATAGAAAAATGACAGGAAGCAAGATCATTAGAAAGGTTAGTATCACTGACAGTATAATCTCCAATGATATATTGGAAAAGAAGGATACCATGAACAATTTAGGAAGCTTTAACGTAAGTCGTGTCTTATTATAGCTTGGTGAAAAAAATACAAACATTAAGCCTGACTCTTATCACCTTTTCATTCCTAAGTTGCTTAGAGAAAGAGGTACAATCAGTAGGTGTTGTTTGAATAGTTCAGGTATCTTAAGGATCCAGCTTTCCAGATCCCTCATTCTTCAGCTACAGCTGTTTGGGAGCAGAAAAGTTGTCCAAGTAGCTATTGAAAAACATAGTTGGGAGGAAAGAGAAATTGCACATGGCTGTAAAATTGGTCACTTCATCATTGCTTCGCTGGCAGGGTTTGTAAAATGCCAGCCTTTTTATATGAAAGCTTAGAAGAAAATAACTGTCAGAATACACTAAAAAGTGAGAGTGAGAGAAGTGAAGACGGGTGATAGCAGTTATGGGTGGAAGCAACGAGGAGCAGCAGAGAGACAGAGGGATTGAGGAGGAGTAGGGAGGGAAGATGCAGCCGCTTGCAATTGCTCCATGCCCCTTGCAAAGCCTAAGACATCTCTATCTTGTCAAAAAGAGTATGTTGAAGGAGGAGAAGAGATTGTGCTATAAACAGCTACCTAAATTGTATTTCAGTATTTTTTTCAACTCACCTTCTATCATTAGCTTACTGATTCAACTTTTTAGTAGGGATGCTAGTCAAAAAATACTGCAGAAGACATTTCATAAGAAGATGGTTCATGGTATGAGCAACAGCATTAAAGGTAGTTTGTATTGTTGCTTACACCCAGAAAAATGAGTAAAAAAAAAAAAGGTATTTTGCAGTGATGAACAATCAACAGGCCTTGGAGTAAGTCATATCCAAATCTTTACCATGGATGCTTAAAATGATGAAAGATCTCTTTCATTCTCCGTGCATAGGCTGGAGTAAGAGTAAAGAGTGCAAGCTGACAAGTGCAAGAATGTGGTCCATTGTATAAAGCAGACAAGTCATCCTATTATGAACTGTGAAGAAGACCTTTCTAGTGACTTGAATAAAGAGATGTGTTAGACATTAATATCCTCATTAATTTTGTAGAGAGCTAGTCAAGTTACTCTAGTTTCTACTTGTGTGCCACTGCTCATATTTTCGTTCTAGCTTGATGAGGAAAAATACAAAGAACACACACATAAGAGGTTCTGCTGGAGTTGTATACATTCAGCCCTCTACCCCATACCAGTTGCTCCAATATCTGTTTCTGTGCAACATGGTAAGAGCTAATGTTCATATGTTAACCCTCTGAGTCAAGGAGAAGAGAATGTTTAGTATACTGTGCTTAATAAAATGATGAAATGAGTAGGTTGTCTATTCCAGAAGAAATTTAGTAGAAAATAGTTATGTTTTGACACCTAATTCAGCTGTGTAAAAACTTGGTCCTCCAAAACCATCCATTTTCTGAGAGTTCCATATAAATGAGGTCTTACTAGATGTGCACAGTACAGAAGAATAAGAAAAGATCCTTTCTACTGAAAGAGACCATCTAGGTATGAAGATCAGAAAATTAATTCAAGAGAGGACATTACAAATGAGTATACGATTAATTAACATAATGCTATAGGAATTCAAGGACGGAGAGAACACTTCTTTCACAGAAGTGATGGGATTTTAGTAGGTTTTTAAAGTTTGCGTAAACTTTGAGGAGGAAAGTAGAGGGTATGCCAGGTTAGTACTAAGAAGTTGTAGCAGGAAGGCCCATTACCTTCAGATCAATACTTGATTCAGAAGTGCTTGAGGCGGGGACTTTTATTCACTGGCCTTACTCATTAAAAGCACTCAATAAGGATCAGGATCACTTGAGTCAAGTTGACTCGTTGCTAAATAAAGCCAATATAAAGGGAATTCTTAACTTCTAGGTTCTTCTGTCTAAAATTCTAAGCTTTATGAAAAAAAATCAAGTATGCCTATTTGAAATATTGTGGATATAAAGGACTCACTCAACCAGCATGAACTTAACGTTTTTTTTGTGCACAGGTCTGTGGCGTCTGAACTTGAAAAGATACAGAAGTTTAACTGTATCCTTTGAACAGAATGTATTGTCCTGCATAATTACTCCCTTTCCAGTCTAGGCTTAATTCAAAACTCTGTATATTAATTCATACATGCATATTGTGGAGCTTTACTGAATAATGTTTATGATTGTAATTTAAGATGTATCTTGTCTATAGAAAGTACATCATGTTAACATTTATACTTTTCATTGAGTTTAAATTAGGCAAAGGACAGTGAGCTAGGGTTAAGGTCTCTGGAGACTTTTTCACTTATGTAATTATACTCTAACTTGTAACTGAGACCTATATTTGACTTGCTTTTCTTTTTTCCTTTTTTTTTTAAGGATTTTTGTTATTTTTTATTTTTTTAAATTTCAGCTTCATGAGGTATAATTGACAAACAAAATTATGAGATATTTAAAGTGTACATCATGTGACCTGACACACATATATATTATGAAAGGATTACCCTGTCTCATTAGTTAACACATCCATCACCTCACATATCCAGCCCTCCCCTTCCCTTTTCTTTTCGTGAGAACATCTGAATTCCACCCTCCCAGCAAACCTCAACCATACAACACAATGTTATCAGCTATAGTCACCATGTTATACATTAAATCCTCAGACCTTATTCATCTTCTAGCTGAAGCTTCATGCCCTTTTATCACCCTCTCCCTACTTCCCCCACAATGCCAGCTCTTGGCAACCACCATTCTGCTCTCTGTCTCTATGAGTTTGACTTTTTAAAAAATACCACATATAAGTTACATTGTGCAGTATTTGTCTTTCTCTGTCTGGCTTATTTCACTTAGCATAATGCCCTCAAGGTCCATCTCTGTTGTTGCAAATGGCAGGATTTCTTCTTACTCATGGCTATATACTATTCCATGGTGTGTGTATATGTGTATATATGTGGGGGTGTGTGTGTGTATATATGTATATCTTCTTTATCCCTTCATCCTTAATGGACACTTAGGTTGTTTTCACATTTTGACTATTTTGAATAATGCCATGAACTTGGGAGTGCAGATCTCTCTTCAAAAGTCTGTTTGATTTCCTTTGGATATATACCCAGAAATGGGATTGCTGAATTACATGGTAGTTCTATTTTTAATTTTTTGAGGAACTTCCATACTGTTTCCCATAGTGGCTGTACTGGTTTACGTTTCCACCAAAGTACACAAGGGTTCTCTTTTCTCCACATCCTCGCCAACACTTGTATCTCTTGTCTTTTTGATGATAGGTATGAAGCTCAGAGCTGATATCTCATTGTGGTTTTGATTTGCATTTCCCTGATGATTGGGGATGTTGAGCACCTTTTCATATACCTGTTGGCCATTTGTATGTCTTTGGGAAAATGTCTATTCAGTACTTCTGCCCACTTTTTAATCAGATTTTTTTTTTTTGCTTTTGAGTTGTATGAGTTCTTTATATATTTGTATATTAACCCCTCTTCACATATGATTTGAAAATATTTTCTTCCATTCCACAGGTTGCCTTTTCATTTCGTTGATGATTTCCTTTGCTGTGCAGAAGATTTTTAGTTTGATATAGTCCCATTTGTTTATTTTTAATTTTGTTGCTTTTGCTTCTTGTGTGAAATCCAAAAAATTATTGCCAAGACTGATGTCAAGGAGCTTACTACCCACAACGTTTTCTTCTAGAGGTTTTGTGGTTTCAGGTCTTATGTTCAAGTCTTTAATCCATTTTAAGTTGATTTTTGTGTGTGCTGTAAGATAGGGTCCAGTTTTCCCAACACCATTTATTGAAAAGACTGTCCTTTCCCCTTTGTATGTTCTTGGCTCCTTTGTTGTAACTTAATTGACCGTATATACATGAGTTTATTTCTGGGCTCTCTATTCTGTTTCATTGATGTATTTGTCTGGTTTTATGCCAATACCATACTGTTTTGATTACTCTAGCTTTGTAATATAGTTTGAATTAAGGATGCATGATGCCTCCAGCTTTGTTCTTCTTTCTCAAGATTGCTTTGGCTATTCTTTTGTAGTTCCATACATATTCTAGGATTGTTTGTTCTAGTTCTGTGAAAAATGCCATTGGAATTTTTATAGGGATTGCATTGAATCTGTAGATTGCTGTGGGTGGTATGGACATTTTAATAATATTTGTTCTTCCAGTCCATGAGTATGGAGTATCTTTCCATTTATTTCTATCTTTTTTAGTTTCTTTCTTCAGTGTCTTATAGTTTTCAGCGTGCAGATCTTTCACCTACTTGCTTAAATTTATTCCTAGGTATTTTATTCTTTTTTATGTAATTGTAAATGGGATTGTTTTCTTAATTTCTCTTCCTGATAGTTTGTTGTAGGTGTATAGAAGTGCAGCTGATTTTTTAATACAGGCATACCCCAGAGATATTGTGGGTTTGGTTCCTGACCACTGCAATAAAGCAAATATTGCAATAAAGCAAGGCACACAAAGTTTTTGGTTTCCTAAGTGCATATAAAAGTTAGGTTTGCACTTGGACCAGCCGGTGTTGTAGTGGTTAAGTTCACACACTACACTTCAGCAGCCCAGGGTTTGCAGGGTTTGCACAGACCTATGCACTGCTTATCAAGCCATGCTGTGGCAGGCGTCCCACATATAAAATAGAGGAAGATGGGCACGGATGTTAGCTCAGGGCCAATCTCCCTCAGCAGAAAGAGGAGGATTGGCAGCAGATGTTAGCTCAGGGCTAATCTTCCTCAAAAAAAAAAAAAAAGGTTTACACGATACTATAGTCTGCTAAGTGTGCAATAGCATTATGTCTAAAAAACAATGTACATACCTTAATTAAAAAGTACTTTATTGCTAAAATATGCTAACCATCATCTGAGCCTTCAGCGAGTTGTAATCTTTTTGCTTGTGGAGGGTCTTGTACAAAATGCAGTTATCTGTGAAGTGCAGTAAAGTGACACACAATAAAATGAGGTATGCCTGTATTGATTTTGTATCCTGCAACTTTACTGAATTTGGTTATTAGGTCTAACAGCTTTTTGGTGGAGTCTTTAGCATCTTCTATATATAACATCATGTCATCTGCAAATAGGGACACTTTTACTTCCTCCATTCCAATTTGTATGCCTTTTATTTCTTTTTCTTGCCTAATTGCTCTGGCTAGGACTTCGAGTACTATGTTGAATAAAAGTGGTGAAAAGGGGCATTCTTGTCTTATTCCTGATCTAAGAAGAAAAGCTTTTAGCTTTTCACCATTTAGTAGGATGTTAGCTGTCAGCTACTCATATATGGCCTTTGTTATGTTGAGGTACATTTCCTCTATACCTGGTTTGTTGAGAATTCTTCTGCATCTATTGACATGATTATATGATTTTTATTCTTCATTTTGTTAATGAGGTGGTTCACATTGATTTTCATAGGTTGAAACTTCTTTGCATCCTTGGAATAAATCCCACTTCGTTGTGGTGTATGATTATTTTAATATATTGTTGAATTCCATTTGCTAATGTTCTGTTGAGGATTTTTGCATCTGTGTTCATCAGGGATATTGGTCTGTAATTTTCTTTTCTTGTAGTGTCCTTGTCCGGTTCTGGTTGTTAGGGTAATCCTTTGTAAAATGAATTTGGAAGTCTTCCCTCCTCTTCTGTTTTTTGGAAGAGTTTGAAAAGGATTGGTATTAATTTTTCTTTAAATGTTTGGTAGAATTGACCAGTGAAACCATCTGATCCTGGGCTCTTGTTTGTTGAGAGGTTTTTGATTAGTGATTCAATCTCCTTAACTGTAATTGGTCAGATTTTCTATTTCTTCATGATTCAGGCTCTCTAGGTTGTGTTTCTAGGAATTTACCCATTGCCTCTAGGTTGTCCAATTTGTTGGTATATAATTGTACACAGTAATCTCTTATGATCCTTTGTATTGTGTGGTATCAGTTGTAATTTCTCCTCTTTCTTATTTTGAGTCCTCTCTTTTTTTCTTTTGGTAAGTCTAGCTAAAACTTTGTCTATTTTCTTTATCTTGAAAAAAAAAAACAGCTCTTTGTTTCATTTATCTTTTCTATTGTCTTTTTACATGTGCACAAGCTCCTTCCAGGGAGAGAGCTGGTAACCTGGAACAGGCCAGAGGGAGAATGTGGAGATGTCACCTGCCAGCCTCTGGGGAGAATTACACTCAGCTCCTAGATGTGTGCTAAATTAGAACCCTGACCCTCAGGCAGCAGCTTTTAAAGTATGCAGTTAGGCCTCTTTTAGGGAAAGACTGGGAAATGAGTGTTTCTGTCTGCTCCCGCTGTGCTGAGTCCTGGGGGAGGGTCCCAGTGAGTCCTTACAAACCCATTAAGAACTGTTTCTTTGTTAGCTATAGCTTGTGGGTCTCTTGGACACAAGCCCTGTTGGCTTTCAGAGGTAGGTGTCTTGGAGGCCCATCCCTCAGGTGGAAGTCTTAAAAGTTGGAGCATTAGATGTTGGATCCAAACCCTTTGCTCCTGAGGGAGAAGCTGGGAGTCATGAATTCCCTCCTGATTGTATGTTGCTATGCTGGGGCTGGGGTTTATGGCGAGAGAGCATCTCAGCCTTTTCTACCTGTTTCAGTGTGGGTATTTTCTCATTTGCCAGATGTATAGAAGTTGCCCAGGTAGTTCCTGGATTTCTTTCAGAGGGAACTGCTTCATGTGTAGCTGTAGACTCGGTGTGTTTGTGGTAGGAGGTGAGTTCGGGAGCCCTCTATGTTGCCATCTTGTATAGGACCCTGACTTCTTTTTCTTATGAAACCTTTGTTCTGTGCATTCCCACCCATTCATCTAAATTTCTTTTATCTTGTGATTTTTCTGTAATCCTATTCATATAATAAAGTAGCTCTGCAACAGAGGACAGGTTTTTCACTCTAGATCTTTTTTAAGTTAAAAAATAACTACACAGATTGTTTATAGTCCTAGCACCCCTACTTTTGTTCCCTTTTATTCCTGCTTTACTTCTTCACTTAAACGTTACTGAGATTTTCTTTTATTTCCTCCCTGTCACCAAACCTCTATCCAAGCACACACATGTACATCCTCTTTCCTTTCCCCCTCTTATGCTGTAACCATTTCTTCATCTATAAGGGTAAACTTGATAAGTGCTGAAGTCCCAATTCTATTAGGAATCCAAGAGATCTTCCTTCCAATGGAAAAATATTTTAATATGAAGGCCAGGCTTTCTGAAATTAAAAATACTTATATAATAAAAAATGTGGGGGAACGATCCTTAATTAAGCAACTTAGTGTTATTGGAGAATAGTGGTATCCTAAACCAGACTGCTAAGAAGACAAATGAACAGTCTTCTGATCAGTATGAACCAAAATCTTCAGAAACCGTGCTAGAAGTTAATGAAAACAGAGTATTGGCAGCATTGAAAAAAACCTCTGAAATCCTTCAGGATATTGACTGTCTTCTATCAAACTCTAAAAAGTGAAAATGGAATTATTACAATATATTATTAAACCTTAAGGATGTTGTTTCAAGTAACTGGTACAAAGTTACTAGTAAGCCAAGAAGTTGTATATATTACTTCTGTACAATGATTATATGATAAATGGCATTTAACTTGGGAGATCTTTTACCTAACTTGTAAATTTTAAAATATTTATTTATAATATATGTTATTAATAAAGAACTTTTGAAATTCTGTACAATTTATTTCAGATTTATGAGAAAAAAATTTATAAAATTATAATTGCTGTTTTATCTTGTAGAGCATTCATTATTAATCTTCAAGATTTTTTTTTCATTTTTTTTAATAGGCAGAATTGTGTGCATTTGGTCATTTGGTACTTAGTCTCTCTATTCCAAGCATTTTTCAACAGATCTATAAGAAGAGAATTAGATCTTAAGAAAAAAAGAAAACTTAATGTAGGTAATGCTGCTTCAAGCTAAGAATCGAGCCCTTCAGCAAAGACTAAATAGTATCTGAAGTGTCTCATGAACCAGATATTTTCACTTCTTTTGAACATCTGAAAATATTTATACTACAAAGTATGCGAAAAGAAAAGAGGAATGAGCTCACCAAAAGTCCTATTTATTACAACCTTGTCTATTGGGAAGGAACAAAACCACACACCTAAAAAGACCTCAAGATTATACCAATATAGCCAGAAATGTTCTAATTATCTTCTGATTTCTCGAAAAGATCAGGCTCTTCACATAAAAGGGAAAAAGCACCAGAGGAAACAAGGAGAAAAAGGAAGAAAGCAGGCAAAGCCTAGTAGATTAGAAGAGACAATGTCAGCGCACAATGTTCTCTCAGCTCCTCACGCTGGGCTCCTTGCCACCTTCAGGGCTCAGCACAAGTATCACTTCTTCAGAGGGGCCTCCCTGACCGCCCTATGTAAGTTGGCCTCTCAGTTATCCTCTATTACGTCACCCAATTTATTTCCTTTACAGCACCTATAACAATCATCCAACTTGTTTGGCTCTTGTTTGGTCTATATCCTCTACTACAACTTGAGCTCCATAAAGTCATTCTGTAACCTTGTTACCAAGCATAACACCTGGCACACTGAGAGCACTCAGCGTGTGTTGTATAAATGAACCAGTGCCTCGAGGCAGTAGATTGACCACGGAGAAAAGAACCCTAACAATTTTGTTGTTTTGGTTGCAAGAAGCCATCTATGTCTGTCCCTCAACAGCTCTAGAAAGCCTAGAGTATAAGACATGTACATGCTGCCGTAAGGGTAATGCCAAATTGTTACTGCACTCAGACAGAAACCTGTCCTTAACATGACTAAAAGCACCCAATATTGTGGTTAATCTATTTGGTCATATTTTTAAGTAGCTTTTAAAATGTTAAAATGTGTGTAATTTTCCCCTTCAGTTGAGTCATTTCTATTAGCTAAGAACCAGGAGTGTGACAAGCAATGAAAAGTTCTATCAGTGAGAAACTGAGCCACACTTTAAGGTTCTGTGTGAGACCTAGGAATTTGCTTGAGACTGAAGATTCCAATATTCTACTATATAATTCTGCTTCAACTATGTAATTCATATAATTCCACTGCTGCTCTTGCTTTCCATCTGACACTTGTTTTGAGAAATCGTAGGTAGGAAGGAGAAAGAAATGTCCCTCTTTGAGCCTGTTCTTTGGGGCTAGTGCTTCGTAAAGCCAAATGTCAAGCTAGACATCTCCACGCTGAGAGCACCCACCACTCCAAGGCAGGGGGCCGGGATGGGACCTGACCATAGTCCCAGTAAACAAGCTGCATCTTGTGAGTCCAGTTAATTAGGGTCAAGCTACCCTTTATGCAATTGCTTTTTCGACTCCTGAGCGTTTAGTATCATGATTAAGTGTTCCAGCCATGTCACCGCTATCCACAAGAAAGGAGCCCACAACGTCGGCCTGCGTAGTGGCAAAGAACGATTAGTAAAAAATCCCCAAGGGGGCGGTGAAGCGCTACGGCGGAGCGTCTGGTCCACGAGGTCGCGCGGTCCCTCGGTCTTGTGGAAAGCTCTCTCCGACGCCCACCTTGAAGGATCCATTAAAGGCAGTCGGAAATATCTACACCTTCGGGACCCACGCCGGCTCGCGGCTCCCAGCTCAACCGTCTGGGAAGAAGGCCTGCGCATCCGACACTGGTGAGGACACTTCCGCGTCCCCAGCTTCCCGGCCGCCACTTGGGTGCACTGTGGGTATGTCGGCGGCTACCTCTGTGGCACGGCGCCGGCGAAGCCGAGAACGAATCCTCTGGTTTGACACAAGGGAACCAACAAGGCACTTGTCACTTCTCACCCCGTCGTCCCAAAGTCTCCCCTTTTAGGGCAGGCCGGGAGAGAACTCGTAGTACCCCGTGGCTCGACCAAGGAGCACAGAACTACCGGTTTCCTTCGGCTCAGAATGGGGCCAGTATCCCGGCTTCCTCGCGGCCGGCTTTGTGGGCTGGAGCCCTTCTGGCCGGCGGGCTGCATCTCTATGGTGCCGACCGAGAGTAGGAGGAGAGGGGCGGGGCTATCGTTCGCTGGGCTACCGTTGGCGGGGCCCGTTTCACCCGCGAAAGCCAAGGGTGGGTGCGGCTGAGCTGCTGCGAGGTCTGGGCGGGAGTGGCCGGGAGTGGGTGGGACGGACGCCGCAAAACTGGCTCCTGAAGTGGGAGGTCGGAGGCGGAGACCGCTTGAGCCCGAAGTCTGGAAGATCCAGCCTCCAGATGTAGAGGGCTTGCGGGGCTGGCAGGCGCGTGGACCCCAGAGCAAGTGAGGCGTGCGACGCCCCGGCGCCGACCCCCGCTGGGTCGCGCCTTCTGGATCCCGTAGGCGCCCCGCCCTCGCCTAGGCTCCGCCACCCGGCGTTTCCCTGGCCTGGGCTGGAGTGCTGGGGGCCTTGGGGGGAGCCCGTTGCCGTCCTTACTAGTCTTGAGAGCCCGTCTGCCCCGCGGGTTCTGGAGGCGTGAACACTCTAAGTGTGACGTGGCCCTTTCCCTGCGTAGGAAATGTTTGGTTCCTATGGCGCCAGGGCTTCCTGCCCTATTTTCTTAACCGATATTTTAATAATCATTGCATCATACCGACCTTAAGAAAGAATGACTTTGGGAATTTGCTGAGACTTGAAACATGTTGAAATCCAGCATTGTATGTTTTATTCGTAATGGTCATAGGAACTAAAGGTTTTATATGCAGGCTGTAACAGGTTTCCGTGAGAGTGAACCGCATTTGTGTTTCCTTCCTTTGCAAATTAGTTGTACTAGATTTGGCATCTACTTTAGGTATTATAACATTAAAAGATGTGTATACATATATATTAACTTTCGCGGCAACTGCAGTTCAGTGAAGAGGACTTGTAAAGCATGCTAAAGGCAGTTATCGGATTTGCTTTTACTTCAGGTTTTTGTAAATATTTGCGGAGCGGGGGTATTGGGAAGGGCTGAAGCAGAAGATGACGTTGAATTTTTTAGCTCTTGTTTTGGCAGAAATAATTCTAAGAGATTATTAACAGACAATGCACAATAGTGTATAAGTAAAGTAACTGGCTAATTATATGTTTGTGGAGTTAAGGAAAGGGAAGATGACTACTATGTTTACTTTGAAAGCACCATAGTTGATGGCATTTTACTATAATGGGGATCGGGAGGTGGCAGAGTTTGGCCGTTGTAGAAAGTGGCTCCTGCAAGTCAGAGAGAAATTTATGATCTGGGTAACTTACGGGAGAGAAGTCATCCCAAATAATATCTTTAGTTATAGGCTGAGGATTGCTTACCCCTTGTATTAGGATAATGAAATATTTACTAAACACCTTGAGCACATTAGATTTTAGGCATGATAGGGTTAAAAGATTATAATTACTACTCTTAAGAAACCTGGCCAACAAAAGTGAATATGTAAAATAAATATAAAGCTATTTTACAGTTTAGGAGGTTCTGGAGTCCGTTCTATTTGTAGTGGGAGGAGCAGAAGGTGGAAAAAGACAGCGGTAAGGGGAAAAGAATGGGCACACTTAGGTGTTCTACTCAGAGACAATAAATAAGAGGAAGTACACTTCTTAAATTTCTTTCTCATGTTCAGAATTTGATCCAGAGATGTGAAATATCTGCACCAATGATAGGAGTGGAATAGACGTCTGAATTGTGTGTTTCTGGGACCATAAATATACCTTTCTAAAAAACAGAAACATACTGTTTTAGTTATCTGTTGCTGCATAACAAATTACTCCAAAACTTAGAGGCTGGAGACAGTGAACAGTTATTATCTCACTGAGTCTGTGAGCCAGGACTTCGGAAAAGGCTTAACTGAGTGATTCTGGCCCAGAGTCTCATGATGTTACAGTCTTGATATTGGCAGGGCTGCAGGCATCTCAAGGCTTCACTGGGCTGAAGGATCTACTTCCAGGTTCACTCATGTGAGATTTTTGTTCCTCTCTCCTCAAGTAGACTGAGTTTTTTGGGTTTTTTTGTTTTTTGAGGAAGTTTAGCCTTAAGCTAACATCTGCTGCCAATCCTCCCCTTTTTGCTGAGGAAGACTGGCCGTGAGCTAACATCCATTCCCATCTCCCTCTACTTTGTATGTAGGACACCTGCCACAGCATGCTTGACAAGTGGTGCGGACGGAGGTCCACACCCGGATCCGAACCGGCAAACCTGGGCCGCCAAAGCGGAATGTGTGAACTTAACCACTGCACCACCCGGCCAGCCCCAAGCAGGCTGTTTTATACTTTCCATTTATAAAATGCGTTTTGCACTGCCTCATTATTTTCATGTTCTGATCGTAAGCCACAATACAGTTATTTTGTAAACAATACTTTTTTTTCACATACTTTGAATTTGGGTCATCATTTAAATACTTGATCTTTTGATGTTTCACTTTGCTTTATTAGTCACCTGATCTTTTTAGAACCTAAACTCATGTAAAATATAAGGTTAGAAACATTTAAATATGTTTTGTGATTATAAAAATTGTTTCATGAGTAAAAGAAGATGGATGTAATGCAATGGCTTTATAGAAATATCATGCAATTTGCAATTAAGTGGATGGATGATGACATTTTATTTTTGTCTGCTTTCTGGGATAAAATATGAAAATATAATTTCAATTAAATGCAAATAGAAGCATATTTTGAGTGGCAGCAGAGTTTTTCTGTTAGGGTTCTGTGTAGTCTGTGCCCAGCCTACATTCTCCTCACGCTTATCCACCCGAATGGCCTTCTTTCTCCTTTGGGCTAACTGACAGGCCTCAGTTTACCGAAGGAGGGGAATATTGCTGCTGCTGCTGCAGCCACCGCCGCCCCACTTCTCTAGCTTGGTCATTAATTCAAGCTTTCTGTGTCCCGGTTCCTATCCAGCTAAGTGGATAATGGCGTTTGTCTTTGGTTCAAAGGGATACTTTATAAAGTTTATATTACTAAACCTTTAAAGACTGACTTCTTTATTCATTCAAATGTCTATTTTGTAAAGTAGAGACAAATGATTCATAATTTGTGGGACTATAAATCCTGAGGTTTATAGAAAGGATTTATGACTTTGGAGGTATCTTTTTAGTGTTCTTATTCAGTAATTGTATTTTTTGAAGCATTCATTTTACTATGCACTGCTTCTGTTGACCTTTTATTTGGGCAGTCAAGTATTTCATCTTAATCTCTTTCTTGTCTTCAGATTGCTCCTTTAACATGAAAGCCTGCTGTTGTTATTGACAATAAAGTATATTTTCCTAACTTTTTAACATTTTTATTGGAGTATAATTGATATGTAATAAACTGTATGTATTTAAAATGTACAATTTGATATGTTTTGATGTATATATGAAACTATGAACCATGAAATTATTACCACAATCAAGATAATGAACAGCTCTGTCCCCCTAAAGTTTCCCGATGCTCCTTTTTAATCCTTTCTGCCTCTCCTATTCCCAGGCAACCACTGATCTGCTTTCTGTCACTTAGATCAGTTTGCATTTTCTAGAATTTTATGTAAATGGAATCGTATATGTACTCTTTAAAAAAACATTTCTAAATGAAAATTTCAAACGTACAGAAAAGTAGAAGATAGTAGAATGAACTGCAGTGTATCCATTACCTAAATTTAACAATTATAACATTTTCCCATACTTGCTTCATTTATTTACTTTTTTTAATTAATACTTTATTTTTTATAGCAGTTTTAGGTTTACAGAAAAATTGAGCGGATAGTACGAAGTGTTTCCATATTCCCTCTCCCTCTGCACATATCTCCATATTATTAACATTTTGCATTAATGTGGTAGGTACATTTGTTACAACTAATGAGCCAATATTGATACATTATTATTGACTAAGGTCCATAGTTTACATCAGGGTTCATTCTTTGTGTTGTAGGTTCTATGGGTTTTGACTATGTACTCTTTTTTTTTGGTCCTACCTTCTTTCACTTAGTATTATTTTGAGGTTTCATCCATGTTTTTGTATGTATCACTTTTTTTTTTTCTTCTTCTTCTTTCTTTTTATTCCACCGTTTGTTTATCCAGTTGGGTTGTTTCCAGCTTAGAGCTAATGTAGATAAGGCTGCTATGAACATTCATGTACAAGTCTTTGCATGAATGTGTGCTTTCATTTTTCTTAAGCTAAATACCTAGGAGTTGAATGACTGAGTCATATGGCAGGAGTATGTTTAACTTTTTGAGAAACTGGAAAGTGGTTGCACCATTTTACATTTCCACCGGTAGCATATGAGAGTTCTGGTTGCTCCACATCTTGTCACCATTTGGGATAGTCAGTCTTTAATTTTAGCCATTCTAATAGGTATATTTGGTATCTCACTCTGGTTTTAATTTGCATTTCCCTAATAATTAATAATGCTGAGCATCTTTCACATGCTTATTGGCTATCTGTATATCATCTTTGTAAAGTACCTTTACAAATCTTGCCTATTTTTGTATTGATTTGTTCTTCTGTTATTGTTTTGAGAATTATTTATTCTGCATACAAATTTTTTATCAAATATGAGATATGCAAATATTTTCCCCTACTCTGTAGCTTGTCATTTTCTTAACATTGTCTTTCAAAGAGCAGAAGTTCTTAATTTTGATGAAGTTCAATTTATCAATTTTTTTAAACAGATTGAGCTTTTGATGTTACATCTAAGAACTCTTTGTATAACCTAAGGATACAAAAATATTCTCCTATGTTTTCTTCCAGAAGTTTTATAGTTTCATGTTTTACTTTTAGGTCTGTGATCTAATTGAGTTAATTTTTGTATATGGAGTAAGGCATGGATTGAAGTTCATTATTTCTGCATATGGATATCCATGGATATCCTTTTGTTCCAGCATCATTTGTTGAAAAGGATATCTTTTCTCCATTCGCTTGCTTTTCCATGTTTGTCAAAAATCAATTGGCAGGGGCTGGCTCAGTGGCATAGTGGTTAAGTTTGCACGCTCAGCTTCAGCGACCCTGAGTTTGCAGGTTCAGATCCCAGGCACAGACCTAGTACCGCTCATCAAGCCACACTATGGCAGCATCCCACATAAAATAGAGGAAGATTGGCACAGATGTTAGCTCAGCGGCAGTCTTCCTCAAGCAAAAAGAGGAACATTGGCAACAGATGTTAGCTCAAGGCCAGTCTTCCTCACACACACACACAAACACACAAAAAATCAATTGACCATGTATGTGTGGATCTATTTCTGATCCCACTCTCTATTCTGTTCCATTGATCTATTTGTCTATTTTTATACCAATACCACACTGTCTTCTTTACTCTATCTTTATAATAAGGCTTGAAATCAGATGGTGTAAGCCTTTCAACTACGTTCCTCTTTTTCAAAGTTATTTTCCTGTTCTAGGTCTCTTGCATTTCCCTATAAGTTTCAGAATATATATAATGAGCTATGTATAGTTTTTATTATACAACGAAAGTTGAATCATTCTCAAGAAATCATTTAGGTATTCTTTAGTCTCAGAATTAAAACAAAATAATACAAAACAAAAACTTATGGTTACACACAATATTAGCTTTAACTAGATAAATGATTTCAATATTTTTTGCCAGGTAAGCACTCAGCACAGAATTCTGATTGCCTTTTTATATCCGTTAAGGTTCTTTGGTTAGAGGCAACAGAAAGGAAAATAGGATTTATTGGAAAAATGCTGGGGTAGCTCATAGAAGTGAAGAGTGAGCTGGGCACTAGGAAGTAAGGCAGCTCTGAGAACCTTAGAGATGGGACCTGAGGACTTGGTGTCCTCATCAGTCTTTTTCCTAGGCTGTTTCATTTGGTGGAGCCTCTGGTCTGCAAGAAGAAAAGGAACTTTCCCCACCCACTCCACTTAGGAAAATTCTGGAAAAGAGTCTGGTCAGCCCAGCCTGGGTCACCTTCATCACTAGATTAATCAGTACTAATCTAATCACTACTGGAAAATAATTACTAATTACTGATTAATCACTACTGCTAATAAAGGAGATAGGGAATTCTAATTGGTTGGCTCTGGAGTTTAGGTATTATGATAAGCACTTTTCTCAAAGGAAGGGGATGCTGTTACCAGAAGTAAGGAAAGTAGTTGCTGAGTTCATGACACAATGGATGCCCGCTACCACGCAGTACACATTGCTAAGAGAACTAGTCGATGACCTGAAAGTAATAGATTACAGTCGATGGGCTTTCTTAAAATTCTCTTGATACATATTACCATATAAACCGTTGCTCCTACAAAGGTAATTTATTCTCTTTAGGTCCCATGGCATATTATATATAACAGGTAAGAAATACCAGTTTTTATACTTAAAAGTTGCTAAGAGAGTAGATCTTAAATGTTCTCACCAAAAAAAGGTAACTATATGAAGTGATGGGTGTGTTAACTAACCTTATTGTGGTGATCATTTCACCATATATACATATATCAAACCATCATGTTGTATACCTTAATCTTACACAGTATTATGTATTAATTATAGCTCAGTAAAGCTGGGAAAAATAAAATGAAATTACTGACAACTGTTTAAAAAAATAGCAATTTTTAGACTTAGGACCAAGATGGCAGCATGAGTAGTCTTCTTTGTCTCTCCCCCTTCGAATCTACAACTAATTGGACATTCATCGCTTAACAAAGGATATCCATATAGCATCTCAGGACGCCTGAGAGACCCGTGCTGCTATACATCGGAAGGCGGACGGACTTCGCCCCGGGAGGAGGTGGAGATAGGTGAAAACTCTCCAACCCCTAAACAGCCTGGTACCTGCAAGCGGCTTTCTTCCAGCAGATGCCCCCAGAACATCGCCACACACCAAGGGCAGGAGGGTGTGCACACCAGAGGAGCGACGGTGGAAACAGGTGACCACAGCCCTACCTAAGCCCCCCGCGGTTACACCTAAGCCCAGGGGGAAACTCCAGAGTTCCACACCGGAGGCGGCAGGGAAAACCTCTACTGGCCATTAGTGGAGAGGCCCCGCCCAGCATCCAGAACGCTGGGAGGCTCCCGGAGAGAATCCCGAAGTGGGCAGCAGCCCGCCAGCTGCCACCGCCGGTCTCACAGACTGTGGCTGTCACCCGGTCGGGGCACGGGGCTACCGGAGATCTCCTGGGAGAGGACTGGGGCTGGGTGGAGTTCCAGCGGCCGGCTCCGCAGCCCAGGGGAAAACCCCAGGCTTCCGTCCTGGCAGCAGGCAAAGCCTCTACCCGCCATTCGCGGAGAGGCTCCGCCCAGCATCCACAACGCCGGGAGGCTCCCAGAGAGATTCCCAAACGGGGCGGCAGCCCACCAGCTGCCACTGTCAGTCCCACAGACTGCAGCTGTCACCCGATCGGGGCACGGGACTACCGGAGATCTCCTGGGAGAGGACTGGGGCTGGGTTGAGTTCCAGCAGCCAGCTCCATGGCCCAGGGGGGATCTCCAGGATCCCGTTTTGGCAGCAGGCAAAGCCTCTACTTGCCATTAGCTGAGAGGCCCCGCCCAGCATCCAGAACACCGGGAGGCTCCTGAAGAGAATCCCGAACGGGGCAGCAGCCCGCCAGCTGCCGCTGCTGATCTCATGGATTGCAGCTGTCACCCAGTCAGGGCACGGGGCTACCGGAGATCTCTTGGGAGAGGACTGGGGCTGGGTGGAGTTCCAGTGGCTGGCTCCGTGGCCCATGGGGAAACTCTGGGGTCCCGATCTGGCAGCAGGGAAAGCCTCTACAGGCCATTAGTAGAGAGGGCTCCGCCCAGCGTTCAGAACGCCGGGAGGGTCCTGAAGAGGAGAATCCCAGGCAGGGCAGCAGCCAGCCAGCCACCACTGAACTCATGGTTTCCGGCTGTCCCCCAGACAGGGCAAGGGGCTCCCCGAGATCCTGGGGGAGAGGACGGGGGCTGGGTGGAGTTCCAGCGGCCCAGCTCCGTGGCCCAGGGGGAAACTCTACAGTCTCACAGCAGCCTCAGCGAAAGCCTCTGCACAGCACTAATAGAGAGCCCCCACCCAGCAACCACAAGGCTGGAAGACCCTGGGACAAAAGTAGCATAGCTAGGTGAGCTAACCACAGATGTAGAAGATGCCCATACCTCCTCTGTGACCTATAGTGGACAAGTGAGATTTTGTGGGCGCCAACAGTGACAGAGCTGCAAATATAGGTGATCCTGCCCTGGCTGCTGGGAAAGCCCATAATACCACTGCAGACCCCAAGGAGGGAGCACGTCTAGGTGGTCTGCAACAGTAGGCACCAGCAGCCTGAAACCCCCTTGTGACTGCCCCCACAGCTGAAGAGGGACCCCACAGGACCACTGTGACTACGAGGAGGGGCCCAGGCCCAGTTAGCAACAGCTGATAGGGTTCCTTGTCGGTGCAGTATAAACAGCTGTTCCCCCACCACATCAGTAGAAACAAGTGGAAGCAGTAACTAAACTCTATCTCTATGCAGAGGCACAAATCTACACCATCAAGCAATATGAAAAAATCTATTAAATCTCCAGAACAATATCCAGAAAACAATCCCAAAGACAATGAAATATATAACCTAAATGACGATGACTTCAAAACAGCCATCATTAAAAAACTCAATGAGTTGGGGCTGGCCCCATGGCCGAGTGGTTAAGTTTGTGTGCTCCGCTGCAGGCGGCCCAGTGTTTCGTTGGTTCGAATCCTGGGCACGGACATGGCACTGCTCATCAAACCACGCTGAGGCAGCGTCCCACATGCCACAACTAGAAGGACCCACAACGAAGAATATACAACTATGTACTGGGGGGCTTTGGGGAGAAGAAGGAAAAAAATAAAATCTTTGGAAAAAAAAAAACTCAATGAGTTAAAAGAGAATTCAGATAGACAACTCAACGAGTTCAGGAGCTATGTCACAAAAGAGTTTGATACTATAAAGAAGAACCAAACAGAAATACTGGAAATGAAGAACACAATAGAGGAGATTAAGAAAAATCTAGACACACTGAATAGTAGGGCCGATAATATGGAGGACAGAATTAGCAATTTGGAAGATAGGAATATAGAAATGCTGCAGGCAGAGGAGGAGAGACAACTAAGACTAAAAAGAAATGAAGAAACTCTCCAAGAATTATCTGACTCAATTAGGAGATGCAACATAAGGATTATAGGTATACCAGAGGGAGAAGAGAAGAAGGGGGCAGAAAGCCTGTTCAAAGAAATAATGGCTGAGAACTTCCCAAACCTGGGGAGAGAGATGGAACTTCATCTGACAGAAGCCAACAGATCTCCAAACTTTATCACTGCAAGAAGACCAACCCCAAGGCATATAGTAGTGAAGCTAGCAAAAGTCAACGACAAGGAGAAAATACTAAGGGCAGCCAGGCAGAAGAAAATAAGCTACAAAGGAACCCCCATAAGGCTATCAGCAGATTTCTCAGCAGAAACTTTACAGGCTAGAAGAGAGTGGAATGAGATATTAAAAACTCTGAAGGACAAAAACCTGCAGCCAAGAATACTCTACCCAGCAAAAATATCCTTCAAATACGATGGAGAAATAAAAACTTTCCCAGATAAACAAAAATTAAGGGAGTTCATTGCCACAAAACCTCCTCTTCAAGAAATGCTCAGGAAAACCCTCATAACTGAAAAATCAAAAAAAGGAAAGGGGCTACAAAACCAAGAGAAAAGGAGATAAGTAGAAGGACAATAATAGAAAGTAGCAGCTCTCCATCAGAACAGGTTAGCAAAAGTTAAATAAAACATTAAAGATAAAAGGAAGGGAAACACCAAGAATAAATATAACCCTGTCATTTTAACCACAAACTCACAACACAAGAAAGAAGGGAAAAAAAAAAATCTGACAATAACAACCTAGAAGGGGAAGAGAAAAGGGATAGAAGGTTTTAATTTAAGGAAATAAGAGGCTATCAGAAAATGGAGTATCTCATCTATGAGATGTTCTATACTAACCATATGGTAACCACTAAACAAATAACAAGAATAAAGACACAAATTACAAATAAGAAGACACCCAATACAGAAATTTACATACCTGAATTAGTAATCCAAAAACCATGCGATAAGAAACAAAGGAAATGCAAGAGAACCGGAAAACATGAGATAAAATGGCAGCAGTAGGCCCCTACATTTCAATAATCACTCTAAATGTAAATGGATTGAACTCTCCAATCAAAAGACACAGAGTGGCAGGATGGATAAAAGAACAAGAACCAACAATATGCTGCCTCCAGGAAACACACCTCAGCCCCAAAGACAAACACAGACTCAGAGTGAAGGGATGGAGAACAATACTCCAAGCTAATAATGAACAAAAGAAAGCAGGTGTCGCTATACTAATATCAGACAAAGTAGACCAAAACAAAACAGATAAAGAAAGACAAAGAGGGACAATACATAATGATAAAAGGGACACTCCACCAAGATGATATAACACTTATAAATATATACGCACCCAACACAGGAGCACCAAAATTTGTAAAGCAACTCTTAACAGAACTAAAAGGAGACATCAACAACCATACAATAATAGTAGGGGACCTTAACACCCCATTAACACCAATGGATAGATCATCCAGACAGAAAGTCAACAGGGAAATTATAGAATTAAATGAAAAATTAGACCAGTTGGACTTAATAGATATATAGAGAACACTTCATCCAAAAACAGCAGGTTACACATTCTTCTCAAGTGCACTTGGAACATTCTCAAGGATAGACCATATTCTGGGAAACAAAGCAAGCATCAATAAATACAAGAGAGTTGAAATAATATCAAGCATCTTTTCTGATCATAATGCTATGAAACTAGAAATCAACTACAAGAATAAAGCAGGGAAAGGTGCAAAAATGTGGAGACTAAACAACATGCTACTGAACAAACAATGGATTATTGAAGAAATCAAATATTATCTGGAGACAAATGAAAATGAAAACACACCATACCAACTCATTTGGGACGCAGCAAAAGCAGTCCTAAGGGGGAAACTCATTGCAATACAGGCTCACCTCACTAAACAAGAAAAATCTCACATAAGCAACCTCAAACAACACCTAACAGAATTAGAAAAAGAAGAACAAACAAAGCCCAAAGTCAGTAGAAGGAGAGAAATAATAAAAATTAGAGCAGAAATAAACAATATTGAAACAAAAAAGACAGTAGAAAGGATCAACGCAACAAAGAGTTGGTTCTTCAAAAAAATTAACAAAATCGACAAACCCTTAGCCAGACTCACTAAGAAAAGAAGAGAGAAATCTCAAATAAATAAAATTAGGAATGAGAGAGGAGAAATCACAACAGATACCAAAGAAATACAAGGGATCATAAGAGAATACTATGAAAAACTATATGCCAACAAATTGAACAACCTAGAAGAAATGGACAAATTCCTAGACTCTTACAACCTCCCCAAACTGAATCAGGAAGAAATAGAGAATCTGAATAGACCAATCACAAGTAAAGAAATAGAAACAGTAATCAAAAACCTCCCCAAAAATAAGAGTCCAGGACCAGACAGCTTCTCTAGAGAATTCTACCAAACATTCAAAGAAGATTTAATACCTATCCTTCTCAAACTATTCCAGAAAATTGAGGAAGATGGAGCACTCCCTAACACATTCTATGAAGCCAACATCACTCTGATCCCCAAACCTGACAAGGACAACACAAAGAAGGAAAACTACAGGCCGATATCACTGATGAACATAGATGCAAAAATCCTCAACAAAATTCTGGCAAACTGAATACAGCAATACCTCAAAAAGATTATACACCATGATCAAGTGGGATTTATACCAGGGACACAGGGATGGTTCAACATCCGCAAGTCAATCAACGTGATACACTACATTAACAAAATGAGAAACAAAAACCACATGATCATCTCAATAGATGCAGAGAAAGCATTCAACAAGATCCAACATCCATTTATGATAAAAACCCTCAATAAAATGGGTACAGAAGGAAAGTACTTCAACATAATAAAAGCCATATATGACAAACCCACAGCCAACATCATACTCAACGGACAAAAACTGAAACCCATCCCTCTCAGAACAGGAACAAGACAAGGGTGCCCACTTTCACCACTCCTATTCAACATAGTACTGGAGGTGTTGGCCAGAGCAATTTGGCAGGAAAAAGAAATAAAAGGAATCCAAATAGGCAATGAAGAAGTAAAACTCTTGCTGTTTGCAGATGACATGATCTTATATATAGAAAACCCCAAAGAATCCATAGGAAAACTATTAGAAACAATCAACAGCTACAGCAAAGTTTCAGGGTATAAAATCAACATACATAAATCAGTAGCATTTCTATACACTAACAATAAACTAACAGAAAAAGAACTCAAGAACTCAATCCCATTCACAATCACAATGAAAAGAATAAAATACCTTGGGATAAATTTAACCAAGGAAGTGAAAGATTTATACAATGAAAACTACAAGACTTTCTTGAAAGAAATTGATGACGACATAAAGAGATGGAAAGACATTCCATGCACATGGATTGGAAGAATAAACATAGTTAAAATGTCCATACTACCTAAAGCAATCTACAGATTCAACGCTATCCCAATCAGAATCCCAATGACATTCTTTACAGAAATTGAACAAAGAATCCTAAAATTCATATGGGGCAACAAAAGACCGCGAATTGCTAAAGCAATCCTGAGTAAGAAAAACAAAGCCAGAGGCATCACAATCCCTGATTTCAAAACATACTACAAAGCTACAGTGATCAAAACAGCATGGTACTGGTACAAAAACAGGTGCACAGATCAATGGAACAGAATCGAGAGCCCAGAAATAAAACCACACATCTATGGACAGCTAATCTTTGACAAAGGAGCTGAGGGCCTACAATGGAGGAAAGAAAGTCTATTTAACAAATGGTGCCGGGAAAACTGGACAGCCACATGTAAAAGATTGAAAATTGACCATTATTTTTCACCATTCATAAAAATAAACTCAAAATGGATCAAAGACCTAAAGATTAGGCCTGAAACAATAAGTCTTCTAGAAGAGAATATAGGCAGTACACTCTTAACATCAGTTTCAAAAGAATCTTTTTGGACACCATAACTCCTCAGATGAAGGAAACAAGAAGAAGAATAAACAAATGGGACTTCATCAGACTAAAGAGCTTCTTCAAGGCAAGGGAAAACCGGATTGAAACAAAAAACAGCCCGCTAATTGGGAAAAAATATTTACAAGCTACTTATCCAACAAAGGGTTAATCTCCATAATATATAAAGAACTCACACAGCTCAACAAAAAAAAACAAACAACCCGATCAAAAAATGGGCAGAGGACATGAACAGACATTTCTCCAAAGAAGATATAAGGATGGCCAATAGACACATTAAAAGATGCTCTTCATCACTAATCATGAGGGAAATGCAAATCAAAACTACACTAAGATATCACCTTACACCCATTAGACTGGCAAAAACATCCAAAATCAAGAGTGACAAATGTTGGAGAGGTTGTGGAGAAAAAGGAACCCTCATACACTGTTGGTGGGAATGCAAACTGGTGCAGCCACTATGGAAAACAGTATGGAGATTTCTCAAAAAGTTAAAAATAGAAATACCTTATGACCCAGCCATCCCACTACTGGGTATCTATCCTAAGAACCTGAAATCAGCAATTCCAAGAGTCCCATGCACCCCTATGTTCATCGCAGCATTATTTACAATAGCCAAGACGTGGAACCAACCTAAGTGCCCAGCAACTGATGATTGGATAAAGAAAATATGGTATATATACACAATGGAATACTACTCAGCCATAAAAAAGGATAAAATCGTCCCATTCTCATCAACATGGATGGACATTGAGGGTATTATGTTAAGTGAAATAAGCCAGACAGAGAAAGACGAACTCTATATGACTCCACTCATAGGTGGAAGTTAACATATAGACAAGGAGAACTGATCGGTGGTTACCAGGGAAAGGGGGGTAGGGGGGTGGGGGGGTGGGGGGAGGGTACAAAGGGTGATGTGGTGTACCCACAACATGACTAACAATAATGTACAACTGAAATCTCACGAGGTTGTAATCTATCGTAATCTTAATTTAAAAAGTCAAAAAAATAGCAATTTTTACCACTTGGTTTTATATTTGTGAAATTATTGCTGATATTCTGTTCAAATGTTATATGGCAACCCATAATCTTCATTAATGTTTTTCTCTGCTTTCTATTTTAGGGTAACTGGAAATGTAAACAAGAATAAGTTGTTTGTTTCCTGATGGCTTTTGGTAGATACTGACACATTGTTTATGATGGCATCCGAGACTGAGAAGACCCATACTTTACTCCAGTCTTGTAGCACTGAATCTCTTATTTCCAGCCTTGGTCTGGGAATATTTTGTCTAGTAGCTGACAGACTTCTTCAGTTTTCTATAATTCAGCAAAATGACTGGGTTCGTGCCCTCTCAGATAATGCGGTACATTGTGTGATTGGCATGTGGTCGTGGGCAATAGTCATTGGAGTCAAGAAGAAGACTGACTTTGGAGAAATCGTTTTAGCTGGATTTTTAGCATCTGTTATTGATGTCGACCACTTTCTTCTAGCTGGATCCCTATCTTTACAGGTGAGAAGCATATATGTTAAATTTTTACAGTCTTTCCCTTCATTTCTTTGGCACCATTTTATTGATCTTCACAGTGTCATTTTAGTTAGAGCTAGAGATTTGCCTTATTTTAAAATAAGAAAGCTCATTCATCCAACTTTTTCGAGCGGTTGGTATCTCCCTGAAGATACATACAGATATGTTGCTAATCAAGTTATTTGGCATCACAAAGTGCATGGATGTGCACATGAGGACTCACTGATTGCATCTGAGGCATTACGTGCTGGCTTTACAAAGGATGTATTTAACCAAGTCTTGAAGGAAGGATTAGCCAACTGGTTTAGAGTAATAGGGGGTCATTCTCGAGGCTGTCCTAGTTTTTATATCAGTGTTCTTTCTTCAGGACTACACTTAAAGTTTCCCCTTATTCATATGTTTAACAGTTAATATGGAGCTCCCAAGCGCTCTGTAACAGTTGAGTCGTTTTAAGATTATTTCCATTCCTGGGGAATGATTTTAAAGGGTTCAGTCCCTGAGTCCCTCTTGGGAGCAAAGGTGCGCATTTCAGTGGGCTGATGAGGACACAGTCCTTGATGGAGAAATTGAAGAATTTCATTAAGGCTTCAGGGGTTAGCTATACATTAACCTATTAGCCTTGCAAATGAACTATACTGAAAGTGGCAGTTAAGATCATATTTTCTAAGTGTAGTCAACAGATTTGCCTATTTTTTATGTGTTTATGATCTGTAAACATTTCAGGAAAGAAATACAAACTCATAGAGCAAGGACTTTATCTGCGTGGTTCACCACCGGCCTAGAGCAGTGCCTGGCTCACCTCGTAGGTGTTCAGTCAATATTTGTTGAAAAAGATGAGAAATGATCATTTCTTCTTCCTGTTGTGTGTCAAGTACTGTAACAGGTATTTCTCAGAGGTTGTCTCACTTAATTAGAAACTTATCAGTCAGGAATCAGTAATTTCTGATTAAAGACAAATTTTAGCTTTATTGCTGTAAGTGGAGACAGCACAACATTGCTGTTTAAGATTGGAATCAGAAAACCTGAGTTTGAATCCTAGTTGTGAGGTGTTAGAAGAGCACTTTTCTGCTTTCAGTCAGTTTTCTCATTTATAAAATGTGGATCATAGCGTAACTTACCTCATAGGGTTGTTGTGAGGAGTAAATGAGCATGTTATGTGACATACCCTGGCAAATAGTTAATAATAAGTGTTAGTAAAGATTGGGCTAACCTGTGAAGTATTATGAAAAGTGTGGTTCAAAAATGCATTCATCTAGAGTTTAACTATCCTGTTGTAGTTTTTAAAAACATAGAGGCTGTCTACTGTATTTATTCTTTGATTCATTTAGAAGCAGTAGTGTTAAGAATATGAGCCACTGGGCGCTGGCCCAGTAGTGTAGTGGTTAGGTTTGTGCACTCCACTTCAGCGGCCTGGCGTTCACCAGTTTGGATCCTGGGCGTGGACCCGCACACTGTGCATCAAGTCGTGCTGTGGGAGCATCCCACATAGAAGAACTAGAAGGACTTACAACTAGGATACACAACTATGTACTGGGGCTTTGGGGAAAAAAAAAAAAAGAGGAAGATTGGCAACAGATGTTAGCTCAGGGCCAATCTTCCCCACAAAAAAAAAAAAAGAAAGAATATGAGCCACAGAGTCAGACAGAGCCAGTATCAAATCCAAGCTCTGCCACTTAATCACTGCAAGACATGGGGAGAGTTACTTAGTCTGCTTAAGTCTCGGTTTCCTCCTCTGTAAAATAATCCCCACCTCAAGACTGTTATAAGGATTGAATGAGGTAGTGCACGTAAAGTATAGTGTAGTGCTGGCATTGATCCTTACTTTTGAATGAAATCCTAAACTTTTTTCACTTTCATTATAAGATTGTATGTGATCATCAGTATCAGTAATACATATCAAAACTGAGTATTCATGATACTTATTTTTAAGTATCTATTTTGACTTCTATTTTTTAAGTGATTTATTTTTACTTCAATAATTTTGATACTGTCCTTTTCTTCTTTCATTATTCGTTATTTTTCTATGAGTGAAAAATCTGCATTGATATTTTAGAAATTAGCCCGAGCAACAGCAAGTTTTTTCTTCTTCTTTAGCATCTATTAATATAAATAGACTTCACATGTAAGTGTGAAGAGTCAGTGGCCCTCCAGATGTAGCCAGAGCATAACTGCTAATCATCTCAACATCAAGCTAGTGCTTTCTTCCAAGTGTGGATGACCGTAGGCCCCCTCATCCCACTCTGCTATCAGGAGCATGATATATTGTGGGTATAGAACTTAAAAACAAAAGTGGGGACAGAAATGGAACAGTACAACAGAAATGTTATGTGCGCTGAGAAAGTAGAAATGAAACAACTAAAAATGTGGAGGAGAAGGGAGAGGGAAGAGGAATGTAGAATAAACCCTTTGCTCGACGTGCAGTCAATAGGTGGGAGTTAAAGAACACTGGTTCAAGGAGTGGATTTACAAGGTTCCCAGTTTCAAGGTGGTCGATTTGACAGTGTGGCAAGGTACAGTGTCTCTGATGGATGAATTTTTTTTTTTATGTGGTAGGAAGGTGATGTCCTCTACATTTTTTCTTTACTGCTTCTTTTCCCCTTTACCACCTCATCTCTGAAGGGTACCTCTCCCTTCCTTTTCACCATCTTCTCCCGCAGAACCAATGGCTTCTAAAGCTTTGTATTATTCCCACTTAAAGTCCTTTCTCTGTGGTCAGTGCTCTGATCGACCATGACCCTTGCCAGTGTTTTCACATTAGGTTGGACTCTCTTCCCAGTGGTAACTGTAGGTCGATCTTAGGTTTCCCCTCCTCTCTCTTCAATGCAATTTTTCCTGGCTTGTGGTGGGTTCGTGAGAGAGCTCACTGATTTAGTGTTGATTTCATCACTCGAGTATCTGAAGTTTGAGCATTCTCTGAATTCTGTCTGTACTGAATGGGGTTTGGTAATAGTTTTATTTGTCCTTGTTCTGTAAATGTTTTGCAGGCCATGTGGGGAAATTTGGATTTAGGCAATCTATCCTCAGCTTTCTTTTTATTGGGAATTATCTAGTTGCAAATTAGCCTTTAAAAAATGAGAGAATAAAAGCTTACTCATGGATCATTCAGGGGTTAAGCCTGAAATTTTCATTCGTTCAGATATTGATTACGTTTTTTTGCAGTGATTTAGAAATTTTATTGAAGTTTATTTAATTCAGCTTTAGAATACTTATTTAAGGTAATATAATCTTTCTAAATGTTGTAAATAAATTCTGAAAGTATTCAAGGCTAATATAAAGTGGTTATAACAAAAACATTCCCCTTTTGTGCCTTTATTAATTGAAGAATATTTTATTCTGTTGTGAGATTTTTCTCAATCTTCTTAGAGTCCCCAGATAATTCTTTGAAACTCCAAATTTACCCAAATCATACATTTAGGATATAGATTATGTTTGTATTGTGACTTTTCTAAGCAAATAATAGGAAACAAAAAAATTAATCACCATGTTCTTGAGATCCTGATATTATTTTTAATGCAAAGGATGTTGTGCTCACACTTTTATCTTCTTTGCCTTATACAGAATGGATTTAATGCATTCTACTCCTTTCCCCCTCAGGCTGCTCTGACTCTTCCAAGAAGACCTTTCCTTCACTGTTCTACTGTGATACCCGTTGTGGTTCTGACCCTGAAGTTTACTGTGCACTTTTTCAAGCTCAAAGACTTGTGGTGCTTTCTTCCCTGGATGTTATTTATATCCTGGACCTCACACCATATCCGAGATGGAATTCGTCACGGCTTGTGGATATGCCCATTTGGAAAAACTTCTCCTTTGCCATTCTGGCTTTATGTAATAATTACATCATCTTTACCTCACATCTGTTCATTCGTTATGTATTTAACAGGGACCAGACGAGCGATGTCTTCAAAACACGGAATTCATATTGATGTCTGAGGTAGCCATATGGCAGTCTTAGAGAAGCAACTGATTCAGACATCGATGAGTAAGGGTAGCCAACATTAACGTGAATTTTTAAAAACATATTAGCTCTTTATATTAATGATTATAATTCCTGAATCCTCTTGCTTAGGAGGCATGTACAATTTTTAAAAATTTTATATATTTTTTGTAATTCTATTTCTCTCTTCTATAATACTCTAGTGCAATATTAGAGTTTCATTTATTCCATGATATATTTTTAATGTTTCTTCTGTTGGTCTGGCTTTACTAACAGCTCTATTAGATTAACATCCATTAAGTTTTCTGGGAGTAAACCTTTAAGGTAGTGCATTTCCTGATGAAAAACTGCTCACATTTTAGGGGGACTAATTTGTGGAAAGTTAGCATTATATTTGGATCCACATTTTCCTGAGATACTGAAACAGTGAAATGGCCAAAATAAATGAGGTCATGAATAAGATGTATAGTGAACACGAACATTTCTTGATTTCACCTAAGTTGATCCTGACTGAAGTTTAATTTGCCAAGTGCCTTAGTGAGTTGTGGTTACTAGCAGAATCTACTTTGTTACACTTCTGAGAAATCACTATAATATTCATAAAAGACAGTAACTAACATTATGTCTGCTTATTGTTTCAGAAATCAGTTTAGGAAATAATTACTGTAATATGTTGGCTATAGTAACATCTTACTCAAGTATTATTTTTTGAGTATCTTTGCCCAAAAATTGAATGTTAGGGTTTTAACTGCTTTGAAAAACATAACTATATTTAACAAAATATTTGTTAAAAATTAACGTGAACAAAATATTGATACTTGGCTCATAAACATAGAATTTGAATTCACACAAAAAAGGACGTACCAGTAACGTCATTTCAAATGTAAATTCCTGAATGTGCGATTAAAATTGTTTTAGTTGTTATCAATTTGTTTACACACTATTGTAAAGTATTATACCAGTTAAATAATTTTTTAAAAATCTGCCTGATAAAAAACATATTTTTTCAAAATAAAGTAATTTTAGGAAATTTGCTTTTTCCTTTGTTCTTTCAGATTGATCTTCTGTTAAAAGTGATTAACCTTTATTAGAGAAGGAAAATTTAGTCACTGTGAATTTTGCATTTGCACAGGTTAATGTTACTTTGATATAAAGGTCAATGCCCCAAAGGCATCTGCTTTTTTTGGTAGGATGTGTGTTATCTGCTGTCTTCAGATTGTCTTACATATTTGATTTGTAATGCTGGTGGTTGTGTGCCCTATTCTCTGAGAAATGATGAAGCAATGGCTTATCCACAGCAGATTTTTCTTACTTATTAAGTTAAACAGAGTTCTGTAAATTGTTATAAAATTTCAAGCTCTAATTTGGTTTAGTTTCTCTTTTTGTTGTTAACCAATTGGTCTCATTCCATTTTATTTTATAATCTGCTAGATCTTATAATCTGTTAGTATCTTTCTAGAGCAATTATTGTGTAAATTTGGTTGTTTTAATAGTAAATATTATATAAGTGGGTAAATTTGATTAAGTTAGGGATTTTTAAAAAGCATATGATTTCAGAAATCTATGGAAATAAAGCATACATCTTGTGTAACTTTGAGTAAATTATAAAACACTCCTTTTTTCTTTCTCCACATTAAACAAAAGAATATCATTAGAATATAAGGCCTTATTTAAGAATGTCACATTGGCATTTTGGGGGTTGTCCTAACTTTCTTTATTAGATTGGGAATCCACTTTGACCATGACTCCTTGCTTAAACAATAACTGCAAATTTTAAGAGTGGGTTTGTCTTTGTTCCTACCTCTACCATCAAAAATGTTTCTTGTCCTCTAAATGGTCTTTGAAAGCTGTGGTTATAACCTCTAGAAATATAGCAGCCAACTTCCCATGCTACCATTTCGTTCCTGCTCCTAGTGAGAGAGTTTGTGTCAATACAACATTATGTTGAAAGTTGGATTGTATCTTGTTTGCATGTGTGTGTTTTTTCCATCCTCAAGGTGTTCCCTATTCCCTTAGTGGTTTCTCTCTCTGCTGTTTCACTGATATGACCTCCCCATCCACTGTTTTCTTGAGCCATGTTAGTTATGCTGGCTACTCAAAGAGAACTTCCACCCCTGAACTATTTTCTACTCATCCCCAAGCCTAGTTTTCTTTAGTGGTGAGCTAAGACCCCTGTTTCATATGGATTAAAACTCCCATTTTTCCTCATGTTCTTTCTTGAGTCAGCCAGCCCCACCCCACACCCCCAACACCCACCCAATTGGGCAGATGCTCCCTGGCTCCTTTTTCTTTGGAAGTTGAAACAATTACTTAGTTTTTCACCTTTTCCCAACTGAATGGAGGAGGAATAAGGGCTCTTCTGGTTCTTGCTCACCACTGTCATAGCTAAACCTTTTATCCATCATAGTTCTCAGTTTTCTTCATTTGCTATCTCATTCTATTGCTCGCTCCCAATCCTCAGCCTCACATACTACCGTCTAAGACTTCTTTGACGGTATGAGTACTTGGATCCCTTCTTCCCTTTTATCCCTTTGATTTTGTCCTCAGTCATCTGATGGGCTCCAATAGTCCCCACTTCTTGTATACCACTGACTCTCATCACCACATTACATCAGCCATCCGCCAGTACCACAGCCCTCGGTACCTCCTTTTTAGGTGACATTGCACATCTCTGAGATCTCAAACTTTGTTTCCTTTTTCTAGACCAGTGGTTCTCAAACTCTAGCATACATCAGAATCACCTGTACGGCTTGTTAAAACAGGGATTGCCTGACACCCACTCCCAGAGTTTTAACTTGGTAGGTCCCGAGAATTTTCCAACAAGTTCCCAATTGATATTGGTGCTATTGTTCAGGACCCATACTTTAAGAAGCCCTGCTCTGGACCCATCCCGTTTCTTTAACTTCATTTTTCTCCCCTCCCTTCTCTTCATTGAGCCAACTCTTTGCCTTATCGATCTCTTTCATTGTTCTTAAACTTCCTTTGTAATCAGGTCCATCAGCCTTCTGCTAGGGACATTAACTGTTCTTGCCCTACCTACCGTGGTGCTGTAGGTTATTGTTTCAACTATTTCAATACCCTACTACCCCAGACTTCCTCGTGAACTAATCCAATTAGCCAACCCTGAATAATCCGCTTAGTCCACTTTCCCTGTTCTACTTTAGACCACATGTCTCTAAAGTAGTTATGGAACCAGGCTTGCTTGGCCTACTACCATTCATACTGTCTGACTTCAGCTGGGTACTTAATAACACTCTGCTCACTACTGAGCAATTTTTTCCCAAATATTGTACCAGACAAGACAAGCCTCAGACTCTCTGCCCACATTAGGTCTATCCCCAAGCCAGGAGGCTCACAGCATTCCATTGATCTGAGCAACTCCTATTAATAATTGATCTCCACAGTTACTTTGCACTTTGCATAAATCCAAGGCATTGCCACATGCGTCCCCTTGGCATTTCTTTACTTCCCAGGAATAATGATAATAATTAAAGGGTTCCTGAAGCATTTTACCCTTTTGACTGACCTTGCAAGGAGTTATTTGGCTTACATACCCGCCAGCACTGATTAATGTTGCTTCACGTCTGGGAAGCATTCCAATCCCATCAACCCCATAATTTTCTGAACAGGATAGGAATGTCAGACAAGAGCTCTGACCTCTCCTCCACTCTGACCCTCCTCAGACATCTGCGTGGACTCTTAAGGAAAGCTCCCATCAGAATTCCCACACCATCCCTCAGTCAACAGTCACCTGACTTCATTTGAGTGTCGCCCAGGTTTCCAGGTCAGCAATATTGATACCATGCACTTAAAGTGGAAGGCAGAGAGAAAATGTTCCCTGAATATCTGGGTGACGCTAAATAAAGTATAAAATGTGGGATAGTGGTCACATAACAGACCGCATGCAAGTGTTCCATGTCTAAATGATGGTGATCATACCTCACCACCCTCGGTTATTTCACACAATCACAGGGAGTGGCTGAAGCTTTTTAAAAGCATTCTTGAGAGACCAGCCATAAGGAACACTGTATGCTGCCGAGGCCCTGCTCTTCTTGGAAAGTCATGTGTAAATACTCCACTTCCTTCTTCCTGCACCTCCTTGGCTTTTTGCCCAGTCTATAACAATAGCCTCTCAGTTTTAGGCCTGATTCCCCAGCCAGCAGAGACTCAGGTGTTTCTCTTGAGTCTCAACTGCTTGGCACAGGGCTGCTTGGTTAATCCGACCTCATAAAGGGTGGCATGGGCCCCAGGCCAATCCTGGAAAGGGCTCTGCCACTCCTAGTGTGTGAGCCGCACAGCAAATCACTCTGCAGGCCCTCTGCTCCCATCTCGACGAGTCAAGCCAAGTGATATGGGATTAAAATAAACCTCAAGGGATCTTTAAAAGGATAAAAATACTACAAAAAAGTGAGAAGAAAGAATGGAAGAGAGATGGGAAGCCTGCCTCCTTGGCCTGCTTAGAGGTTCTAGGGTGTGTGTGTATGTATCCTGTATTACTCTTCTTTTGCAAGACAAATGTATTATCTTACAGTTTGTTGTCAGAAATCCAACACAGGTCTCATTGGGTTAAAATCAAGGCATCAGCAGGGCTGTATTCCATCTGAAGCTTCCAGGGGAGAATCTGTTTCCTTGCCTCTTTCAGTTTCTAGAAGCCACCTGCATTCCTTGGCTCCTGGCCCTCTTATTCCATCTTCAAAGCCAGCAATGGCAGGTCAGTTTCCTTTCCACGTTGCATCTTTCTGATCCTCCTTCCACACTCATGTCTCTCTCCAACTACAGCTGGGGAAGGTTCTTCAATTTAAGGACCCATGTGATTATATTGGGCCACGTGGATAATCCAAGCTAAGCTCCTCATCTCAAGTCATATTTGCAAAGCCTCTTTTGCAATGTAAGCTAACATATTCACAGGTTCCAGGCATTAGGATGTGGAGATCTTTGGAGGCCATTATTCTGCCTCCCCTTAGATATTTTTAGTGGTTGTTTTGTTGGTGGTGATTTTATTTTCTTTTTTGGCTGGGAAAAATTTGCCCTGAGCTAACATTTGTTGTCAATCTTCCTCTCTTTTTCCTCTTTTTTTTCTTTTTTCCTCCCCAAAGCCCTAGTACATAGTTATATATGCTGTAAGTCCTTCTAGCTCTTCTCTGTGAGCCACTGCCACAGGATGGCTACTCATGGACGAGTGGTGTGGTTCTGTGACCAGAAACCCAACATGGGATGCCAAAGCCAAGCATGCTGAATTTTAATCACTAGGCCATCAGGGCTGGCTCTGTTGGTGGTGGTTTTGTTGGTTTAACATGAGCATTCCTGAGACCACTTTCTTGAATCCTGTGCACTGGACCAGGCTCTTGTCCTGGTGTCTTTGGACGAGTCACTCATCCTCTTTGAGCCAATGAGGAATAGGCTAGCTGCTTTCCAAGACTCCTCTCCTGCTGTAACTTTCTAGAGCCCACAGCTCCTTATCCTAGTGATGGTGGGGCTCCTCAAATTCTGGGGAAATGGCCTCCAACTTGCCTTGCCAGAGTTAAGTTTGTTCTCGGGATAAGAATGTCCTTTTCTTCCCTTGCTATTAACACTTATGGTTGTATTTCTCCTCTGTTTTCTCCATGTAGAACTATAGAATCTTTATACAAACCCTTTCTCTACTCTCCGTGAAAAAAAAAAAAAGATTTAAATTCATAAAAGTCTTGGCCAGTTAAACATTCATAGTTCCTTTGGGTGAAAATGAATACAATACTTGCCGTGTTCTAATGGCGAAAAAGATGCAGACCCTTAAAAGAACTCCTAGGCTAGTTATGGAGAAACACAGGAGACGGGACATTTCAGTACAGCCTGGTAAGTGGTGCAAGAGAAAACACAGGGTTTCTGAAGTCCCACTGGGGAAGAAAGGGAAGTTCCCTGAGAAGTAAAAGAAAGGCCAGAGGGCTCCAGTGAGCGTGAGGGTGAGGTGATGGGAGAGGGTGGGAAGATCCCAGAAGGCAGAGGGAAGAGCATTTACAAAGGCCCTGCGTGACAGCTCATGGGTGAGATCGGAGATAACTCAGCATTGCTAGAGCAGAGTGCTTGAGGTGGGAGAGTGGTGAGGGTTGAAGGCAGTAAACTGACCTTGACTCAAGCCTGGAAAACGTTGTCAGCCTGTTAAGGAGTTGGGAATTTGTCCAGAGGGCAATGTGGAAGCATTGAGAGGTTTAAGCCTGAGGTTGGTACCATCGGGTTTGAGTTTATTCCTGGAGGCTATAACTGGGAGCCAAATCCAAGAGCTCCTACATTCTAATTGATGTCACGTAGCCATGTGGCCTTCCCATCAAGAACTTTGAAGGTTAGAGGCACGGCAGCAATAAGAAGCCTCTATACTCAGTGCCAGTGACCTCTAAATTTGGGCTACTTATAATCTAAGAACAAAATAGTCGAAATAGTATCTAAGCAAAATCACCCCTACCTTAAACAAACCAGGGATGTGGTCTCTCTCCCCTTGACTGTAGCCTTTTTGGATCAAGTCTGGCCTCTTTCCATGGAGCACTGGACAATCTACAGTCTTAGAATGGAACATGCTAGGGCTCTCCTTTGTGCACATGCTGTTCCCTCTATCTGGAAGGCTTTTCCTTCACAATTAAGCATCTGGGTAGCTCTTACTCTCCCTTCAAGACTCACCTCAAGTGTGTCCTGTCTGTAAGCCATTTTTATAAACCCTCTCAATCCAGCCTCTGAGGCAGAGCTGGGGCTCCCACTTCAGCGCAGTCTTCTGCATCCTTCTGTTTTGTCTTATCATGGTGTGATGTGGTGGCAAATGCTTTTCCTGTCCTGTCCTTACTCAGCTACTTCACCCCTGACTCCGCCACAAGGCCAGGAGAGAAGCCTTGTAATTAGAACACGTTTGGACATTTACCATTTATTATCAGTTAATGTAGAATTAAGGCAAATGCTATTTTAGTATAGTAGCACCAGGATATTAGTTAACAAGAAACCAGTGCAAAGATATGTTAATGAAAAGGGTAGGCCTTTCTCATCTCACATGGAGTTCAAATGGAATTCATCTTGGGTGGAGTGCTGAACCAACCATAGCCCTGCATGATTTTTCTCTTTGCTGGGAGCAGTAACTGGGCAGAGGAGGAAAGGACAGGGATGCAATATCTGCAAGTCAGCACAAGGCCCTGGTGAGGATGGAGACTTGATTATTTCCATAGGGAGGTGCCAGGCTCTGGGGAAAGGAACACTGAACAGGCGAATGCTAAGGGGAGAAGCCTGCAGGCAGGGAGGCAGGAGTGGGGAGATACTGGAAAGGATGCTCACCTGAGGATGCCCTCTAAAGGCCCAGGGAGGAGTCCCTGGAGAGGTCCAGGTGATAAGGCCTTGCCCCGAGAAAGAAGAGCTCAAACAGTGTGTGTTCACTTTGAAGAAAAATATAAGGAATTATCAGGAAAATTGATAGATGAGGTACTCTAGAGGTTTCCAAATTTTCTTGGCTTACAGTTGGTGTTCTTAATATCTCGGTAGTTTCTTCACCATGCCACTAAGGCCAAAAGAAATACCATATAGTTTTTATTTAGTTAGATTCAAACAACTTAATAGTAGTAGCTGTGTGGCGTCCAGCAGATGTCCCTATGTTTCCCTCCACGGTTTAGAATATTCCACAGCACCCATAAGAGTTCATTTCAGCACCCTGGGGTGCCTCGGCACATAGTTTGGGAACTGCATTACTAATTTTAATGCAATGGCAGCCTTCTTTTTGAGGACTTGGCTGCTAGGAAGCTTCAATCCCAGACAAGACAAAGACCCAGCTGAAGACCTCTAAGCTGAAGGTTGACTCCAATAGACTTAAACAAAATGAAGTTTATTCAGGGTTTTAGGACGGCAGCCCAGGAACACAGGTTCAAGCAGCACAAAGGCCAAGAAGAAAAAAAAAAGAAAGGAATGTCTTTTAACAAATTCCAGGTGCAAGGTAGTCATGGGGTAAGGGTCAGTTGAAATAAGCCACTAAAATATAGGAATGTAGAAGACAACCCTGACGGGAATGAAGGTTCTGTCCCCATTATCTTATCTTCCTTGAGAAGAAGTGCAGGTGCATTTCAGGCATCTAATGAGTTCAAGAGTTCATCCTGAAGGAGGAATTTGTTCTTCTCTTCATGTCCACCCTGCTCCATTTTAGTGCCTTAACATGAGAGACTCCATCTTTTTTCAGTTCTACACTATTACAGGAATTAATACTGAAACTGTTGTTCTCCTTCTCTCCCCCACCAACATGGGCTCCTTGAGGGCAAAGACATTGTCTCCATTTCTTACTCTTTCCTTAGGGCTGTGTTCCGTTCAGGGTGGGGACTCAATACATTTTTGTTAAATGAATGAATGAACGATTATATCTATTTCCCCTTTCCCTATTTTCTTAGAAGATAAGAGCTGACATGTTCTAGACAGTCCTAACTCAGAATTCTTCCCTGAAGTATCTTAGAATTTCAGCCAAAAGAAGGAAAATATAATTATCCAGATTCAAAGCCCGCAGCAAAGACCTCACGAGATCTTCAAATTTCTTTTGTTCTTCACCCTAAGGGAAATGTAAGGAGAAAGGTGATCTATGAGTATGAAAAGAAAGATGGACATTACTTTGATGTTTTATTATTTAATATTGTGGGGCCTTTTTCTTGATGCTTTTAACAAAAAGAATAGATAAATTATTGGGATGATTTGGGTACAGGCTAGCTCTGGGATAGAGGAATAAATTAATCAAACTTTTTCTTTTCTTTTTTTTTTTTTGAGGAAGATTAGCCCTGAGCTAACATCTGCCAATCCTCCTCTTTTTGCTGAGGAAGACTGGCCCTGAGCTAACCTCCATGCCCATCTTCCTCTACTTTATATGTAGGATGCCTACCACAGCATGGCTTGCCAAGCGGTGCCCTGGCTGCACCCGGGATCCAAACCGGCGAACCCCAGGCTGCCGAAGTGGAGTGTGCAAACTTAACTGCTGTACCACGGGGCCAGCCCCTAATCAACCTTTTTGAGGCAGACTGACAGCACTATTTCAAGTCCTCATGCTCTTCTAGAACTTTGCCATTCTCCATTGAGAGGTGAAGTCTATTTCCCCTCCCCTTCAACATGAGTAGGACTTTGTGACTATCCCAACTAATGGAATGCAGTAGAAATGAACCTGCTTAAATGTCCGAGACAGGCCATGAAGGCAATGTAGCTTCCACCTGGCTTGCTTTCTCATTCATGGGATACTTGCCCTTGGAACCCAGCCACCATGCTGTGAGGAAGGCAAACTAGTCACAAGGAGAGGCCCACGTACAGAGCAACTGAAGTCCCCAGCTGACACCCAGCAGCAACTGCCGGATATGGGAATGAGTGAGCCGTCCAGATGATTCCAGCTCCCAGCCTTCAAACCACTCCAGGTGACACTGAGTGGAGAGGATGTGAGCCGTCCCCTGCTTAAGCTGCAGATTCAGGAGCAAACTAAATGCTGTAGTTGTTTAAGTCACAAGTGCTGGCATATTTGTTATATAGCCTCAGTCACTGGAACACTTAAAACATTTTTTTTTCCTCTGTATTTGAACAATACATACATAAGGTAGTGAGGAACACAGAACTCTAAATATATACTGCCTGGTTTCCAGTGGTAGCTCCAACACTTACAAGCTCTGTGACTTTAGGCAAATTCCTTAAACTCATGCCTCATTTCCTTATCTGTAAATAGGGGTTATAAGAATTCTTGCTTCATAGGATTGTTCTGACCATTAAGCGACAATATGTGCAAAGCATTTGGAACAGTGCCTATTACGAAATAAGCTCTATATAAGTATTAGATATTATTGTGGTGGTGATGGTGGTTTTATAGTTGGTAATATTGGTGTGGTAGGCAGAATTCTAAGACCCCAGTGACTCTTGCCCCCTGATATCCAAGCCACTGTATGATCCCCTCGCCTTGAGTGCAGTGAAACCCATGATTTGCTTGCAGTCAATAGAACACGGCAAAGATGCAGGAATTTTGCAGATGTAATTAAAGTCCCTAAAGTTGACTTCAAGTGAATCGAAAGGGAAATTATCAGGTGAATTCTTTAAAAGAGTATCTAGAGCTCAGAGACTTTCTCTCCTGCTGGCCTTGAAGAAGCCAAGACACCATGAGTTCAACAACTGCCAGGAAATGAATGATGCCAACTACCCCGTGAGCTTGGAAAGGACTTCTAGCCTCCGATGAAAATGCAGCTCTGGCTTAGGTTGCAACGTCGGTTGTGAGATCCTGAGCAGAGGCCCCAGTTCAGTGTTACTCAACTCCTGACCCACGGAAATTGTGCACTAACAAACAGATGTTGTTTTAAGCCACGATGTTTGTGCTAATTTGTTATTCAGCTGTAGAAAACTAATACAATTAGTAAAAATTCAAATCATAAAAAAGTATAGACAATGAAAAGAAAAGGAGATTTTTCTACCACCCTAGACCTTCACTTTCTCAGAGGCAGCCACTAATAAGAACTTGTGCTGCATCACTCCAGAAATCTTCTTTGCCTCTATAAACATCTACATGTGTCTGTGTGTTGCATATGTGCATTTCATCTCTCTATATATACACACATGGGTGTATATATTTATATATGTGGATATATCTCGAAACTAGGGCCAAGGGCAGTGAGTGAGTAGGTGTGTCTGATATATTAGAAATCTGTATCCTTTAGAAACCAGATAGAACATCCCCCAGCTGAGATGGCTTTTAGGAGAACCAGGCTAAGGCCCTTTTGGTGCTGCGGTTTCATGATTTACACTCTGTAATTAAATGTGTGATGGGGTTGGGCATCAATATGCCCAAGTAAACAGAGAGGAAAGAATGTCGGACTATATATTTTTCCACTGCTCTGCACCTTGTTTGTTTTTTTCACTTGCAGACCAGAGATCTTTCCTTACAGCACATTATTATTATTATTACTTTTACTGTTGCATTGCAGTCCATTGGAGTATGCCATAATTTATTTTTCTAGTAACTTCTTGATGGATATGCAGGTTGTTTTTCTTAAAGATTTTATTTTTTCTTTTTCTCCCCAAAGCCCCCCGTCCATAGTTGTGTATTTTTAGTTGTGGGTCCTTTTAGTTGTTATGCAGGTTGTTTTTAATAATTTGCTATTAAAAATAATGCTGCAATGAGATTCTTATACTTACATCTTTGCATACATGTGTCTGTATCTTAGTGTAAATTCCGATAGTGAAACTCTTAAGTCAAAGGATATCTTCATTTTAAATGGATAGGTATTGCCAAATTAACCTCCTAAGTATTTGCACCAATTTACCCTCCTACTCACCCATGAGTGAATACTTGCTAACCCAGCGTCATATTGAACGCTTTGACCTTCACCAGCCTGGTAGGTGAAAAGTCCATCTGTGAACTACCTGTTCATACCCGTAGCCCATTTTCCTATTGAGTCATTCGCCTCTTATTGATAGTCAAGATCTCTTTATATAACAGCCGTTTGTTGCCTTACAAATGTCCGCTCCACCCACCCACACAACATTTTGCCATTTGTCTTTTTTTTTTAAAGATTTTATTTTTTCCTTTTTCTCCCCAAAGCCCCCCGGTACATAGTTGTATATTCTTCGTTGTGGGTTCTTCTAGTTGTGGCATGTGGGACGCTGCCTCAGCGTGGTTTGATGAGCAGTGCCATGTCCGCGCCCAGGATTCGAACCAACGAAACACTGGGCCGCCTGCAGCGGAGCGTGGGAACTTGACCACTCGGCCACGGGGCCAGCCCCTGCCATTTGTCTTTTATTCAGTTTTATTTTTCCATGATGGAATTTCACTTTTTTGTATAGTCAAATTTTTCATTCTTTTCTCTATAGCTTCGAAGACTTGTTTTATGCATAGAAAGTTCTTCCCTCTCCAAAAGTTTAAAAAAACACACAACTTCCATATTTCCTTTGGATACTTTTATATTTTAATCATTTACATTAAATATTTAATACATCTGGAATTTAAAGCTTCAACTTTATCTTTTTCCACATGGTTAACCAGTTGTTTCCAAACCATTCACTAAATAATCCACAGTTTTCCTTGATATAAAATGCTAACTTTACTATGTATCCAATTCGCACAAGCATTATATCTTCTGGATTATGCATTGGTGTCTACAGTCTACTATAGCTATTTTAATTACAGTAGATTTACAACATATTTTGACATCCAGAGGGACTAGTCACTCCTCAAGGCTCTTCTTTTTCAGATTTTCCTGGGGGCATTCTTTTTGTGTTTCTTCGCTTGAGTTACTATTCTGCTCTATGATTCCCAATTTATTGACTAATCTTTGCCAAGTGACCTAACTTCTGTGCCTCAGCATCCTAATAAAACTCATAACAATGACATTAAAATGAATTTGGATTCTTTACATATCTGGAAAGCATGAATGCTAAAAAAGCAAACAGTTATGTTTAAGTCTAGAAAGGAAACTATTGTGTTAACCAGGAATAAGAAATTCAGTGCAAGGGAAATTCCCTACTTTGGCACTAGGTTCAAACTCTGTTTCCACTGATCAGTCTTGCATTCTTTCCTCTCTGTTTGCTTTGGCATACCTGATGCCCAACCCTATCACATGTTTAATTCAGAGTGTAAATCATGAAACCACAGCACCGAAAAGGACCTTAGCCTGGCTCTCCTAAAAGTTCTTAAATCCTGATTTGGGAAACAGATCTTCCGAGGAGGGAAGGGCCCTGCCATGTGCTCCGCAGAGCCATTTTAAAGCATGTGATTTGCTTTATATAATTAGAGTTGTCATGTGGGATGCCGGAAAAAATGTGGAAAGTGTTGGAGAAAAAGATGTAGGTAAATTTTTCAGCTTAACGGCCTGAATATGTATCAAAAGGCTTTCAAACAACTGTGCCCTTTAGCTTTGCAATTCTGCTTTTCAAAATTTATTCTAAAGAGTGAGCATAAAGGTTTAAATTATATAAGGGATTCACTGCAGAATTGTTTATAATAGTGAAAAAAACACTTTTAAATCTAAACTTTCAGAATTGAGAGGTTGGTTCACCAAAGTACAATACCTCTGTATTATAAAACACTAAACTTGGCAGCAGTTAGAAAGCATCTTTTAGAGCTGGTTCATTCCCAGACTGGGTGAACCGCCCCTGCTCTGGGTGCCTTAAGCATTGCACTACCCTGTGCTGGCACTTACCCTTTCATTATTGTTGTGGCTGCTTAATTGTCTGACCTCCGGGCATCAGAGACTGTGTCCTCTTAGCTCACCATTCATCTAACACATCTTGCATATGGTAGATCCCTAATAAAGCTTGACTCAGTGCATGAATGACTAGATACGCACAGAAAGAAGACTGGAGGAATAGCCACCAAAGGGTAAGAAAGCTCATTGCTGGCTATTTAAATATTTCCTTCCTTATACTTTTTTTTTTACACATTCCACATTTTCTACAGTGGACCCAATATAATTCTGTAATTAGAAGAGAAGATACTATCTTTAAAAATTGTAACTCAGAGCCTGCCGTAATGTATTTGGAGCCCAGTTTTGAATACGAGACCCCGTTTGGCTCTGCTTCAACAAATCCACCATCTACAAATCAGAACTCAAATATCACATAGTTTGCTAAAGGGTGATTATTCTCAGCATGGGAAGATTCATGGAAGGCATCCATTAAATTGTAGATTCTTCTAGAACATTTAAATGTCGACATCATTTTCAAAATAGTCCATCTACATACTAATTTTCAAGACAAATCTTTAAGGGAAGTTTACTGGCTTAATTTTATTAAGCTACTGTTTAGAAATAGTCTTCATTCCCCTAATCCAAATGGGTTGTTTTACCTAGAGCACTGATAACATCAAGTATTTTTATGATAGCCTGAGGTTTACACTTTACTTCTCTTTAAAGCGAAAACAATTGGGTTTTTCCTAGGAGAGTAAAGAAAAGGTAAAAAAAACTTTTTTTAAAAGGTTGCATCCCTGTGTTCTTTTTGTTTTTAAGATTGGTCTCTGAGCTAACAACTGTTGCCGATCTTTTTTTCTTCTTCTCCTCTTCCTCCTTCCCTTCCCTCTCCTCCTCCTCCTCTTCCTCCTTCTTCTTCTTCTCCCCAAACCCTCCCAGTACATAGTTGTATACTGTAGTTGTCAGTGCCTCTGGTTGTGCCACGTGGGTGCCGCCTCAGCCTCACCTGATGAGCAGTGCCATGTCCGTGCCCAGGATCCGAACCGGTGAAATCCTGAGCCACCAAAGCAAGTCCAGGAACTTAACCACTCGGCCATGGGGCAGCCGCCATCCCCGTGTTCTTAGCCAGGACATTTCACAGTGGAAAACACAAAAGCATACATGGCTTTAATTGTCCTCAAACTGTTTATTTCATCCTATGGCCCTACCCTCCAACTATCCCCTGGTCCTGTAAGCACTCATTTCCCAGGCTCCTTGTCATTTGGTTCTGTAGAAGCCCCAAGTCCAGATAAAAATATTTAAATAATGAAAATTGCTCTGATCGCACTCTTTGGAGGCTCTTTCCTAGTTAATTGTGGTCCATGTCTGCCTAATGAACACGCCAGCCACACACAGACACATGAACCCCATAATTATAGCTTGCAACATGAGCTCTGCAGACAAAAATCCCATCATTCAGTTTACCCCTCGTCCCAATCAAAACTGATCTGCCCAGCATTCCTCTCATCCATGTCTTGTTATATAATGTCATGGTATAGAGTTTTCCAGTAGTTTATTGGTCACTGCTGGAAGATGTCAGGGTTTGCTGCTTAACCCCACGTTAACATAATGCCCTCCCCGAGGCCAGGATTCTAATGGCAGGGGTTTCATGCATGCAGGCTTTAATAATTTTGGCTCCACATATCATACCAACTGTCTTCCAGTAACCACCACCCAACCCACCATCTCATTCCAGTGCCCCCCAGGAAGGAGTAGGAAGGAGAGGGAACGTGCTCGTCACCTGTGACAGCTCAAGGAAGGGCCCCTGTGCTTTCCAACCCCTTGGATTCTGTCCCTATGCCTTCTTCCTGGCAGGGCCATGGTGACATTTCCTATCAGAAGAAACAGGCACACAGTGAAAGGGAAGCTGTCCTGTCAAACAGAGAAACAAATAAGAGAATAGCACATGAGTAAGCTCACAGGGTCTGTCTAACTCCAGGCTTCCTTGTCGGTGCCCTAATAGTTCTGCGTAAATTATGTCCTGTTGGATTAAAAAATCACTCCTATTAGCCAACAGTCACCCTCCAACTGATCCAAACAGAGGCTTTTTTCTACTGCAGAGAAGCCATCCTCAGGAAGGACTCAGGGTGGGAATTCAGGCGCAGCGGCAGGCTGGTAAACGTCTAGGCATGGGAGTTCTTTTGTAATTTTCGCTACTTCAGGCTATGACTTTTACGCAGCTTCCCACTCTTAAGTTCAGAGCATACTGCTGGTTCCAGAGAGGCTACTGTGGTTGTGGTGGGTGCACAAAATTTCACAGGCCTTGACAGTCACCTCTGCAGGTTCTCTGTGCTCTGAGACCTGTGGCAAAGTCCCCTTGCTTAGTGGCAGCGTCTGGAAGTGCTACACTGTGTGACTGGGTCTTCTCATTCAGGAGGTCACCATCTTTGTCCTCCAACGATTTCACTTCCTATTTTATTATAACTCCAGTTCATGACAGTGAAATTGGAGACTGGTTAAGTACCACAACTTGATGGGGGCGGGGGGGGGGGGGGGGGGGGACGATTCTGACCTCAAGCTCTTGACCTTTTAAAGTGGCACTGCCCATTGCAAATATAATGGAAGCTACACATGCAATTTAAAATTTTCTGAGCAGTCACATTAACAAAGTTAAAAAAAACAGATAAAATTAATTTTAGTAATATATCTTATCTAATTCAATATGTCCAGATATTATCACTTCAGCATGTGATCAACATGAAAATTATTAACAAGATAGTTTATATTTTTTGGTACTAAGTCTTTGAAATCTGGCATGCATTTTACACTGACAGCATGTCTGAATTTGGACTACTACATTTCAAATGCTCAGGGGCCACATGTGGACAAAAGGCTACCGCATGGGACAGTGCAGTGAGAGAGAAAGCATGATGTGGAGATCAGCCAGCCCAACTCCTTATTCACAGAAAAGCTAAGTACGTTTTCTGAGGTTATGCAACCAGTTAGGAGAAAAGGTACAGCCTAGAGGGAGTGGGAAGAGGCCCCTCTACCTGTCTTACCCGTCTCAAATAAACTGACAGCTTCACTGGAAACAGTTTGGCTGCAAACCAAAGACCAGAGTGGGATCAAATTTTTCCATATCTTTCCACCAGATATTTTTTTTATGACTTGTCACCCTTGTTCCCAGAAACGCCTAGTTTCAACAAGCTACTTAAACACTGATTCCTTTATGCAATGGAGGTATCCATCAGAATCACCTATGGAGCTTTTTTAAAAATTCAAATTACTGGTCCCGTGCCCCCAATTCTGATGTATAGATCTGTGGAGAAATTCATGTAGACAGCTATTTTTTTTTAATAGTTCCCAAGTGATTCTGATGCACACCCCCAACTCACAATGACCTCACCAGCTGCCAGATTGTCTGGCCACTGACATCGTCTAACACTGCTCCCCATTCCGTGGTTTGACCACAAGTCTGCTCTTAAGAAAGAATCTGGTCTCAAGGAAAGAAACAGGAGAAACAGGTACCCCAGCACCTCCCAGGGCGGGGCTTCCTGGCTTATTTTTCCTCCGCGCGCTTTTTCTGCACCCAAGGACACCTTTGGCTTCATTTCCTGATCTCACTGCCTCACCTGCGGTGCTGTCCCAGCTGGTGGAGCAGGCGGGCATGCAGCAGACAGGACTCGCTCTCGCCCTCGCGGCTTTGGCTGCCTGTGTGGCTCTTCGCACCTCCGAAGGTGAGTGGGGGCGCCTGCTAACTAAGCCTCCGGTGGGAGGAGGGAGGGGTGCCGCCCAAGATGGAGCTGGAAGGAGCTCCGTGCTGCCATCAATTTGGGTTAGGAATTTCAATCTTTTCAGGTAGGAATTTCCAGTTATCTACAAGAGAATGGCATAGGTTTAAATTCCGGATCTTCAAGAAGAAATTTCGGGAAGGAACCTCATGAGCAACAAGATTAGTAATTTACCACCTGGAGGATGAGATCTTTCACGTCAGTCAGTGCAACTTTGAGCTGCGTGTCCTTTTCTGAGGACAGTGTCTTAGAAAATCCCCAGGTAGAGGTTGGAGGAAAGCCCCTGTTGTTCATCTGTCTCCCCCTGCCCCTAACCTGCTAACCTGTCTGGGTACGAGTGTGCACATTCCTGGAAGAGAGACTCGCTTGACCTTCTGTGTTAGGATTTGGGAAACTGCAACTTCTCTGAACAAAGTCAGCCCTGTGGATACAGAAAACCAAAACTTCACTCTGACCTTTAAAAAGGGACCCAAGATAAAGGAGGTTGAACCATACAAATTATGTCAAAGAGAAACTTAAACTGTGAGTTGCTAGCATATATATGAAGATTACAACCATATTTGGACAGGAGGCAATCTTTTCTACTGTATTTAGGAAACTCTAAATATAGCAACTTAATACTTGGCTGATTTGACTCTTTTCCACTGTCTTCTTTTCTGAAACTTTATCCTGAACAGATTCTCTAAATCCAGAACAGAGGAGAAATATAGATTTTGTTTGGTCTGCTTTTTAAAAAAGTAAGCCAACATTTTAAAACTGGTGAATTTCACATACACATATTCATATATAAACATACATACAAACTGGATTTTAAAGCTTCTCTTGAAAAATCAGGTCTGGCGTCTATGGTTCCACGTTCCCTGGCAAGAACTGGCCGGAGCAGACTAGCCTCTGTCCTTCTCTGAAGTTGGCTATCATCCCATTAATTGCATTTGTTTAGGGACCCCCCATATAGTGCATCAATATACTGGGCTTGTATTACTGAGCACAGGAAAAATCTGGATAATCTCTGATTGATTTCAATCAATCTATCTTCTCAAGACAAAGACAAGAGTCTGTTATTTTATATGTTTCTGTAAAATTTTTCAGAAAAACTCACCATTGAAATTTTAAGACTCACTTGCACCGTTTCTCAAAGGTCTGCCTGCTAAGGCTTTATTCCTAGTTTTAGCAATGCAAGGTTTTTTTCCATATAAAACTTTGCAATAAAGGTGTATTATTTCTCTCCCTTCAGCTTTCTGACCTGTTTCCAGCTGTCCCCACAGCAGCAGCCGCCCTCCTACAGGCAAGGAGGGAGGGAGGGCAGGGCAGGGCAGGCCAAGGGCAGGGGTGATGAGGGAAGCCCTGCCAGACCCAAGGCCAGGCATCATATGGGACAGTCTTGGCAGAGGGAGTGCTACAGCAAAACACAGAGTTGTTTGAAAAGGAACAACTGGTGAAGATAAGAAAGAAAGGGAGCTGAGGAGACTCAGCAGTAGCCTTTTGGGTTGATTTCAGGGCTTTTCCTAAGTCAGTTTGGGCCACAGGACAATCCCAGTGTCTGAGAAGCCCCAAGCCTCCGCCATTTAAAAATAAGTGATGTCGGGTTAAAATACCTGAAAGTACGCCTGAGAACAGTTGTGGAACTGAGAGGGGCAACTCCACTGCCTTGTGTGGCAAACTTCCATTCAAGTGTCTGTGTGTGCCAATGCCCTGGGGGAGGCTCTAAGGGGTTCGGGCTTCAGGGAGGGAGGTGGGGAATACTGAGCAGTGCAGGGAAGAGGGTATAGGTGGCCTTGGCAACTGTTGCAGGCTGGGGGAGGGGATAAGGAAGTGGCCTGTGCCAGTTTGGGACTTTGGAAAATACTTTTTGTTCTTCCAGGCACTAACAGTTCCATTGCCTTAATGATACCTTAAATGGCCACCTTGATGTGATGGCTCAGTAGTTAGTATTCCCAAAGGGTTCTGCATAAATCAAGAAGCAGCTGACTGACCCATAATTAAAAGCCTAGGATTCTACACAAAGGTAAGGCATGCTCCACACCTGCTGACATGGCTTTTGGCTCCCAGAACTCAATGCCGAGTCCATAAAAATGTTGATCATCCACTCTCGGGGGCCCTGAGCCAGATTATTTAAAGCCACAACCTAGGGCTTTGTGGGCCCGGCTGTTTTTATTGTACGTTCAGACTGGGGCTCCGCTTGTGTCCAGCAGATGCGAGTTGAGGGCTTTTGCTTCACTGAGTCCCCAACTGGCTTCGTTCTGACAAGCTGCTTTCTCGCAGTAGATGGCTCTTGATTATACAGATGCTTGCTAGGGACTTGCTTCTTGCATCCTAAAAGAAAACTTTCTCTTTTGTTTGTTTGAATCATAGGAGGCTCACTAGGGAGCGTTACGCAGAGTATGCATTTGTGCTTGAAAGCTGTTCTGCACAGCTGGGACTCTCCATTTCACCAGGCGTGGTCCCTGAGAGGCCTGGCATGATGGGCCGGTAATTGGCCGTTCAGTTTCTCTCCAGGTGTGCCCTTTAGTTAAAACAATACGTCCTGCATTCCCTGAATTCAGTACCATTGTTAGATTAAGCATCTAGATTTTGGTTCCAAAACCCTGTCATCATATCTGTAATGTATTTCAGGGTTTTTTATGTCCTTTTCTATGTCTAGAGAAGCAGAGTGGTATAATAGCAATCTTCTCAAATTTGAGTCATAAATGAGTCTCTTTAAAGGAAGACGTTCTCTTTACTGTTGATGGGAGGATGCCTTTCAAATTATTTTACTATGTTACTTGATGTATAAACATAAAGCCAGGTATAAACCCTTGTGTATCTCTCTCTTCTGCAATTGTAGAGCCAAAATAAATTTAAAATTTAAATAAAAACGCAACTACAAAGCCAAGAAAATTTAAATGTGACAACATTAATTTAATGTAGTAGTGTTTGGCCAAAACTAAAATCACCATTCCAAACGTGAGTACAGCACTAATTCTTGAGTTGCAGTTTTTTTGAGTTTTCTGTGCATATGTTGCCATGTTCAGAATGTGAGGTGTTTTCTTCCCCACCACTGTTTTCTGTTTGAGCCATGATATAATCTGGCCCTCCCTTGGCATGAATGCCTTATGAAATTCCACTCTGTTCTTTTCTGATTCGCCTGGGACAATTAAGGGAGGATGTGACTTTGGTAAGAACACTAGCATAAACATAAGCAAAATTCAGATGTCTGAAGTGCTCTTTTAAGATGGTCTTCCAGAAGATCCAGAACATATCTACTTAAAGATTATCATTGAAATGACATACTAAAATTTAGGAATTGTCTGGAGAGTTCATGAACCTTGAGAACACGTCTATGGGCCTCCTCTCAGAGGTCTATAAAACTCAGTTTAAGAAACACTAGCATGGTGGGAAGAGTCTGGACTTTGGATTCCAAAAGGCCAAGGCAGAATTCTAACATGAAGTTGGAAAATTGCTTAATCACTCTGAGACCCAGTTTTCTTATCAGTAAAATAGGAATAACAATGCCTCTCTCATTCGCACGATTAAATGAGATAATATATGGAAAGTGTCTGGCATATAATAGGTGCTCAATAATTGTTAGTTCCTTCCCTGTCCTCCCACACAAGGTTCTATCACCTGCTGACTTTTTTAAATTAAAATTACAAAAGTCACAAAAATTAAAGAATTTAATTCCTAAAATTATAAAAATTATAACAGTAACAATAGTGTACATTTTTAAAATATAAAATATAAAATAAAAAAATGAAAGTCACCCTTCTCCATTCCCTTAATCCCTCTTCCCTCCCCAGAGGTAATATCCCTTCTGGGCTCTCTGTATCCTTCCAGAACTTCCTCGATACTTACAAATATGAACCCGTGCACATCCACACAGATTTTTTGTTTTGTAAAGATTGGCACCTGAGCTAACAACTGTTGCCAAGTTTCTTTTTTTTTTTCTGTTTTTTCTCCCCAAATCCCCCCAGTACGTGGTTGTATATTTTAGTTGTGGGTCCTTCTAGTTGTGGCATGTGGGATGCCGCCTCAACATGGCCTGACGAACGGTGCCATGTCTGCACCCAGGATCCAAACCAGCGAAACCCTGGGCTGTGGAAGCAGAGAGCACGAACTTAACCACTCGGCCAGGGGGCCGGCCCCCACACAGATTTTTAAAAGTATAAATAGGACTATCATCTACATATTGTTTTACTTATTTTTTTCACTTAATCACAGATAGCAGTATATCTGTTCAACACACATAGTCATTTCTTAAAAGTTTGCATCATTCATCTTACAGACAACATACAGATTTCCCAGAGCAATTGGAAATGTTAAAATTTCATTATCTTTCAGGGTCCTATCAAGAGACAGAAACCAGATGATAATTCGAATAGGGAAAGTTTAATATAACAAATTATTAACTAAAACAAGAGACAGGCTAAAAGAAGTAAAGAGATCGCTAACGAATATAGGAATAGTAGATATTCCTAGGACTGAAACGGAGTTTTCAAGGAAAAGATCCTGTACCCTTGCCTGCCCAGTGGAGATCCAGACCTTGTTGGAGAGGACATAGCCAGGGCTCGCCAAATCCATTTTTTGTCTGTCTTCCAGTTTGTGGGGGGAAGTTCCTCACAGGGAGCTGTCTCCCTAGAGGCCTCTGCTACTGAACTGCCTGGGGAGGGGAGGATGCTCCGAGCCGCCCTGCACTCCCAGGGCCGGGGCTGGGGCAGCCGCAGCTCTGCAGGAGTTGGGCCTAGAGGAGCCTGCTGCCCGGAGCACACTGGAGCCAGGAAGGAAAGCCCCTTCTTCCTGCAATGTCTTTCCTGGGTCCTCTACCAACAAAGTTTAACATCATGCCAGCTGGCAGAGGAAAAATATTTCAAGGGCCCATCTTAATTTCCTAGGACTGGCAATTAAGGGTGAATTTGAAGCTGAGAGGCAGTAAATAGACAATGGGCACATCCCATGAACACTTAATAGGCACCTGAATACCTACTATGGGGCAAGCACTATGCTGCCCATTGGCCCCTAGATAATGTTTTTTTTTGTTTGTTTCCATTTATTGAGTCTACTACTTGTCACCCCCGTTCTAAGCACCTAAATCTATCAACTTATGCAATCTTCATAACAACCCTATGAGGTAGGTGTTATTACCATCCTCATATTACAGAGAAAGAAACTGAGACACAGAGAATTAAGTAACTCACCCAACTTCAGCTAGTCAGTGCCAGGAACTGAACCTGGTTGTCTGTGTCCATATGCTTAACTACTGTGCAGTAATGCCTCTCAGCACATCTCTATGGCATAAAATCATCCAGTCCCTTTCGAGACTCCCCCCGACCGGTCCAGCTTCCATGCTGGGAGAAGTACTGGTGACCAAATGTGTTCATATAAAGGTAAAGAAAAACCCTCACTCACTCTCCATTACTCCAACATTATCCCAGGGTTCCAAATAGTGTCTGGGAGGACTTTATTTGGGCATAGCAGTTTCAGGCATCATGGCTTGGTAAGTCCTTCCTGCCTGCTCAGTGACACCAGAGGATACCTTTAAAGGCATCCACAATGTGATGTGGCTCCATGAAGGCAGGAAGTCCACTAGAATGGGGAAGTGTGTCCCTAACCAACCACATTCAGAACGTTATGTTTATTTACAAATTGCCTCGCTTAAATTGCATTCATAGACTGGAGATACGACAGCAGCCAAGTGAATCTTTCTTACTGTTTTTTATCTTTATCCTGGGAATCCTTTCTCCAACAATGGCATGTACCTTTACTCTATATCCATTTTGCTGTGTCCTATGAAGTGTTCTTTATACCAGTACTTTTTCAAACTACATTTCTAATAAGCCCCCAAGTAATGCCATTGCTGCAGCTCTGGGAACTGCACTTTGAGTAGCAAGACCCTGTACAAAACATCTAAGTAAGAGAGGAGGCTGGTTCACCTCTCTACAGTAACAGGATCCTTTCCTTAAAACCCAGAATCTCATTTTTACATCACGAATTTGATGTGTAGTGTTTTAGGTCATGAGTACAGAAATCTTTAAAGCCTTCTAGTGACCACAATTGGGTCACAGACAGAACCAAGTCAGGGAGACATTCGTGGCAAATCACCCATCCGACTCTCTGACACTTAATACTGGAAACAATGACAACCACCCCAAACCAACAGGATCAATTGCAATAACACTCTAATTAATGACAAATAGTAATGCTTTTAATGAGATACTAACACCATCTTTAAAATATGAAATATAGGGGCCAGCCAGGTGGCACAGCAGTTAAGTGTGCACATTCTGCTTCGGAGGCCCAGGGTTCGCCGGTTTGGATCCCAGGTCAAGACATGGCACTGCTTGGCAAGCCATGCTGTGGTAGGTGTTCCACATATAAAGTGGAGGAAGATGGGCACAAATGTTAGCTCAGGGCCAGTCTTCCTCAGTAAAAAGAGGAGGATTGGCAGATGTTGGCTCAGGGCTAACCTTCCTAAAAAAAAAAATTAAATACACTGAACAAATGATTTATCATATTGAGTTGACCCCTAATTACCTGAGGGTGGAAGAACGGTATGTTTCTGAAAAGTACTGTGTAGTTTTAGGACATTTGGAACATAAGACCTTGACCAAAAACTGCTAATCTTATTTCCTAAAAAAGGAAAAATATTTTAATGGCATTAAAAGCCTTAAAACAAAATAAAATGAAACATCACTTAAGACTACAACAGAGCTTAGTTCAGCTCAAGAGACATTTCCTCAGCACTAATGCCAAGCCCAGTGCTATGTGGTGTGGGTACAAAGATATCCTGAGGGAGCTCACAATCAAAATGCGTAGTCACATAAATCCTTAATTTTACATATGGTGAAGACAGGAAAGCACAGGGTGCTGTGGGACTGCAGATTGATGTGGGGAAAGGGCAAGGCTGGGAGAAGGAGGCAGCTGGGAGGCTCAGCAGGCCAGGAGCCAACTAATGAGGTCTTGAACTTGAGCAGTGGAGGGGACGAATGCAGAGGAGACAAATCTGAGAAATGTTAATGGAGTAAAATTGACAGGACCTTGGGATTGGCTGTGAAGAGTGCAGACGGATGGAATGACACAGGGGTTTCTGGCTTGGGCAAATGGGCAAATGGTAAATGATGGTTAACTGAGATGAGAAAAGGAAAAGGAATAGATTTACATTGGCAGATGTCTTCAGTTGGGGATTTATTGAGGTAGGAAACCTGTGGGATATCCAAACGGATGTTCAACAGCAGTTGGATATATGTCAGGACATTATGGTAGAGATTAGACAAAGATGTGTATTTTTGTGTGTGTGAGGAAGAGGTTGGCCCTGAGCTAACATCTGTGCCCATCTTCCTCTATTTTATGTGGAATGCTGCCACAATGTGGCTTGGCAAGCGGTGCATAGGTCTGAGCCCTGGATGCGGGCCCACAAACCTGGGGCCACCGAAGTGGAGTGCGTGAACTTAACCACTACGCCACCGGGCTAGGCCCTAGACAAAGATATTTTGAAGTTACTGACATAGATCGTGATTTAAAGCATGAGAGATGTAAATGGCAAGAAAAGAGTGGAAGGTCAAGGATGGAACTTTGAGGAATGCTAACTATTGAGGAGAGGGCAAAGGAGTTCAAGAGGCAGAGAAAGTAATTTCTCAGTACTAGGAGAACGGGGAGAGATGAGTGTCTTGTAAACCAAGGATATGGAAAACTTCCAGGAAGGAATGAGTAACAATGTCACAGGCAGCAGGGAGGTTTCGTAAGATAACGTTAGAAAAACATCTATTGTAGGCACTCTGAGGGCAGGTACAATGAGTTACTAATTTTTGTATACTTAGTTCCTGGAACAATGAATGACACAGGTAGGTACTCAATAAACGCTTAAGGAATTTTACTGATATGGCAATCACTTTCTTTTTTTTCCTATCAAATTCCTTTTTTTTATTGCAGTAACATTGGTTTATAACATTATATAAATTTCAGGTGTATATCGTTATATATTTTGATTTCTGTGTAGATTACATCATGTTCACCACCCAAAGACTAATTACAATCCTTCACCACACACATGTGCCTGATCACTCCTTTCACCCTACCCCCTCGCCCCTTCCCCTCTGGTAACCGTCAATCCAATCTCTGTCTCTGTGAGATTGTTTGTTGTTGTTTTTATCTTCTACTTACGAGTGAGATCATAGGGTATCTGACTTTCTCTTTCCGACTTATTTCACTCAGCATAATACCCTCAAGGTCCATCCATGTTGTCACAAATGGCCGGATTTCATCGTTTCTTATGGCTGAGTAGTATTCCATTGTGTATAAATACCACATCTTCTTTATCTGTTCCTCCCTTGATGGGCACCTAGGCTGCTTCCAAGTCTTGGCTATTGTGAATAATACTGTGATGAACATAGGGGTGCATGTATCTTTATGCATTCATGTTTTCATGTTCTTTGGATATACAGTGGAATAGCTGGATCATATAGATCTATTCTCAATTTTTTTAAGGAATCACCATACTGTTTTCCAATCACTTTCCTTAGTAAAATAATACACTTAAACGTTTCAAACTGGAGAACATTTGTGTTGATATTTTCTCAAGGATGTTTTTTCTTGATCTAACCCAGTCTAAATTTTCAGTAAAAAAAAAATAAAGGAAATGTAGAAAACTTATCAATCCAACAGAAGGGGGAAAAAAGCAAAGAAAAGGGATGATAAGAAAACAAAATGTGGATAAATAAATTTAACCAAAAGTTCGTTGTTGCACTATTAAATCAGAAAACACAGAATTTAAGCAAAAAGCTGTAATAGGACTGGAGAAATCTTACGGAAGAATAAAAAGAATCAATTCACTAAGAAGGTACACCCAGGGCTGGAGAATAAGGTGAGGCAAGTGAGGTGATTGAGGTGAGTCGTTAAAGGGCAGGGTCGGATTTTCTTTTCATTTAAAATTGTAGTATTTTAGTCTTCATCTATTTTTGGCATTTTTACTTTAAAAAATATTGCATTAAAATGTGATTTATCTTGATTACTCGGGTTTTTGGCGCCTCTTTAAATTTTCCACCCAAGGTCAGTGCCTCACTCTAACCCGGGCTGTGGACCAGGAGGGTATTTGTACGCATCTGAAAATATAAACCCAAGGGATTACTGCAGGAGAGAACAGATTCGCAAGAAAAAAATCTGCTATAAATCCCAACAATAGTGTAAGATTTTTAACATACCCACATCGGAAACTGATATATCAATCAAAAAACTAACAGGAGTAGGAAAGACGGGCACAACACAACTAAGGTTTTGCTACAGCTCCAGGAAAAGCAGCCCCGCGGGAGGCCAGGTCTGGGCGCCTCCGAGCTGGCGCGGGCAGCCGAGGAGGCGCGTCCCCAGGACGCTGGGGAACAAAGGCTGGGCTGCGATCGGCCTGGGGACGGAGCAGGCACCGCGGAGCAGGCGCCCGCAGCTCCCCCAAGTCGCGGCGCAAGACGCTTGAGCTTGCAGGCGCCTGTGGGCGAAGGAGTAGTGCCGCCGCCCCGCGCTGGCCACGGGCCGCCATCCTCCTCTCCCGTGGTCCTGATGACGCCAGGGCCGCTTCTCGGCGCCACACGCACCATCCACCGCTCAGGGAGAAGCCGCCCAACCGCGCCGCTGGCGCCAACCAGGTTGCGCACGAGCAGATACCAGAAGAGCAGCGGGATGTGGCCCCGGTACATATGACAAGCACAACGGCTTCTTGTGGCTGCCATTCGGCACTCCTCCTCCTCCTTGGTCTTGGGCTTTGCTTCGCTCCAGGTCCCACACTTGGCGTCCCGCTCCCAGGCTCGCCAGCAGCACGGCCGCCCTGACGGCAGATACGCGTAGCGCGAAAGCCGTAAAGCATCTCGATGTCGTGCTTTGGTCTTTTTCCCGTGTTTGAGAAGATTTTCCTTTCCTAGGTTGTTGAGTTAACGCCTAGTTATTTTTTCGTGTGTGTGTTTTAAATAAGTGCACTTAGGCCAGATTTAACTATATCCCACTTGTTATAGTAAGTTGTACTTCCACCGTTTATCAGAATATTTTGTGATTTCCTCTTTAACCTAGGAGTTAAATGAATTTTTTAGTTTCAAAACAAACGATATTTGTAAATTTATAAATATGTTTTATATATTATTTAGATCCAAACTTTTAAATGATTATTTTTGCGTAGGAACTCCCTATTCAAACACTATATAAGAACGAAAAAGGAGTCCTAACTACAGATAGGGTAAGATAATACTATGCAGTTCTGTGATGTAGGGGAGGAAGAAACAATCTTTCCCTCTACTCTTCTAGGTTCTGGACTGGGGCTCCTGTAACAAAAATAGATTAACAGGAGAAAAGCATACAAATTTATTTATTGATTTTTATTAAAATTTTTAAAATTGAAGTGTAGTTGGCATACAATATTGTATTAATTTCAGGTGTTCAACATAGTGATTTGGCATTTAGATACATTACAAAATGATTACCTTGATAAGACTAGTAATCATCTGTCATCATACAAAGGGATTACAATATTGTTGACTATATTCTGTATGCTGTACATTACATCCTCATGACTTATTTTATAACTGCAAATTTGTTCTCTTAATCCCCTTCACCTATTTCACTCTTCTCCCCTACCCCTTCCCCTCTGGCAGCTACCAATTTGTCCTCTGTATCTATGAGTCTGTTTCTGTTTTGTTCATTTGTTTTTTTTGTTTTTTAGATTCCACATATAAGTAAAATCATATTGTGGTCTTCTTTCTCTGGCTAGCTTATTTCACTCAGCATAATATCCTCTAGATCCATCCATGTTGTCGCAAATGGCAGGCTTTCATTCTTTTTTATGGCTGAGTAATATTCCACATTATACATATCTATCTATCACATCTTCTTTACCCATTCGTATACTGATGGACACTTAAGTTGCTTCCATATCTTGTCTATTGTAAATAATGATGCAGTGAACATATGGGTGCATATATCTGTTCAAATTAGTGTTTTATTTTATTCAGATAAATACCCAGAAGTGGTATTGCTGAATTGTATAGTAGTTCTGTTTTTAATTTTTTTGAGGAACCTCCATACTGTTTTCCATAGTGGTTGCACCAATTACATTCCCGCCAATAATGCACAGAGGTCCCCTTTTCTCCACATCCTTGCCAACACTTGTTATTTCTTATCTTTTTGATAATAGCCATTTTGACAAATGTGAGGTAATAATCTCATTGTGGTTTTGATCTGCATTTCCCTGATGATTAGTGATGTTGAGCACCTTTTCGTGTACCTGTTGGCCATCTGTTTGTCTTCTTTGAAAAAACGTCTATTCAGGTCCTCTGCCCATTTTTTAATTGGATTGTTTTTTTGATATTGAGTTGTATGAATTGTTTATATATTTTGGATATTAACCCCTTATTGGATATATAATTTGCAAATATATTCCTCCATTCAGTAGGTTGCCTTTTCATTTTGTTGAAGGAAACCATCAACAAAAGCTTCTTAGTTTGATGTAGTCCCATTTGTTTATTTGCTTTTGTTGCCCTTGCCATATCCCAAAAATATTGCTAAGACTAATGTCAAAGAGCTGGCTGCCTGTGTTTTCTTCTAGGAGTTTTATGGTTTCAGGGCTTAATTTAAGTCTTTAATTCATTTTGAGTTTATTTTTGTATATGGTGTAAGAAAGTGGTCAAGTTTCATTCTTTTGCACGTATCTGTCCACTTTTCCCAACCTCATTTATTTGAAGAGACTGTATTTTCCGCAATGTATATTCTTGTCTCTTTGTTGAGGAGTAATTGACCATACATGCGTGGGTTTATTTGTGGCTCTCCATTGTGTTCCATTGACCTATGCGTCCATTTTTGTGGCATACAAATTTATTTAATGTAAGTTTTACTTGACATGGGAGCATAAGGAAATGTAGACTCAAAGAAGCAGTTTGAGCCAATGCTCAAATATTGTTATTATATTAATATTGTATCAAGTTGGACAAAGAGTGCTAAACTATGAAAACGTGACAAGACAGAGGGGCTTGGGCTAGGGCAGTTAATCATGGGAAAGTACCAGAAAGATAAGGGTTAGTTTAACAAGGTTTGTTTGTACAGATTTCTCTTGGCCCAAGCTTCCAGTGGAGTAGAGATGGGATGTTGCCCTTTGATGATAAAAAATGTCTTTCTTCCTCCAGGTGCAAGGAGGGGACCTTTTACGTGAGAGTTTTATTTCCTGCTTCTAGGAAGGTCAGAGTGCCCTTTTTGCATCTGCTATTTTTTTAAGTGGCTTTAACTTAAAATAATATGCCAGAGTGGCGTATTTTGGGGTGGTATATTCTGAATTCTTCAGTGACAAAAATGAGAAATTGTAGATGAAATGGACAATTACTTAGAAAACTAAGATATCAATATTGACTCAAGAAGATATGGAAATCTAAATAAGTGAATAACTATTAAAGAATTAAATCAGAGTTGAACATCTTTCCCTCAAACAAACACCAGGCCTAGATGGTTTTGGCAAATATTGGAAGAACAGAGAATCCTTATCTTATACAAACTCTTTCAAATAACAGAAAAACAGAGAAAACTACCCAATGCAATTTGAGATGAATATAACCTTAATACCCCAAATATTCAACTATGATATCAGGGAATAAAAGTATGGACTAATCTTGTTTATGAACATAGATGCAAAAACCTAAATAAATAGCAAATTAAACACAGGATCATATAAAATTAATACTTTATGACTAAGTATGGTTTATCCCAGGAGAGCAAGGAAGAAAATAGATTAATCCATAATATTAAGATTTAGGTATTGAGCTTAAATGGGCTAGGCTCTGTTCTATGCATTTACCAAAGTAACACATTTTAAAGGAGAAAAGCCTTTAATTCCTATACAGGAATTGAAAACAAAGAGATAAAAACATCTCTTTACCTAGAAAACCAAAGAGTATTTACCCCAAACTATTACAACTAATAAAGTTCGGCAAAGTTGCTGGATACAAGATCAACATAAAACAATCAATAGCATTCTTATACATCAAAAATAACTAATTAGAAAAAGGAATTTTTAAAAAGACCGTTCACAATAGCACAAAATCTATCAGTTACCCAGGAATAGATCTAAGATAAGATATACAACGTTTTACAACTTTCTTCACAAAGGTCTGGAAGGCCATAAAAGAAAATCTGAATAGCTAGAGAGATAATTAAGTCCATATTTATGGATAAGAAAACAATGTTTTTTAGACGTCAGGTCTCCCAAAACTTAGTCACCAATTTATTACAATTCCAACCAAAATTTCAAAGATTTTTGCAAAACTTAACATGAGGATCCTAAAATTTATAAGAGGGATAAAAGGCCAAGAACAGCCCAGACAATTCTGAAGAAGAAGAAGTTGGGTGGGGGACTTATTGCATCAGATAGCAAGATATATTGAAAAGTCATCTTAGTTGAAACAGTATGGAATTGGTGCAAAGACAGATAAAAAGAGCAATGAAACGGAAGTGAAAGCCCAGAAACAGACCTGTGTGTATACGGAAACGTGAAGATTTAAGGGGACTGTGTGGTTCTCTTGGGAAAAGGAAACCATCCTGCCAACAAAAGATCCATCTGTACGCATATAGAAGAGAGAATACAGTATATGATTGAGTAAGCCTTAACAGATTTACAAGCTGTGAGGTAAAACGAAGGTGACTGAAATTACAACAGAATCTCACACATTTTATACAGCAAAGCAGAAGGAAGGATAAAAACTTCTCTTATCTCCTCAAAAGACAAAAGAGTTGTACCTTGTGACAGTCCCTGTCCATCTTGTGAGAGACCCTGAGCTAATTCTGGAGGTACGTTATACGTATCTAGAGGTCGTTTGCCCAGTGACCTTAGATATCTAGCTATAATATAACAACTGGAGGCTGGCTTTAATCCTTAGAGAGATTTACCTCTTCTCCAAAGGTTAGAGCAAGGATTCAAATTCACGATGTCTCTAAGGAAACTCTCTTAAGAAAGGAGGAAGGGGAAAAATGTCTCTTTCCCTTTTGTAAATGGAGAAAATAACTTTCATTTACACTTAAAGTTCTGAGACATTATGCAAAAAAAAATCTTTTCCTGACTCACAGCATACATAAAATAAATTCCAGATGTAAAAAGCAGAGCTTTTTATTTTTCATTAGAAAATATTTACTGAACACCAATTATGTCCTGGGTACCAAAGATATGAAAATGGATAAAGCACAGTCCCTTTGATCAAGGAACTTAGATTCTTGTGAAGGAAGTAGACATATAAACAAAAAATGATGATAAAATGTAAATACTCTAAAAGGAAGTGCAGGGTGCCCGAGGGAAGACAGGTGGGGCCAGTGCTGTGATGTTGAGATTTGATCATGGGATCTGACACCAGGTCCCAAGTCCTCAACTGCCTGTGCTAAGCTACATTTTGGGGGGAAATTGGCCAAGAAGCTGCTCTAGTTAAGGAAGTACTCACACTAGCTGGAACCTTGGCCTCAAACCCCAACATGGATCCACAGGCTTTGTGAGCTGGCCTCCGCCGCCTGGAATTGACAGCCTCAGTTGCTAAAAAGCAAAACTTTTACAACAAAATGTTATTTTCATGACTTCTGGCTAGGGAAAGATTCGCTAAATAAGACAAATAGCAAACTATAAAGAAAAATTTTAAATAAAGTGAGAAGATAAGCTACCAAGTGAGAGAAAATATTTTCTAATAACTAATGAAACATTGGTGTCCAAAATATTTTTTGAATTCCTGTAAATAAATAAGACAAAAACCGAACCAAAAAAACCTGGCAAAAATAGGATTTGGCACTTTAAAAAGGAAATTTAATGATCAATAATTCACTAATAGAGAAATGGCAAGTCAAGCCAACTGAGATATTTCAACCCCATCAGATTGGCAAAAAAAATTTTGTGTGTGTGTGAGGAAGATTGGCTCTGAGCTAATATCTGTGCCAGTCTTCCTCTGTTTTATGTGGGATGCCACCACAGCGGGGCTTGGTGAGTGGTACTAGGTCTGCAACCAAGATCCCAAACTGTGAACCACGGCTGCCCAGGCAGAGCACGTAAACTTAACCACTACCCCACCAGGCTGGCCCCTGGGAAAATTTTAAAGTGGCATTTTGAAGTGTTGTTGAGGATATGCAGAAATGGAACTCTCATCCGCTGCAAGTGGGAGTGTCAATCGGCGCGATCACTTTGTAGAGCAATGTTTCTGTATCAAATACTGTTGAAGGAGCGTATATCCTCTGTGTCTCGTTTCAATTTTAGTATGTGTGCTGCCAAAGCGACCGTATCCTACAACCTAGCAATTCCATGTACAGGTCCATCTTCCTAGAGCAGTGGTTCTCCAAGTGCGTTCCAGGATTTGCGGTATCGGCACCCCTTGGGTAGTCGTTAGATATGCACATTTTCAGTCCTCATCCCGGACTACTGAATCAGGAACCTGAGGTGGGGGAGGGAGTGACAACAAGCTGTGGTTTCGAAAGCCCTCCAAATGATTCTGATGCACGTTCAACTTTGAGAACCACTGCCCTAGAGAAACTCTTACAGAAACCCCCAAGAGACGTATAGAGGAATAACAAAGCATAGCCCAGTGGTTTAAAAAGGTGCCAGACATGGGGCCAGCCTGGTGGTGTAGTAGTTAAGTTCCCGTGCTCTGCCTTGGCAGCCTGGGTTCACAGGCCAGGATCCCGAGCACGGACCTAGCACTGCTTGTCAAGCCATGCTGTGGTGGCATCCCACATAAAATAGAGGAAGATTAGCACAGATATTAGCTCAGCGACAGTCTTCCTCAAGCAAAAAGAGAAAGATTGGCAACAGATGTTACCTCAGGGCCAGTATTCCTCACCAATAAAAAAAAAAAAAAAAAGTGCCAGACTGTCTCCATTCCAATTTCAGCCCCACCATTTCTTGGCCATTTGATCTGGGGAAAGTTATATAGCTTTTCTCTGTTTTAGGTATCCATCTATAAAATGGGAATGAATGTAGTACCTTCTGCATATAGTTGCTGTGAATGAACTAATTCACATATGGCAGTCACACTAGCGCCTGGCACAGAGTGAGGACTCAAGAAATGTAACCTCTTATTGTCATGAGGAGCCTCTTATGATTCATTGCAGCCTTGCTTGTAACACTAAAGTATTGCAAACAGATTTCTTAAAAATAAGACTGAAAGCAAGCATGGAAAAGGATTAAAATTAGTAAAATTTGGATGGTGGGTATATAGGTGTTTTTATCTTTCTTGGTACTTTTCTATGTGTTGAAATATTTTACGAGCAAAGAATAGTAGTAATGTCATCAATTATCTATTCACATTTAGATTTCCACAGAAGAGTGTTAAAATAAATCATCATGTCTTCATTAAAAATGTTTCCATAGAAAGAGGTTACTGAACTTGTGTTATTGATATAAAATATAAGGCAATCTGGTGCCAACATCCTTTTCACTTCTTCCCCTTACAAATTACATTCATAAATTCTATAATTCCAACCAAATTTGCATAAGTTCTGTCTTTTCCCACTTTTGTGCCATTCTACCTGTTGTCTCCTTGACATTTACTGCCCTATTCAAACTCTATCCAACTTTCAAGTCCCCAGCTTACGTTAGAAATGTTTTCCCTCTATTTCACACTTCTTATACAGAAGCAAATCATCCTTTATAATGGAGCAAAGATGGACATAATCCCCAAAATGATTCAAATATTGACTTCAATTCACTGAGTACACACATCAAATGCTACCCATGGAAACTGTATGGCCTGGGTTTCACTGGCTAGTGAATAGAAATTATGATGTTCTGAGTCCCCACCTTCTTGCCTAGCAGTCATTACAGGTTTTTTTCAGGATTTCCGAATCCAAAGATTTTTGATAATTCTCAGATTGCAGGTCCTCGAGAAGGGTCCGTTCCTTCTAACAGTCTGCCGGGAGGTGGACTGATAGGGTAGGGAGGCTCATCTCTCGCATGAGCAGAGCCCCTCCCTGCAGTTTTATGTGCCTCTGTGGGCATTTGACCCACTCCCCACCCACTGGTGGCCACCTGCTTCCTTCAGAGGACTGACCTTAGCCCAGCAGAGAAATGCGTTAACTGCTCTCGTAAATCACCTTTCAAAGGAGCTTCCCAGGTGGAGCTCTTGGGCTGACACACTCTGTAGTGTCCTTCCCAAAGTAAAGAGGAATGTCTGGAGGGGTTAGGGAAGGGGCTGGGGGTGGAGCAGGTAAAACCTCACAATAAACCTCAGATCCTTGCTCCTTCATACCTCCGCCCTGCTGTTTTATCAAGCCCACTCTACAAGACTTCTTTCTTATTTGCAATAATTTTCACTATTTTCCTCCAGGGAAACCCTTACTCCATCAGATAGGTCTGTTTGTGTGAACTCCAGTTTGGGAATAAAAGCAGGTTCTTTCCCATGAGATTCCTGGCCTTATGCACCAGAGAGGTCTTTGAGGGGAGGCTTCGCTTCTTTAATCTCTTATCAGCTTGCTTCCCCAACCAAGCAATTGTATTATCTCAATAGAAAATATATAAATGCAGAAGAAACGTCACCAAATCTTTTTTTGACCTTATTGACACCGATAAATCTCTCCTATATGGAAATTCAGGATCATTGTTGAAATCAGAAGAAATTGCTCACTCGTCTTTAAAAATGGAAATATTCTGACAAGAGGCTTCTCGAGAAAACCTCTAGGGGGCAATGTTTTCTAAAAGAATCTTACCGTTGCCTTAGTCCAACCATTCTGACAGCATTCTTCATTGCCCAACTGGGTAGGCGCTCTTCAAAGGATCTCATCTTTCCTGGCCTTCTATATTTCCAGCTGCCTCAGGAGGGCACCAGTCACATCTACCAACATGTAATAAATGCTCTAATTACATGCCTCTTGCCTTTTGATTGTTAATCTGACTTAGGTCAAGTGATCTCCAGGTGAGCCATCCTACCTTTATATTTGAGAAATGTAATCCAGTTTTCTAAGTACATATAGGTCCTGGGTGCCTTTCTGGCTTAAAATTATTCCTTGAATTGATGTCATCACTCAGACAACTCAAAATCCTAAACATACAGGTTTGCCTATGATTCCCATAGTGCGTTTGAAAGTCTGTTTTGTGTTTTATAGTTGCTTGGGTCTCAACTAATAGCAGTGGTCTGTGTAGGAGCTCTTTGAAGCTAGTAACTCTTCATCTTTCTACCCCCAGAGTGTAGCAGAGTGATTCACTCTATAAGAATTCATGGATATAGATAGTGGTTCAGGGCCAGCCCCGAGGCCGAGTGTTTAGGTTCACACGCTCTGCTGCGGCGGCCCAGGGTTTTGCCAGTTCGAATGCTGGGCACAGACATGGCACTGCTCATCAGGCCTTGCTGAGGCGGCGCCCCACATGCCTCAACTAGAAGGACCCACAACTAAAATATACAACTATGTACCAGGGGGCTTTGGGGAGAAAACAGAAAAAAAAAAAAAGATAGTGATTCACTCTATAAGAATTCATATAGTGATTCTTATAGCGTAAGATGGGTGAATGAATGCATAGATACACGAATATACCCAAAACCTTATTTTGGGATGTTAAACAGTTTGACTTAGAGAATAGGCAGCACAGTGTAGCTAAAGAAAGAAACAACTGATTTTAGGAAATCAATGTATTAATAAATATAAGGACAACCAGTGTCCCATTCTCCTATAGCACTTTTTAAAAAAATTGAAATATTGGGCTGGCCTGGTGGCGTAGTGATTAAGCTCGTGTGCTCTGCTTTGGTGGCCAGGGGTTCACAGGTTCGAGTTCCATGTGCACACCTAGGGCTGCTTGTCAAGCCACACTGTGGCGGCATCCCACGTGAAATAGAGGAAGGTTGACACAGATCTTAGCAACAATCTTCCTCAAGCAAAAAATGTAGAACTGTTAACACTCTGTATCACTTGTGTGGGTATATTTCAACTACATCTATTAATTTAAATGCATGGTTTAGAAGTTATTGAAGACATACATTTTTGTAAATGAATTTATGTAAAAATGAATTCATGTAAATATATCATTAATATATATTTGGGGATTTTATGTATATTCTAATTTCCCGAGAATTAAAAAATATGTATATTGGGCTGATGCTGGGTTGTTACTGCTCTAGATCTCAAGCTGAGAGTCTCTTCCAAATGGAGCAGCACTGGGTTATTCAGGACAGGCAGGACAAGAGAGGCAGGTCAAAGTCTTTCTTTCTGGAGGGAGACAGCTCCAATTAATTTTATGCAGATCCTCCTTGAGGCTCTGGGACTAGGGTCAAGGCATTTTCCCCAGGGCCTGAGCATGACTAGAAGTCAACGCAGAGATTTCTGTACCATTGTTAACAAGAATCTTGCCAGAGTAGACTTGCCCCACTCTAAGACATCAGATTCTGTGAGTTTGACTCAGATTCTGTGAGATATACAACTCAAACAAGCAATCCGTTCTTGTCTACCCCAGCACTCTTGACGTATAGCTCCTTCTACTTAGATTGCTCCACTCCCTTTCTCAGTCAGGTGAATTCTGCTCCTCCTTTAAAATTCAGTCCAAACTTCATGTCCTCTGTCTTCCTACCCTGTCTCCCCTAGGCAGAGTTAATTTCTGTAATCTTCTGTGTTTCTCTAGGGCTTGGTTCAGTTCTGCATAGCAATAGAGGTTTTAAAAAACTGCAAGTTTTACATGCTAGTTGAAAATCTCCCTGCTTTCTGGAAGTAGTCATTGCTTATAAATTTGGGCATATACTTCCATATCTTTCCCTCTGTGTATGTATGTACACTCTTTTTATGAAAATGGGATCATATATAATTCTTGCACTGAAACTTACATTTCTCACTTAACAATAAATTATGGACATTCATCTATCTCTGTGTAAATATATCTACCTCGTCCTTTATTGCATTTGGATGTACCATTGTTTATTTAACTATTGATAGACATTGAGATGGCCTCTAGTGTTTTGCTATAGTGAACAGCTGTGCACCTGTCTTTATGACTTGGGAGACCTTTAGAAGAACAGAATTCCAGAAGTACAATTATAGTGAGTCAATGGGATTGTATCCTAAGCACTTAGTTCCAAATCTGTCTCCTCTACCACAGCCTCTTGGGGACAGGGTCATATTGTTTTATTTATGTTTGTATCCCCCAGTGACTAGCATTGTGCCTGGAACATTTTAATTGCTCAATAAATGTTTGTTGAATAATTGAATAAGTGAAAGAATGAATGGCAATGGAAGGTTTTGAGACCCAGTGGGTGAGTCACATGGACACGCTTAATTTGGTATTCAGCTCCTCCTTCTCTACTGCATGGCTGTGAGTAGGCCCCATGTTTCCATGGGGGCAAAGCGTGGGTACAGAGATCTCTCCCTGTTACAAGGGCAGCTACCTCTATTGCTTAGAGCTGACCGTGTAGAGGGCTTCAACCATTTCTTTTAATCCCTAATTCAGTGGCTAACTTCTTTCTGCTATGATGAGGTTGCCACCTGCAGCCACCGTTGGCTGTAATTTCTAATTTTTTAATTTTATTTACTACTCACTTGGTGGATTGGGAAGCATAGGAGAATACTGTGTGCATGTGACATTAGGAATTTGCAGATACACATTTTCCTAGGGGAGTGGATTTCCTTTCATATTTGTGTTTCCTTCTTTTCCTTACATCTGAGTAACACAAGCTCCTTGTACCCTCACCTCCTGCCCCGGTCTCTCCCCACTTTCATCCGTCTTATCACTGCGAGACGGATTTTCCTAAAACCCTTCTCCTTTCTCAAATCTTTAGTGGTCCCTATTTCATAAAAGCTAAACCTCCTTAGAGTAACCTTCAAGGCCTTAGTGGTGTAACCTCAGTCTATCCTTTAATCACGTCTCCCATCACTCACCTTCCTAGACACTCAATACAGAGAAAGTGGCCTATTTTCCTCCATACCCTAAATGTGCCTTGGGCTTTCCTGTCTCAGAAGTCTTAACCTTGCACTTCCTTTAGTCTGAACAAGTCTTCTCCATTTTTCTTCATCCATCCAAATCCTTTAAGACTCAGTCAAGTCCTTCCCTGGTGGGAAAATTGCAAAGCTGCTCCAGGGGCCCATGTGGTCGTTCTCTTCTAATTGTGTGGGACATTCTGTCAACCTCTTCTTTCCTCTTCAGTCAAGTCAGTCTGCAACCCCACTAATATCCTTGACAGGAGCTGTTTTGGTTTTTGTGAGGAAGACTGGCCCTGAGCTAACATCTGTGCCAGTCTTTCTCTATTTTGTATGTGGGATGCTGCCACAGCATAGCTTGAGGAGTGGTGTGTAGGTCCATGCCCAGGATTTCATACCGCGAACCCCCAGCCCTCAAAGTGAAGCACGTGAATTTAACCACAGCTCCACTGGGCCTGCCCCCTGGAGCTGATTTTTCATTTCTTCACTTGTTTTGTGTCCTTGCCTGTACTTAGTTTTATCTCCTGCAAATACTGTGTAAGTTCTGGAAGGTAGAGATGTGTCCTGCCCCAGATCTGCATGCACAAAGCCCTCAGTTAGTGTTTATCCTTTGCTAGAGTGGATTATCATTCTGCTCCTCTGGAGTCTTTAAGATGAGAGCCAGGCCATTTTTTTACAAACTGTAATATTTAAGGTTTTTTTCTTTTCTTCTTTTAGCCATACTTCCCATTGCTTCCAGCTGCTGCACCGAGGTTTCCCATCATATTTCCAGAAGGCTTTTGGAAAAAGTGAATTCATGTCGCATTCAGAGAGCTGATGGGGATTGTGACTTGGCTGCTGTCATGTGAGTGTTCTTCAGCAGGGGGATCTGAATCTGCACAGTGGTCATTTCTTGGCCAATGAACAGTAGGCCGAGAAGGCTTTACCTAATACACAACATACAAATAATCATCTCAACAAGAGTGGGAGAGTAAATATTCTGCCTTCTGTCCGGGCTCCCTGGAGTGAACGCACAATCTTTCTGCACTAGGATGTCCAGAGCCCACATTACCCTCTGCCCCCCACCTCTGTAATGCTATGATAAGGGCTAAATGCCTTCAGTCACCCGACAGCGTGCACGACTTTCCTAAGCAAAACAAGGGACACTCTGGGTGAAAAAATACAACAAAAATAAAAACGGAAGGCCACAGTTCTATTTCATGGCTTTAACTGTAACTTTTTCCAGGCCAGTATATAAGTTGCTGTCATTTTCACTCTCTGAATTCATCAGGAGTGTATGTGCATGTAAGGTTCAGATAGAAGTGTAGAGATGAGATGTCTGTGCCTGTCACAAGTGCTACTTGCAATCAAGCACAAATGCCTTTCTTTGCCTTTGGTTCTGGGCTGTTGGCTCATGGTGAAGCCTCTCCCCACTCCTACCCCCATCCCTGGCTCAGTTATTGAAAACTTTAGACTTATATGTACTTAAGGTCTCCATGGAGACTTTACAATTTGAAATGCATTGATATTTAGCAAATCTAGATTCTGACAACAATGCTGTGAGAAAGACATAAATTATCTCCACGTCACCCAGGAGAAAGCTGTGACTGAGGAGATTATGTAGCTCACCTGGTGACATACAGCTAGTGAATGGCAGAAACGGGATGTGAGCTGCCCAGGTCTCTTTGTTCAGAACACTGTATACCTCCAAGCTCTCTCAAAAGCACTGGTGGGGGCCGGCCCTGTGGCTGAGTGGTTAAGTTCAGGTGCTCCACTTCAACAACCCAGGGTTTCATTGGTTCGGATTCTGGGCGCGGACGTGGCACCACTCATCAGGCCATGCTGAGGCGGCAACCCACATAGCATAACCAGAAGGACCTACAACTAGTATATACAGCTATGTACTAGAGGCCTTAAGGAAGAAGAAGAAGGAAAAAAAAGCGATGGCGGGACTAGCCATAAAATGCTCTCCCCAAACTCCATTACATTTGGCACCTTCAAAGCATATCAGGCATCTCCCTGGCATGCTCATTTAATACCACTTATGGCTCCAGGTGATGCTGATGAGCCATTTGGTACCCCTTCTTTGGGCTACAAATAAGCCCATTGCTTATACCTGTGTTTCTGAGAACTGGGGAACCTCTTTATTTATTCAATGAATTCAACCAATATTTGTTGCTTAGCATTTATGTACCAAGCACCGTTCCATGTGGCGGAGATGCAGCAGTGATAAAATAGACTCTGCCCTCTTACAGTCTCTAGAAGACTCTATCCAGCCCATCCTGCAGACCATTTTTTCCCCGCTTCAGAGGAATCCATCCATTACCCAACTTTGAGAAACACTGCTCCAAGAAACGGTTCTTAAAAGTTCAGAGGATGAGTTTGTAAGATGTCCATTGATAGACTTCCCTTAGGTCAAGGAGCTGTGAACTCCCTGAAATTTATGGGTATGAATGTCTGAACATTTTTCTGGGGTGAAGGTCCGTAGGTTTTATAAGATCCTCAAAAGGGGCTTCAATCTAATAAAGTTTAAAAATCACACTTGGAGTTAGATATGCAGAGGAAGACAATTCCTGGCCCAAACGTTTCATAAGGATGAGCGTCTATGTGGGAGAAGGGAGAGGATTGAGAACTCTCTTAGCAGCTCCTCAGTTCATGCCACCACACTCCATCCATCGGCTCAGGTGGTTTAGTCACTGGGAACCAGTGTATCCGATAGCAATCCACAAAATACTTACTAATGAGGTACGTTCTGAGGGGTGCTTCCAGTTCCCAGCTTCTTTGAAAAACTCCCTTAGTAAGTGCCTGGCTGAGATTCTATCAGTCTTCTGTTTAATCTTAATATATAGTGCTGGTAATAGTTGGAGAGTAAAAATTCATAGGCACTTCATGGACAAACAGTGCTCTGGAAAATTGGAAACATCTGGATATTTGTGTGACATCTACCTAGCTGAATTAAATCTGCCTGAGGCTGCCCTGGCTATTCCAGAAACTCCAAATTCTTAACTTTTGGTTCCTTCCACCTCCTTGACATTTGTCACTTCAGACTAATGAAGGCTTCAAAACTTGAAAGGGCTCCCATTGGACTCCCAGGCAGGCATGGGGAAAGAACCAGAGGAAGTTTCTGTGTGTGTGTAAGAGTAAGAGATAGATGCTGGGGATTATTGCTATTGGTAACAGGATTTTCAGAGAAGTTTCTTTGGGACAAGCAGGTGTGAGATAGAGATCTTAAAGGTATAAGAACAGAAATTATGTAAGTCCTCATTTTGATAAGGAAAAGTATGATAAAAAACATGAGTCTTCACTTTAAAAAGGACTTAATTTTAATTGAAGGGAAACTATGAAGCCAATCCCTTGGATCTAAGAATATTTTATTCAAATACAAGTTTGTAAGTTGAGCTCTCTGTGCTGATAAGACAGCTGAAAAATATAGAGTAGTTATGACCTGGTCTCAAGATTAAATTTGACTGTGTAGCATTTTTAATCATAAATTACAGATCTTCTCTGTTGTGTTTCCTGAAATTCAACATAAAAATATAAAAGTTCTCTTGTTTTCAATTTATTTTTCTACAGAACACATCTTTACTTATCCAAAATATAGCCCCTTAACTTTGAATGTGTATAAAGACTTTAATGTTTGAGTCAAGTGTGTTAGATAGAGGAAATATTGCAAGCATTGGAAATATAATTCCCAAAGGGCATGTGTTATTATAAATCGCAATTAACTAATATCAATTAAGTTACAGTGAACTCACTAGATTTCTTTCCTCTTTCTTTTCTGCCTAGAAATGGGTCCTTTGTTTCACACCCTGTGAATGATCATTGTAATTTTTGATGTCTAAGACTGCAGTTTGCTTGCTTAAATCTCTACAGTGACTTAGTTAAAGAGCTTCTGGCTGTTTCTAACCATAAATACAATGAAAAGTTGTTTATCTTGGGCAGAGAGCTGAGCTTTCTTGAACCATACAGATATTATCTGTTAGGAAGAAAATTGGGGGTTATTAAATAAGGATGTCTGGGAGGCTTGAGTATTTTTTCAGGAGTGGTTGTTAAGGGCTGTTGTGCTTAGAGGAATGGGTAAACAAAGAGAGTGTAGGGAACAATGACAGCGACGATCTCTGGCAGGGCCACCCCTTTGGGTCCATTGGACTGTCTCTAGCTCCCCTCTTGCGGGTAAAAGAAGCAGGGAATTCGCCTTATGGTTTCTTAGAGTCAAACTCTCCACCTAGAAATTCACAATGGGTGGGTCGCTCGGAGCCCATCAGAATACTGTGGAGTTGGCAGCAGGGGAGGGAGTGTGGAATAGGCCACGTCCTTGCCCAGCATGACTTCGTCTCTTTTTATCCTGATGGAATACACAGAGGATACAGGTGGAGGTTTAAGCAGTCTTTAAACTTTAGGATTTGAAAACATCATAGCATCTTGGGTTTGGGAGCTGTGTTCTGGTAGCTGATTTTCCCCTTGTGTGACATTGACAGGTTGAGGCCTCACTGGTAGGCCTTTGAAAAGCGTCCCCATGGGGTTGTTGCCTGTTTTTCTGTGGCTCTCTGCCTCCCTGCATCCTCTGTCTCCAGCCCCCATCCAGTTCTCCCTTCGGCCCCCTGCCAGTGCCCATCCCTGAAGCTCCTCACTGCCCACGGAATAATGGAGTTGAGCCCTAGTTTTCTTCTGTGTAATCTGTGGGCTTGTCTGGTTGTCAGTGGACTGTCAGTGGACTCCACTGCCTGTTGCCCGGGTTCTTGCTGACACCACAGGGAAAGGAGACAGTTTTAGTCCTTTGCAAAGCATAGGAGCTTCAACTCTTTGTTTTTGTTTTTTCCTCCACATTAGTACTACAGCCAAGTTTCCTCCTGTAATAGTTAAAGGCAAACCAACCAGCATAGTGAGAAGTAGCTTTTCTTTTGCAGCCTCCCAGGCTAATACACTTAGAGAATATATTGTCCTCCTATTAAGATGCCTCACTTCTTTCAAACTAATATCCCCACATGCCAGCTTTATTATGCTTAAGTTTGTTCAAGCCTGTCCTAACTTTCCCTCCCATTTGTTGGCTGATGATTCTGCCTGGGTCATCTGGAGATATGGCAGCCTACTCTCTGTCCCCCATACTTTCCCCCACATAACAGGGTCAGGAGTTTCAGTTTATCCAGACACAGAAATATCGTATATGTAGAGCCAGCAGGATTTGTGACATTTAATAAGAGCTGGAGGGCACCTGATGGGGAGTTAAAAGTCACAATATCTTTTGTAACAAGAAATTCTTCTATTTAACAGAAATTGTGAATGCTGCTATAGGATTCTCCTACCCCAAGTTCAAAGTTTCATGTAGAAAAAATGAAAGGAAAACAAATTCTGACATATGGTATAGATTTATATTACATTAAAATATTAACAAAAGCTTAGAATATTTTAGTTAATTGTTTGTTGAAAACAGAACCAGACTTTTCTTATTTTGAACAATTTTCCCTTTATATATACAAGTAATTACTGAATTGCTACTGTGCACAAGGCCTTTTCAAGACAAACTTCCAGACTAGTCCTCCTTCAAGGAGCATAACATCACAGGGAAAGGAGAAAGTTTGAGACCCCACTCAAATAAAAGAGCAAACAAGGGCCGGCCCAGTGGCGCAGTGGTTAAGTCCACACATTCTGCTTCGGTGGCCCTGGGGTTCGCAGGTTCAGATCCTGGGTGTGAACATGGCACCGCTTGGCGGGCCATGCCGTGGTAAGCGTCCCATATATAAAGTGGAGGAAAATGGGCACGGATGTTAGCTCAGGGCCAGTCTTCCTCAGCAAACAGGGGAAGATTGGCGGCAGATGTTAGCTCAGGGCTAATCTTCCTTAAAAAAAAAAAAAAAAAGAGCAAACTAGCACCAGTAGAGAAGTAATCAGCACCACAGAGACGCAAAGGAAAAAAGAGAGCATTTAGCTGAGAAGATCTAGAAAAACCTAATGGAGGAGGATATGTTTGAGATGCGCAATGAGGAGTGAATTGGTTTTGATGAGTGAAGCTTGGGGTCTGGAAAGAAAATTTTCACCTGGTTTTTCTTCTCTCCCTCCTCTGCCTCCTCCTCATATTCTTTTCTCCTTTGTCTTTTTCTTTTTTACTCACTGACTTGTAAAGTACCCTCCTTTTTATTCAGGTTCTTCCTTTTTAAAAATTTTTTTTCTATTATAGTTTATATATACATATACATTTTATTGCAATCTCCTTCTCCATCTTTTCACACTTCCTGCCGATGTCTGAGGAAACACAGGCAACAGTGTAGTAAGGTTAAGATTCAGCCTTGTGGTGCTCAGCTTTAGGATTCAGTCTCTAAGAAAACACTAAAAGTGTCTGAAAGTGGGAACTGCCCAGAAGTCACTAAGCTTTTACTTACTTGTACTTTCTATCAGTGATTTTATTTTATTCCCTTCTTGGCAGCCTTCATGTCAAGCGCAGAAGAATCTGTGTCAGCCCGCACAGTCATAATATTAAGAAGTGGATGAAAGAACAAGCAGCCAAGAAAAATGCTAAAGGCACCATTTGCCATAAGAAGAAACACCCCAGCAAGAGGAACAGTAAAGGGGCACATCATAGGAAACATGAAACACACGACCATGAAACGCCTTATTAGAGAGTTGACGAGTGAATCTACGCAGATGATTCCTGAAGTGAACTTGGCCACGGTTGGTTATTAATTTATCACGTGAATGTTCCTTATTGGAAGCCAAGAGGGCAAAACAAAATATTTGTTTTTAAAAGGAACAATTATACAGTAGGCAAATGTAATCAGTAATATACTCAACTGAAAAATGAAATCAAAAGATAATACAGTCATGTGCCGCATAAGGACGTTTCTATAAACAATGGACCACATATCCGATGGCAGTTCCATCAGATTAGTACCACAGAGCCTAGGTGTGTAGAAGGCTATGCCATCTGGTTTGTGTAAGTACAATCTATGATGTTCGCACAAGGACGAAATTGCCTAACAACACATTTCTCAGAATGAATCCCCATCGTTAAGCGGAGTATAACTGTACTCATCTTCATATGATATTTTGAGAGCAGCATACAGACATAATTTCCCCAACTTTTTTATTATGAAATTTTCCAAACCTACAAAGAAGTTGAAAGAATGGTACAGTGAACACCTGTATATCTTTCACTTAATCATTGTTAATATTTTGCCACATTTGCTTTCTCTCTCTCTTCTCTTTGTATGTATGTGTATATAAAACATTTTATATCTATATAAATATGTAACTTTTTGCTAAACAATTTGAAAATAAGTTGCAAACATCATGATACTTCACTCCTAAATTTTTTTTGGTGTTACAACTTGGCATCCCTCAAGAATAAAGACATTTTATATATAATCACATTACCAGCTTTAGACCTAAAAAATTAATAGTTTCAATAATATATACAAATACATATTAATCTAACCTAATATATAATATTGTCATCTAATATATATTATATATATTTACGTTTCTACATCCAAATTTCCCCGACTATTTCCAGAGCATTTTATATAGGTTTTTTTAAAACCAATCAAGGTTCACATATTGCAATGAATTGTTATATTTCTTTCATATCTTTTAATCTAAGAAAGTTCTTCCGCTTTTTTTCTTTTCTTTCCTCCCATGACATGGACTTTTTAACAGAGCATGAGCCATAATCTGCTCCACATTCTGGATTTGTCTGTTTTCTCATGATCACGTTCAGGTTTAACATTTTTGGTAAGAATGCTTCCTGTATGAATTTGTATATTTATTATTGCAGTATTTGGAGTTCATGAACATTAGAGTTCATTTTCTACGTAGAAAAGTTTTAGCTGCATATCACTTTAAAACACCTAGTTTGAGCACTACTGTTGTTTGGATTGATAAATTCTGATGCTGAAAAAAAAAATCTGCTTTGCTTCAGCGGCTGTCTGCCTCCCACAGTCGGCTCTTGGAGCAGCACTAGGGAGGGGTCCAGAGTTGGGTTTCAGGAGGGACGATTTGACGCTTTCCCTAAACAAGGGGCCTACGTCTTTCAACTCCTAACCTTTCCCACATCTTGTGCATTGATTCCCATGGCACTGCTCCTCTTTTGGACTCTTTTTTGCTCACAGAAGCTTCGAGATATAGAGTAAGATCTAGCTTTCATAAACAGTGTCAACACAAATAATCCATAATCAATCTATAAATCAAAATTGGGGGGCCAGCCCAGTGGTGCAGTGGTTGGGTTCTCACGTTCTGCTTTAGCAGCCCAGGGTTCACTGGTTTGGATCCCGGGTGCGGACATGGCACCACTTGGCAAGCCATTGCTGTGGTAGGTGTCCCACATATAAAGTAGAGGAAGATGAGCACGGATGTCAGCTCAGGGCCAGTCTTCCTCAGCAAAAAGAGGAGGATTGGCAGCAGATGTTAGCTCAGGGCTAATCTTCCTAAAAAAAAAAAAAAAAAAATTGGGATGAATTTATTATATGAGCAAGTTTTTTAAAATTATCTTTTTAAAGATTGGCACCTGAGCTAACATCTGTTGCCAATCTTCTTTTTTTCCCCCTCTCCTCCCCAAAGCCCCCCAGTACATAGTTGTATATTCTAGCTGTAGGTCCTTCTGGTTATGCTATGTGGGACACTGCCTTAGCATGGCTTGATGAGTGGTGCCATGTCCGCACGCAGGATCCAAACCGGCAAAACCCTGGGCCACTGAAGTGGACTGTGCAAACTTAACTACTAGGCCATGGGGTCGGCCCCTACATGAGGCAGTTTTGAGGACTATAGCCTGGGAGAGAACCTTCACCAAGGAAGGAAGCACTCTGAAGAACCGTGGTCATATATCGTCTTAGAACAAAGAACTCCCATCAAATATGACAGGAATCTCTCTCTTACTACAGTCACAAGATGTTTTTCTAGCACAGCAGGTCAGTGGTCACAAGATGAGCACAGCAGATCAGTAATCAATCCTTAGGTTCTGGGAAGAAAGGCTTATCTTTAGAGAAATGCTGATATGGGGAGGAGGCATACATCCTTATCTTTAAGGGCATCATTCTTGGCTTTGGGACATTATAAATGTTTAAAGCAGATGTACAATGTATGCTTGATAGGCCATGTTCAGCTTTTCTGGAAAAACAAGGCCAGGCCAAGTTAGTTTTAAACTAAGTGGCTTCCTCATGTACCCCAATATATCTTATTGCTTTTCACTTATTCATCAACAGCCATCAGATGGCAGGAGCACAGCGTTCACTTTGCCAGGGGTCAGGTGTCCTGTGCCTCACTTCTGGCCAGTCCCAGGAAGTGGTGTTGCCAGGACAATTTGGAGCGGATAATGGGACACATGGGGGTGCTGAACGTGATGTAGGTTAAAGTATCACCAAATAGCCTTTGTGATAAAATATCACCAAATTGCTCCTTGACACTAATTTAGCATGTGATTTATTTATTCTCACCAACAATCCTGCAAGCTTTGTACTGATATTTCCACCTTATGGAGGAGGAAACCTGAGGCTCATAGAGATAAAATGACTTGCTCAAGGTCAAGATAAAAGGCTCCCTCTGTGCTCTGGTCACCCTGGGGTAGTGGGTGAGTTTTATATTTACCCCCTTTTTTGTGTGTAGGAGGAAGAGTCCCCCTGAGCTAATATCCATTGTCAATCCTTCTCTTTTTTTTTTGCTTGAGAAAGATTAGCGCTGAGCTAACTTCTGTACCAGTCTTCTTCTACTTTGTATGTGTGATGCCTCCACAGCATGGCTAATGCGTAGAGTAGGTCCGCACCCAGGATCCAAACCTAGAACCCCAGGCTGCTGAAGTGGAGCACACAGAACCTTAACCGCTTGGCCATGGGGCTGGCCCCCTATATTTACCCTTTTTGATGGGAAGATTACTGCAGCTTTCAATTTAATCTAAGTTGAAAAGGATCTCCCTTTTTATAGAAACATGGACTCTCTGTTTAGTGCCATTAAACATCCACTAACTATTCCAGTCCAAATTGGGTTGGCTAGCAGATAATCCAAAATGTTCCCTCTTTCTTGTACGATGGAGTTTGACTAACCAATGCGGGAAGGTGGGTGAAGATTACCTAAGAGGGGTATTAGTGCCCCTCCCTGTGAGATCTAAACTTTTATATTATCACAGAACAAATCGAACTATGACATATGTTTCACAATTTACATAATCAACGTGATGCTCTTTTGACAATTATGCACATTGTTTTTTTTTATAATTATAGAATCATGCTTTCCCTCTGGTCAATTTAAGAGAACTTCAAGTTCATCCCATCCTACCCCCAATGCTGTGATTCTGCTGTTCCTCATAATTCATTGTCAGATAATTTGATTAATTGGCAAATTGTAGCCTCTCTACCTCTACCTCCGCGTAAACTACCAAAACAGTGGGCATCTCCTTCCTTCATCTGGGGCTTAGCACATAGTAGATATTCAATAAATATTTACTGATAAAGCATACGTAAGCAAGTGGCCTCTCATTTGGCTAATTATGATGAAAACAAGACACCACATAACAGTCATACACCCCTGTAGTGACCAGCCTGTACTGAAGAGTGAGAAGGATAGTAAGGGTTAAATTCTGCCAAGACCTGGTTGGGAGAGTGAATTAAATAAACCCAGTGTGAGTGGGCTCCTCTGTTTTCAAGCTTTTCTTCATCTCAGAATTTTTATGTTCTTTACCTCTTCCCTACAGCTCTGACATCAACCTCCATAAAATGGACTGTGTCTCAATTCTGTTCACTTTTCTCTTCAGGGCATAATGATCTGTATCAGTGAGTTAAAGAACCTTCTTTGCAGAGGAGGTAGAGCAGAAGAGATGGCTTCTGACAGATTGACTTTGCTAAACCCAGATTACAATGGAGGCAAATTGTACAATCTGTGAGAAAACCTAGGTTTGGGAAGAAAGTGGGGTCATGGTGTCCTCAGGGATTATAAAGCATGAAGAAAAGTGATGACTCCCTGTTTGATTCTCGACTTTCAGAGTGACCCTGGACCTACCAGAATGGGTAAAATTAAAAAGATGAAAATACTAAGTGTTGGCAAGGATGTGGAGCAACCAGAACTCTTATGTGTGCTGGGGGTAGGGGGGGAGGTGTAAATTAGTAAAACCACTTTGGAAAACTGTCTAGTCGTATATACTAAAGCCATGTAACTACCCTATGACCCCAAAAATTCCACACTTAAGTAATATCGAGTTAAGTGAATATGTTCACCAAAACAAATGTATAAGAATGTTCATAGCAGCCTGAAAATGGGAAACTATCTAAGTGCCCATCAACGTTAGAATGGATAGATTTTAAATGTTATATTCATAAAATGAAATGCTATCCACCAATGAGGAAGGGCAATCTATAATTCATGCAACAATATAGATGTATCTCACAAGTTTATTGATGAGGGAACAAGATCAGACACAAAGGAGTCAGTATCACGAACCCCAGCGAGCAGCTCCCCAACATGCCTACCTTATTTGTGCAGCTTAACTTCAATTCACTTCATTGTCAGTTCTGGTTAGTGATTTGAAGATTTGCAGGGGAGACATCAGAAATGCCCATTTCTAGACTTCATAGGTTAGCAAAGTGATAGACAACCAAAATTTCATATATAAAACATTCGGTGGCATAAATATACAAAATATTTTTTATTTATATATAACATCCGATACAACACACATGCACATGTTTTGCTTTTGTGGAAAACTACTGTCCTTTCTTTCTCCCCCTCAACTCCCACCTGCAACGCATCACTTTGCTCTGTGTTGCTCTAGTTAAAAAATAATCACATATGATCTCACTTGAATGTGCAATCTAAAAAACCTGAGCTCACAGAGAATAGATTGCTGGTTGCCAGAGGTGGGGGTTTGGTGGGTGGGAAAAATGAGTAAATGTGAACAAAAGGTACAAACTTCCTGCTATAAAATAAAAGAGTCATGAGATCTAATGTACAGCATGGTGACTATAGTTAACAATACTGTATTGGACATTTGAAAGTTGCTAAGAAAGTAGATCTTAAATGTTCTCATCACAAGAAAAAAAATTGTAACGTTTCACAGCAACAGATGTTAACTAAACATACTGTGGTGATCATTTTGCAATATATACATATATCAAATCATTGTGTTGTATACCTAAAACTAATACAATGTTATATGTCAATTATATCTCAGTGAAAAAAAAATCACAATGTTTGTTGGAAAATGAAGTCTGTAAATAAGAATTCTCCGGAGTCAAGCAGATAAAGTCTCATCCTTCTCTCTCCCCAAAGATGAAGACAGGTGAAGCAGTGCTATTGTGGTTTCAATTATCTCAGCCTCTTTTTTTCTGGGCAGAGACAGGAAGTCACCTTGGGATGTGATTTGGTAGTCTCAGTTGTTCTGTGAAGGGTTTCTTGAGTGGCTTCCTTTGCTGCATAAATGTAAAGGTCAGTGGGCAAAGGCAAAGGTCACAATAAGATCTCCCACTCCCCCTTTATGGCTTAGCGGCAGTTTCTTCCACTGATCTATGCAAAATTCTGGGGAAGAAGTATACGATTTGCACAAGGGGGCCAGAGCATCTGGGAAAAGGGACCAGCACTCTAACCTGAACTGCTGAAATGAGAGTTAGGAAAACCTGTCAGGATAACAATCCAAGGTCCACTGGCAGGCAAGGCATCAACTGGCACTAAGGGAAATTCCCCTGAAGGGAGGATTCTTCTCAGCTTATGACTCAGACTCGACATCACAAGAGGCCTGGTGTTTGGGCCCGGAGGCGGATTCTTTCTACCTCAGTGTGTGGTTGAGAGACAAGGCTCACAAGACCCTGCCACTTAGGACACAGTGTCTGAGCTTGTGTGTGACCCAGGAGGGCTGCAATTGTGGAGCTCTCCCTAAGCTGGTCTGTATGTCTGGTCCAGTAAGGGCATCATCCTCTGGGCCCCATTGTATTGGGAAAGGCTGATTACAGAAGCCATCTCTAGTGTGTTTCCAGCTACATCCATGGTGCCTAACACAGTGTCTGGTACATAGAAGGTGCTCAGTGAATATCTGAGCGTAGAAGTTGCTAATAAAGGATACAGGAGCTGGAATTCAGTAACAACGCCATATGGTAGCAAGCACAGCAACCATGCTAGGAGACTCCAATCTCTGTCTCTACCTGGTTTTGGAAAGTAGGACTGCTCTGCTGTGGGTTGAATTCTTATACTATTCAGGTGGAGGAGACAGAGAGGCCTTGAGAAGGAAATAGTCTAGTTCTTGTGAATAAAGGTAAATTGATTTGCAATTGATTGATTGGAAAAATAAAAGAAATGTGACTGTATTTACAGCCCAAGCCAATGGAGCAAGGCTTACTAGTTGCATAAGATATTATTTCAGATATCTGACTCGTGTAGACAACAGATGACAATTCCAAGGTTCTGTTTCCCTTAAAGGACATGCCCAAATGAGGCTTATTTCCCCTGGGTGTGATCCTTAATACAACTACATCAATTTTTTAAGTTAGAAATAGCTCCTGGATCCAAAATGGGCTCAAGCCACTTTCCAAGAGTAAAAGGAGAAACTTGGCATTTCTAGTTCCCCAAAACCAAATGTCAAAATCTGGTCAATTTTCCCATATTTCAGGCTCATAAGTCAGAGGCATTGAAGGCAGAGCAGATGTTGTATATTATCTTGAGCTAATATACCATATTCACAATGACCACTATGTAAATAGTTAAAATAAAATATTAGTATTAATATGCTTGCCTGAGTTTTTGTTAGAGTTAGCAGTTGCTATTTAAAAACTACATATACAACTTAGGAACTGTATGTGAATCTCTTTTCTATAAACTAAACATTCCTGAAAACTATGTCAGTATTCAATTTATTTTTATAAATCGAATTCAATTGTAAATACAGTAGAAGAGTTTTTTAAAGAAATTTCTCCAAAAAATCATTTGATAAAATGAATGTTTTTTTAAAGCTAATGTTAACATTTGAGTTTTTATTCATGCAGCATTATGTGGTAGAAAAAGCACTGGATTGTTGGGGTCAGACCAGCCTTGATTGGAGTCCTTGTACAGAGTGTCAGTTTGGAAGGCAGATTTGAGAAAACCTATCCTCCCACCTTCTCATTTTGGCTGATTCGAACAAACCTTTCTCCATCTCCAAAAAAAAAAAAAAAATAAGAAGAAGAATGTTGGTTTGTTTATCTGTAAATGGCCGTAAATGGAGATGATAAAACCTGGCTCAAAGATTGTTGTTGTGAACAATCATGGATGGACCTTGAGGGTATTATGTTAAGCAAAATAAGCCAGACAGAGAAAGACAAACACCATGTGATTTCACTCATATGTGGAAGATAAAGAAACACGTGGACAAAGAGAACAATTCAGTGGTTACCAGAGGGGAGGGTGGGCAAAAGGGGTAAAGGGACACATTTATATGGTGAAGGATAAAAATTAGACTGTTAGTGGTGAGCACGATACTGTCTATACAGAAACTGATAAATAATAATGTACACCTGAAATTTCATAATGTTATAAACCATGATGACCTCAACTAAAAAAAAAAAAAGATTGTGGTTTTGGAGTCAGAGACGGGGATGTGACAACAGAAGAATGATCTGTCTCTGAGAAGAACTGTGCTGGTCTGTGAGAAAAATTCGACCCACTGTGGCTGGCTTAGAATCTGGAGGAAGAGAGCCACAAGCCCATGAATAAGGCAGCTTCTAGAAGTTGGAAAGTGCAAGGACGCAGATGCTCCCCTGGGGCCTCCGAAAGGAAGGCAGCCCTGCAGATCCCTCGAGTTTAGCCCAGCAAGACTCATTTCAGATTTCTCACTTTCAGAACGTTAAGATAATAAATTTGTGTTGTTTGAGTTTGAAGTCATTAAAAACAAAAAGATTCTTGTGAGGATTTAACGTAAAGCACAGTGCTTGCTACATAAGGGGTGCTCAGTAACGATTAGTTCTTTTTAGGGGAAGACTGTATTCTGGTTCGTTTAAATTGAGAAAAACCGTTGAGATGGTATTCTCTCCAACTCGACTCTCACCCTCTGATTCCTAGCACTTGCACCCCTGTTAGACATTACAACCTGGCCTCCATCTGGCTGTGGAGAGCTCAGGAAGGATCAGCTTTGTGTTCAGAAAGAATAGCTAAGGGGAGAGCAGTGTCCTCACAGGGCCTGGGTGGTGACATTGGGGGCCATCACCAATGGGACAGAGGATGGCTCTGCCCCTAAGAGCAGCAACTTCATGTTGGTCATTGATAGGTGAGGCAGCAGAAACAAGGCCGGAGTAAAAGCACACAAATCATCTGTCCGCAAGCACAGTTGAGACAATACCCCTGGGCCCTGGGGGGTCACACTGAAGAAAGGTAAAATCTGATCATTTGGCTGGTGGTATTACAAGATATTCTCATTGGGCATCAAAAAAACGTATCCCTATCTTTTAGGCATGTGTGTTACTTGTTTCACAGCATGGAAATAGCTTCTGTTTCATTGATTTGCGTTGGATTGGAGAGAAGTTTGAGAAAATGTCACAGTCTAACCTCCTCTTGCCGTTTATCAGGAACTTCTGAGACTTGGGTGGGAGGGAGGTAGAAAGAGAGAGAACCCAAGAGCAAAGGATAAAGTATAAATACAGCTCTTTGAGATACGGGCGCTTTGTAATGTTTTGTTTTTGCTTTTTTTTCCCTCTTGTGAAAGATGACATGAGTAGAGCCATATTAAAATAGAGCCAGAGCAGCCGTTTCAGAGGAACTGCCTTGCACGTCTTGTTTTCTTTATCTTCCAAACTGGACAAAACCACCAACATTCCAAGAAGTCAGTGAGAACAAGAATATCCTGTCTGTCAGGACTGATGAAATTGGACTTTGCTGATGATGGAATCGCTAACCAGTCAATGAAGTACAAACCTAGCCTTCCCTTATCTAGCACCAATGAACTCTTCTTTAATACAACTCAGCTCATCTCCTTTTTTCCCATAAAACCCCCAAGTTTTTCTCCTATAATTGGGACACTATTTTAGGTGTATACCTAAATCCGTGCTCCCTGAATTGCAATTCTTTGATCCCAAATAAACGCTTTGCCTCTTAAAACCAATTTCTGTTTTTGTTGGTTGACATACGGTGTTAGAAGTGGGATCTGAAGTGATCTCACATTTGAGGACTACCATTCCCTAGAAACAGGTTTGGTACCAACACAAGCCCTCTTGTGTACTTAGCCGCTTCCACACACAGATGACTCCTCCAATCGTGGGGCCTCTCAGGCTCAGATCTCCCTCCCTTTGGTTGAGGTTAGTGCCCTTCTTTGGGATGGGTGCAGTGGCTGTGGTCATTGCAGGAGAGGTTTCCCTCATGCAATGAGGGGACTCCCGCTGACAGTGTTGATGCAGCGTTTGCTGGGAGGGAATGCCCCCCGTAGATATGTGAGTACTTTGAATTTTGGAGGGATTCACTCAGTAAAATTCTCTGCTTAGATGAACGTTGCTGTGGGTTAATATGCACATGAAGTAAAAGCTATTGCTATGGGACATCTTGGAAGCCAAGGGCGAAAAATTGGTGGGCATGTGTTGAGCATTTAAAAGCCATTAGCATGCTCACCACCTTAAGAGATCTCCCAGATAAGGTGGTCACAAAACAGGTTAGACTAACACTGTGTTACCTGTCAACCTCAAGAAAACTTCTATGTAATGAGGTACACTGTAAAAACATCACACAATCTCCAACCCCATGAAAGATCCCTCTTAAGTATTAGTTTGGCTACGAGAGACTCAAGGCTTAGCTAACCCATTAATGTACATGTAAAGAAACCTATTGTCATTCTAAGGTGCAAGCTTTTCTTTACTATGGGACTTTTATAAATTTTTGTCCCCGTAGACTGATAATACTAAAGATGGTTTAAAATTACCGTGGACACTTTGGGGCTTCTCTAAGCTTCCAAAACTTGTCTTTTTGAGCACTAGATTTGAGAACCATGGACCAGACAAATTAAATGCAATCTTTAATTTCTAAAGAGTCAAGCACACCACCTTCCAGCACACCTGCTTAAAAACTACAGTCTTGGAAGCTATAAATATTTACAAAGAACAACAAAATCTTACTAAGCTTATTTCATGTCCTGAGAGCTTGGCTTGGTAACCATCAGGTTGGGGACCCAAAGTATGGTCAGACAGAAATGGGGGTTGCACCCCATTTGCAGTCAGATATGGCTGGACAGAAATGTGGGTTGAACTTCATTTGTGACTAGGGTCCTACCAAACTGCTGTCAGCCTCAGAGGAATTACATTGGCCATTAGAAGTAGTGTTCCAATTAGATGAGATTATTTAAGAAGTGCATTTAAAAGCAAAGGCTTTGAAATTCCAAAGTAGCCTTATGGAAAGTTTTGTTGCAAAAAGCTAATGAAAAATTACAATATGAGAGGGACCTAAATGAAAAGACTATAAAAAAGTCTGGTAAGTTAATGGCTTTTCAGACACCCCCATATCTACTTTGAAGGAGGGCCCTCGTATGGGCTCCTTCCAGAATTAATGAAACTCTGAGAGATTTCCTGGTACACTGCTACATTATTCCCATATACAGTCAAGGAGAAACTAAAATTAAAAATTAATGGAATTGCCGGTGGGACCAAGATGGCAGAGTGAGTGGTCTTCTTTGCTTCTCCCCCTTCGAATCTACAACTAATTGGGCATTCACCAATTAACAAAGGATGTCCAGATAGCATCTCAAGATGCCTAAGAGACTTGTGCTGCTATACATCGGAAGGAGGATGGACTTCTCCCTGGGAGGAGGTGGAAATAGGTGAAAACTCTCCGACTCCCAACCCCCAACCCCTGGACAGCCTAGTACCTGCTAGAGGCTCTCTTCCAGCGGACTCCCCCATAGCATCGTCATGCACCAAGGGTGGGAGTGTGCACTCACCAGCGGAGTGACGGTGGAAACAGGTGACAACAGCCCTACCTAAGCCCCCCGTGATTACATCTAAGCCCAGGGGGAATCTCCAGGGTCCCGCACCCGCTGGCAGGGAAGGCCTCTGCTCACCATTAACAGGGAGGCCCCGCCCAGAAACCAGAGCAAAAGGAAGCTCCCAGGGAGTGGATTCCCCGGCACAGCACCAGCCCGCCAGCTGCTGCTGGGCCCATGGTCTCCGGCCATGCACGCGTCAGTGCAGGGGGTGCCCGGACTTCCCTTGGACATACTGAGGGACTGGGTGGAACTCCAGCGCCCGGCTCTGCGGCCCAGGGAGAGGCTCCAGGGTCCTGCACCCCCTGGCAGGGAGGGCCTCTGCTCGCCATTGGCAGGGAGGCCCCGTCCAGTATTCGGAACACCAGGAAGCTCCCTAGAGAAGAATTCCCCGCAAGGCAGCGGCTTGTCAGCCGCTGCCAGGTCCACAAACTCTGGCCGTGTCCCAGACGAGGCAAGGGGCTCCCAGAGATTCCATGAGAGTGGTGTGGGGCAGAGTGGAGCTCCAGTGAAACGGCTACGTGGCCCAGGGGGGAACTCCAGGTTCCTACAGCAGCCTCAGTGAAAGCCTCTTCACAGCACTAGTGGAGAGGTCCTGACTGGCAATCACAAGGCTGGAAGGCCCTGGGGCAAAAGTAGCACAGCTAGGTGAGCTAACGACAGACTGCAGAAGATACCCATAGCTCTGCTGGGACCTATAGTGGACAAGTGTGATCTTGTGGGCTCTGTCAGGGACAAAGCTGCGATTACAGGTGATCCTGCTCCTGGCTGCTGGGAAAGCCCATAACACCGCTGCAGAACCCAAGGAGGGAGCATGTCTAAGTGGGCTGCAACAGTAGGCACCAGCAGCCTGAGGCCTGCTTGTGATTGCCCCCACAACCAACGAGGGACCCCACAGGACCACTGTGACTATGAGGAGGGGTCCAGGTCCAGTCAGTAACAGCTGACAGGGTTCCTTGTTGGTGCAGTCTAAACAGCTGCTCCCCACCCCCACACCAGTCACAACAAGTGGAAGCAGCGACTAAACTCTATCTCTAGGCAGAGGCACAAATCCATGCCATCAACCAGTATGAAAAAATATATTAAATCTCCAGAACAGAAGGAAAATGATAAGCACCCAGAAAACAATCCCAAAGACAATGAAATCTATAACCTAAATGACGATGACTTCAAAACAGCCATTATTAAAAAACTCAATGAGTTAAAAGAGAATTCAGATAGACAACTCAATGAGTTCAGGAGCTATGTCACAAAAGACCTTGACACTATAAAGAAGAACCAATTAGAAATACTGGAGATGAAGAACACAATGGAGGAGATTAAGAAAAATCTGGACTCTCTGAACAGTAGGGTCGATAATATGGAGGACAGAGTTAGCAATTTGGAGGACAGGAATATAGAAATGCTGCAGACAGAGGAGGAGAGAGAACTAAGACTAAAAAGAAATGAAGAAACTCTCCGAGAATTATCTGACTCAATTAGGAGATGCAACATAAGGATTATAGGTATACCAGAGGGAGAAGAGGAGGAGAAGGGGGCAGAAGACCTGTTCAAAGAAATAATGGCTGAGAACTTCCCAAACCTGGGAAGAGAGATGGAACTTCATCTGACAGAAGCCAATATATCTCCAAACTTTATTAATGCAAGAAGACCAACCCCAAGGCATACAGTAGTGAAACTAGCAAAAGTCAATGACAAAGAGAAAATACTAAGGGCAGCCAGGCAGAAGAAAATAACTTACAAAGGAAACCCCATAAGGCTATCAGCAGATTTCTCAGGAGAGACCTTACAGGCTAGAAGCAATTGGAATGAAATATTCAAAACTCTGAAGGACAAAAACCTGCAGCCAAGAATACTCTACCCAGCAAAAATATCCTTCAAATACGATGGAGAAATAAAAACTTTCCCAGATAAACAAAAGTTAAGGAAGTTCATTGCCACAAAACCTCCTCTTCAAGAAATGCTCAGGAAGAACCTCATTCCTGAAAAATCAAAAAAGGAAAGGGGTTACAAAACCCAGAACAAAGGAGATAAGCAGGAGGACAATAACACAAAGTAACAGCTCTCCATCAGGACAGGTTAGCAAAAGTTAAATAAAACATTAAAGATAAATGGAATGGAAACACCAAGAATAAATATAACCTAGTCATTTTAACCACAAACTCACAACACAAAAAAGAAGAGAAAAAAAAATCTGACAATAACAACTTAGAAGGGGAAGAGAAAAGGGATGGAACGTTTTAATTTAAGGAAATAAGTGGCTATCGGAAAAAGGAGTATCTCATCTACGAGATGTGTTATACAAACCACCTGGTAACCACTAAACAAATAACAAGAATAAAGACACAAATTACAAATAAGAAGAAAGCCAATACAGAAATTTACCTACTTGAATTAGGAATCCAAAAATCATGGGACGAGAAACAAAGGAAATGCAAAAGAACCAGAAAACAAGTGATAAAATGGCAACAGTAGGCCCCCACGTTTCAATAATCACTCTAAATGTAAATGGATTGAACTCTCCAATCAAAAGGCACAGAGTGGCAGGATGAATCAAAGAACAAGATCCAACAATATGCTGCCTCCAGGAAACACACCTCAGCCCCAAAGACAAACACGGACTCAGATTGAAGGGATGGAACACTATAGTCCAAGCTAACAATGAACAAAAGAAAGCAGGTGTTGCCATACTTTTATCAGACAAAGTAGACTTCAAAGCAAAACAGATAACGAAAGACAAAGAGGGGCAGTATATAATGATAAAAGGGACGGTCCACCAAGATGACATAACAGTTATAAATATATACGCACCTAACACAGGAGCACCAAAATTCGTAAAGAAACCATTAACAAAACTAAAAGGAGACATCAACAGCAATACAATAATAGTAGGGGACCTCAACACCCCATTAACACCAATGGACAGATCATCCAGACAGAAAATCAACAAGGAAATTATAGAATTAAATGAAAAATTAGATCAGATGGACCTAATAGATATATATAGGACACTTCATCCAAAAACAGCAGGTTACACATTCTTCTCAAGTGCGCATGGAACATTCTCAAGGATAGACCATATCTTGGGAAAGAAAGCAAGCATCAATAAGTTCAAGAGGGTTGAAATAATATCAAGCATCTTTTCTGATCATAATGCTATAAAACTAAAAATCAACTACAAGAATAAAGCTGGGAAAGGGGCAAAAATGTGGAGACTCAACAACATGCTACTGAACAAACAATGGATTATTGAAGAAATTAAAGAAGAAATCAAATATTATCTGGAGACAAATGAAAATGAAAACACACCGTACCAACTAATTTGGGACGGAGCAAAGGCAGTCCTAAGAAGGAAATCCATTGCAATACAGGCTCACCTCAATAAGCAAGAAAAATCTTACATAAACAACCTCAAACGACAGCTAACGGAATTAGAAAAAGAAGAACAAAGCCCAAAGTCAGTAGAAGGAGGGAAATAATAAAAATTAGAGCAGAAATAAATGATATTGAAACAAAAAGACAGTAGAAAGGATCAATGAAACAAAGAGTTGGTTCTTCGAAAAAATTAACAACATGGATAGACCTTGAGGGTACTATGTTGAGTGAAATAAGCCAGACAGAGAAAGACAAACTCTTTATGACTCCACTCACAGGTGGCAGTTAACATATGGACAAAGAGAACTGATCGGTGGTTACCAGGGAAAAGGGGGGCTGGGGGGAGGGCACTAGGGGTGAAGTGGTGTACCTACAACATGACTAGTAATGATGTACAACTGTAATTTCACAAGGTTGTTAACTACCATAATCTTAATAAAACAATATGGAAAAATATATATATATTTTCACATGTATGTAGGACTCAAAATATTCTTGCAGCACATAACATTCCAAGCCATTTCCTTATATGCAAAACAGATTTTTTAAAAAGCAGGAAGACACTGGCAGTATTCCTAAATATTTTCTGCAGATACTGTTTTATTCCTGCATTGTCATTCAGAGTTTAATTTGTCACTACAGCATGTTTCTATAGTTGTTTGTATGATAAGACACCGGTGTTTGGCCTTTTTCTTGTAGGAAAAATAAATCTTGAATTTTGTGTATCAAGTCTTAAAAAAAATTAATTGAATTGTTTAATACTGTCAGAAATATTTACTGTTTGTCCTGGCTGAAATTTGACAAGACCTTTGAAAGGATTTAATAAGCTATGATCAGAAATTTGGCCAGACTGGAAGCTGATATTTGGAGCCAGATAGAAATTTTTTATAGGTCTTCTTCCTTAAGTTAAAATAAAACTACACACCCAGAGGGAATGAAGAAAATTAGGGATGATGTAATTGGACAGGTTGATCAAACTATAATGTCATTTAAGTCACAATCTAATTTCTGAGGAACTGAGAGCAATTATCCTTATCTCGCAAAACTGGAAATGCAGCTCTAGAAGCAGTTCAGATTCCACCCACTCCCTTTCACCATCCCAAAACCTCCCCTATTTATCTCAAAAAGCTTGTAACCAGGGCTGGCCCAGTGGTGCAGCAGTTAAGTGCGCATGTTCTGCTTCGGCAGCCTAGGGTTCACCGGTTTGGATCCCGGGTGCGCACATGGCACCACTTGGCACGCCCTGCTGTGGTAGGCGTCCCACATATAAAGTAGAGGAAGATGGGTACAGATGTTGGCTCAGGGCCAGTCTTCCTCAGCAAAGAGAGGAGGATTGGCAGCAGTTAGCTCAGGGCTAATCTTCCTCAAAAAAAAAATCCATAAAATTAAATTTAAAAAAAGCTTGTAACCTCTCCAGGAACTGTTACCTAGACCATTACCAATTTCTAAGACTGAAAAAAAAAAGAAAAAAGAGAAAAATGTCTATAGAAATGCCCTTTTCCAAAATCTAACATCTTTAAGTAAATGTAAGTAAGATTAAAAGATTTTTTTAGGTGAACTTTTAAGCAACAATTGTGTTATGGTATATGTACTTAAAAATAACCTCAAAACATTTTGATAACTCAAAACCTTAGAGTTTTGCTAAATTAAGTTAAACAATGGAAATTTACTGAGTATCTAGTCATTTCCAAATAAGACAAAATACTAGATATTAATTACTAAACATAGGTTTATCTACTTTCAGCTTCTTATTACAGAAAAAACTAAAAGATGTTTAGGTCTGTTAATAAACATGTCTTGTACCATGTATGTTTTCAGTAACAAAAAAGAAGGATTAAGAAATGGAGATATTTTTGTTGAGAAAGCAAATTTGTTCTAAAGTAAGCCTGGGTAAAAAAAGGGCAAATTCTGAATGTAAAAAAGAAAGTTAGAGAAGGTTTACTGAAAAGGAACCCTGAGAAAAGAGTTTTGTGGATGGTCAAGCTGGCTAAGTTTGAAATTGATTTAATTAAGTAAATGAGTTTTAGTATCAAAAGTAAGCTGGCAAAAAAATTAGACTTGAAACCAAAAAACAACCCACCAATTGGGAAAAAATATTTGTAAGTCAGGTATCTGACAAAGGGTTAATCTCCATACTACATAAAGAACTCACACAACTCAAAAAATCAAACCACCTGATCAAAAAATGGTCAGGGGACGTGAACAGACGTTTCTCCAAAGAAGATATATGGATGGCCAATAGGCACAAGAAAAGATGCTCATCATCACTGATCATCAGGGAAATGCAAATCAAAACTACACGATATCACCTGACACCTGTTAGAATGGCAAAAATAACCAAAGCAGAAAAGTAACAAATGTTGGAGATGTTGTGGAGAAAAATGAACCCTCATACACTGCTGGTGGGAATGCAAACTGGTGCAGCCACTATGGAAAACAGTATGGAGAGTTCTCAAAAAATTAAAAATAGAAATACCTTATGACTCAGCCATCCCACTACTGGGTATCTATCCTAAGAACCTGAAATCAGCAATTCCAAAAGTCCCATGCACCCCTATGTTCATTGCAGCATTATTTACAATAGCCAAGACGTGGAAGCAACCTAAGTGCCCAGCAACTGATGATTGGATAAAGAAGATATGGTACACACACACACACACACACACACACACACACACACACACACAGTGGAATACTACTCAGCCATAAAAAAGGATAAAATCATCCCATTCACAACAACATGGATGGACCTTGAGGGTATTATGTTAAGTGAAATAAGCCAGATAGAGAAAGACAATCTCTGTATGACTCCACTCGTATCATATGTAGAAGTTAAACATGTAGACAAAGAGAACAGATTAGTGGCTACCAGGGGAAAGGTGGGGTGGGGAGTGGGCACAAAGGGTGGTGCACCTACAACATGAATGACAAACAATAATGTACAACTGAAATTTCACAAGGTTGTAAACTATCATAATCTCAATAAAAAGTTTTAAAAAAAGGAAATCTTTCTCCTTTGGTTTTGGCATTTTGGGTTTGTCATCAGAAGCATCATCTGTACATGAATCTAGAAAATTCTTTAGTACATTTAATTACCAGTGTCTCCGCCATTCCTCCCCTAATTTATTGTGCTAGGTGTCTAGAACTTCTCGTCTAACCAATCTAACCTCCAGAGATTTAAGAGGTAACTGCTGTGAACACCTCTTGTTTTACTTGGCTAAACACCTCTGGCAAGGTAAAGATGGAACTAGACAGAATTTGGGCACAAGCCAAATGGTTAAATGGAGTGCCCACTGGCATCTTGTGGTTCCTTGATCTCTTTAGCTTGCTGCCCTCGGACTTTGCCTCCTGGTCAGGTCTAAAAACACCACTCGGATAATGGTCACTCGGTGCTTTGAAACGATTACTAAGGCTTGTGAAACTTCACATGAGAAACTTCAAGAAACAGAAGATGTTTACCTTTAAAAGAACTTGATGGCTAGAGCCTTCTCTGCTCTGGTTCTCTTTATGCTCAAATGTGGTCTAAAAGTTCTTGAGGAAACCGCTTTCCCTCCTACGTGGGACATGGCACATCAGGAATGAGCCTTCCTGGTGCTGAGGAACCAATGATGGATGTTTAGCGATGCTTTCCAATAGTTGATCAGCAATACTTTCCAGTGTTTGATCAGTGATGCTTTTGGAGACAGATCATGATCAAAAGGGGGAAAATGTGAAAGATGATCTGAGTGGAGCGATATTAAAATAGAACCCAAGCAGCCATTTCTGAGGAATTGCCTTGCATGTTTTGTTTTCTCCTCCAAACTGGACCAAACTGCCAACATTCCAAGAAGTCAGTAAGGACAAGAATATCCTGTCTGTAAGGACTGATGAAATTGGACTTTGTTGATGATGGACTTGCTAACTAATCAATGAAACACAAGTCTAGCCTTTTGCCTGATCATTGAACCTCAAGCCAATCTACAAAGTACAAATCTAGCCTTACCTTATCTAGCACCAATGAATTCTTCCTTAAGACAACTGACTTCATCCTCCCTTTTTCCCATAAAAATCCTAAGCCCCTCTCCTATAATTGAGATACTATTTGGCTTTCTACTTAAATATGTGCTCCCTGAATTGTAATTCTTTGATCCCTAATAAAGGTTCTTGCTTTCCCTCTTAAACTAATTTCTATTTTTGAAGGTTGCCATTCTCTTTCCACTTTCCACCAAGGCTGCTTCCCCAATACCATAGCTGAAGATCAATGACAATAACTCTTACTGGCTTTCCTGTCATCCATATCAAGAGTGGTGTCAAAGCAGGTTCTTTCCTGGACTGAAATTGGGATCCACTGTGATCATCTGTGATATATTGCATTATTGGCTCCAATTCTTCATCCTTCCCTGTAGCCACGCCCATTGCCATGTAACTTTGCAGCTCCTCCCACAAAAGCAGAGTGTATTTCCTCTCCCCTTGACTTGAGACTTGACCCCATGACTTACTTTGGCACATTAGCAAAAGTGATGCAAACGGGAGCTTAAAAAGCGCTTGTGCAGCAGGCCTGGCTCTCTTGTCATTGGAGAAGAATCCTCTGCTCCAGGTAGCTTCTCCCTCCATTCTGGGTCCCAGAATGAAAACACATAGAGAAGAGATTTAAGGTGGCCAGACCCAGAGCTTCAACAGAGCTGTTCTGCTGAACCCAGTTTGAATCAGCTGATCCTGGCTAGCAAATAAATGATTGCCATTTTAAATCACTGAGTTTGGGGTGATTTGTTATACAATAGTAGCTGATTAATATACTACATTTTTGTGAAAAGGAAGTAGAGAGGCAGGAATGCTTTTTTCATAGGGATTCATCTGTCACAGGGGAAATGCCACTACATCAGAAAATGGAGGAGAAGAGAAGAGGTGATGGGCCAGAGTGACAATGAAGCTATGAGAAAAACAAGACAAACCTAGAGGACGAGAGAAAATAAACTCAGAGGAGTATCACCCCTTAGTAGTAGGCTAAGTACTACTATTTCTTTAGTACATTTAATTATCGATGTAGGCTGCACCATGTAACTTCCTTCCAAAAAGTATAGTATGGAAAGGGAAAAAAGAATATACTATACTCTCACAGTGGAGAAACCTAAGCAACACAGCATTATCCAGGTGATCAAGGTCAACATCAACAGGGATAAGTCCTGCTGATGGTATGTAACCTTGATAGGATGTGATGAGAGTGGCACTTTAACTTCTGAGGACTTCCTCCAAAAAGCCCATAAATCCAGGCGAACCATGAGAAAAACAACAGACAAACCCAAGTTGAAGGGAATTCTACAAAACAGTTGACCAGTATTTCTCAAAACTGTCAAGATCATCAAAAACAGGGAAAGTCTGAGGGGTGGGGGATTTGGATGAAGAAGGTCAAAATGTACAAACTTCCAGTTATAAGGTAAATAAGTACTGGGGATGTAATGTACAACATGATGACTATAGTTGACATTGCTGTATGGCATATTTGAAAGTTGCTAAGAGAGTCGATCCTAAAAATTCTCCTCACAAGGAAAATATATTTTTCCTTTTTTTGTACCTATTTGAGATAATGGATGTTAACTAAACTTATTGCAGTAATCATTTCACAATATATGCAAGTCCAGTCACTATGCTGTACACCTTAAATTTACACAGTGCTGTATGTCAATTATAGCTCAATAAAACTGAAAGAAAAAGTACTTTTAAAGCAAAAAAACAAAACAAAACAGGAAAAGTCTGAGAAACTGTCACAGCCTAAGGTGATGTAACAATTTAATGTAACGTGGTATCCTGGACAGAAAAAGAACATTAGGCAAAAACTGAGGAAATTTAGATTTAGAACACAATAATCTATCAATATTGGTTCATTAGTTGTGACAAATGTACCTTATGTAAGACATTAACAATAGGGGGATCTGAGTGTGGAGTATAGGGGGACTCTGTAAATATTTGCAACTTTTCTGTAAACCTAAAACTAATCTAAAATAAAAGTTTATTAAAAAAAAATACAAGAGTAGATTTTCTTAATCAAATTTTCACTTTTCCCAAAAGGCTTTTTTGATTTGATTTCACTCACTGATATCTCTTCCTCTCTTTGCTCAAGACCTAGAAATTCTGTGTCACCTGCCTCTCTGAGATAGTGCATTCAATTTCTCTTCTTGCCCTTCCATTTGCTCCCATGCCGCCTGCTGTCATCCTAGTCCTCTGACCAGGTTTCCTGCTCCCTGATTGGTGGGTGCCAGTAGCAGGCTGCCCCAGGCAGAGCAAGACAGGGTGGGTCAGGGTGGCCAAGCCAATATGGTTTCAGCAACTCAAACTTTGTCACCTTATATAACACATCTTTCTCCTCAGGGCACAGATTATCTCTCTGAAGAGCTGTGAAAACAATCTAGCATTCTCATTTTAGGCAATGAAAAGAAAATCTTAGAATTTAAGAACATCACAGGAATTCTGAAAATCATCTGACCAAAACCTCTCATTTTAAAGATGAAGAGAATGAGGGCCAGAACCGATAAGGCTATAACAAGGGTGAGCTGAAAATCAGGTTTCCTGATTCAGAGATCATATGTGCAGCTCATTACACAACATTTTTAGGGAAATAATGACCCAGATCAAATATATTCATTTCAGAAAAATAGTTGTTAAGGATCTACTTTGGGCAAAACATTGTGCTAGATGCTAGAGGCAATAGAAACATTAGCCAGAAAAGTGTCTGTCCCCAAGGAGTTTCTAATCTAAGGATGTGTGGGAAATAACATCAATATGTGGAATAACTTATATGTGCCGTAAGAGGTATAAGGTACTAAAGAAGGAGGCATGACATCCAGTTAAGGATATCAAGAAAAATTCATGGAGTGGGTGTCATTTGTGGTGAACTTTGAAGGGCAGGTGAGATTTTGGTGGGTGGAGATGAGGGCCAAGACTCTCCAGAGAGAAGGAGAGCACAAGTCAAGGCAGAAATATGGGGAAGTGTGGATTGCATTTTAGGCAGAGTAGATGCACTGGTTTGGTGAGAAAATTCTGCAAGGGATCAGAATACTATTAAGGGAGGCTTTGAATGACTGTGGCTTTGGTATTTAATTCTGTAAGTAATGAGGAATGCCTGATTTGTGCCGCTGGTGGCAAAGATTAGGACTACCTGGCTTGGTGTTTTTCAGTGTAGAGTGGTAAGAAGGTCAGAGCCACATTTATCTCAATGTGGGGGCAGAGCATAAGATGCACTGGAGGAAGGCACGTCCCTTGAATGAGGCCGGAACCGACTGGGGAACCCAAAGTGTTCTATGAGAAGATGGGGCTTAAGTGGAACAACACAAGCATTGCCAGTTAAATGTGTGAGCCAGGAGGAATGAGACGTGCACCAGAGTACGGCCATAAGTGCAAAACTTGCCTCCAGTTTAAGAACTAGGGATGCCAAGAGATGTCCTGAGCAGTGAATGATGGAACAAGATGAGAGTGAGGGCAGGAAGTTCAGGAAACTACCAACAAAAGGCTCATTAGTCTAGACTATTCTCTTAAGCTGAACATCAGGAAGGTGCAAAAGAAAATTAAATTGGTATAATAGATATAAAATTCCAAAGTGAGTGCTAGAATAAGATGCATATTGTCAAAGGTAATACTCAAGCATTGGTTTCACAATTCTAAAAATACTCAACCCATAATAAGGGTGTGATGGTCAGTTTTATGTTTCAACTTAGCTAGGCTACAGTTCCCAGTGATTCAGTCCAACACTGATGCAGGTGAGAAGGTATTTTGTAGATTTGATTGAAATCCAAAGTCAATTGACTATAAGGGCGATTATCCTAGATAATCTCAGTGGGCCTGATTCAATTGGTTGAAAGGCTTTAGGAGCAGAGCTGAGGCTTCCCTGAAGAAAAAGCCTTCACCTATGGAGTGCAGCCTCCTGGAGAGTTCCAGCCTGCCCTTCCTGGGGGCCTGCCCTTCCTGGGGGCCTGCCCTTCCTGGGGGCCTGCCCTATGGGTTTGCCTCCACCACCATGTAAGTCAATTCCTTGCAATAACTCTCAATACATATCTCTTACTTGTTCTGTTTCTCTGGCTGAACCCTGACTAATACAAAGATATTAATGAATTGAAAGAAGAGTGCTTGAGAGACAATTTAGTGAGGAGAATTTCTTTGGACAGGGATGTGCTTTGATTTCGTCTCCTCGAATTGAGTGACGCTTCAGTAGGACCACTGAGAGTTCCCGTGTGTTCTCTGAAGTTGACAGCAGCATGGACTGAGAACAGCTCCTGAGGGGAAGAATTGGTGGGCTCCTCCTTTAGCAGAGCAGCCACTAAAACCACGGCAGAGACCTCCAAGTAAAGATGAATTAAACGTACATTGATATTTGCTTCCTAGTGAAACTGGCTAAAATGATCATACATAGATTTTCTAAAAAGCCATAAATCCAGGGGCTGGCCCCGTGGCTGAGTGGTTAAGTTAGCACGCTCCGCTTCACCGGCCCAGAGTTTCCTCAGTTCGAATCCTGGGCGCGGACACGGCACTGCTCATCAAGCCATGCTGAGGCAGGGTCCCACATGCCACAACTAGAAGGACCCACAACTAAAAATGCACGGCTATGTACTGGGGAGCTTTGGGGAGAAAAAGGAAAAATAAAATCTTTAAAAAAATAAATAAATAAAAAATAAAAAGCTATAAATCCATAAAGATTGGAAGCCTAGGGAAAGAGGTGACAGGAACAAACTTTCATTGGGAAGGAGATAAAGGAGTGGTAAAAACCTAGCAGAACCTATGAGTATCATCTGAATACATAATCAGCTATCTGGAGAAGAAAAATTCTCAGTGTTCCCTTAGAGGGAACAACAGAGAGTGCAAATATTTACCTCCAAGCTCTCAGCTGCCTGTGGATAAACACAGATATTTACTACTTTAGTGTGGGGTTACCCTGAACTTTCAAAAGCATTTAAGAGTGTCAGAAAATAGAATCAAGTTGATATCACTGTAAAATACAATCAAATCAGTGTCTAGGTATGCCGGTTATGGATCTGTTGCCTCTCAGCTCCAAATTCACCATTTTTGCCTGCTTTGTGAAAACAGTTCTGGAACCTTTAAATATTTTTCCATTGTCAGCTGGCATGATCGATGCTAAGGTTTGTCAGTAGAGGGGTGCTAGAAAGGTATTGCAGGAGTTAAAGAGGAGATTTTGCTTCCTAATTCCTTGTCTCCCCCTCAATGGGCTCCTGGGGAGCACAGTGCACTGGGTGGCAGGGGGGTGAGTGGTGGCAGCAGCTCTCCCCCTCCCCCTTCTGGTTCCTTACCTGGAGCAGCCTTGTAGCCCAGTGCCTCCAGTGGACCCCAACAACTTCCCCAGCACCCTGGAAGGTGAATTTCCAGCAAATTCCAAAGGACATGGCACTACGTCAATTTCTCTGCCGTTCCTTGAGCCACAGCCAAGGTCTTTCCAACAAAGTCTGGCTCTCAGCCTGGTGGAGCTGAGGTGTCTCCTTTGAAGGTCTCTCTCAGCTCTAGGGATGGTGGCTACTCCCTCTATCTGCTATTCCTATATTCTGTAGAGTTCTCTTTACTTCTGGACTAGTTTATCCCTCTTATACCAATCATGTTTTTAGTTAAAACTTCTTTATATTAAAATTTTCCGGGGCCGGACCGGTGGCGCAGTGGTTAAGTTCACACGTTCCGCTTCTCGGTGGCCCAGGGTTCACCAGTTTGGATCCCGGGTGCGGACATGGCACTGCTTGGCACGCCATGCTGTGGTAGGCATCCCACATATAAAGTAGAGGAAGATGGGCACGATGTTAACTCAGGGCCAGGCTTCCTCAGCAAAAAGAGGAGGACTGGCAGATGTTAGCTCAGGGCTAATCTTCCTCAAAATTAATTAATTAATTAATTAAATTAAATTTTCCTGTTTAAATTACTGTGCATTTTCTCTTTCCTGATTGGATCCAGACTGGTATAGAAGAAAAAAAGAATAGCAAAACAGACAAATATTAAACTTCTAAAATTTTACTCTGAAAGTACACATGGAATCATTTGTATAAATCTGTTAGAGTCTGAGGGGGGCTTAAATAAAAAGCTGTCTTCTTCTGTCAAGTTCTGAAACAGCTAGGGGTTGAGATTTAAATATTGCCTTTGATGAAAGCCAAGGTAAAGGACGTGGTCTAGGTGTATGGTATTGATACCGACCCTCATATCAGTTTCCCTACATTAAACCCAGCATATATGGGGTTAAAACCAAAACACTCATTCCCTGCTTACTCCCTGCCTTCCTGCCTCCAGAATTCACTATCCTCTATGGAGACAGACACCACCAAGGACAAGCACCTGGTGGGAAAGCTGGTGGGAAAGCTCCGACCAGCAAGGCCATGTGCTGCCCCTCCCCTACCTAAAACCCCAAATAAAAACTCTTCCTTTTAGGTTTTCGGATTTCAGCGTTAGCTGCGCTCTCTCTTTGCTCAGCTCCGTGCAATAATAAAATTCCTACTTTCTTCCATCACACCCAGTGTTGGAGATTGCCTTGTTGCACAACGGGTGAGTGAACTCACTTCAGGTTCAGTATAAATTTGGCGTCCCAGATGGGACAATGTCCCAGGTGGACGTCTTGCCTGTGGCACACTGGCCTCTGGCTACAGGCCTCTCTTAGAAGCTGTCCTACAGCTGCCTGAGCCCCTTGTCTCAGGGACAGCCCCAAGTGACTGGCTGCTGACCAGACGTCATTGGCCCACAGCGCTTTTGCTTTGGTGGTGGAAGAAACTAGGTTTATGACTTAGGAAGACATCTCTTGTAAGTAGCTGGTAGTTTTTGTCTTTGTCTTTGTGTTAACCTTTTCCAACAAGACCGGCTGGAAATAATGGGTATCCAGCAGTCCTCTGGGCTCCCTTTGTTTTGAAGTTGCGATGCCCTGGCCAGATTTTGGTAAGTCCCCTGGGTGTGCACAACCGAGGTCCCTTGTCCTTGCTCATTTGGGAAGATCTGTGTAGCGGATCTTCATTTGTTGGGTGCCCCCCGAGTGCAGGACACAGACTAAGCTGGGACTGGAAGCACTCTGGCTTGGGGATTTGATTTTGGTTTTTGGTTTCTGTTTGTGGCTGAGAGCTTTTGGGAAAGCGTGCTTGTTTGGTATTTGTTATTGTTTGTCTGTTTGTCTTTCCTTTTAAAAGTTTTAACATGGGAGGTGCCCCATCTATTCCACCTAAGAGCCCCTTGGGAAAAACTTTGGCTGATGGTTGACCTATAGCTATAAGCCAATGTCTAAATGGGGATGATTTTCTTTTCTAACACCACATGGCCACAATATTCTTTAGACTCCGGAGAGAAAAAAAAAATGGCCAAATGATGGATCCTCAAGTTGGGAAACTTTTTAGAGAGCTCTTATAATAAACAGCTGTTTTATTGGTACCTAAAAAAGACCAATTAAAAGGAAACTATAATGACTAGTCTTAAGAACTTAAGCAAACTTGGGGTGTCAGTTTCTTCCTGTGGTCTTACAGATGCTAATGAAAACATTAACAAAAAGAAATTAGAAAAGGATGAGTCACAGGACTCACCCCAACGGGATAAAAATCTTTAGCTAGTTATTGAAAAGAAAAATGGGATAAATGGAACAGACATGAATAAAGTTAAAACAAAAATTTTAATAAAACACTGCCTAAGTTTGGATGGTCTAAAGGGATCCCCTATTAGCTCCCCAACATTAAAGGACATCAGACAAACCTGTTCTATTTACCCCAGTTTGAAAAAATTTAAAAGATCAGGAGGCAGAAATCAGAATAAGAAACCTGACCACCAATTGTTTGGGGCAACAGTTAGACTACTAAGGTTAACAAGACTATAAAGATTAAAGAGTTTAAGCTAATATTATATGAAGGCCATGTGCTCAACTTTGCCTGAATGTTTGCTTTGGGAATAAATGTTATGTCTAACTGGAAATGTTTCCCCTACACAATATAGTAATACCAAAGCTTGTTAATGGAATTCTAATGTAAGTTATAATTAAAAGCATAAGAGTTAGTAAAACTAGGATAAAGTTTTGTAAAAATTAATATACTTAAATGGGCCAATTTCAGTTCACCCAAACTGATGTATGCAATTGAAAAAGCCAGCTACAACAACGGAAAACCTGTTTTAATCTTTTGAGCCTTCTAAATAAAATCAGAAATACTTTACTGCCTCTTTAAGAGAAAATAATTAAATAATTAAACATGCCAGCAGCCAAACCCAAATCTGCTGCTTTTGTCTACTCTCTTGCTGAGCTTCCCAGCAAGCTGAACTTCACTTCAGCTCCCCCAAAATTCCTGATCTAAAATTGAACAAATGAAAATAAATAAGCTTTTGAAATAATTTGGAATGGTAACGGCCATTCTGAGAAACCCATTTCAGAAAAGAGAGGATTCAAAATCTCTCAGTGAAATTCAGTCTTCAATTAATATGCAAAAACTTCTAAGAGACAAAGTTATTTAACATGATATAAAATGATCTTTGATGAATGAAAGCCTGTTTCAGTTTGCTGGTTTAATTTAAAATAGACATGTCCTCAAAGTTATCAGCGTTGGATATGATGCAGACACACAGCCTGGGTTTACTGGTTATCGTGTCATCTCTGCTACAAAATTTATCAGCAAAACTGATAACTCAGTATAACAGCTGATTTTGTTTAATGTCTTGTGAGGTTTTTGTAGATGATCTAAATATAATTGCTAAAGACAAGTAAACTAAATAAATGTAAAAAGATAAACATTTTGGAACAACTTTTTAACGATAATTATATGTATCATGACATATGTACTTAAAACGACTTAAAATAATGGTTCACTACTTTAATGTCACATAAAGTTTTTAAGAGTAATTTAAACATAATTATTAAAAGTGCATAAGAGTTTTGAGTACAATAATTATGTTTCGTAGTCTGCATACTTAAAAAACAGCTTCCAAAATCGTTTTGGAAACTTAAACTTTGAGCTTTATTAAGGTAAGTTAAATAATAACAGTTTATTGAGTGTCTAGGTCATTTCCACATCAGATAAAATATTAAAGGTTAACTACTAAGCATATATTTGTCTGCCTTTGGTTTCTTACATCAAAGAAACTGAAAAATGCTTAGGTTTATTGATAAACGTATCTATGCTGAGGAATTTTCCATGAAAAAACATATATTTCTAAAAGATCTGTATACAAGGAAAGTAAAATATATGTTTTCAGTAAAAAGATAGAAAGAATAAAAATATTTTTGTTTCTTGAGTTGAGAAAGATAACTTTGTCCTAAAGTACTGGGACAAATTCTGAATGTAAAAAAAAATAACTAAATATTTGTAAATATAAAGCCCTAAAGAGTTTTATATATGGTCAAGTTGGCTAAGATTAAAGTAAATCCAATTAAGTAAATAAATTTATATGTCAAAAATAAACTGGCACTAAACTAAAACTTGGTTTCCTCCTTCTTCAAAGATAATTTTCCTAAACTTTTAATCTGCTCTTGATAAAAAGATTATAAAAAGGCTTTTTTTTTTTTTTTTTTACTATTTTAACTGTTTCCCCTTGACTGTTTCTGTTGTCACTTTGAATAGATACCTGAACATGGTTTCACAGTGAAACTGGTTTCCTATCTGAATAAATGTTTTAAAGCTTTTAATATTTTTGACAAGCTTCCCCCCACACACAAACATTCAAGTCCTGAATAAAAGCTTTCTTTCGACCTGGAGAAGGAGAAAAAGTTTCTCTGGGGATTTTCAGAGGGCCCCTGAGACTTCTCAGAGGGATTTGCTCTCTTCCTCTAAGAAAAAATGCTAAACTAATTAGGCTTGTTAGACTATATGGGAAGTGTTGTCAAATAAGTAATAATAAACTTTCTTAAATGGTATTATGTGAATGAGTGTTATTAATACAAGTATTTTAAAGATTATCTAGAATTCTGATCTGTTCTGATTGTCAGCCATGATTCTCATTATTATCTCAAAATGTACATCACAGAGATGGTCAAATGTCTTTGTAAATTGCCACTTTTTAAATGTTTTGTTATTTACGACAGTTGTTTGATGTTTTTGCAAATGTGTTTCATCTTCGGAGAAATTCATAGAAAGGACTCTAACACTCTAGAACACAGGTTTCTAATAAACTCTGAGATTATAAAACTAAACTGGGTAAAAATTACAGAACTCTAACAGAGAAACTGATGACCTCACAGACTGCTACCAAGATTAAGATCAAGAACCAATTACACAGTACTAAATAAACCAATAGGGATGATTATAATTTTTATGGCTTTTTACTTAAGATATTGCTGATTTTTTATGTTTTGTTTTTTTCAGATTTAAGGAAACCTTTTTCTCTTAAAAACCTGTGACTTATAGCAATTTGTAAACAAAATTGAAACATTTATCTTTTTCTCCCTATCTGAGCCCTCCAAAATGTAAAAACTCCTGATGAGTAAGTATTCTTATTCTCATGGCAATATGGTTGTTTGCATAAGTTCAGTAAGAATCTGTTCTTCTTATAACAGGACACGATTGGAAACACTGGTTATATTACCAAGGCTTTGACTGGAATATCATATTTGAAAAAAACATACGGGCTTGGATATAACAAGACAACTTTTGAGGAAGAAAGGTTGACATTCTGGAATAAAGCCACTTGGAAATATTGGCCTGGTACCTTGCTTATGGGTTCAGTGACCTGGTAAGGTTGAGCAAAGAATGTCACTGCCTTTGGCAGGTACAAGGAAACTCAATATTTTGGGGAACCTCACGAAGAGAGGGATTCACCCAAATCTGTAAGTACTGCAGGTGGAATCTGATGACAGATCCTTTGCTTGGCTTTCCTTGAGAGGCCTTTAAAATTCAACTGAGATTCCTTATGAGGTTCCAGCAAAGCAGATTTAAAAGAGCCTATATAATCAATTACTATTCTTGCTATACTTATGTAAATAATTATGCCAAATTTATTTAAAACTAGACATATTTTGCAAACCAGTTAGTCTTAATTTGGCTATGTCTAGTGAAATTGAGGGTGATTTTAGAGAAAAAGATTATGTTTCAATAGAAACTATAATACACATTTATGGATATTAAATTTTGGTTTTGTCAATCATCTTTAAGATTTTTGTTACATCTGTTAACTGGACTGGATCCTGAATTCTTTTAGTCTCCTGAAATATCTGGCTACAAACCTCCGAACTAATATTTTCAGGGTTGTTTTCCCATCATTTTCATTTGGAGTCATTGAAAACGAAATCTGCCCTTTTTCTTAAAGACTTGCAAACTGAAGCTGGAGGACTCAGTCTAAACCTAAGAGAGATTCACGTCCACTGCTGTGTAAGCCTCTCAAGAAGTGACCTGAGTGCCCGATGGCACCATCAGAAACCTTTCAAACTGCAAAAGATGCTTCAACCCTGACTTTAGGAATCTTGATTTGCTGCCCCCTGGGCTTAGAAACTGGTTTATAATTTGCTCCAACCATTAACCTTGTTTTTCTCTTTTTGTTTCTCTAAAAAAAACTTCTTATTAAACACCTGGTTACTTACATGATACAGGCCTAACTTTGGGAGCCCACCAGCATCACTGCCTTATTAAAAGACTGGTTCAGTGAGATGAAACAACCTATGCCCCATTTCAGCAGGAAGTAGATGGATCAGTTGCCACCCCAAATCCCTCAAGATGGACATAAAATAGGGGGAATTGATACTGACCCTCATATCAGTTTCCCTACATTAAACCCAGCATATATGGGGTTAAAACCAAAACACTCATTCCCTGCTTACTCCCTGCCTTCCTGCCTCCAGAATCTGATATCCTTCATGGAGACAGACACCACCAAGGACAAGCACTTGGGTTCACTATGTCCTCCCCGCAAAGAGATACAGGCTGGTGGGAAAGCTGCTGACCAGCAAGGTCACAGGCTCCCTCCTCTCTGCAAGTAGTCTCAAGGCCAAAGACAGGCTGGTGGGAAAGCTCTGTCCAGCAAGGCCATATGCTCCCCTCCCCAACCTAAAACCTCAAATAAAAACCCTTCCTTTTAGCTTTTTGGGGAATTTGGGATTTCAGTGTTAGCTGCCCTCTCTCCTTGCTCAGTGCTGTGCAATAATAAAATTCCTACTTTCTTCCACCACTACATCCTGTGTTAGAGATTGGCTTGCTGCACAAAAGGTGAGTGAACTCACTTCAGGTTCGGTATCAGTATCTGTGGGCTTCCTAACACTGCACCCCAGAATCAGAGACTCACCCTCCCAGGTGTCAGCAGTGATAGACCAGGGCAGGCCTATTTCAGAAGGGCCAGGCTGACGCTGCAACTTACCACATGGTAGAGCGCAAAGGAAAGCACCTGTTCTCTGCAGGCTGACTGCTCCCAACAGGGACAGAGGAGGAGCTGTGCCACACATATCTGGTGCTTTCTCCCAAAGCCTATAATTAGGTAAGTCACTCTTTCCTCCCACAGGAGCCGGGAGTAAGTAAGTACGGAGAGGCCTGTAGGATTATACAGTCATGCCCTCCACATGCCTCCACCCAACCTCACCAAGGTCTATGCCATTTTTATGTTATTTTTCTGGGTTTCACAAGGACCAATTAAAAAAAGACATTGGCACAGTTGGCTTATAACACATATCCATTAAAGTCCCATGTTTATAATCTCCCAATACCAATATGAAGATCAAATAACTTCAGAGGTTTGTTTTTTTTTTTAAATATAAAATTAAGTACAATAAATTCAGCAAGTTGCAACTATAGAAAGTTAGCCATTGTATCAGACACCATTTCTGGCTGGTTTAAACCAAAAAGGGATTTATTGAAATGATATTGGGCATCTTGGAGAATTTCAGGGAAGGCTGAAAAATTAGGATTGGAAAATGGGCAAAAATAAAGGGAGGCTAACCATAATCATGCCAGTCAGGAAGGGCTTGTTGCCCCTGTTGAACACATGGAGGGCAGTGGCTTGAATCACTGATTCTGAACACCCTTTTGGCTTTTGCCCCTGGGAAATGGAAGTTCAGTCACAGCAGCCACTGTCAGAAAGGACTGTCCACTTGTCTTGCTTCTTTGCAACGTTAGCTTCAGATTTAAAGTCCCAGGTGGAGGCAGCTGACAGGTTGAATGCAGGTCATTTACGTTCTCTAACAGGTGATCTGGGAAAGTGATTATCTGCTGTTCTCATCTTCTGACTGTGGGAGAAAGACATCAAGAAACATTCATGCAGAAGTCCCTAAATATAGGAAAGAGGTTCATGCGCTAAGAAGTGAAGAAGAAAAACATGACAAATGTGCACTCCAACTATTTTTGACATGAGTGCAAATAACCAAATGTTTGCATGGATTAAAATAGGTCATGCCTGGGGGGCAGCCTGGTGGCATAGTGGTTAAGTTCACGGATCCACTTTGGAGGCCCAGAGTTTGTGGGCCCTGATCCCAGGCACAGACCTAGCACTGCTCTTCAGCCCACACTGTGGTGGCATCCCACATAAAATAGAGAAAGATTGGCACGGATGTTAGCTCAGGACCAATCTTCCTCACACACACACAACAAAAGGTCATGCCTAAACCTACAATTTTGTATTCTGTAGTACCCTTATTACAACAAGAGAGATGAGACACAAAGTTCTCCTTTTAAATAATTAAAGTCTACAAAACAAAAAGTTAGTGCAGCAAAAAATGTTTATCTTCATTCCAATTAGGAGAATCAAGTAAGAAATACCTAAACCAAGAAAGATGAAAGTTCTCATGTTCATGAAATCATATATTTACATGACTTTTTAAAGTGGAAGTATTCAGTATGTGGGTACAGTGATTTAGCATCCTTTTCTCAGTTCAGAAACTGAGTTTCAAGCCAATATTCAAAAACAGCAACCAAACTTTCATTTTTTTTCTTCTGGTCTTTTTCTCAAGCATTCTGCTTCAGTAACAGTGTTGATAAATGTTCTGGGCATAATGCCCCTTAATTATTCTTTATCTTAACATTTGCTCCAATCTGGGACTCTCATTTTTGAGAGTAAGGTTATAACGGAACATAAACAATTAGTATTTTAAAACAATTTTTGCATAGTAGCATTTCGTTCGCTAGGCTGGAAGCCATGAGAGTTAGCTCCCTCTTCTTTTCCCACATAAAGAAGGCATTAATGCTGCACGGGGCATACCTTCACACACCAAAGATATTTTCAAAAAAGTGTCTTTTTTTAACTTGTTTGTGAACTGACATTTCATATTATTGACTACATATTTTATTTGCGCTTTTCCAGGCAGCCATATTTGAAACTGGCATTCTGATTATAACACGCGTCATAAACTTGGTTGATGTGAGTTTACTTCTGAGCCTTTTACTAAAAGCGGGTTTCGGAGCCCACCAGGCCAAGTGCCAAACCCTTGAGCATGTTTAGTTCCTCAAAGAAATGAGTACTGTCCTGTGTGGCCTCTCTGTAGAAGCTACCCACCATCCGTCTCTTTCCAATGTCTGACACCCACTCCATCCCTAGACAAAACTGTGCTTCTTTTGGGTACATAGAATAGTGGAGAGAGCATGAGTTTTGGCACAGAAAACATGGATTTGAATCTCAACTTTGCCATTTATTGTGGGCAAATTACTTAAACTCTCTGCAGCTCAATTCTTCACTTATAAATTGAGAATAATATCTACTTGTAGGTTGGTGGGTAGGATAACATACCTAGGATGCCTATTACAATGCCTAGAAAACAGTAGACATTCAATAAATGGTAACTAGTATTAAAACATTTTCAAGTAATTAGCAGGAAACTCCTAGAATCACAGACCATGGAACTCACTTCTTTTGCCCAGGCGGGAACAGAGGAAAAACCCAGCATGTGAGAAAATTTCTATGCTACTGACCATAACTTCCACATTTTCCCTCATTCTCATGGTCTATTGTTACTTTTAAGATAAGTGTCTCTTTTGTGGTTACAGTTATGGTCCCCACACTGCTACTCTTCTTTTTGCCTTAAATAAATTACCATCATCCCCACCCCTCTATCTCCAAGTCTGGCTAACTCCTGTTAGTTCTTTAAAACTCGGCTCAGTCATGCCTGCCTTTCATCTGTTCTTCAAACAGGTGAAGTTATTTCTGTCTCAGAACCTTTGTACTTGCTGTTCTTCTTTCTGCAACACCCAGAGCCCATATGGTTGGCTCCTTCTCATTGATTTCTCAGCTCAACTGTCACTAGAAATGAATGTTTTCCTAACCACCTCATGTATCGCCATCCTCCTCCTAGCCAATCATATTCTAACTGTTAAAAAACAAAATCCAGCTGAGTAAATTTGGAGATCTAATTGGCTTTATTCAACAAGTCATGAACTGGGCAGCATCCCTTCTAGCAAATAGGAAGGAACTCCAAGGAGCTGTACCAAATGGAAGGCTTTTATAGGCAGAAGGGGGTGGGAAAAAGGAAGTTTCTAGCAGAGTAGATTATTTTAGGCAAGGTCACCTTCCTTTGGGGTCTTTTGTGATTTATAACAAACCCCTTTCAATCACACCTGAGTTTATGTTAACAAAGTGACTTTTGGAAAGCACTTAAGGATAGAGGCTGGTTGCCAGGGGAACCAACCATGTAATTAGAAGGTTGGAACTTTAAGTCTCACCCGCCCCCTCCCCCCTGCCATGCCCCTAACCTCCAGGGAGGGAAGAGGGGCTGGAGATTGAATCCAATTACCCAATGGCCAGTGATTCAATCAAACATGCCTAGGAAAGGAAGGGTTTGGAGAACTTCCGGGTTGGTGAAGAAGAAGGTACCCATATGCTGGGAGGGTGGCATACCCGAAACTCCACAGGAACTGATGCTCCTGTACTTGAGACCCTTCTGGACCTTGCCTTATGTATCTCTTCATCTGTTTGTTGGTTTATATCCTTTGCTATCCTTTGTAATAAGCCAGAAATCTAGTAGGTAAACTGTTTCCCGGAGTTCTGTGAGCTGCTATAGCAAATTAATTGAACCTGAGGAGGGGGGGTCATGGGAATCTCCAATTTACAGCTGGTGGGTCTGAAACATCGGTAACAAACTAGACTTGTGATGGTGTCTAAAGTGGGTTAGATGGGGGGCAGTCTTGTCGGACTGGGCCCTTAACCTGTGGGATCTGACACTATTTCCAGGTAGATGGTGTCAGAATTAAATTGTAGAACCCCCAGCCGGTGTTGAAGAATTGCTTGCTGTGTAGAAAACTCACATCTGGTGTCAGAAGTGAAGTAGTGTTGCAGTACAGTATTGAGAGTAGAGGGGACACACAGGAATGCGTTTTTTCCTTAGACTACCACACTAGACAGTAAGCTCTATGAAGACAGTAACTTTGCCTGTCTTGTTCCTGACTGGCAACCTTGTAGGATGGGAATCTTGAGCAAGAAGGGAGCTCTTCTGAGAAAAATGCCAACACTGAGGAAATCATTCCTGAAAGATGGAGAGCACAATAATAGTAAAAGACATCAACTGTCGTCTTGGATCCAATTATCCTTGAAACAAAACAAACCTCCTGGATTTTTCATTATGTGAACCAATTGATTAAGCTAGTTTGTGTTGGTTTCTGTTCTTTACAACCAACTGTATTGACTAACACACCAATAAATGGAATCTACAAAGCAAATCAACCAGCAACCAATTAGGGCTTAAAGAGAGTATATTGTCATAAAACCCCAAGCCTGGCAGGAAGAGTCTTGTAATTGTTAAACCTCCATGCAGCCCCCAGGTACCCATACCCACCCATAAGAAGGAAGCTACTCAAGTGGACCAGCTCACAGCTGGGGATTCCTCCACATGGCAGACATAGTTTCTGCCTCTCCTTCAGCCCTTTGCTTCATCTTCCTTGTGAAGAGAATCCAGAATTTCTTTTATGGAAGGCTCAAGCTAATTATGATCATTGTATTCCCCCACAATAATTGACTTAGGAATGGGCATGTGGTGCAATTCTGCCCAATGACATATGAGAGGAAGTCCCTGGGGAGCTTCAGAAAAGTTGTCTTTGCTCTTCCAAAGTGATTTAGAGAAGGATGCCCTTTTGCCCTCTTCCAGCCTTTGGATATTATGTGAGGACATGATGCTTAGACCTGTTACAACCATTTTGTGAGGTGAGGAAATAAGCCTGAAGACAAAAGCTAAACAAAGCCATGGGGGTGGTGGGGTAAAACCACAGCAAGGTCTATAGGCGGCAGCCATACAGTTCTTGCTCCTCCTGTACTATGAGCACCTTTATATGGAGCCATGGCAAGCACTGAAGTTCTCTTTATTACTCTCTTAGTGTTATGGTCTCCTAGGATAGGGGTATTCCCCCATCTTCTTCCTAGGCACTGGAAAAATGGACTACAGTCTACCCTTACCTTCATGAGACCATTCCAACAAGTTTCCTTTCAAAAATCTACAGCCCAAAAAGCAGGCACCAATTTCTATGTTTACACGCTCACCTCCTCTCCCCTGGGGGATGTATGTAAAGCTCTTCTAAAAATTCTCTCTCCACGCCCTACAGTGCTCCTAAGGCAGCAGAGGGCCCTGCATTCAGCAATCAGCCAGTGGGAGAGAGAAATATCAGTCTCCCCTTCCTGTCAACAACCCCAAACCTTGTTTTAACCTGGGGGGAACAGAGGAAGAACCACACTTCTCCACAGGGCAGGAACAAATTGCCCTCTCCTTAGAATACTGCACTCCTCCTGGGGCTGTTGCCTCTTGACCTCTCTTCCTATCCTCACCATCCCATATTCTTTCAGGTTGTGGAGGTAGAGCAGGTGGTAGTTGATCATAGAAAGGTTTTTCTTTCAACAATTCAAAAGTCCTTTGAAGGAACGTACCTGGCCCTAGTATTGCTCTTAGAATGTAAGGTATCCAGTGCTTCTTTATTTCTCAACTTTGAGCCTCAATGTTCATGCCCGCCTGTGGGCTCCAAATGTAGGGTGACTCACTTGTAACCACATTGCATAATTCGTCTGTGTCGGGGCTGGATACCGTCCTAATACATTCGTTCCATACACTACTGTGAGGCAAGTGAGGGCAGTATGTGCTTTCGGTAGGTGGGCTCTACTGTGAGGTGTCCCCCAAGGACCTGGAAATGAGATCATCTGCTGAGGAATAAGCTGTAAAAAATTGACATATATTGGAGTAGAGATAGAAAAATTCACTTTCAAGAAACCAAATGTCACTCAGGCAGTTAAGACTAGACTTTACCCTGATTGATTGTACTGATTGATTGTGACTTGTTTAGAGAAGTCACAGCTGGAAGTGGAGATGGTTAGCCATGGACTCTGAAAAAAGGGGAGTCACAGATACAAATGCAAACAGTGTCCAACTAAGGACAGTCCACAGAAGAAGAGAGCGTAGCAGTGGATTTCAAGTGTTCTAGTCTTACTAGCAAAGCCAGTCTTAAAGTGGCATGAGTGAAGGCAATCAGCAGCTTTATGACCTTGGCATATCTCCACTCCGACTGGGAAGACTATCTTATTGAGAAATGGATATGTTATGTCATCTTAACCCGATAGCTTGAAAGAGCCGTGTTTCTAACTTTCCTCCCAATTCCATCTTTACCAATCAGTGTTCCGAGGATGACTTGGTTTCCCGTGTAGGTTAACCTGGAGGGTGAGTCACGTAGACTTTGAGGGTTGTGGCCCCTCTTGTACTACAAATAGTAAACTGACATTCTGATCTTATACATCATAAACTTGGTTAATGTAGCGCACCCCTCAGAGATGGACTGTTCTTAGCAAGCTGATACAAGAAGTCTGCTGAGCCCATGAGCCAAGCATCAGAACTGTTCTGTGATAAGACTCCTCAGGGCAATAGGTGCTATCCTCTGAGGCCTCTCAGGAGAAGAAAACTACCCTCTCTTATTTGACATCTACCACCCCACCCCAGTCCACCTTATCTTTGAGCACAACTGTGTTTTTATAGAGAGAAACAGTGGAAGGAACATGGGCTATAACATCAGAAGACCTGGGTTTCAATCTCAGTTTTGCTTCTTTGTGATTGACTAACTTGGAACAAGTTACTTAACCTCTCTGTGTCTCAGTGTCCTCATTTTAAATTGGGGTTTACCCAGTGGGGTTGACTGGAGGGAAAAGGTATATAAGACACTTAGAATCTCTGGAAAATGGTAGATAGTAAACTCTCATTACAAGTGTTGACAAATGAGTAGTAGATTACTCTCAGGGTCACAGTGTGGGAAGGATATTCCATTGAACTCATTCCTTTCCCTCCCAATGTACAGAGAAAATGTTGCAGCCTGCTCCATCAACAGTCTTTTTACCTGAAAAACCCAGCACAAGGGAGATTTCACTGCTATTTACCGGATCTTTGACTTATTTATTACTCTTGATTAAAGTTGCAGTTCCCACATCGTACAGTTAATGGATCCCTTTCCCTGAAATGACTACTCCTTCCCTTTGTCTTCTTCCTGCCCCTTGGTCCACAACCCACATAACTCCTTCAAAACTCAGCTCAGACACATGGGCCTTTTGTTTCCTGTTCTTAAAACAGGCAAGCCTTTGGCCCTCCTCGTCCCACCCCTTGCATTGTTCTGCCCCCAGAGCTTCATAGACTGGCTCCTTCTCATCCTTCAACTGTCACTATTTCAGAGGGATCCTTCCTAACCACCTTGTGCATGTATCCACCCCGTAGTCATTTTCATTACTCTGCATTATTTTCTTCATAGTATTATCACTGTCTGAAGATACCTCAACTTACTATTTTTCTTACATAATGTTTCGTTTTCCTCCACTAAGCTTGACTGGATCAGAAATTGTGTTTGTGTACCACATAGAACCCCTGAGCCTAGGACAGCACCTGGCACACAATCATGCTCAATAAACGTTTCTGAATGTGATACATGAACGACTATCGCCTGCTCTGGAAAGTCTTCCTAACCACCAGGATGGATTAGTCCTCCCTTGAACCTCCATTGTCCTTTGGGCATGCTTCTTGGTGTAGCACTGGAACTATATTGTAATTGTTAATTGTGCTATTTAAAAAATACCTTTCAGGGCTGGCCCTGTTGCCTAGTGGTTAAGTTCAGCACACTCCGCTTTGGCAGTCCATGTTTGGTTCCCAGGTGAGGACCTATCCCACTCATTGGCGGCCATGCTATGGCAGTGACCTACATACAAAGTAGAGGAAGATTGGCACAGATGTTAGCTCAGGGTGAATCTTCCTCAGCAAAAAGAGAAAACCTTTCATACAATCCCATTTACAATTGTAACAAAAAGAACAAAATATCTAGGAACAAATTTAACCAAGGAGGTGAAAGACCTATATAATGAAAACTATAAGACATTATTGAAAAAAATCGATGATGACATAAAGAAATGGAAAGATATTCCATGCACATGGATTGGAAGAATAAATATAGTTAAAATGTCCATATTACCTTAAGCAATCTACAGATTCAGTGCAATCCCAGTCAGAATCCCAATGACATTCTTCATGGAAATAGAACAAAGAACCTAAAATTCATACAGGGCATCAAAAGACTCTGAATATTGGGGCCAGCCTGGTGGGGCAGTGGTTAAGTTCACACATTCTGCTTCAGTGGCCTAGGGTTTGCCAGTTCAGATCCCGGGTGCAGACATGGCACCACTTGGCACACCATGCTGTGGTAGGTGTCCCACATATAAAGTGGAGGAAGATGGGCATGGATGTTAGCTCAGGGCCAGTCTTCCTCAGTGAAAAGAGGAGGATTAGCAGCAGTTAGCTCAGGGCTAATCTTCCTCAAAAAAAAAAAAAAAAAAGACTCCAATAGCTAAAGCAATCCTGAGAAAAAAGAACAAAGCTGGAGGCATCACAATCCCTGACTTCAAAATATACTACAAAGTTATAGTAATTGAAACAGCATGGTACTGATACAAAAACAGACACATGGATCAATGGAACTGAATTGAAAGCCCAGAAATAAAACCACACATCTACAGACAGCTAATCTTCAACAAAGGAACCAAGAGCATACAATGGAAAAAGGAAAGTCTCTTCAATAAATGGTGTTGGGAAAACTGGACAGCCACATGCAAAAGAATGAAAGTAGAACATTATCTTGCACCACACACCAAAATTAACTCAAAATGGATTAACGACTTTAAGGCAAGATGTGAAACCATAAAACTCCTAGAAGAAAATATAGGCAGTACACTCTTTGACATCAGTCTTAGAAACATCTTTTCAAATACCATGTCTACTCAGGCAAGGGAAACAAAATAAAAAATAAACAAGTGGGAGTTCATTGGACTAAAGAGCTTCTGCAAGGCTAAGGAAACCAGGACCAAAACAAAAAGACAACCCATCAACTGGGAGAAACTATTTGCAAATCATATATCCAACAAGGGGTTAATCTCCAAAATATATAAAGAACTCATGCAACTCAACAACAAAAAAACAAAAAACCCAATCAAAAAAACGGGCAGAGGATATGAACAGACATTTTTCCAAAGAAGATATACAGATGGCCAACAGGGACGTGAAAAGATGTTCAACATCACTAATCATTAGGGAAGTGCGAATCAAAACTACAATGAGATATCACCTCACACCCATAAGAATGGCTATAATCACCAAGACAAAAAATAACAAATGTTGGAGAGGATGTGGAGAAAAAGGAACCCTCATACCCTGCTGGTGGGAATGCAAACTAATGCTGCCACTATGGAAAACAGTATGGAGAGTTCTCAAAAAGTTAAAAATAAGGATGTCAGTGTCATGGCAGAGTGAGCTCGCCCGAGACTCCCTCCTCTCCAAATTACAACCAAAAGGAGCAACTGCATTCCAACAAAAAAATCCTAATAGCACAGAAATCATCAAAGACCCACAGCAGCCAAACGACGGAAGGCGGAGAGGCTGCAGCCCTCCTCAGAGGAGCTGGATCGGGGTAAGAGAAAACTTTGCTCCCTTCCCTAGAGACTGGGATCGCTGTCCAGGGAGGATCCCTGAGGGAAGGAGAAGAGGAGGGGCCGGATGTCTGGGGGATGGTCCAGGACTCCCACAGATCAGAAACCATCTAACAGGGAAAGCTTTCACATGGGGGGACCCCATCAAGCCAAGGCCCCAGGAAACCAGAGAGCAAGAGCCGATTGGAATCAAAAAGTTAAAAATAGAGACACCATATGACCCAGCTATCCCACTACTGCGTTATTTATCCAAAGAACTTGAAATCAACAATTCAAGAGACTTATGCACCCCTACGTTCACTGCAGCACTATTCACAACAGCCAAGACATGGAAGGAACCCAAGTGCCCATCAACTGATGAATGGATAAAGAAGATGTGCTGTATATATATATACATACATATATATATATATATATATATATACACATACACACACACACACACACACACACACATATGTATACACACACACATACAAAGGAATACTACTCAGCCACAAAAAAAGACAAAATTGTCCCATTTGCAACAACATGGATAGACCTTGAGGGTACTATGTTAAGCGAGATAAGCCAGACAGAGAAAGACAAACACCACAGGATTGCACTCATATGTGTAAGATACACAAACACATGGACAAAGAGAACGGATAAGTGTTTACCAGAAGGGAAGGGGGTTGGGAGGGTGGGCATAAGGGGTAAAGGGGCACATACATATGGTGACTGATAAATAATAACGTACAAGTGAAATTTCACAATGTTGTAAACTATTATGACCTCAATAAAATAATAAAATAAAAAAAAACCCAGGTGGATTATAGCAGATAATGGTAATAAACTACTATAAACTTAAAAGAAAATACCTTTCATGCATCCTCCCATAGTAGTAACTCTTTTAGAACCAGATGGGAAAGAGGAAGGGCAAGAGGTAAAATTCTAGAGGGGAGTAGTTTTGGAACCAATACTGGATTGTTGGGTTGGGAGTGCTAAATCAGTGGGGTTTTCAATCAAGTTCCCATTAAGAACTCTTGGGTGGGAGGGCGGATAGTTCTAGAGAGAGGAGACTATCTCCTGAACCACAAGCCTACTTGGAGTATAACAGTAGAGTAGAACTAGTGTCATCATGCAGTCGGGTAGGGACAGGGCCCTGAGCCTCCTTCAGCTCCTGAGTTGTGTGGAAGCATTACAGAAGCTCCTCATGTCATGCAGAAGAAAGAAAACAGCTGAAACTCTGGTTGGCAGGGTTGAGGGGTTTAGAAAATCCCTCAAAACTCCTGTGAAAGGGGCTGAGTGAGCCTATAGTTGAGGGCTGCTATAGGGCTGCTGAAGCAGACTAGGGGATAGGCTATCAAATGAGAGCTGTGGTGAACCTTAGGATTCTGCAGCACCAGAGAGAGACAAGGCCAGGTCCTGGCCAGCAAAAGGAGGCCAGTACAAGAATCCACAAGTTGGGCTGAGCCACCTCCTCCGATGCAACAACTCAGTAAACTCCATAAAATCCAGATGCCATCTTGGACTAGAAGAGAAATAGCCCTGATGGGGAATTAAACTTTGAATTGATGGGACATTTAGGCAAAATAAAGCTGTTTAAAGCTTTAACTGACAAATCTGAAGTTTCCTCCTACCCTACCCTCTCCTATTCTTTATCTAGTGAGATACAGCCTAGAAACTCAGCTCTCTGCATATTTGTTTTTTTCTCCTTCACTCTTTAGATTACGAGCTCTTTAAGGACAGAGTCTATCTTTCGATTGTGTCTTCCTACTGTCTAGCACAAATGGGGGCCACAAATGGGAGCTGCATATGTACTTTGACATTTTCTAGCAGCCACATTAAAAACTAAAAAGAAACAGGTGAAATTAATTATAATAATATATTTTACTTAACCCAATATAACAAAAATATTATCGTTATGACATGTAATCAATATAAAAATTATTGTTTCCTTTTTTTGTACTAAATCTTTAGAATCTGGAGCGTATGTTGCACTTATGGCACATCTCATTTTGGACCAGCCACGTTTCAAGTGTTCAACAGCCACATCTAGCTAGGGCTTGCCCTATTGGACAGCACAGGTCTGGCACAACCTCTGTCATGGAAAAGGTAAAAAGTAAATGTTTGTTCACGGAATTCATAATACTAAATGCTATCAGTACATCTTCCTGCCTCTTAAAAAACTTTTGTTCCTTTCAATGTAGGGCAGAAAAATAAATTATACTTTACTTTTGGCATACAGCATCTACAGAGCTTGACCAATACTACTTAGCATTAGATTAAGAAACAATATAACAAAACATATATTTTAACATGTCTTAAAAATGCACATTTGTTGGGGCTGGCCCCGTGGCTGAGTGGTTAAGTTCGCATGCTCCGCTGCAGGCGGCCCACTGTTTCGTTGGTTCGAATCCTGAGTGCGGACATGGCACTGCTCATCAAACCACGCTGAGGCAGCATCCCACATGCCACAACTAGGTGGACCCACAACGAAGAATATACAACTATGTAACGGCGGGGGGCTTTGGGGAGAAAAAGGAAAAAAAAATTTAAAAAATCTTTAAAAAAAAAAAAGCACATTTGTTATGCTTGTGCCAAACTGTAGCTCAAAAAAACTTGCAGTCTTTTCAAAAATAAATACATGTATACTTTGTCCTCAATTGCATGGGCTATAGCAAATATTTGTATAGCCTGGTATAATCTACTATTATATTTCACAGAATCTCAGAGGTTTGTTTTTTAAAATTCAATTGAGATGTTCTATATCTAATTATCAACCCATTTCGTTGTCCACTGCTTGGCTTCCCAATAATCAATAACCATGCTCACTTTGCTGAATTGAAGATTAACTTGATCAAAAACCAGTCTGTGCCTTGTGGGAATTTCCTGTTGTACAAGATGATCACCCTCTCTACCACCTGGCTAATCATTTGCTATTGTATGCTCCTGGAGTTGGAACTATTTGCTATCCCCTTCTAAGGACAAAGCTGTGTCTTCTTGTGTTTGTCCTTACTGACTTTTGATGCATTCTAACATACCAAGAATGTTTAATTTGCCCCTCAAAATTGCTGTTGATTACAATCAGGCAATTTCTCTTTCTCTTTATCACCTAGTTACTTTATGAATGTATGAAACGACATTGATTCTGGAACAGAATGAATGTCATGGGCAATATCGTGGAGCGATTACCATTACTGAGTGTTCCTGTCCCCCAACTAATACCACTACTTCGCGGTGGTTCCATTGCCAATATATTTTGCCACTTTGCTGCTGAGAATGTCTCTTACTAGGTTAGTATCTAGAGTGGATAATAAATTTCATGTAACAGTAGTTGTGAGATGCACAGAATCATCAGTGAACCCTTCTCACCAGAGTTCCTGGGTTGTAAGGAAACTTAGAGGCAGGGAGATACAAATAACTCTGAACTTCTGGTCCCCCACCAAAGCTAAGTATTATGGTTTCTCTATCTGAGGAGGAGAGGCGGCACAGTCTAATATAAGGCCATAATTGTCCTCCTTTGGATTCTCCCAAATAGTATTTTAGTGATTTCTTCGAGCTTGAATTTCTATTTTCTGGGGTGGCTGGCAATCCTTATCCTGTGGATTCCCTATACTGAGAATTACAGGGCCCCTTTCTTCTTTCAACAGTCTTATATTTGGCACCTACCACATATCAAGGTCAGAAGACACAGTGGGGAACGGCCAGATGGAGCCCTTTCTCTCAGAGCACGTGGACTAGCAAAAATCCTAGACTCAGGATCGACTTCCCTGCTCAGGCAAGGCCCCTTCCCCACCTCACTGGTGTCTAACCCCCAACTACCTAGTTTTAGGTTTAGTTAGGAAGAATTGTCTCAATAACAGTCTCTTAAAAAGATAGTTTTGAATAGAGATGACAATATTGCGTATTTACAAATCGGATATTTATAATATTTGCAAATTTACAAATTCTGGGTCACGTATTCTGCTCCAACTTGTAATGCAGGCGCACTTGGCTGCTCTGGAAACCAGAAAACGTTGAGATTGAATTCAAATCAAGTATTTCAGAAATCTCACAGGTGAAGCCCAGCTCCTGGTTGCTGGGCAACCTGACCGCCTCTCCAGCAGGGACCAACTTGCCTCCCACACTTGACCATCTCTCCCCAGCGGTGGGACGCGGAGGCCTCATTGGCCCCCATCTCCACTCACTGGGTTCCAATTGGTCGGAGAATCTCTCACTCCGTTCCCGTTGGCTCCCGTCGTCTCTCGCCGCTCTGTCATTGGCACGCCGGCTCTCGGGCCACCCCACGTCACTCTCTCACCCCACTACCTTGGCCCTCCGACTTTATCCCCGCCCCTTCCCCCGCCCTTCCAGCCACGAGGGACAGCCCTCGCGAGTGCCCGCCTCTACTTTGCTTCGGATTGGTAGAAGCCGGGCTGGGGGGCGGGCTCTGCCGGGCTATTCTGCCTGCCGCGATTGGCTGCTGGAGCCACTGTCCCGCCTCCCGCCGACTCCCGGCTGTGCCGGAGTCGGGTGCGTCGGCGGCTATAAAGCTGTTGGCGGAGGTGGGGCTCCGCGTACTGCCTCTTCGCGGCTCGCTCCCCTTTCCTGGTCACCGCACGGTCACGTTTGGGTGAGTGCCCTGCGCGGAGGTGGGGAACTGGGCTGCCGAGGCGTCGCGGGCGGGGTGGAGGCCGGGCGGAGGCGGTCACCTTGACCAGGCCCGGAGAAGCCCCGGCTCCGTCCGGGTCAGGGCGGAGGCATAGACCTGGCTTGGGAGCATGGGGCGCCGAGAGCCGGCGCCATGCGGGGCCTCCCCTGCCAGGGACCTGGGGCCGACAGCGGCGGGTGTGAGGAGGGCCCGAGGACACTGTGTGGGCAGGCCAGTCACGGAGGGGAGAAGGCGAAAGGGCGTTGAGAGCTAGGGTTCTAATGACATAGTCGGCCAGGAGCTGGAGGTGCTAGGGAGGTGGCTGTTGCCACCGGGAGGGGATTGGAGTGGGGGGTGCATCAGGAAAGGACGAGAAAGGAGCTGGGCTGCCAGGGCGTTCCCGGAGCCTCGGGTTAAGGGTGGACACCGAAGGATGGGGAATATCACGCTTACATGGAGACTTGTAGGGTGGCAGGGGGTGTGTCCTCCTGCTGCCGTAGATCAAAAGTTGATGGGAGGAATGGGAGTGGTCAGCATTACTTTTCTTCCGTAACTCAGATGCAAGAAAGCTTCACAACCGTGATTTAACCTGGCTAAGTACTTGGGCTCTGGACTGGTTCGGTCTGCGCTTGCTTCACGTATCACAGATTCCTGCCTCCTGCCTTCCTCCCTCCCTGTTTTTATGCCCATTTTAAAAAACAGATTTCCTCAGTGTTCTGAAGTCCTGTACTTCCCTCCTGCTAATAGCTTCGGGGACAGCCTGACCTGATATGAGATGTAATGGGCAAGCACCCATAGGGCCTTCACACTCAGTAGGTTTAGGGTTAAACCAAGGACATTTCAAAACCAAGTATATGGAGTCTTTGAAAACATGTGTCCTGCCTTGACCAGTGGTGGAGAAAAGACTACTCTGACCCACCCTGGAGGAGGAATTTGGACAACAAGTAATGTGAGGTTGTCCCTGCTTGTCATGCTTGCCCTGTGGCCTTGGCCTTAGGGCGGCCCTGGCCCTTTCGCTGCTCACCTGCTGCAGCGCTTTCCCTCCTGCTGATGCTCTTGCCAACCTGCTGCAGTAGGATGAGTTCTTGCGGCTGCTGAGTAACTTTTCCTCTGTTTCAGGGATGAAGCATGAAAAACAATGGCAAGATAAGTGACAAAATTAAGACAAATGGAAGTGTTCGTACAGTTAACAGATTTTTTTCTTCTCAGATGGAGTTTGGACTTCTTTTGCACAGATTCTGTTAGAAGGCAGATTGAAAGTCCTCAACATGTATCTGTGCCGAATGGTTCCTTGCAGCTTGAGACATCTAAGCAGTCTGTGTTCTTTCTTTGATCAAAACTTTATTTTTTTAAATTTCAGTTATTTTTGTGTGGATAAGGAGGGAGGGAGAGCATATCTTAGGGGAGAGGAGAAAGACTTCTTTGTGTCTACCCTTTATAGATCTCTCTTGCCTAAGTTTGTAAGTTTGCCCCATATTCACTTCTAGTTTAGCCAGTAAACCCAGTTCCTAGAAAGTCTTTCTGATGGGGAGAGTTAGATGGGTATTATGTTTGGGGCCCTACAAGACCACGTCGTCTGTTGGGTTAATTCTGGGCCTTGCTTTTGGTTTGTGTTTATTTTCTTTTTAAATAATCCTGCAGAGTGCTTTTACATCTTGTTTCTCCTAACTGTGGGATTGATTTGAGATTTTTGACTGAGATTTTAGATAGCTTTTCTCACAGGAAATGCAAAACCCTGATGTTGATGTAAGGTGTGTTTCCTGGGTACCCTAGAATTTAAAACCATAATCCAGTGGAACTGAATGTGGGGAGATGCGTTTGGCTTTGTGGATGGAGGAGCTCGATGGGCTATATATCAGAATCTCTATTTAGTTTCATTTGGAAAGGAATATAGAGTCTTATAAGTTTATGTTGGATTACTAAAAACCCTAATATCCTAGAAGGGTATGATAATTTTATATTTCTCTAGAAGGTAGTATAGATTTAAAAGGTTGAGAAACATGTTAGCCAGTCTAATGGGAGGGTGCTAGTACTCAGTTCAGTTCTTAATAATCTGTTCATCCTAAAGCTTGGCACTAGGGGCTGCTCACTTTGTTCTCTCTGAGCTGAGTGTAGTTGGAGCTGTAGAGGAGAAGCTAACCTTTCAAAGCTCACAGTCTTCATCATTGCAGGGTTTATGGTTGGGGAGAGGTGCATGTGCGAATGATTGTAAGACCAACAAATGTGCTCTTCTGATTTCATTTGGATTCCATATGTTTTTCAGGTTAGGATCTGAGAACAATTGAAACCTACCCTTTGCTTTGAACAGCGGTAGTAGAAAGCCAGTTTTCTTAAACTTCTAGGCACACTTTGGTGCTGCACCTTGTCTTAAAAGTGATAGCAAAAAGAACTTGACTAATGAGGGCTACTTCAAGTACTTAAATCTGAAAGATTTGTCCTCTAATTGTTCTAACTCCAAATTCAGCCCCTTAAGAAATGGCAGTTGAGTGCCCCTTTACTCCAGGGTCCCAAAGGGATTTCAAAAGAAAATACAGCTCCTCTCTCAACAGGGGTCTAGGAGTCCAGCGTGGACAAGCAGGCTGCCCATAACTAGTTTTCCATAGAGAGTAGACTGTGAAGACATAGGTGCTGTGGGAGTGCAGGGCCCTGATTAGAAAGCTCGAGGAAACGTCCTTGGGAGAGGTAGCTTAGAACAAGGCCTTGAAATATGAATAGAATCTCTGATAAGCAGACCAGTAACTCAAGGGGAGGCAGGGATGTTCATATTTTTTCCTTAGAGAACTAGACCAGAGTGTACAGGCGTGAGCAAGTCTTTCTTTGTTTTTGTTTTTTTTTTTTTAAAGATTGGCACCTGAGCTAACAACTATTGCCAATCTTTTTTTTTTCTGCTTTTTCTCGCCAAATTCCCCCAGTACATAGTTGTGTATTTTAGTTGTGGGTCCTTCTAGTTGTGGCATGTGGGATGCCGCCTCACCATGGCCTGATGAGCGGTGCTATGTCTGCGCCCAGGATCCAAACCGGCGAAACCCTGGGCTGCCGAAGCGGAGCATGTGAACTTAACCACTCAGCCACTGGGCCGGCCCCAAGGCTTTCTTTTTTTATTATTATTACTTTATTGAGGTCATATTGGTTTATAACAGTGTGAGATTTCAGGTGTACGTTATTACTTATCAGTATTCTGTATAGACTGCATCATGCTCACCACCAATAGTCTAATTTTTATCTGTCACCATATATATGTGGTGGGCAAGGCTTTCTTAATCGTAGTTTTGCTTGCTTGCTCCTAAGGAGGAAAGGTTGCCAGCTCATTCTCAATTTCCTGGATTTCTCGCCTGTAACAGTGAAAAAGATCAGCAGGTAACTGCTCATAGTTTATCACAGTACCAAAATGTATACTGGATGAACTTCAACCACTTGTTTGAATCAAGGCTAAGGAGGAAGCCAGACTTCAGAACACTGAATAAACCCCAGAAGAAAGTATCATTTCAGGAACCTGGTTGGGCCTAGGCAGTCTCATCATTCTTCAGTTTTAATCTTTGCCAAACTCACGAAGTGCCTATGGTCTGGCCCTGGAGTCTCCAGATGTGGTTTGTGGTGACCTGCCCAGCAGCTGGTGCTTCGTTAACTGCTTCCTGACCAGAGTTGCTTCCCCCTATCTCTTGCCTTGAAAAGACCTTCTGTTAGAAATAAGCTGACCTGCTTGAGGCTTTCGCAGTGCTTGAGGCTTTCGCAGTGCTGTTTTAGTCAGAATAGCAATGAACCCTTCTAGCTGTTGCTGAGGAGAGGGAAGCCTGGTCCCTTTCTGCCGGACTCTTCCCCACAGTGGCGTTTGCTGCCTCCATTTCCTTCCCTGGTCTCCCGGCCCCTCTTTCTCCTGAGTTTAAGTAGCGCAGCAGTCCTCTGGGAGTCGTCTTTGTCCTTCTGTTTCTTTCTTTGCTCAGTGCTGCTCTCCCTCATCTTCTGCCTCTTCTTTTTCCTCTTCCCTCTCCCTCTCCCTCTCCTTCTCCCTCTGCTTTTCTCTCTCTCTCCCTTCCTCCTGCCTCCCCCTCTCTCTCCCTCCCCAGCTAACCTCCCACCCCCCAGCTAACCTCCCTCCCCCCCAGCTAACCTCCCTCTCTCCCCAGCTAACCTCCCTCCCTCCCCAGCTAACCTCCCTCCCTCCC